>NC_091013.1:32711666-33325000 GCF_041296385.1 Aphelocoma coerulescens
TCCTTCCAAGACATTTAGGTGTCTATTTCTGGGCAGGTTTCAACACACTGCAACTTCAGAAAAATGGGCTTTCAATGTACAGGGCGAGAAAAAGGCTTCCTGGTGCGTAATTTGGTGAGGGACTGAAACTGGAGATCCTTACCATTGGTGATGGAGTGATAGAGATGGGAATGGAGAGAAGAGCCTTCCAAACAGTATACTTCCTTCTTTACTATCTTTGGTCTAGTTCTAAAACATCAAATCAGTGAGTGCCAGAGAGCATTTCCAGGCTCTGGAATGAGTCTCCTTGTACTGACAGTGTGGGCCAAATTCCTGAGTGCAGCTCAGATCACAGCATGGACAAATAATTATTCCTGAAGGGCAATTTGCACACAGCCACCGTATTCAGGGGAGTGAGAGCATTAATAGTGCACACTCGGGCTCTTCTGTGCCATTTGACCTCAATGCCTGAGGGTGGTCCTTAGCATGTTTATTTACTAGTACACACATAGTCCAAATGAGATGTAATCAATGAATTAAATAGCAGCAGTTCCTTTCCCTTAGCCCGTCTCTTTAATCAGTTAATGAAAATTGAGTAAGAGATCACAACTTGTTTTTATGCTATTGATTTCTAGGCAGCTTACCTAATTCTTTTATTTACATTTTCCTTAGCATACTATCAGAATAATTGTCCAAATCGTTCACTTCTTAGACTGTAAACCAATCCAGAGATTCCTGATACCACATTATTTAAAAATGAGACTTGACCAAAACTGGATTGTGAACTCATCTCTCCTAATACTGAGAAATTACTCACTGGAACATCCTCTTTGATTTCAGTGAGGCTGGTAAGGGAACAGCGACATGTTAAAATAAAGAACTTTCCCCTCTTAATATTCTTATTAAAACTTTTTACATCCCCTGCATATCAATATGACCCAGTGTTTAACTATAAATGAAATTGGTATTTTTAATTAATACTATTTTTTTAAATGCTTATATATAGTGCATCATACAACTTCTGAAAAATGAACACTCTGTTCAAGAATTAAATCCAGCAATGTTAGATCTCCTCAGAAACTAAATAAAACCAGTGAAAGCTAGAACATTATGTGCCTTTTAAAACATAGGCATGATACTGGAGCATTGCTGGATAAAATTTGAAGCATAACACTCTATATATATGCAACCAGGTAGGCAGTTTAATTCTTTTATTTGCTGTATGTCTAGAAAAGCTTCTACCACTTATTTGTTAAGTCAAACAATTATTTCAGTATCCCACATCCTTTTGAAACTGATTATGTTGAGCCCCATCAGTCAATACTGACTCCTTTACGATTTATTGTGTTACAAAAACTGCTCTGGAGGCTGTCTCATGCTGTAGCAGAAGAGCAGCTTCCACCTGTAAATCTCTTGTTAGTTCACTTGTAAGACTTACATATTAATACATTATGAATTATGCTTCTGGATGGCATCATGTATTGCTCTCCAGTCCAAAAAATAATTTATCAGCTATATGTAGCCACCTCCATAATCTTAACCCAGATGTGATCTGCAGTATATTCACTTGTCTTATAACTCACTTGTAAACAGACAATCAGTCTTGGTCCAGCAGAAAAGCTCAAAGGTACTCTAAAGGCAACACAAAGATTCTACACATAGTATTATATCCCTTTTTTGTCCT
Organism: Aphelocoma coerulescens; assembly: GCF_041296385.1. Classification (NCBI taxonomy): domain Eukaryota; kingdom Metazoa; phylum Chordata; class Aves; order Passeriformes; family Corvidae; genus Aphelocoma; species Aphelocoma coerulescens. The sequence goes on from NC_091013.1 coordinate 32,713,330, forward strand.
AGATGAGAACATTAGTGAACAAAATCTTTTTGAATACTTGTTGCAGGATGGTTTCTTCTGTTCTTAATATGCTCCAAGTATTTGGATGAAATAAGTCTATATCCTTCACAGAAATTTCTATACTATGCTGTGCATGTAGCTGGAAGAGATGATTTTTCACAAGAGCCTTTAATTAGCATGTAACACCCACCCCACCTCATGATCTACATGTTGAGCTTTATGATTGCCTAAAAATTTCTATGTGATTTCTAAAGCCCCATTACGGCACTTGTACTTTACCATCCAAATCCACCAAAACCTTCACTCTGGATTCGGGTTGTTTTCTGGCTTCATTTTTCCTGGAAGTATTCCACTGCACCATACACATATATGTGGAAATTTGAACTTGTAAACCTACAGTATGTATCCACCAATGGTCCTTGTGAATGCATAATTTGGGTGAAGTCAAATCCATGAAACAGCTTCTTCAGTCCATGGAAGCTGCTTCTCTTTTTCTTTCCACTGCTCTGGCTATCACTCCTCTTCTTCCTCTTGCCTTCAGCTCCTTTGTGCATTTGGGATTGATAGTTATTCAAAAACAAGGAATAAGTACCTTCAGGAAATGTATCACCTTTTTTAGGATGTTTTTTTTCATACTAAGAAAACAAGAAGTTTTCTAAATGGAAGACATGGTGCAAACAAAGGCATACATAGCAAATTTTAATTGCATTTTAATTTCCCAGCCGAAAAGTCCAGCTGTTGGCACAACCATATGCTACTATCTTTGAAGAATCCTAGAGAAGCAACCAGTGTGCTTGCATTAAGAAGTGGATCTCAATATTGTATTATAGATTTGACTTCTTTGCAAATCTGCATGTTTTCCTTCTCCTTCATCCTTACACATCAGTGTAAGTAAGAGGAGTGATAGACTGAGTTTTCCAGCATCTACTGAACCTTAGCTTTTTTCCGTCCTCTTCCCCATATGTTTCTGTAAGGTCTACATAGTCTCTATCATGAAAGGGAGCTTTTATGTCAAATCTTTCTTAGTGTCTTTATCTTAAAAAATTCGACTGTATTTAATAAGAAATATGTGAAAATTATGAAAAACCTTGTACATGTTTGGGTCAGGACTCATTACTATATACAAGCATACATAGTTCCAATGTGCTGCTTCAAAATTATGTTGTCCTGGTGGAAAATGCTCTTGGAAGCTACAAATCAGATAAACAGAAGGTCAATTATATACACAATTGTTAAAGCAGATTGGGTTTCAACCTAACATTTCATCTATAAAATGTATCCTAGAGTTATACCTGTAACATTCTGCTGTTATGACAGGGTCCTCTTGGCAGTACAGCACAGTACTTAGTTGGGAAAAAAAAGCTCTGTTTCATTTTATTCTACCAAAGGAACTGCAGCAGAACCTCATTTAAGTACTGGGATCTGTCAGAAACCAAGTGTGCTTGATGTTCTTTCCATTCTTGTGAACAAAGGCACAAGCAGCAGCACTGAGATATCATCAGTGCCAGAAGACCTTCTTCGCCTCCATTCAAAACAAAAGCTGCACTTGGAATTTCATCTGCTGGATCAGGTTTTTTTTCCTTGAGTTTGGTCATAAGAGAACAAGAAGATGGGTGAGTAATTTATGCACTTCTGATTTTAAGCATATTTAAATATAATAATCACACTTGACTGAATAGAATCACTTTCCTCCATCATTAATCATGATGGAGGAAATAGACCATTAATTGTTATGGAGGTACATACAATATGCTTTTCTCTTATTTTCAAATAACAGAGCTGAATTGTCACATACAATGAAACAGGGTTGCAAAGAGGCCTAATACACATTGTGTGTAAATTCAGTGTCCAGTGATGATTGAATTGTTCTCTACAACTAGATAAATGTTAAATTTCCAGTGTTAATTTTTTTTTTTTTTTAAGTTTAAAATTCAATTTAAATTTCCATCTCTCCTTGAAAATAAGATGTCTCTCTCTGTCTCCCAGGTAAAGGAAAAATAATCCCTGTTTAGAATTAGCAAAATAGGAAAAGGCTATAATAAATGGGATACTAGTATTTTGGTTTAAAGTTTTTATTACCTTTTTTGTTACTGACTGTCTGTCTAGAAAGAAATTCAACTTATTTGTACACAGATGACACATGTTTACCTCCCTTTTTCTTATGATGCCATATGGCTCCCTTATGAACGTTGTGACTGCTGAAGGACTAAAAAATGGAACAGATGACTACTGGAAAATTGGAAGGTATTTGTAACTAATTCCTGAGCTTCTGGTGGAGTTGTGCCACTGTAACATTCTGTCCACCCTCCTCCATTTCCTAAAAAAGAAGATACATTAACAGGAAATATAAGGTTTATGGGAGACAAGTTTATTCTGTTTACCACAGAGCTGCTTTATTAAGAGAAGACTGTAGACATGCTTAACCATTGAGAGTGACTTTAAAAGTGTAAAAGGCTAAAAATATTATTTCATTGAACTGTATACTTTACATTTCTAAAGTTCATTTATAACTGCATTTCAGAAATGTCATGGGGGCCTGTCAATATTTTTTTTTTTTTGAATTCAGGAAAAGGGAAATGGTTGGTTAATTAGTTTGGTAGTTTTAATCTCATATGAGGAAGGCAAGCAGGCACATGTAAGAGTAAAAACATGGTCCAGTAGCAGTAACCAAACATGTAAAAAAAAGTAATCTCTCTTGAATAGTGAGAATTGTGTAAAGATTTTAAAATCAACTTGGTCTTTTATCTGCAGGTCTTGGAAAGCAGTGGGAAGAGACAACAATGGGATACCACACAGAATTGTCCTTGGAAGGCTCCTGACTGCTCCTGCCCTACAGCAACAGGCTAATGCAGAGGGCAAGTCATAGAGTAAATTCTGAGCAAGGATATAGGGCACAGTATCTTCTGGGGCGCAGCTTATATTGGTTTATATTATGATCAGAGAGTTGATTTACAGAAGTAAAAGATGGTTTTCTCTCATCAGTTGCTGGCTCCTTGTCTGCAGTCATAATAAATAGTGTACAAAATGTTCCTTCAGAATTAATTTTCTCAAACCAGACTGTTACTGAATGAGTAAGTTCATGTGGGCAGTTCCAAGGGGACAGGGATTTTACCACCTCCCTCAAGAGATGCTTGAAATCCAAGGAGTTTCTTAAGCCAGATCATACCACACTCATGAGCCTTGTCCCTGTTGTTGGCACAAGCAACTCCTTCCAGAGAGTTGCACTGGAAAACATGGCATCAGGTAGACATAGTAGAGCCTGAGGACAGAGCAAAGGTAAACTGGAGGAGAGAGGATGGGCAGAACTACCAATGACACATTGAATTCAATATCCCTGTAAAGGGAAAGCAGACATCCAGTAGAGATTTTAATTGTCAAAAATTACAGCTACTCTTATCAAGACTAAAATATTGTAGAAGGATGACTGCAGCTATAAAAACAAAAGGCTTACTTACAGTATTTTTGTCTGCTAATTAATAATGCTACTATAAAATCATCAGGCAGATAAGGAGATCCCCAAAAAACAGCTTTTAAAGGTTAATGAGTTCAGTATCACATAGAGTAACAAAAACCTAAAAAACATTTACACTTGATACTGAGACAATATTTTGTGGCAGCTTTTGTTTCCACTGTGGGGAATTACTGCTTGAATTTATTAAATTCTATATAGATGTTATGTATATGGTTTGCATCTTTCAATGAGTAGAACTCTGTTCTGACATGCTCCAAGACATGCAGGGTGTTAGTTCAGTCCTCTCTGATTGTTTTCTTTCCCCCCTTTAGAACAACCAAGTTTTAAAGCCTATTGCAAGACTTATAACTTGGCTTTGATCTCATAAAAACAAAAGATAGATTATTTTAACAGATTTTACTACTTTTATTTGTGTCATTTCTTTGTTTTGCTCAGAATAATAAATAGGAATATTTTGAAATAAATTTTCATGCAGATATAGAATAAAGGTATGGCAGCTCATCTTCTTCTTATGCTATCAAGGCTCCCGAACCTCTTCTTGGGGCTGTCAGTCTCTCTTCCCATCACACCTTATAGGCCCAGATGTCTCTGTCCATGGTCACAGGTAGCACAGCTCCTCACCTCTGGAGCAGCAATACTCCATCTTTGTTACACTGCAGAGGCCTGGGGGATTTATGAGTAGGGCTTCAGTTGCATCCCATTCTCCATCTTTGCCAAAACCTGGAGGGCAGCAGCTAGATATCTATTCTCACTGCAATGATAAGCTTGTGAAGTTCCCATCATGAAGAACAATGTAATATTTAAGCCAACAGTTATTTTACAGCTTCAGAACGTGCTCAAAGATGAAAGTCAGATCGAACCATTACAGGGGAGAGACTATGAAAGAGATGCAATGACACAGAGATACCCATTCTGCAGGAGGGTCAGACTGTATGGAGGGGCAGGGAAGGATTCTGATGACATGAGAAGAGTAATTACTGGATCCAGACTCTGAAACAAGCTGTGTAATTTTAATCAGATGGAAAGAGAAGGACATCATGCAGTTAAGAAAAAAAGAAAAGACAGATCTCTTCAAAAAAAGAAAAATATTAGGAAAAAACCATGTGGTGGAGCAGAATTACAATAGAACTGAGTCACAAAAGACTGAAAATGAAAAGAGTTTCTTGAAAAGGATGTCTTAGTTGTCTTTCCAAGGGGATGACCACAGAGAGGATAGAAATGAATTGTTCTTTAAAGAACTTCTATAGCTACATGGAAGATTTTCCAAAATAATTTAGAAGTCTTTGGTGTGCTTGATCTCAGAATGTGAGCACTATAAGATGTGCAGTTTCATAGTAATATATTCTTACAGAGTCCTTCTCATGGATTACTTCTCGCCCCCTCCTGAAAGGGCTAATATAACGACTGCCCTCTGAAGGCCTGAATAAATGTGAAGTCCTTTTTCAGTGCAATGAATTAACTTGTTTACCTCTTACTCTACATGCACTTCTCACTTCTAGTAGCAGATTTAGAAACCATCTTCATCCTTGGTCTTGCTCCATGATGGAGGTACCTGGGCTGCTTCAGAAGGAGCTGGTGTGCCTGCATTTTCCATCTACCACAATGCCTGTCAGACGCTGGCTGGAAGCACTGTGTTTGTGCTTACAGATAGTGTAATGCTGCTTAAATAATTAATCTGGCTTCCCTGCAGTGCTGTGTGCTTGAGTTCTGAAGCCCACTTGTTTGAGGGACAGCAAGGTGCCATTTCTATGTATAATAGTGGGCACAGATGTCTCTGACTGCTCTGAACACTGTTGTCACTCCAGCTTGTAAGCACTGGGGAAGAGTCTGAGGTTGTCTGATCCAAACAAAATTCATCACACCAGGTTTGAGATGTCTAAAAGTCGAGAGGTCTATTTCACAATGAGTAACTCTTTCTTGTAAGTTGAAAGTAAAAGACATCTGGAGAGAGTTGTTCACCTGATCTGCTTCCAGCACTGAGGATGAGATGAACTGCAGTTTGGAGGAGGCCTGCTTCTCTAGTGACCATAAAAGAACAGAGAGATCAGATGTAGATCAGGCTTCACATGCTTGAATTAGATGATGACTCATCTCAACATCCTATTTCTACAGTCAATGAGGAAAAACAGGCACCTCCAGAAGGTACTTTACCCCTCAACTTAAAAAGGTGCTTTTTTTCTCTATATGCTAAAACCATGAACCCAAAACCAGGTTTAAAATAGAAGCATATATGTTGGATAGCTAAAAAGAAGTAAGATGACTCTAAGGGAAGGTGGGCACATTATTTTTTCTATATATAGGTTTATAACAGGAATCTAAGACTTTGTGTTTTTCTCAGGGTTTCTACATTTATAAAACTTGCATATTCAAATTAACAGTTTTACACTATGTGCAATATACAGGCTTTACTAAATATGAAGTGATTGTTATTTTCTGCAGAAGCCTACATTGTTATAAACATAATGGCATTAGATCATTTTCCCTCCTTCATGGCTTCTTATTCACCCACACTTTAAAATGTAATCCTGAAATACAGGAAGTAGTATAACAATAAGTATCATAAACACTCTCTGAGTGAGAAAAGATGCTGGAGTGCTCCAATGCTGAAAGATGTAAGGCAATAGTGAGCAGAGATTTACACTCATGTCTCTAATACAATATGATGTGATAAAAATCCAGCATCATTTTGTGGATGGATACTCAGAGAACTCGTGAAACAGGAAAGAACTGACTTTTCATCTACTGCACCTTGTCTGCTTTCTTACCAAATATAAAAAATTACCAGAAAATTGTTGTCAGACTGGAGGGGTTTCAGAGAAAAAGAGCTAAAAAAGGTGGTAAGGAGTTAAGTGTAGTGTGGTAAAACAAGACGGAAGACAACAGTAGCAATCTAAGGAAGAAAGGTGTCAGAAGCTGCATGAGAGATTCATCTGGTCTAGCATTAAGTGTCCTATCATGCACATTTTTCCCTGGGGCATTCCACTCCTGAAAACTAGCATGAACAGGCAATAAAATGGAAGAAACACTCTTTTATAAGTTAGGACAACCCAAATCCCTCTCTGGGCTACAAGCTGCTGCTCTGTTATCTGCTGTCTAATATGACTTCCTCCCGTCAATGAGGTAGCAGTTTTTATGACTTTCTTGCTTACTCCAGTGGAATGGACTTTGGGCTTTCTGCCCATTTTGTTCCTCCAATTTCTCTACCTATATGAGACATGCATCAGCATCTGGATAACTTCTTTCTTGCTACAAAATAGGTAGTACATCTCCACCTTTTAGCATCAGTGTGGTTAAAATCATACTCTTGCCCATAAGATGCATACGCAGTCTGAACTCTTAACAGGCAGGCAGGGTCAAGTTTTGGTGTAGGTGGAGGCAGACTAAGATGCCAGATTTTCACTCAATGAAGACCAGAAACCTTGAATAACATGAAGATAAATTGCCTAATTTTGCAAGCTGAAGTCAATGCAATAGTCTGATGGTCTAATTTGAAACTCATGCTTTTATTGATGGACTAATATTATCATAGTAGCAATATTATTTTGTATTTTTCCATCTGGGTTTGGGGGAGGGGGGGAGGGGGGTGTTGTGTTATTTTGTTTTGTTTAATTTTGTTTTTCTAGAGTTGAAGAAGCTGGAGTGTTCTCCAGGCTGAAAACCTGAGATTGACAATTGGGGTGGGGTTGATAAGTACTTAAAGAAGAGAAGAATAAACAACTGCTCTGGGAGGACACTAAAAATCAGATTTCTGAGAAGAGTTTCTTGCATGTTGCTACAGAACATAAATATTTTTCAAACAGGACCCATTCTGGAAAAATGCCAGAAGCACCGCCTGCAAATATTTACAAAAACGGGTAGGCATCTTAGCAATCTGAAGTCATTGACCTTTTTCTCAATACAGCAAATGGAGTGTCTATACAAGCATTTAAGACTTAAGTGTCTTGGAAGATATGCCTAGACTTAATTATTGGTGTAAAGAATTACCAAATCATTATAATGCACTCATTTATATAAATGTCACATCATGCAGTTTATGGTAAGCTGTGAAAGGAAGTCACATAAAACATATGACCAGACAATCACTTCCAAAGTATTGCTAACACAGAACTGATGAATTGCACTGGTAAGAACAAGAAAAAACTTGTTATAGAAAAAGATGTCACAGCAGCATATCCGTATAAATGTGGGTGAATGTAAAGGACCAAGAGAATAAATGTCTGGGATTGGATTCATCTGGCTTAATTTTGTTGTCTAATTTTGATCTCTCTTAGTTCCTGTTAGTGCTGACAGAGATCTAGCAAACCAGCAGTGGTATATACAGGATGTTTTGTACAGTGGCTGTTTCAGGCTGCAGTGAGTTCCTCTCACCAGTGATAGTTTGCTATCGACTAGGGTGGAGTCAGGCCAATTGCTCACATGTAGGCATTTGCTGCAGCTCTCTTTGTACCTCAAGCTGCTGCGTTGCAATGACTTCTGCTGTTGCCATAGGCATTCACCTTGTAGCTAACCAGGTTAGGAGAAGATTAAAATAAAGAAGAAAGGGAAAGGCATGGGCTAACAGTTATATTATAAAACTAGAGTGAAAGAATCAAAATATTAAAAAAATACTTGAAATTAACTATGCTGTTAAAATAAATGTGCCTCTCTATTTGATGACTGTCTGGGATGCCAGCTCCATTTTAGCCGCCAATTTCAATAGAGACGCGATTGTATGGCTAGCTTAGCCATCAATTTTTTATACAATTTTACATTTATATAATGTGTGCACCATTACATTTTATATAATTATAATTAGATCATTTTATATTTCTTTTTTTGTCATTGGCTATATTTTATTAAAATTGAAGTAGTACCACAGCTTCATAAATCTCAGGGACTGTTCTTCGTTTGATTTGCTTTTTTAGTATCCCAACACATTAAGACTTTATGCATTTTTTGTAGCTATTCAAAAAGGAAATAGGCTCTTGAATGACTTAATAAAATTAAATAAATCATAATTACACCATTAGGCTGAGAGTAGATGAGTATTATGAAGGCAACTTATCTTCTAAAGATGTTTGCTTGCTATTACTTGAGATTTCAGAAACCAAATTCACAAGTTCCAGGTGGCTGATTGATGACCAATAATTTTCCTGTAAATTCTATGAATCATAGAATCATACAGTGGTTTGGGTTGGAAGGGCCCTCAGAGATCACCTAGTTCCATCCTCTAGACCAGGTCGCTCAATGCCCCTCTGTCCAGCCTGGCCTTGAACACTTCCATGGATGAGGCATTCACAACTTCTCTGCAGACACCACAGCTTAACCTGGTTAAGGTTAAAAAGATCACATATTTTTTAACATTATATTGTAGCCTGGTTTTTCATTTTTCTACTGTCCTGGCTGTTGTCAAAGTGAATTTTGTGTCCATGTATCAAATTTTGATACATGGGATGAGGACTACAGATGAGGTCATATCTGCCTAGTAAAGACCTCAGTATCCATCACCATTCCAAACGGTGTCTAAGCTAGAAAATAGTGTCTGAAAGGATCCAATTTGTAGAATGAGATAGGTGGTGTAGAGGATCTGATATCCATACTGTATACTTTCCTTCACAGAGTGGCTCTAGCCTCAGCCCAGACTCAGTGACCATTACCAGCTGAAAGGCGTTTGGTACATTTTGGGAGTACATCTCCCATTTAACTCATCTGAAAGGAATCTGCCTTCAGCCTTGTGAGATTTGTCCATGAAACACAGTGAGAAGGCCAGCCAGGAGATCAGCTTCCAAAGTACACCCCTGACTGAGCTAATATGCCAATATAGATACACCCACAGAAGATGAGTATTGCATCAAGGACAAACTTGGCCAATGAGCACCTCAGCCTCTGCAGATGTCAGAGAGGTTGTGTGGGACTTTATAGGTTATAGGTTTGAGCTCAGACATCTACCTGTTGTCAGAGTCTGGTTTAAGTAGCCTCCATTCCTTAGGTGTAAGGTGAATTTGATGGTATATCTCCCTATTCAAGGGAAATTGTAAAGATGAGGACAAAGACTCTGAAGTACTTAAGAGGCTGTGGTGAGAAGAAATAAAGTTAGACTATCTTTTCTAACCATACAGAAAATGCTTCATTAATCATTTTTAAAAGCCTTTCCACTGAAACATTCCAGGACTAATAAGCCAGGGAACAAAAAAAGACCAAAGTGAAAATTACCTGTGGGGGAAAGCCATATGCAAGGAAACAGAGGAAGGTTTGCCGTGGTGGAGATCACAGGGAAGAGCTGCACGAGGGACCAGCTTTGAGCAACGCCAACATGAGGCCGTGCTACTGTTCCACTGTGCCTGCTGAGGCCACTGGGCTTGGCAGATCTGGAAGTCCCACATACACATATTGATAACTGCCCATTGCAGCAGACATGAGACCAGAGTGCAGAAAACTGCATTGCAAGAAGTGTATTTTCTTTGGAAAAGACTGAAAATTGTCAGTAATGTCTAATTTGTGGAAAGTTAATTTCCAATTCACTTTCTTCCAAATGGCTGATTTACTTTCTCCTACCTGGAAATATAGGCACCAGGGCTTAGCTAACCATTGCACCAGTTTGAACAGTGTACATTATCATACACGTTCTGTGAATAATAAGACATTTAAGAGAATTTCCTTGCAGATGATCTATCAACAAAAAGCAGGATTTAATTCCTTGATTTATTGAAGTTGCATTTACAGATCATACAAGTCAAAAACTTAATTCTGCTGGAATTGTTTCTTTCACTGAGATATTTTGGAAAGCAATGTGCCCTTCACTCAGAGATAAAAACAGACAACCTCTCTGTTAATTTAAATTTACCATACTCATTTGCTAGGCTATCACTTGTTTTCATTTTTCTAGACAAGCAGCTATTGTTCACCAGCCTGTGCACTTGAACTGCAGATTTTGTCTGCATGAAACCCATAATTCAAACCACAACAGAATGCAAGAGCCCATTTGGAAAATGATGCCCATCAGGAAGAGATTCATTTCTCTGCATGAATTTTTGGCAACACACTATTCTTCATAATTTGTACTGCAACTGCTCTCATTTACTGGCACTACAGGTGTACCTTTGTGTTTTCATTTTTAACTGTAGGTGATTAAGGAATCAAAAAATTCCCTCAGTGATAAGTCATCTATCCCATATTTGTCAAATTTCCTAGTGCTTGACTTACAGCTTTTTCAATCTGAGTCAGCTTGACTATTGGATTAATGAGACGATTAAGCACCACCAACCCTAGGTCTTGAAAAGATCATCAGACTGCCATTTGGATGAGGAGTGATTACTATGATCTACAGCTGGATGTGACCAAACCAAGTACAATACTTTCATAGCCTATAACCTGTATGACATAGAGGCAGAAGCACATACATATGCAAGAGTGAGACTTCATTTCCAAAAAACTTGTCTGTCCCCCTGGTCTCCTTAAACAGGGTTATTTAAAGATTCTGTGCAGGCTGATTTAGTCACACTTCTTCAGTGTTTATATTCAGAGGTTCCATATTTGAAAATAATGGACATATATCAGAAAGAACTTTTTCTTGTGTTTCATACCAAGAGAAAAAAAAGAATATGGAACTAAATAAATACTCTTTAAAGCTGATTCCTAGTAATTTATTCAAATGGTGTCATGGAAGATCAAAAAGCCAAATTCAAATGGCACACCAGCATGGGGGGAATTTTCAAGTTACTCACAAGGACTGAAATTAGGGGACTCCCCTTTTGAATGTATTTCCAGAGGCTCAAGCAAAGACAGAGTCTCAAGATGATGAGAAAAAATGCAGGCCACATATTCTCTGGAGGTCTTCTAACTAAAATATAAACAAGTATTTCAACTTAGATTCAGTTATTATGGGTGCTTACAGTAAGACAGCAAATATCTCTTTGTATATTCTCATTGCATAAATACAGAACTTTTGAGACCTACCAGTGGAAAAAAATTTACAACTGGACATTTATCAGCAAATGTGAATTAGCATCTTCAATACATGCTGACACAGCTATATTGACTAATTACAATCCCCTGGGGGAAAAAAAATTATATCTTGTGAATAGATCATGTTCCTGCCCATCCCAGGTACCTTCTGCTGAAAATCTATGTTCTCTTAAAACCATTCTCTCTTGAAAAGGACAGATGTTCCAGGTAAGAGCAATTACACAAGAGAAGGAAAACCATAAAAAGGAACTCAATCTTCAGAGAAATGCAGGCTAGATGTTGAGGAGGGGAAAGATAATTCAGACCTGGATCCAAACCAAGTTTTCTCAAAGCTTATTTGGATATTTCATTTAAAGCAGAAGGTTTTGAATCATGTACAATTTGCATGTTCTCTTTACATCTTTTTTTTTTCTCTTGTTGGAAATGAAATGGTAATCTGAGCAACAAATTGCTTTGATGGAAATAATGCACTGGAATGCACTTCAAAACAGTGATTTTATAATACCTTGCAAGCACTGTAAGTAGTCATATTTGCAGCTAAGTCACGGGTTATGTGACTTATGTGACAGTAAGGAAGATTTGAGTGAAGCATAGGAAAATCCATCTGGATACATGCGGCTTGACAAAGCCCTGCTAGCTGGCTTTGAAGCACAGTGACATGCAAGTGCAGCCACCCTGGGATTGGGACTTGAGCTGACACCTCTGCACAGCACTGCTATATGTTTGCCTGTCCTTGGGAAGGCTCGGGAACTTCGCAGGAGATGCAGCAACATAGCTTTGATAGCTTTCCACACAGCCACAGCTGCGATTCCTGATGGAGCTTTGAACAAATTCAGACAACCTGGCAGCAATAGAGAGTGGGATTTAGTTTTCTACCTTCCTTGCCATGCCTGGCCTCCAGCAGGCCACTTTAGATACCCTGCTATGGCTGTGGCATCTGTGTGGGATTGGCAAATCTAACACAGGAGATGCTTTGCCTTTCGAGTGGCAGCTGGAGGACAAGGGGGTTATTCCATGGCACCTAAGTGGCATTAAAGATCTAGGACTGGCACTTGGAATCCTTCCCAAAGTGCCAGAGTGCTTCAGAATAGTGACTTGCTTCAAACTACATCTCAGAACTAGCAGAAGAATTGGAGAAATAAAAGCACCATTAGGGTGCACTTTTTATCTTGCAATTTTGTACTTCTGTCATTATAATTCTGAGAAATGACAACTTTTAAGAACATGTTGTTTTGTCCTATTAATCTTATCTTCTTAACTAAAAACAGGTTTTATTTTAAAATGTTGATGAACAGAAAAACAACATTAATAAGGACTGTCTTATAATGATTTGTGTTTTCATTTGCCATCCGTCCCTCATTAATTTTGTACTATTCCCTTAATATTTACAAATAATTCATGGAATATTTGAGAAAACTCACTGTATATTTAGCCTTGGGCCCAATGGACAGAACATACTTGAGCAAGGCATTGAACTTTGGTTTTCTGATTCATAATTAAGTGGTCCAAATACTAGGCTGTGGTAAGAAAGGGGATATGTAGCCCCTGCCATTTGAAGCAATGTGTCTTTCTCAGTTCATTAAAAAGCTTCTCGTAGCTCTTAGGAAGAAATTCAGGCTCTGGGCTCTGTATGAACAGAGTTTAATGCTCCTTATCTGGGGTCCAAAATGTGAGGCTTAGGTAAGTGTATGTGCTCAGAGGGTCTCCAAATGTTTTGCAGTCTCAAGTACCAAGATCATCCCATGAACTCTGGTAGGATGGTTTTCTGACAGCACAGTCTGATAACAGGAGGCCAGGCAGGGAAGGCAATGTGTAGTTGTACCTCCCTCTCATATACTTGTGATCTTTTCTGGGCTGACTCCAAATCCTCAGCAAGGGTCAGTCTTGTACCTATTAAAATGAATGGAAGTTTTCCCACTGAAATCAATATAATGAGAATCAAAGTCATTCTCATTAAGTAAAATTCCCAGAGATTTAAGAGCCCATCATTTTGTACTGACTGCTTATCAGTCAGTATAAGAAATGGACCTCATTATGGAAAAAAGCTGCATTGAGCTTTGCATTTTCAAAGCATGGCTTAAATATGAACCAATTAACTTCAAAGTTTTCACCTGATGCAGTGACAAATCATGCTGACAAACATGCTAGTGCTAGTTATGAATCTCCCTAAGCCAGTCTCCATGCCTAAGAGTTAAGTCTATAAAAAGTTTTGAAAGAACCAAAGTTCTACAGTCATGTTTTATAAAAGAACATGAATCACTTATAGAGAAAAATAATGAAAGGATTTTACTCAGAAAGGTATTTGCCTTTATGTACCTTGATGTTAAAGCACCAGTAAGTTTATATGCTGCTAAGAGAAATGAAGAGAATGGGTTGGTCTCTGAGGACATAAAAGAAGCTTTTTCTTGCTCTCCCGTGGCTGCCAGAAATTTTGTGACTGATATTTTTTAAGATAAAAAAGGAAGGAGAAGTAGTCTGCAGTTATCTCCAGGTTTTTTTTCCATTTGATTTTTAAAGTATTTCAGGTGTAAAACATCTTATGCACTGCTTTTAATGTTGAATCTTCAGACTTTTTTTTCTTTGTTCACATGTCCCCAAAATGTCACCTTCTTTAATGTGGAATGAATGTCCCTGACCATTCCTTGCTTTTCTCAAAGGTTTGGAAGATGGATTTGCAAGAAGTAACTTCAGTGAATTCAGAAAACCAGACTGTAATAACCAGGAACAGACAGACACTTTTGAAATCAAAACAAAACAACACAACACTCTAAGAAAAATTAGTCTATCTTCTTGCAGGACCCCCTAAAACTAAAATCATATGACTGAGGCCCATGTGGTCCTTGAACTCTGGCAGGCTTGGTGCTGTGTGTGACCACTTCCCTTGAGACCCTGTTCCAGTGCCCAACCAATCTCTGTGTGAAGAACATTTTCCTAATGTCCAGTCTGAATGTTCCCTGATGCAGCTTCACACTTCCCAAGTGTCCTGTCTCTGGTCACTGGAGAAAGGAGATCAGTGCCTGCCCTCACTGATTGCCTTGAGGAAGCTGTAGCCTGTGATGAGGTCACCTCTCAGTCTTCTAGTCTAAGTTTAACAAACCAAGTGACCTCAGCTACTTCTCCTAGGTCTTGCCCTTGAGGTATTTCACCATCTTTGTTGTGCTCTGGACACACTCTAAGAACTTTATATTCCTCTTACACTGAGGAGCCCCAAGCCGCACACCGCACTCGAGACTGGTGCCACACGAGTGCAGTGTTCCGTGGCACAAGCCCCTGCCTTGGCCAGCCCGCGATGCTGTGCTGCCCAGCTGTGCCAGATGGAGGCTAACCACAGACTGGGCCATGTTAGCCATTCAGTCAGTGAGGCAAGGGATCCTTCTCCTCTCTTCAGTACCTGTGAGACCACTTCTGGAGAACTTTGTGCAATTTGGGGCTCCACTGGGCAAGAAAGATTCTTTCATACTGGGACTAATGCAGTGGAGGCCATCAGGATGGTCAGAGGGTGAAGCACCCAACAAATTAGAAGAGACTGAGGAACCTGTTCATTGTGGAAAAGAGACTGTTTTATGAAACTTATCACTGTTTTTACTGATTTACTAGGAAGGTGAAGAGAAGAAATTTCCCCAAGAGGTTGTTGAATTTCCATCCCTGGTGACATTGAAACTGCAGCTGGACACAGCCCTAAGCAATATGGGCTAACTGGACTTTGTTTGAGTGAGGTATTGGACTAGATGACCATCAGGGGTTCCCTCCAAACTAAATTATTCTGTAATGCTATGAAAAGAGGGCAGAAAAATAGAAATATCTGGAGCACATCCTTCCACTGAGAATAATACTAGATAAACTCTTGTATCATTTTGTCTACTTTTAATGTGCATTCCCTTCTGTGACAATTCAGATTCTCTGGTGAACAAGCAGTTTGAAATGAAAACTAGTTTCAGTGCTTCTGTGCTTCTAGCATTAATTTTTTTTTTCCTTTTGGCTTTATCTCATTTTCCTTGTGTGCATTTATTTTTGCACTTCCATAAAAACAAACATGTTTACCAAGGTATGAATTTCAGTTTTAGGCCTCTCTCACCCAGCATCTTAAAGACCCAAATAAGCTGCAAAGTGGCAAATGGACCTAACAAAGAACAGCTTATGTATAGAGAGATAAGGCAAATGAGAAGGAACACAGGTATTATTACAGTGATAAGTTCTAAATGGCACCCGCAAAAGCAAACTGAAAAAACAGAGAGTATTCTCATTCCCAGAAAAGGGATGATAATTTTATATTGAAGAGCAG
The DNA here is from genome assembly GCF_041296385.1 of Aphelocoma coerulescens. Classification (NCBI taxonomy): domain Eukaryota; kingdom Metazoa; phylum Chordata; class Aves; order Passeriformes; family Corvidae; genus Aphelocoma; species Aphelocoma coerulescens. Next base: position 32,729,028 of record NC_091013.1, read on the forward strand.
AACAATCTAAAAAAACTGAGGGGTCCTTTAATTTTACATTTTAATATGGCTCAAAAAAAGATGTGACATAGAAAACCTGGAGCCTTTTTTGTTCCTGAAATTATAGCTTGCAAAGCCATTACCATTAGTATCTTAATCTTTCTAAATGATCATTGTCTTCTTAATATTCCTTTGCATAAAACAACATCAAAATTGAAATTAAAGAGCAAAATTTTTAGCCATGAAGAATTTTCCTGCTGGGTGTCATCATCTGCAGTCTATATACACATAATTTTCTTGCTTCTTTCTCTCTTGCAGATGTGTAGGTGAACTGTAGTAATTCTTTGCAAAGACTGATGTTTTTCTACCCAAAAAAATTTATTTTCTCCCTTCAGCCATCCCAAGAGAAGATGAAAACTGTAAATTAATATAATTTGACTTTGTTCTCCAAGTAGCTTCAGACATTTTAGAGTCTTGAGGTGCCACCAGGCTCACTCTGTCTTGGAGACAAGGCTCTTATATCCCATTCTTGTGTCCCAAATTAAATACTACAGTCTGTATTTAACTAAACTATCTCTTTCAAACAAAAAGAACTTGATGTTCAAGTCCATTTCTTTTGACAATTTCATCTTTCTATTTGAACTTTGCACATGGCTTCTTACTTAAATGTGTCTGATACCACATTTTGGATACTAGTACTTGCTAATCCCTGTTAGATAAAGCAATATTTTAATATATAACATTTTTCTTCCTGGGGGTGGGTCTTAAACATTACAATCAAGTCACCTTTTGATCTCCTTTATGGCACTTTGTTTTCTATCTCATTACTTTGTGCTTTTTTCTTTCTAAAATCTCACCCTAACAGGCCTTTTCTTCAGCCTGTTGAACATTTTTGTGTTTGGCCTTCTCCATGTCCTCATATTTGACAACAGGAGATTTTTTATTTTTGGTCTTACATTATATGCCAAGAAGACTGTCTCCATATTCTACCTAATTTCTTTTAATGTATAAGTATGAAGATCACATCAAATCTTCACTCATAACTTTACAGAGTGATACTGCCTTTACTCCCCCTGAAGTCTTCAAAGAACATGTACTTTCTACAGTATATAATATATATATAATAAATGTATGAAAAATTATACAAATTCCCTCAACAGTCTACAACATCCACAGAATGCACTGGCAGTGATATTACACTTGCTTCCTGATGAAGCACAAAAATTCAAGTATGTGAGGTTAGCAGCTGGAACTGTCCTCTATTCCTACCAAATGCCATCAGCTCATGTACACTGGTATCGAGCAGCTACCAATCCCTAGTGAAGTAGTGAATTTACCTTTTACCCTTCAAAAGAAGGTCTGGAAGAGCTACCTTATGTTGTGTGCAATATGTTTTGGACATGAAATGTAATCCTTGTCTTTTAGAAATTGATAAGAACTCCTGGCTATACACAATTTTTTGGTATTTGTCTCCAAATTGAAGCTTCTGATGAAGTCCATAATTTCTTGCCAAGCATTACAAAGGGACATTCAATTTAATCTCTGATTTATATAGCATATTTGCTGTGCTCCAGTACACTCCTACTATGAAACAAGAGACCAGCAATTTACAAGCTGCACATCCCTAGGTAGGCAACAAAAATAACTGGCTCTGTTTTAAAGTTGGAGACTCTTCCTGCGTTTGACCTAGTGATTGGTATAAAACACACATCCTCTAAAGGACAGAGATAAAGAAATCCACAGTGGTAAATTTAGTGCTAGGAGAACACACTCCATCTTTCCCAGCAAAGTCACTGAGATATCTATGACTTATTTATGTGCTATCAAGGGACAGTAGTGGGTGGATTAATCTGAACATTGCTTACATTCCTCTGGTGTTCAAATTGACCTTGCTCACCTCTGGAGCACCACCGAGACTTTCTTGTTATCTGTTAAATCCTCCGTTCATTCTTTCCACCCTGGTGCTAATTTATGTGAACTGCAGTGGGTTGACATTGTGGGTTGGAGTCACCTCACCCCACTGTTTAAAGCCGGCTGTGTCAATGCCAACACGTGACCATGTCTTCCCAGGCTCAGTTTGGAGTCACTGAAACTTGGTTGCTCTGACTTATTTTAAACATCCATGTTAAGACAAATTAAATCACACACAGAAGAGCCTGCCTCTTTCTGTGGATGGTAAGTCCAGGACATGAAAGTCTACAGTGTAAATCTGGACATCTGGTCAGGTGAGCCCCACACAGCAGGTCTGACTCTAATTGGTGCTGGCTGCAAGGCTCCTGCCAGTCCCCTGCCCTCGGTGATAATGGGCATGGCAGGAAGAAAAACACAAAAGAGGCTGATTTGCTTTGAAATACTAACTAAATACAGCAGTGGGTCAAAACAAACCAGTACTAATGCATTCTCAGTGGAAAATTAAAACTATTGTAGGTCATAGCAAGTCCTCTCAGCTACTGAAACCAAAGGATGTTGAGTTTTCAGTTTCAATTTAGAGGCAACATTTTCAGCTGCAGGTTTTGATTCAGGTAAAAGTGTGGGCTGGTTTTCTGTCCAGAATAAAAAAACCCCAACTTTCCTCTGATTTATTTAAATGTTAACATTTAAAATCCAAATTCTCTATCTGTGCCAGATGACTTTTATATATTTCTAAAATGTCTCTGAAATAATTCAGAAGGCAGCAACACACCTAGAACAGACTATTCAAGCGTGAATTATTCAGTATAGTTCTAGGCAAACTGTAAAACAATAGATATCAGTGAAAAGAGCACACTGCTAGCATTTATTTTTGCATAATCATTGAATCTTCAAACATTTGAATTGCTCAGAAGAAAAAGATAAGTTATGCCATCAGGCATGATCCTGCTCACATGGGCCCTGTTTCCCGTGTCAAATGGTCTGGACAACCAGGTAAGACAGAAATGTGACAGTAAATGCTACATGTGTGAATGCACGTGTGTGGGTCTAACACCCTCACTGTGCAGAGGGAGTAGTGCTGAGGAGGAAAATGACTGTTGGATTCAATGACAGCAGGGAGTTGCACAGAAAATTTTGAAACTTGCTTGAAAATTAGCAAAAAAGAAGTATAAGGTATTTGTATCTTGGGAGAGAGCGCATGGAGTGGGAACAGAACACCAGTGAACACCTTGGTGGCCCCATGGCTCCACAGCCCCTGCCCAGGCAGCCTCTCAGGGCACAGGGGATGGGGATGCAGAGAGCACCCAGAGGGGGTGACCATGTGGGTGGAGTGCAGAGGGACCCACGCCCCAGGATGTGCTGGTGGACCTATGGGGGCTTCCTCACTGTGGAGTGTTGGGAGCAGCGAGGGTGACATGCTGTCAGAGCAGCTCCTTCTCTTGTGTGTGCATATGTGAGATCAGAACTTCTTGAGATCAGCTATAGAAGGCCGATTTTAGGAACTTGTAGGTTACATTAATATTTTGTAACTGTCTAGTATTTTTGTTTTTCTCTTTACCAATGTTGATTCTGCATAAATGGTTCATGGATTTTGAGTCAATAATCTGTCATTAATCAATCAATCAATAAACGGTTTCAATGCTGAACTAATTCAAACCATGGGAAATGATGTTCACAATTGTTCATTGTGGCATCAGGAAGGTCTGCAAATATACATTTCAGTCTATGCTGCCGTCCTTACAGTGTTTTTGTGAGCTATTTCAAAATAAAACTCTTAGCTTCACAGTGTACCAGGTCTTAAAAAAAAAACAAAACACCAACAAACAAAAAAGCCAAAAAATCATCAGATTTTGCAAGTTCACTAGCCCTGCATTCGATGCTGTCCACAGAGAAAGAGAGTGGGCTGTAGCTCCTGAGGTGCAAGCATGCAATGGCATATTTACAGAGGCCTGGAGGAAGGTAACTAATATATCTTTCTTCCCTGTTCTTCTCTGTTGGTTTGCCAGGGAGCACTTTGTACAACCAAGTATTGCCCACATTCCTAAGGACTCCAGGAAGTATTTCTCCCCAGACACACTTGATGTCACCTTAAATGACCCCTTCCAGCAAGCCTGGTCTGCTATCACAGACCCATTATGGCTGCACAAACTGTGACCTTGTCATCAAAATGATCTACAAAAGCAACTGAAAGTGGTTGACAACAGTTTTTTGCTATATAGGAATAGCCTGGTTTGGAGGACTCATGAGCATTTGGGACAGGGAGGACCCAGGCACAGAACATTTCTGGTACTTCTGTACAGTTCTGTACAGTTGCAACATTCTCCTGGGCTGAATAAATGGTAAGAATTTCTCTCAGTAAAGCACCATTAACTGCCAGTGCCTTAACACTGTACTTATATTTCTTCACATTTTCCTTTTTTTCCATTTAGTTTGTGACAGTAATTGATTTTGAAAGAAAAATTATTGACAGCAGGACCTGCCTGGTCCTCCAGGTATCTCTATAATGGACCTAAGTGCACAGCCAGCAGCTACTCAAGCACCTCACAGATACATTAGCTGGTAACAGCCTTTTCTGGGAGAAAGGTATGCTATCACTAATGGAAGAAATATATCTATATGTGGAAATACAGGAAAATTATAGCAGAGAAGAAGCTCAGTACTATATAATTGTAGTTTTCAGAGGGGAAGCCTTGTGTCTTGTCTGGCAGTATTCTGGCATATCTAACCTGCAAGACCATGCAAGAACTGTTAAAAGAGAGTTCCTTAAAGACAATGAGTACAACAGCCTCTCATGGTGTCCCTCTTCTTCAAGTGCAACCCGGAAAGAAAACTCCAGTCTTTCATAGCAGAGTAGCTGGTGCACAGTCCCTGCATAGACAATATCCACCAAACAAGCACAGTAATTAGTAACTGATCCCTGCATTTAGTCAACCAAATATAAGCAGTTGCTTGCTTCTCTGTTCTGAGCATGTTTCTTCATTCTTCTCCTGTAAGAATTCCCGTTAAAATAGTTGCAAGACCGTGGCTGCCTGCCTTGTTTCATACATATAGCTATGCTGTTCCCAGCCTCCCTGCTCCTGGAGATTTCCAGGTTCATTTCAACCAGTCTAGATTTCATTATAACAGAATGTCACCTATGTTATCTAGGTTTGATTGCTATAATCCAGAGTAAAAATTTATGGCTTTGATTCTATGTGCTCCCAGTGGGAAGAGGAGGCTTCCAGGTCTGGGCAGCATGATCTGTACAAGCACACCAACTTCTGCTCTGGTGGAAATCAGCAAATTCTGTTGGTATCAGCAGTGCAAAATTTGGCAGAAATACACTGCAAAATTTATAGCAATATTTGCCTTTGTGACTGACTAGGTTTTCTGCTACAGGTAAATTTTGCAGATGATGAAATCCTGACTGTCAAATTAGAGAGAAGAGAATGACTTTGGGGAAGGTTGTTGAGCTACTTATCTACACCATGGAGAGCAGGAGAGGGGCTAAGACATGCAAGCTGGAGCTCTGATGCAAGCTGGGGCTCAGCTGCAGGAGGGTTGTGAACCAAGAGATGTTTAGTATTCAGATGCTAAGTTACTAAGATGCAAGTCGGGAGATTAGGATGTCAAAACCTGACAATTCAGACAATTAAAAGCTTCAGTACTGGAGCCCATGAAGTAAGAGAGAAATGGGGAGAGAAAGGGCAGGGGGAAGATTAAATGATTCCTCCAGGGAAATTAATTTCCATTACCATTTGTTGTATTTTTGCCAAATTCTGTTTGACAAATGCATGCCCAGAAAGCAGGAATTTAAAAAAATCTATATGAAAACATTCTTTTCAATGAACAAAAATTAAATATAAATATAAATATAAATATAAATATAAGTACAAATATAAATATTAACTCCTTGTGGGTCGTACTAAAGGTTCTAAATAAATAACCTTCTATAAGTCTGTAAGGTAAAATAGCTGCATCTGGAGTGGGAAAAAGAGTGTAATGCCTCATACATGAAAGGAGTCACAGCACTGCCTCAATTATCACAGTGGCTGTCCAACAAATGCTTGCAAAAAGTTCCACCTTGAGACACATTTGCAAGTTCCTTAGAATGAGGTCTGAGTGTCTACTAAAAGTCTTGTGAAATAGAAGTCTCTGCTAATTTTCCTTACTTCCATGAAGCCCCCTGTGGTCTGACAGGTATTCCAGTGCTGACTTAAATGGAGGCAAGATATTACTGAGATACTTCCCCACAGATTTACAGCGAAATCTTTGTACTTTTCTTAGCATGCAGGGATTTTTTTTGTCAAAACATATATGATTTTACTAATCTAATGTCAGGTTGGTGTTGCTTTTTCTGGATTTTGCTGTTTGACTTGAGGATGCTTTCCTGATGTCCTCAGAGCCCTGCAGATCCCCGCCGAGTGTCTCAGATCCTCCCCGAGGACCTCCTGGGTGAGCAGGCTCAGCATCATGGGGCAGTTTTCCACTTCCTCTCACCGTCTGACTGCAGCCTTTCCATTCTGTTCAAAGGACTTGAGTACACCCAGGACCACCTACTCATACGATAGCAGATCTTCAGCTGGCTGCTTAGGGCAGGGGACACTGGGGACAGAGACCACCTGGATTTCAGTCTCAGGCCCCCTGAAGAGCTACACATTTTCCACATAGCTGAAGGGTTTCAAGAGAAGTGAAGAGCATACTCCATTCTGTGTACCAAGGTGTCTGAGGATAAGGCTCTTTTCCTGGAGTGTGAGCTCAGGAGAAAGGAAAATTTGTGTGGTGAGGGTGAAGTTTCAGCTGAGCTGAAGTTGTTCTCCTGGTTCCCTTTCCTCCTAGTAAATTATTTAGCTTTGTGGCTAATGAAAAATTCATTGCTTTTTGTTGATTTAACTAACAGTGGGGCCTGACTCCTGTCTTATTACCAGATTCAAAAGTTTATAGTTTTGTAGTTTTTCATATTTAATTTCAGCCCTGTTTTTCTCCATTTCTCATGATTAAGAAAAGAGAAATAATAGGACAAGGATAAAAGGCTCATCCAGCAATAGTTACATTTCTCTGACAAATTTTGTCATGTAGTAGCTATACCCTTAGCAAACATGTAGGAAAAAAAAGCCCCAAACCAAACACAAATCTGGGAGCTGGAAAAAGTCTGGTTTTATATTCTTTTTATTTATGTACTTATTTCAACACCATTACCCCACAAAATGCCAAAGTCCATTTTCTGAGATGGGATTCTCAAACAGAAAGGAGAAATAATTAAAGATGAGGGGTTCTGTAGTGGAAATTGAAATTTCTCATTAACAGCACCTAGAGGGGAGTTATGGATCACATTGCTTGGACTACACGCACAGTACTAGGATTGCTATTACTGTTTCCTGGTCCAGATTAGGGTCATCTAGCTGGGTGACAGGACAGAATCAGGCATATCTATGCCCACTTGCCTCATGATGTTGGTTCATACAAGGAGGAAAGCCTAGTGTGGGGGCTGATGTAGGTGTAAAGGGATGCTTCAGGAGATCCCTGCATGGTAGAACATACATAAACTGCACAGATAAACTTTCTTGAATGGAGCAGAATGTAACTACATGCTGTCAACAGTTAAATTCTAGCCATGGAAGAAGTAGGTCACTGCATTTTTAAGAATGGACACCTTCCCCAATGTAAGAGTGGATTAGCTGATTTAAGAACACATTTTACCCTTTCATTCAAGTCACACGCCAGCAGGGGATCTGTGTGCACTTGATTGATGCAGCGTCACAGCAGTGCTAAGTTACATGTTTGACTGTCACTGGTGCTGCTGAGGTGCAGATGGAAAGTAAGAGCTTGCAATGTGTCAGACAGTGAGGCAAAGGACATGAGAATGGAAGATTGAAGTGGGAATGTCAGCGGGTATGTCTTGCTTGTATGAAGGCTTCAGCCCCACAGGAACCTTCATAGCAGCTGCGAAGAAAAAAATTGGAGGAAAATTACCAGTGGCATGAAAGCTCTGGTGCTAACAAAAGGAAAAAGGAAAAAAGTAGTAATATACAAAGCAGACAGTTTTCCAGCCTTGGTGTATAGGACACATTGCACTGCTTTGGCCATCTTAGACTTCAGGGGGAAGAAATGCCACTGTCAAATGGCACACACATTTTAATTGCTACAAGTTTTGACTTTTTGGCATGGTCCTCATTCACTGGACATTTTCAAGCAAGAAAAGATCACATATGCTGCTTTGCTAACATCTCCCCCTTCCTAAATTTTTTTCAGTGTCTAAGTAAGACATCAGAAGTTGTTACACAGACCTTGTGGAGTCACTGAAGGTGAACAAGTGAGTAGTTGAAGTGAGTGGGACCAAATTGTCTGCTGGTCTCCTCATTTCTGGCATCCCACCATTCTACTGGGGAAAGGCTCAGCTTGGCCTGTCCTACCTAGGCTTATACTGAATTCCTGCTTCTATGTGGCACAGCCTTCAAAAACAAACGGGCTACCATGGGTGGATCTTAAAGCAGATCTTTCCTAAATGAACATTTTTCTCTAGCCTGGTAGCCTGGATAAGGTGCCATATAACCATTGCACTGCTGAGCTGTGGGTTCAGCACTAACTATGCCTGCTGAAGGAACTGCTGCTCTTAACATGTAGCTATTTTTCAGTCTCAACAGTGATGTACCTAAGTCACATGTACATAATTGTATTTCAGCTTTTACTGTAGCATATATATCCCTTTTTCAGGGTCAGACCTTGGGAGTTTAAGTGTAATTGACTTAAAAAGGTATTTAGGATCCCAAAAGACTATTGAAAGTTTTAAGTTAAGACTTAGGAGCCTAACTTGTTTAGATGTCCTTGAAAAATGTTACCATCAAATGTGTCTGGTGAAGTCAATAGAATCTGCCAAGCCAACACAGGTCAAAAATCAAATCAGAAACAAAATTGTCAGTGGATTCTCACTTTTTACAGTCTCACTTGTACTGCTTTATGTTTTGCTTCCCTAAAGGGAAAAAGGAAAGTTGCTTGCAGCACTTGTTATATTATTTTAAACATTTTTTTTAACATTGCAATGGCAGTCATTTGATATTTTTCTTTTTATCAGTTCCTCACAGCTGTGCTTGAATGCTCATGGTAGACTCAGGCAGTTAAGGTGTCCTGACTGACTTACAGGCAAGTTGATATTGCCAGGTCCAGAAAAAAAATAAAGTTTTCATTGCAAAGAAATACCTTTAGTACATCTCTTCACTATGTCCACTTAGGTACAGTTTCATTTTAAGTGTCAGAGTTAATTTTAATTGGCATCAGATGGGAAAGGGAAGGGAAGGGAAGTGAAGGGAAGGCAAGGCAAGGCAAGGCAAGGCAAGGCAAGGCAAGGCAAGGCAAGGCAAGGAAATTCGTAGTTAGCAAGCAGCCCTCAGAGGGAATGAAGGAAATCCAGAAACATATGTTGGCAGTCTGAACCTTTCATATTGCATCTTGCTGGCCAGCCACATTGACTGAATATTTTTGTCTCCTGATGAAGAAAGCCTTTTTCTCAGCTTCTCTTCGAATGCACAATCACTCTCCAGATTGCAGCTGGGTGCATGCAACTGTCTATACCTCCACAGCTCCTGAAAAATTACCCAGGAAGCAGCAACTGGGAGGAATGCAAAAGCATTTATAAGAAGCTGAATTGTCTAACACTCGAAGTTCCAAGCCTGGCATGCAGTAAAGTCTGTGTGGCCAGAACTGGCTCTGCTCTCAAGTTAAGCCTTGCAGATTTTGCTCAGTGTTTTGCACTAATGAATGGGAGTTAATTTTACTGAAGAAAGTATCAGTGCTACTTAGAGATCTTGTGGGAGCAGTCATGTACTGTTCTTGGCAGAATTCCTTCATCATCTAGTAAATAACTTTAGTTTCCTGCACTGTTGACCCAGAGATATCTTTGAGGAGAGATGGATGATGAAATTAATTTTTCTTTTAATCTTTGATTAAACATGACAATGACATACTTGGACTGATACACATAAGAGCTGTTTCAAGGAAAGAGGCCATGGGAAAGATGGATTATCTTTCATTTACAAATCCTTTCTGTATATGTTCCTGGTGAAACAAATCTCATTGGGGTAAGTAGTTACCACAGGCCTTATTCTAACCTGAATGTTAGTTTTGGGACAAAGTTTAATCAATAAACTATTTTTTCAAAGAAGAAAATTACAGCTCATCCTCCCACGTAGATTTTAGTAGTTTTCTGGGGTTAATACAACATAATATAAGGAGCTTCATGAAGTTACATGGCAACAGAACCATTGTCTTCTATGTTCAGTCTCTCTTTTGAGATTTCCAGGAGCTAAGTTTGAAAGTGCTGTGAATTCTACTCTGTATGAAGTGGAAATTGAAGCAGTTGGTTCTGGAGACAATTTTCTGAAGCAATCTCAATCTGAAAAATGTCCTTTGGATGGCAAAAAACATTAGTAACTCGGATCATTTTACTTCCCTATATGTACAAAAACCTCCCTACACATCTGATCTACTAAGCAGAGCACTGTGCAAAAACTCAGCAGTAGCAGTGCCACCTAGTCCCCATAGTTTACCCTGATTGTCAGAGTTTATTATATTTGTACCCTTTTTCTTTGCACTATGGAGGGGAACTGAAAGAATGCTGCAAAATGTGTCCGCTTTGTTATAAATTAACAGTTTTCTGGGATGGGACATTGAGCAACCTGGTCTAGGGAAAGGTGTCCCTGCTCATAGCAAGGAGTTGGAACTAGGTGATTTTTAAGGTCTCTTTCAACTTTCAGTGGTTCCATGATTTTATAATTGACCAATAGGATTTTAATAATTCTCCAAAATCCTGTCTGCTTAGCATTAAGGTTTGATTGCTCTCCATTTAATGCTGATTCAGCTTCCATAAGTCAGCATTTAAGTCAGCCACTTAAGCATTCAGAATCAAATTTCCCAAATACCCAAATTTTTCCAAGACTAAAATGAAACCAATCTAAAAAATTTCTGTGTTTTCTGAAAGAATGATTAAAAGTCTTCTATAAAGATTAAATCAATTAATTTAATGATATTTTGCAAACTTAAAGAAGTGTCTAAAAAAATGAAATTCCTTTCAAAAAATTTTTTGTAAGTTGTATCAACATGCTTCCTTTTTTTAAATTTTAGAGATAAATTCTCTCCCATGCTTCTCAATATAATATTTTCTGTCTGAAAAGATTCACATAAAATATTTTGTGTTATATTATTAGGCCTTTTCATTGCACTTTCCTACACGTAAGATTAAATTGGAATAAGCAATTGATGTCCATTAATACTAGGGATATGGACATGAAGAAAGAAATGGAAAAAATTAGTTGCTAAATTCTTAAAACATGTCTCATTCTTGTTTACAAATCATTGGCCAACATATCCTGAGACAGACATGCAGTATTCTGTCACAAAAGTCTATGTAAGATAACATTGGTACAGGTGTATATATGATTTATGCCATGTTTCATTTAAATCCTATCCTCTTCTCTGCTTCTAATTTGTGTAACTGTTGTAGATTTTTGGAAACCAAAGCAATTATTAGTGATTTAGAACACAGTTTTTTTGGATGAACTTTGCATTAAGTAACAATTTACAACCTAGAAAGATTTGAGGGACAAACCTAGGGCTTGTTGAATACTCAGCAGATGAAAGGCCAGGAGAATGAGGTAGCTGCACACGAGAAAATGTTAAAACGACATGTTTTAATATGTATGATTAGCTCTTACAACAAAACTGGAATTTAGGAGGAAGCTCATGAAAAGCAGAAGTATTTCAGGCATAGGGAAAACGTGCAAATGTGAATGCATTACGTGATCTCATTCACATGGCTGGGAAACCCATCTGTTTCTGTTTTCTTGCTTGCTTTCTTTCAGTCACACAGAGTTCTGTGATGCCACCCAAATAAAATAACCACCATTAAAGCAAATAAAGGCAATTCCTTTATCTGATAATTGTGGCCTTTCTCATCCCCTGCTGTGTGTGCTTCTAAAAATCCAGTGTCATTGACATCAGCATCTCCCAGTACATGATGTCTCATTTGTACACCACAAGAAACAGAGCTGGTAAGAAATGTTCGCAAGAACTAGAAGGCCATTCGTTGTCAATTAACAACACCCTTTAATGGGTTTCTTAGCAACAACATTTGCTTTAAGCATAGGTCCCTAAGGGGCATGTTCTGTGTTGTCAGACAAACAGCAAATAAAGGCAGCTATTGATCCTTACATTGTTGGGTGTTGAGTTACAAGATACAAGGATAACTATGTCAGAAGTACATTTGGAGTCAAAATGCTTATAGTGCAAGATGTTTCCATTAAGAATGAAATGTTCCTTCCATTCCCCCAGTGGGATTTGCATCTAAAAATATGATTTGCTGAAGGAATTTCAATCAGGAATTGCCAAAAAGGAATCTCCAGTCTTGAAGTTTGTAGAAACATGGTAAAACTTCCATACCAGTGGAGACCAAATCCAGGTGAAAGCATTTAGTCAGAATATTTTTAGAGAAGATACAGAGCCAAGGCACTGAAAAGCTTTCAAGAGGCCATCCAGTTCCACAAAAAAATTCCAATCTGAAGTATGCATAGTTTCAGAGCATAACTTTACCTGATGAAAAAATTTCTCCTAATGCTTCTCATTGTTTTTCATCTAGTATCTGATTTTTCATCCTTCTCTTATTCAACCACCTGGGCATGCAGGACTGCTCATTTCATTCTCTTTTTTTGGCAAGTATTGCTTTATGTGTTTAAGAATACTATTTTTCTGAACTCAAAAATGCCATTTCCGGATTCATTCTGCATACAACAGATTTTCTACACATCAGTTTACTATTGCTTCTTACTGAGCATTTTTTCTCCCTTTATTTTTCTTGAAGGTGTTAATAGAATCAGAGAATGATTTGGGTTGGAAGGGACCTTAAAGATCATCTAGTTCCAGCCCTGCTAACATGTCCAGGGACACCTTTCAGTAGCCCAGGTTCCTCAGAGTCCCATCCAACCTGGCCTTGAACACCTCCAGGGGTGGGGATGAGGGATGGTAACTAAAGTTAGTCTAATACTCACTGAGCCCTAACTGGAGGGAAAGCTTTGCCTTAGTACTGTACCTTAGAGTCAAAAACTCCTGTTTGTGTAAACAAACACATACATCAAAAGGCTCTGCAACATCTTCCCCATCCTTGGGGTCTGGCTACACACACTCAGGCCAGCTTTGCTGTGGCTCGGTTGAATAAACTGTGATCACCTTGTTGTGAAAGAGCCAGGGCAGAATGAGCTCCCCTTTCCTTGGAGCTGCATTTGAACTCATGTCCTCTCTGCCTGACCTTGCCTATTGCCTGCTTGACTATTGCTCCAGGCATGGCTATGCCTGAACAGGTATCTCAATGACCATGACCTACAGACTTGACCTGGCTGGACCTCAGCCCTGTCCTGGCCCTGTGACCACGCTGAACAGCCATATGACTCTGGGTTTACCCTGGTCACCATCCCTGGGCTTGCCAGGTCCTATGGGACCCTGGCTGGTAAAGACAGAATCCCATGGCCACCCTGGGCACCCAGCACCTGTTGAGGCAGCTGGTCAGTGCTGTGGTCTGGCAGCAACTCAGGATGACCAACAGGCTCCTTTCAAACCCTATCGGTGCCTAGAGATATATATATATTCCCTACACTGTATAATGCAGTCGGCTGTTTCAGGTGGAACGCTTTCCCTGTATTTTACCTGACTAAGTGCAAGATGGACTAGCTGATGTTTCTTCAGTTGTTTGGATCACTGTAAAAAAAGGTAATTTTACAGATTTTCATAGAGTTAGTTTGGAGGAGAGCTGTCATTATCTACAATCCAGGCATGCAATAGTCTTCACTTAAATAAAGTTTTCATTTTAGCTAGTTGATATTATTTGATAGATGCTTAATCAGAGGGTGTTACTCATCTCTGACCAGTGATGCTTGCTGGATCTGCCTTGTTTCCTGGGCTCATTAGCAGCTGTCAACAATGTTAAGCCTCATTTCAAATATTTCTTAAAATAGCAGTAGTTGTTTGGGCAATCTTTTGTTATGTTTCCATTGTCTTTTTTCTTGTCCATTCATGCTAAAAGGTAACCATCATATGGTGGTGAAAATCAGCCACTTATTTGTGGGGTATGCCCAGCCCTTGCCCTGGAGGGATCTCTGCTAAGACAAGAGATTTTGCAATCGCTCAGCAGGACTCCCTGGAAAGGTAACCACTTGGGTCATGGCGGGGAAAGGCAGACCCACAATCCTTTGGGAGACACTATGCAAATCATTCTGTAACCCATTGGTCTGTCCCAGACCCTCTGTAACCCATTGGTCCCCCACTGATCCCCTGTATCCCTATAAAGGCAAGCTCTCTGGGGCCCCTGGGAAGAAAGGGTTCTCGTCCCTGGCTCCCCCCTTTGCCGGAGGGGACCCACAATAAAGCTACCTTCCGTGCGGAACCAGCCACATGGGCCTTCTCGTCTCTCTCTGGTCTGGTTTGGCCTGGAGGTGCCCTGCAGAGCTGAGCTGGAATCACGAGCTGAATCACTAAAGAGCTGACAGCCTCTGCAAGGGCCCCCCTGCCAGCAGCTGAGGGGAGACACCGGAGCTCGGGAAGGCGATTCCTTTCGGGACCATCTCCCCGGACCGGTCACCTCGTCCTGGGTCACAGCCTCGGACCCCATCACCAGCTGTAATACATATTAACTTTACGCAAGTTCTAAAACAAGAACTGTGGATAGACAACTTGTCTTCTGCTGGGTGGACTCTTTTTTCAAGGACTATTTCTTAAAAATAAAAAAAATGTGCAATACAATTTGTACAAAACCTGTAAAACACAATGCAATTTCATTGAAAATATGTACAAGACGTTTTATTTTAAAGCCCTATTCATGTTTCCATTCTTGTCAAGTAGACATTTTGACCAGGGTAGAAAACTGAGGTCAAAAACAAGTGTAAAAGAGAACATAGTCAGCATCTACCTTGGTTTCTTTAAGCATTGCAGTGCCTGAGCCACTGCCAGGCACCTGAGAGCCACTCCCATGGACTGCACTGTCCCTGCTGGCCTCCCACTACTTTCCCTGCCCTGCCCATGGCCCAGGATGACACATCAGCCCACTGAGGCTGTCAACCTCTGCCTCATCAATGCCACAGCAGTGCTGGTCCCCAGCTCCTCATGGCCCTTCCTTGCTCGGCCCAGGGCTGAAGCTGAGTCAGTGATTCCCAGGGCCCTGCTCCTGGCTGGGAGTGGGATGAACTTTAATTGCCAAGCATTTAGGGAATCAAATATTGTTTCCTCTCAACAATGGCTATTGTGCAGATATTTCTGCTGCCTTCATTAGCTCTGCCCTTGAGGTCAGGGAGAAGCCATTGTTCAGCCTTCTGAGGGCCTTTTTCTAAAAAGACCTCCCTGTAGTTTTGGAGAGTTATCATGGTGTGTTTCCTTGCTGTGCAATGTATATTTGCACACGACTCTACGGGCAAAAGCAGCCCCATGCTGGGGGCACAGATGAGGGGAAGGAGGCTGGCAACTCATGCCCTACTGCCATCTGACCCAGCTGTCAGGGGCTTTTTTTCTTTAGGGTGCCCAAGGCTACAAGCAAGTGGTGGATTTATCTGCCCTTATCATAGGTCTTCAGATCTTCTGCTTTTCTGCCTTGTCTTGGTAGCAAAGGAGTGGTTGTGCCTGACTACATCCAGGGAGGCACCTAGGGATTTCATATCTAAGCCTACTTACAGAAGTGTTCCTTGCTGACAACGAGATTTGAAGCGGGCAACTAACGTGCATAATTAGTTTTTGTCATTGAATAGTCATAAGTGTTCTACTTTATTCTTCTTCTAAATCCTAGAACAAAATTTCTGTAATTCTGTAATTCAAAATTCTGTAATTCTCTTCCTTGTCTTTAGCACATCCAAAAAAACAACACTGTAGGGGCTCAAGGCCTCACAAAAAGTTGAAGAAACAGAAAAGTTCAGGAACTTGATTTCACTGCCTACCCCATATGTAGCCTTTGAAGAGGTTTATGGATAGACCAGCTGCAAATGCAAAGTCGCATCAGTCAGAAAAAAAATCTTATGTGTCACTTTCTTCATCTGATATTCTACTGTACATCTGTGTGTCTTGATCTTGCTGCTCTTTTAAATAACTTAGGGCCAAAATAGGGACAAGGAAATGACAATTTGAAAAGTTTTTTTAAATTTACTATGAACTGCCTGTCTGCATTTTAGTTAAGGTAAACCATTCTGCCAAAACAAATAGTTTAAAAGTATATTTTAAAAGTATATTTTAAAAGTTAAACATTTTAAGACCACACAGAAAAGTTATCAGGTTGTTCTGAAACATATTTTGTAGGGTTCTTGTGGCCTAAAATACAAAATTAATTTTTGTGATTTGGCAAAGATTGCACAGGTGGATTTGTCACTTTTACTGTGAAAGGATGTTGGCCTCATTTCAAGTGGCCTGGATGATGCTAGCAAGCATCAATACCCAAAGCGTTTCTCTCTTCAGACTGTTTGATAGCCATTGCTTGAATCCCTTCGCAATGGCCTTCTCTTTTTGAATTCAGTCCCTTTGCTACTCTTTTCTGCTAGTTAAGAACAATTTTGGGACTTGCTACAGAGTTATTATTTTCTTTCCTGTTAATGTGTAGGTTTACCCAATTCTGCCACTGAGCTATGAAAGGAAAACAAGGTAAAAAAATGCAGGATTCTTGCTTTCTTTACTCTCTTGTTACAGGTCAGAAAATTGCATTTTGACCAAAAGAAGATCCTCTGTAAAAAAAAGAAGGCTTCTTCTGCACAATGTCTTCTAAACCTTGCATTTCAAGAATCTTCCTCAAGTTATGAACAAATTTTTCTCTCTATGAAGAGATAGTCATCCACCCCCCCACAAGTTTGGTTTACAAAATGGCTCTGTTTCCTAGGTAAAGAAAGAAAAAACCTTTCAACATTCTGAAGAAAACTGATCATGTTCTTTGGGTTATGAATCATTTCAGAAAGTCAGCAGCTCTTATAATTCTGGTTTCTGGCTCTTGTTCTGGATTGTATTTTTTCCAAAACGAATCTATATTTCTCATTATTTTAATAATCCAGAAGTTCCTCTATTCTGTGCAGTAGTTTAAGAGGCTATAGTGCATATCCTCAAGAGACAAAAGTCAACATAGATACAAGAATGTAATTCAAGCTATACTGATTTATATTTGCTGAGGATACGCTGGTGAATGAGGTACAAACAGGGAATGTATTCTTTGAAAGACAGGACAATCCTGTAAGGAAACCAGTTGAAGTTGCTACTTGCCAACAAAGTCCTTTTCTATTTAATTGATAGATAACAAGTATTTCAAAAACAAATAAAATACCACCTGGGAGTAACAGAACCCTTGTCTTAACCTTGACTTGCCATACGTATTTTCAAATATTTTTTGAATGATCCTTTGTGCCATATGACTGTATAGTCAACTTGTGCCTCATTAGAAACATCTGAAAGAGTTTATTTTCAGAAAGCTAATCTTATAGCTTGTGCCCCCATCATCAAAATAAAAAATCAGAAAGCTATTTCAATGGCAACTCTGGATTAAATATCTGTCTTCAGAAAATCTTGGTCATGGACGTCACCATCAAAAAATAGAACTCTGTTGGCTCTGTCCTCTTGTCAGCTTTGTCTGTTTTGTGCCCCTGAGCTTAAGAGTTACAAGGCCATGGAAAAATAATTTGGCAGTCTCCCTCTTTGCCACCAAATCTGAAGGGATTGCCTAACTTCTTGGGCCCTTCAGCCTCAGTGAAGAATACATCCCACCAGCTAACTGAGATGTCTGTGTTTGGCATTGTGCTACTACCTTCACACAAGTTGCTGTGTTCAAAAATACATGTGAGAAAGGGGATTAGCAGGAAAAGAAAGGCTGAGTACAGTACTGAGCCTCCCTCTCAGATAAATACATAACTGTTTCATAAGCTATCCTTGAGATGGCAAATATAAATGTGAAGAAAACATGACAGAGCCTCCTGGTCATGGGATAAAAAAGCTCATCTCGGTGTAAATCAAATGGAGTTTGAAGCAGTTTAATTTATGGCATACATTTAACTGATAATCAGTGAGCTATACATTCAGGACCGATATCAACACTCAAACAATGTAAGATGTGCTCATGAGCCTCAATGCATTATGTTGTGTTCTAGGACAGGTAGAAGAGCAGCACCTGTTTACCAACAGGGAAAACCTCAGGTGTACCTGAAGTAAGATCTCCACAGTATCGTGCTTTGCCTTCTTTCCACATGCTGTTCTCTGCTGGGTTGTTCCTGGCTGCCTCACATGTTCTTCTCAGAAACAAGGAAACAGCATCTGAAATAGCTCAGCACGTGGAAACAGAAGAGACGGTGGTGACAGAGTACGGGGGTGGAGTGTGGTGCACTAAAAATGGGTATCCAAGGGCTATTTTAATGTTCAAAGTTATCAGACTGTCACTTCAGAGTGCCATGAATGTCTTTTAGGATGGAGAACCTAGGAAGGGGTTGTGTCATAACTGATAGCCCATAAGGATTTCTTTCCCAAATGTGTCTGAATTCCTCATGGTTATGTGACAGCACCAAGCCCAATTCAACACATGTAGTAGAGTTTGGAGACTCAGTCAGCTTGCCATGAAGTCAATACTTACACTTAGGGGCAGAGAATCACAGAATTGTTGAGGCTGGAGAACACCTTTAACATCAATGAATCCAACTGTTAACACTGACAAGTCCACCACTAAACCATGTCCTTAGGTACCACATCTTTTACATACCTCCAGGGATGATGACTCAACTGCTTCCCTGAGAAGCTTATTTCAATGTTTGACAATGCTTTCAGGGAAGAAATTTTTCTGGTGAGCTTGGTAAGCAACCTCCTAGTAATGCTAAAATGAAGAGAATGGGTTTATTTTGAAATACCATAAGACAAAAAGTCAAAATAATGTCATGCAAAATATACAGTAAGTATATTTTATATACTTAATATACAGTAGTGCCTTATGGTGTTAAAAACATAGCAATATAATTCCATTTGGGAATCAAATTACTTTGGGGAAGAGGGGAAGATTGGTAATGCCTATTCAGTATTACTGGAAGGATTGTAGCTTCAAAGGCCCTCTTGTTCCCTTCCTCACTGTAAGGTAAGGATTTCCCTTTGCTGGTGTTCCCAGCATCTTGGCTTAAGAGGCAATTACTCCTGCTTGTAACAAACCTACCTTATCCTGATTTGATATCCTTATTTCATACTAGGACATTAGATCTAAGTGGGCTAAATCTTCAATGATGTAAACTGGATGAGTTACTGAAAAAGTTAGTCTACTCCAACTTTGGCAGTTAAAGACCTAAGCTGAGTACCTGTAGTACCTTTAAAGTCGGTTCAAAGGAAAAAAGTGCCTCCATAAATGACTTGTCTGACCTTAAAATAGTTGTCCAAGACAGATTGAGTGAATCATCTCTGGAGGTGGCCATTTTTCTCTAACTATAAAAGAAGACTGCCATGACTGGCCCAAACATAGCCATCTAACTTTCATATCTTTAGGACAGAGTAGATGCCATCTGCTTTGTGGCCTCTAAGGGTATCAAGGAATGTCAAAGAGGCAATGTTGGAAAAATCAAGTTTCCAAGGAAAAAGGGGTGCCAGGTCCCTAATTCCATCTAGTCAGAATTGTGAACAATACTACAGCCTTTATTTTGTTGGAGATATTTCTGTTTTGAAAGCAGACCTTCTGTAAAATGTTGTTCACTTTCACATTTCTTTTTTCTTCATCAAATCATCAGGCATCTCACACAAAAGTTTCTTTCTGACACTCCAGATTTATAGCACTGTGAAAGGAGAGGTATTCACTGCTCAGGCTTGTGTTTTAGTCCCAGGCAGCATATGCACCTCCTCCACTAGAGAGCATTGAAAAGTAGCTCTTACTCTGCTTAGCTCTGGGGATTATAGCATTTAAACTGTCCAGAGAGCAGATACTCATTACTTGGGTCATTTAAAAAGCAACGTTTCTTAGCTTCCTATTACAACAAGGTGCAGATTTGCCATTTTAGGCTTTCAGCAGAAAGAGTACAGGAGCAGTGGGGAACTGACTCCACATCGTAAGCTATAGACTAGGGAAGCACAACAATACACAGACAACTGTGTAGAAAGTACACAGAAGCTTTTTTTTTTTTTTTTTTACTTTTCTCAGTTACAGTACAGAGTTGGCTTGGTTATATGAGGTATTCATGTTCCTAGAGTCTGCTCTGTTTACAAAAAGGTAAAAAGATTTATTGTAAATAAAAAGGAACCTGTGACTTTCTCAGTCAGATATCTAAATCAATGAATCATATTAGAAGAAAAACGCCATAGTGTTTTGGCACAAAAAATTTCTAGAGGTTATTATTGCTTTGAAATGACATAAACGCAGAGACCATCACTGAAGTGACAAAGTCTCATTCAGTAAGAATCCCATGCCAAATTACAGAGACTCAACAGAGAGACTGCTGCCATGAAACATTGATTTAACAATAAATCCACATCATAGGAGCTAGACAAGAAGTGGTTTTGAGAGCAAGCCTTTGCAGTCACATATCAGGTTTCATTCAGCCTTTAGCCCAGCTGTGTACCCACTGTAAGGACATCCCTGTGAGACTAAGAGGCAGGGTAGACTTGAAGAGAACATTGCTGTATTTCAGTATCTCCAAATCCAGCTTCCCTTTGCAGAGGGTTCTGCTGCTCTGGGAAGTCTCCACAGCTGTGCAGAAGGGGCCAGATTCTCCCTGCAACATCTGCTCCCTTCAGAGACTATGCAGAGGGAGCAAATAATGCCAGGGTGTACAAAAGCTGAGTGTGTGTATCCTCCAGTGAAAGACAAATACTGTACTCCTGAGAACAGAGTGTAGGGGAAACTAGAAAGAAGTGGTTACTGCATAATGACTTTCTGCAGGTGGGAGATGACAAGGTCTCTGATTTGTTTATAATTACACCTGCTAGAATACCTTAGAACCTCTGTTATGGGAGTCAAAGCATGGCTTAGACTTGAAGCACTTTGTACACACATTAGAAAGAAATGCATAGAAGCTTGTCCCAATAAGGCTATATATCTTTTATAATCAATACTGACACATGATTTAAGATATCCACCAAAAACTTGGAATCAAAAGTAGCTCTGTGAGTGGCAACTTGGAAGCTAATTTTTACATTTCCATCTCTTGACTGTTAGGAATTTAATGCTGAATGGCAGTGTTTACAGTTTGCACAACTGTAATTGTGTTAATGATGAGTTTATGTATGTAACTTCAGGCTTATCATGATTGATACTTTAAATAAATTTGTTGCACTAAATTTTAGCATTCATTACTTGTTTAGCCTTCACTAAATTACAGGGCTTACTTCACAAGTCTATCAAGAAAATAAAACTGAGGTAAGTTATTTCCCTAAACTACAGTCTAAAATCTGATTAAATTAAAATGTGAGTGCTTTGATTCCCATCAGTGTTTAATAAATACTTTTAGACTTTTGCTTTTGCTTTTTGTTTGCTTGTTTATAGAAATACCTTAGAGCTAAACCATAAGGAAAAGCCTGGCCACTGAATTCAGCATCATCCCTCAGAAAAGATTTTGAAGGCTCAATGCAATCTATTGAAAAGGCTGTTCTATCAAAATAAAGGTAAAATTGAATGAAAATACCTATTTCCACTTCTTTGGAGTGATAGCAGAACAGAGAATCTCATCAATTCATACTCATCTGAGCATAGCAGTTCTTGTTCTCATCTACAGATGTAATCTGTAAATGTGAATTTTGTCTCTCCACCTGCTGTTTACCTCCTTGGAGGAGTTAGAAAAGTTTCACGGCTGAAGAGCAGAGCTGCATGCCTGAGGCCATTTTGGTGGCAGAGACTGTCATGGTGACCCCATGATCTCTTTAGATATATCACTGCCATTTAACAGGAGATACTGCAGTCCTTTTTCAGGAGCAAGCAAGGGTACCATAATTATATCTGTATGGTCTCTGTTAGCCACAGTTCAGTATGGATTTGAGTCACCGGTGCCTGTAGGAATGTGATCTGATTTAAGGTCCAAACCTAAGCACAAGCCTGTGTCACATATGATTATTCATGTCTCAATAAATTGAGTAATTGTCTAGGTACTAAGGGAGACCAGGACGTTTGGGTTCAACCCTAAAGAAAAAGATTACATAAATTTGCAGACTTTCCTTCCACTAACATATCTGGTGAGCATGACATGTTGAGACTTAAAATTCTGTCTGAGGAGGAAGAGGAGGCACAAAAGCTAATAAATATCATTTATATGCATTGCTCATCAATTTTAACTGTTGAGGCAGAGATTTGATCAAAAGGCCTTCAACTCTTAGCAACACCTATTCTCCCAGAAGAGGGATTTTTTAACTGCTCAGTTTGCTGACAGTGGTAATTGTACCAGTAACCACCAATAGCAGTGTTAGAGAAAAAGACTTTGCTGCAGCTCCTGCCCATGAGTTGCTAGTTTTCCCAGCTACATGTTTCAGGCTGCTCCTTAGATCATGCTCTGGATGGTTCAGCTGCCTGCTGTTCAGAGCAGGCAGGTGTACCCAAGTTCCCCATGTCCTCTTCCCCTTGATAGCTGTTGCACTCACTTTGCTCTTTGTCCATTCTTGCTTACTAACACATTCCCCAGTCCAGCACCAGCTGGACAGTTTTCTCCCCGCAGTAAAATTTCCATGGGTGAACAATGTGTGTGCCTCAGCTGAGGCCAGTACTCTGCAGTGACTCTACCATATGCTGAATTACTTCTTGCTCTACTAAATACCCTTCTTCTCCCTCGCTCCATCCACACTACTGTTATAGCAATAGTATGAACTCCATCTGAGACAATTATTCTGCTTTCAATTTTCCTTTAATTTCTGAAGTTGGCCTGTTTGCTGTATCTCTGCACAGGGAAGTATAAATCTACCCTTTGCCAGATGTTGGGATAATTTGATATCTCAGCCTGCTTCTTAGTGAATAAGGTCAAATAGACTATGTCCACATCCTGATGATATCCCAGGCACAAACACAGTAATAGGAATATGAATATATTTTATCAAAATGTGATCTTTCTTGTGCTGCTGTCTCTTACGCAACACCCAGCATAAATGCCTTCACAGCTCATCCACAAGTGCCCAGCTGGCCTCTTCCTCTGTGGAGGGAGCTGTGTGATTGCATGTGGTTAGCACATTATTTGCAGACTGAAGCTTGTATCTGGAAACTCCAGCCATTAGGCTGTTTATTAGAGTGAAAACCAGTTTGTGGATCCACACCTCTTTCCTCCACAATGATGTTCCTCTGACTTATTGTGGCTATCCCTACTATCTTGCCAGCTCATTGTTCAGTTGTGTTTTCAGTTTCTAGTTTTTCACATTCTGACCATGGTGCAATATTGTTGATTCCTTCTGCTGAAGTTCCTTTACACAGTATGACTCATCCAGGCTTTCACTATCTTACATCTTCAAAAGTACAAAATTATTTTCTTCTGCTTTAACAGATCCCTCTCTTTGCATCCATTCAGACTGCTGCTGCAAAGTTCTGTTCTATGAGTCATTAATTTTGATCATAATATTCTTGGTTTGGAAACTTTTCGCTGTCGTTTTTTCTGTTCTGTTCTGTCAGACACAGGCCACTTGTGATCTAATTCAAGGATCTTAACATCTTTGACTTTTCATTTCAGTTCTGTTCACTATCAAAATGATTTCTTGCAACTCTTTTCAGTCTATGGCATCAGCTTCACTTTTTACAAAGTTCTCTAAACCTTTGCAAAGTTATGTCAAGATTGTCCTTCAGTCCCTCCTCTTTCTCTGTGAAGATAGCAAAGACCTTGGCAATATCTAGCTGCTGATGTGTTAGAACCAATATGTCCAGTGCCTTTGCAGTACAGCTCTCTCGTTTACCTGATGTGTTTGCTTTTTTTCTGCATGAAGTGTGAAAACTGTCTGGGGAAAGGATTAAATTTTTTGGTTTGTGCTTATATTTCCCAGTCCTGGTAGACATGGGCTTCTTCCCTGACTGGATTTCCTAACAACTGTGGATTACTGCCAGACAGCTGTGGGACTCTTTGAATCAACATATAGATGCTGATATAAGCCTGATTGAGAATACAACCCTACTGGTATATTTTCTTGAATGGTATAAGCAATGCTGGGATAAGTACTTGAGACAGCTGCAATTGAATCTTGTATTTCAGTTACGTAGTCAAAGCTGCAAAACATCCTTATTTAGAAAATATGTCTCCCTGACAACAATGAGACACTCTAAGGGTGGAGATGGGAATATACTGCTGTGAGGGGCATCAATATTATGACAACAAGGGCTAGAAGATACTTAAGTAGATATTTGGTATACAAGATTATACAAGAAACACAGATTTCAAATCACCTGACAGGACTAAGAATGTTTTTCAGGGGGGGTGACAAGATCTTTAGAGACCACATCATCATTCATCTTTGTCAGTTGCTATTTGTATCAAATCCTTCTACCCAGTTCCCTAGCACAGGTATGGATTGGTACCTGCAGAGAATTGTACTTATTGCAAAAAAATAAAGATATAACCTTGTTTTCTTTTATGTTTTAACTATTATTCAGGCTTCTAACTGTTCTACACCACTTCCCTGTCCCATTGGATTTTTTTCCAAAGAAGCATTCCAGACATCAATTCCTTAAAGCAACATTACAGGCTCTCACATCTTCTTTGCCATGACAATGAAATGCTAAGGCCTTTTTTCTCAGAGTTGCAGTAGGTTTAGCGTGCCATGAACTAAGTATGTTTGATCATATGCCCATCCCTTAAGTTTAATAAAATGGCGTAACCCAGACAGTCAAATCTGTTTTAAAAGCTGGATTAAGGGCTGCAACTAGCAAGTTAGCAGTAGGAGGTTTTTGATCTCTTCTAAATATTTTAACTGTAAAGAGTGAAGACTTGATGTATAAACCCCTTTACCAGATGTCATCCTGGGGAACTGAACTGAGGCAGCAATAAAATTTAGAAACAGTTCAGGTGTGGCTGAACTTGAGAGTCTTTGTTTTCACAGGGAGAAGTCCCACCACACATCCCCCCCTAGAAATACAGTTGGGACAATACTCCCTCTGGATTACATAAAGCAATCAAGAAGCTAAGGCCCTAATTGAGCAAATACTCTGTTCTGCTAAACATGTGTTCAAGTTATAGGCATCTGGCTTGCTCATGTCATGTCTTGATGAGTTACGTGACAAGAAATGACATACAGCAGTGGTCAAGGAAGTGAGAATTAGAGACTGTCATGGGAAATGATTGATAAAACCTTTTACAGGGGTTATTGTAATGGGGAACAACGACTGGCATAAAATTCTATTTACAGCAGCAGCTCAAAGCCCTCTAATTACTTCAGGTCTAATAGTGACATGTTTGTATAAAACTTGGCTAAATCACAGGACAAAGAATTAAGCCTACAGAGGTGGATCCAGATATTAGTTACATACTAGAATGCCATTTTTTTCTCCCAGATACACATGGCCTGAGGCAGACTCAATCCAAAATCTTTACATCAAGATATGGTTTTGAGAATGGCTGCTTTTTTCTTTTTTTCCCTTTCTTTTTTTTTTTTTTCCCCAGCCTAAGTGAGCTTTTGGATTTCTTTTCCATCAATGGTTGACAAGAAGTTGAGCACAAGGGTTGATGTAGGCCGAGTCACACCTGTGGTGAATCCAGGACCCTGCTAAAATGCACAATTTCAGCAAGAATTCATGTTTTTCTCTAGCTCATTAATATAGCCATCCCTCTGAATGGAAAAGTACAGGCAGCATGTATTTGCTTGGTCTGTGGTCTGAGCCACAGGAGCCGTAGCAAACTTCTTGACTGGTCTATGAGACCAAGACACCAAATGCATCTGGGTTGGGTACAATTCTGAAAGGAGCTCAGATCAACATGCTTCATTCCCTCTCCCTGTAATAAGAAATAAGAAAACTGTCTCTGTGAATCTCGGGGTGGGGAATGATGTGATAAAAACACACCACTTTCAACATCAGTTTCCGACAAGCACTTAATCAGACAGGGCTAAGTAGATCACAAAATCAAGCAATATAAAAGCAGCAGATGTTTTAACTCTAAATAGAAGTATTTTGATAGTCATGAAGTGAATGGCAACTGTCCATCCTTCTTTAATGAAGGAAAAAATAGTTGTTTGACAGCACTACATCATTTGTTGCCTTTTCAAAATGCCACTTGCATTATGGTTATTCACAAGAAATGTCACTTCAGCCAAGCAAGCTTGTGACTGAAGCTCTGTCATTTTCCGTCCAGTTTGCACAATGAATCAGGCACTATGATAAAGGAGTGCATGAGGCAGACAAGTGAGGTAAGTGGGGAGAGGGCATGCTGAGAAAGCTTGGCAAGAAAACTTTCTCTCAGCTTTAACCAAACTGATAAATGCTAAGAGAATGCCATCTACATTAAAACCGTGGTCAGATTGCAAATAAAGTTTGATGATTCACAAGCTGCTTCTGTCCTTCTGAGACAATATTTGTAGAGCTGTGAAATATTGCATTTTCAATATAGTGGCATTTAGGGCACTGTAACATGGGAAACAGCTTCTGTTAGAAAAAGCCTGCAATTTGCATCAGCCCAAGGACACCCAAAAATGAATTTGCCACCACTTTTGCATCCCTGTTTGATGCCATCACTCCCTCTTGTCTCCTCCAACACTATCCAAAGCTCTTCCAATCGAATTGGAGCTCCAAGAAACTGCTGCACCATCTTCTGTGAGCCTGGGGTTGTGCTGAATGGAAGAGGGATCTGTACATATCAGCAAGATTACTTCAACCCTGCCTTTGCAGCTAATAGCTAGAATAGAGTGTGGTTCTGGCTTTATTGGTGAGACCAAAAATTAAGAAGGATTAGAGACTGTTTGCAACTATCCAAAAGGAGTGAGAGCTGAATGAAATAAAATGCTGGCTGTAGTCTTTTCCACCTCCCAATAGCTTAACTGGTTTCTCTGTAGGAAATCAGAAAAGACTGTGTGGGCAAGCTCATCTTTCAACACTTACCAAGCCAGCAGGTTGGTTGATTGCTTTAGGTTGCTTTCAGTGTCAAGAATTAACTGCCATGTGAGTTAAGCAGGTTTTCTGAGGTCATGTCAATCACATTCTATCCAGTCAAACTTAGAGAGTTCCCCTGGTTATATAGGACATTACTATACTTGTGCCTGCAATACTGTATTTCTATAAATAAATTCTGACTAGTGAGTGGACTTTGGGGGAAAATAAAGATCCTGCCATCAGTCTTAGCAGAAACATAAATTCAAATGTATGTGACACTAAATCCCTTTTCCCACCCCTGCCTTATTACAACCATCACTCTAAATGGATTGATGTCTACATGCAGGTGGCTGGATCATCCTGTAGGACTGTGTTAAGGGGCACAGTGATGCTGGAGGGATGGTATCAAAAGCTGGGATGACAAGGGTCCCATCCCTATTTGAATCATCTCTTGTGTGAATAATTTGGGGGCAGCATCTCACCCCAAACAACTGAAAAATGAAAGTTAAAACCTGACTAGAAAAAAACCCTACAAGCTGCAGTAAGAAGTTTAGAGTGGAGTATTAGATGCTGGCTTTGCCATGAGCGTTCTCTGGGGAATCAGTACAGCAGCAGCCTAATACATTTTATTCGTGGCCTGAGGAGAATTTATCCCAAGTGTGAGCATGATGGTATTTCACTGAATGTAGCCAGCTTTGCTGATAGAAGATGAGAGCCCACAGTGCTTAAGAAATAGACTGTGAGAAAGAAATGTTAATGATGTAGAGGTAATAAGGACCATTTGGATTTTGTAAGGACTACATATTCTATTTATCACGGTGACTTTTAACTTGCTCTGTTAGATGCAAAAAAAATGTTTCACAAGTGGCTTCAATTCCAAAAAGTTTGGGTTTTTATTTCTGTAGTAACTTTTCCTAATTTAAATTTGGAATCTAGTGGTATCTACGAGCTTAATTCAGTGAACTCCCTGGATCGTGATAGTGCCAGGGTGGATTCAGCCTGTTTGGAACACATGCAATACAGTCTGACCTTCAGGATATGTGCATTTTTATACAACATCTGAATAAACTAGTAACTCGTCTAAAAATATTTTTCCTAATATAATCATGCCATTTTAACAAACTTGATTCTCTTAAGCCAGCCAACACTAAGTATGGGGTTTATTATCATGTGCTGTAGTTGAGGCCTGTGTGAAATATTTTAAAAGTAGGTAAAACACCTGTTTTTAATTTCCCAGAAGGAGAAGGTGATGACATCTGCTTTTGCATTCTCTTTAAATTACTCTTAGTTTATTTTAAATTATTTTTATCTTCAAAGGTGGTTAGTAAATACATTTTGAATATTTTCCTGTGTCTAAATCACAAAACTACTTCATCCATGGGCAAAAAATGTTATCAGATACTGGATTTAGTTGTACTTCATTATTAACAGGAAAATTAATCAACTGTGACTGTAAAGAAATTTAGCATTTATCCATAATGTTGCATCTTCACTGGAACTTCAGGTTTAAGGTAATCTTGAGCCGTTTTCAAAACTTTTACAAAACTGAAAATGTTTACAAAAACTTCTTCCAGCCTTTTTCTTTTCTAAATGAAAATGTGACAGTTATAAGCACAACCTTACATAAAGACATTCACCAACGACTTGAAACACTTTTCCTAAGTGTAAACATGAGGTGTCTCCAGGCCTTGCAGAATGAGATTTGAGTTGTGTTATAGGAGGAATCTGGGATTCTTCACTCTATACCCTAGAAAGCCTAGTCACAGACCTGTTACTGGTCCCAGTCTGAGTGATTCTTGCTTTGGGCATTTGAATATTGTATGCTTTCTGGAAGTAAATCTGCATTAAAAATAACACGACAGAACTCAAAAATCAAAACCCAGAAAAAATAAATTACTATTTCAAGTGGGCATTGAATTCCAGAAATAAACCTTGCAGGACCAAAACACTGTGGAGTATGGACAGCATAAGCTCTACCAGAATACCAGTTACTGAATCTGTGTTCCTTCCCCATACAGGCAGTTCCTTTTAAATATCTAGCTCAAGCATCTGATCTAAAAAATCATAATAGCACATCTCAGCATTTATTTCACTCTTAAATCCATGGCAACTAAAAATAAAACAGTCACAACCAGCCAAAAGGATCTCCTTCTTTCCTACTCCCCAAACCAAAAGGGATGTGTAAAAATCCCTCCACCACGCAAGACAAGTGCCAATGCTATTTGGTGTTTGTATTTCTCTTAACAAAGGGAAACTGTCTCATGACTGCAGAAAGGGAGAAGAGTTTAAATGATTAGACACACAGATGTGCATTTGCCCAAGAGGTTTTTTTACCACTTTTTACCATTTACCACTGCAGATCTCAATTTTACCACAGTGTGAGTTGGTTGACAAATTTTATGGAGGTACAGAGAAAGACTCAGGACTGTTGTATCAACATGATCATGTCTGTAAGTAAATTAGTAAGTAAATTTCTGCTTTCTTTTAGCTGACTGAAATGCTGGGACATGATGAAACCTGTGGGCCAAAACTAATTAAAAGCACATTTCACAACCCAGTAACCCCTCCTTCGGGTGGGATGCAGGGATGGGGATCTTCATACCATGTGTAGGAAGGGTCTTTTTCTGGTCTTGAGTCAGAGCACATCAATCTAAATTTTCAGCAAAGTAGCTGCTCATTGTCAGCCTCTGTATTTTTCACAGCACCTGCTTCCACAACACCTCTGTTCCTGCCTGTCATGTTTAAGATACTGCTTTCTGTCTGAGGAAAGGTTGGAGCATATTACTAAGAAGTTAAGAAAAACGAGTTTCTAGCTCCTAGTAAGAGATTGAAAAAGGGCAGAGGAAGTGGAAAATGCCTGGAATCAATTGTATCAACTATATGTCACCAATATATAATTGTTGGACTAGATGATCTTGAAGGTCTCTTTCGATCTTGATGATTCTGTGATTCTGTAACAGCACAAAAAAAGTGGTTCCCTGAGATGAATGAGCAGGGTTGGTCTGACCAGTAAAAATGTAGAGGACAGACAACAGAAAACCACCAGGCCTACCTTGTGAACATAAATATTGAATATTATCTTGTGGCCAGATGACTCTAGAAAAGGACTTGCAGTTACTCTAGACAATTTGTGTGAACATTTGGTGCATTTGCTGCCCTTGGAAGATAGCACTTATCAGTGTAATAAAGACACAATTGATTCACTAATTAGCCTGCTGGTCCTCAGCAGAATTGAGGCAGAACAAGCTTATATGTGAACTATAAAACAAAGCGACTCTTTCTGTAGTCTGTAACGACATAAATACCATTCTTCATTTATTTCTGTTTCTCTAGTCTCCCAAACTGCTCAAACACACTTATTTTTGGTAAAGTTTCAAATTTATACTCATCAGAGAGTAAGCAAACCAAAAGAAATCTAAACTTGTGGAGCTTCAGAGTTATGTGCTACTTTATGTGGAAGTGTAGGGTTTTGAGGTAGAATTAAATGGATATACAATAACCTGACAGTTCTTCAGCTAAAGGTCTTCTATAAGAATTCAGGCAATAACAATTAATCATGTACAAAGAGATATACAAAACTTTCTTTGGGAGACAGATATAGAAAATACCTCTGCCTACCTCAGCTCTTTTCCAGCAGTCATACATTTATCACAGTACCAATTTGCAGAAGTTATAAATAAATCCAAGCATGCAGTGCTTCAGGATGTTCTGATGTGGTAACAGTTTTAATATGGCCTAAAAAAGTCATAAAGGCTCTATGGCACACCATGGAATTTCAGTTAGCTCTTCCTCTTGTGCTGCAAGCAGGTGAAGTACAAACATCCTGAAAAAACAAATGCTGGGCAGACTGAAAACATCCCTAAATCTGAGTGTAAGGTCTTGCACCTGCATCTGGGCAATCCGCAGGAGCAGTACAGGCTGGGAGATGGGTTGAGACCAGCCCTGCAGAGAAGGACATAGTACCCAGTGGATGACAAGCTGGTAAAGACCTGGCAATGTGCGCTTGCAGCCCAGAAAGCCAATCATATCATGAGCTGCATTCAAAGCAGTGTGGCCTGCAAGTTCAGGAAGGTGATTCTGCCCTTCCACTCTGCTCTCATGAGACTCCACCTGCAGTGCTGCATCTGGCTCTGGGGTCCCCAAGATGAGAGGGATGCAGATCTGTTGAGCAAGTCCAGAGGAGGGCCAGAAAGATGATCAGAGGGCTGGAACAGCTCATCAATGAAGACAGAGAGTTGAGGTTGTTTGGCCTGGAGAAGAGAAGGCTCCAGGGACACCTTACTGCAACCTTTTCCACACTTATAGTGGGCTTATAAAAAAGATGGGAACAGACTTTTTAGGAGGGCCTGTAGTGATAGGACAAGGAGTGATACTTTTAAACTAAAAGAGGGTAGATTCAGATTAGATATAGTGAAGAAATTTTTTACAATAAGGGTGGCAAAACACACACCAGAGGGGTTGCTCAGAGGGGTGGGAGATGCCCCATCCCTGGAAACATTCAAGCTTGGATTGGTATGGGCTCTGAGTAACCTGATCTATTTGAAGGTGTCCCTCATCACTAAGGGGAGGCTGGAGTAAATGACTTTTAAAAGCCCCTTCCAGTGCAAATTATTTTATGATTTTATGATAAATCCTTGAATATTACTTTGACCCTAAAAGCAGTTGGGAAGAAAAAGTGCTATAAAAGTCCTTAAAGTCTCCTGCACATACAGGCACCTTCTTGTTCAGGGTGGTTTCAACCTGTGTCATATTGTTGGAACTGGGAGACACTTCTGGAAAATACCCATCTGCATTCCTTGTCCTTTTGCGCTCCAGTACCTGCAGAACAAAATTCCTGGGCTTGTTGGACTTCAGTCTGAGCCTTGATGGCTACTGTTCCTTCTATACTTGAACTGGGTTTTCGTTGATGTTTTTGAATGAACCATTTTCAGTCCCCATGCTGTCTCCTCCTCAGGACAGCACGTGCTGCTGTACATGGGCATCCATTCTGCACTTCAGTGGTTTTCTAGGCCAAAACTTTCTCATCTCCTTCTGTGTCTGCCTAAGTTGCCCTGCCACAAAAACAACACCATAACTGTTGGTCATATACACTTTGTCTGGGAATTGTAGGGAGCAGCAAGACAGCACATTTGGCAGATGGCTGCCCGAGCAATTACCATTACAACCAGGCAGGCAGACGCCAGGCTCCCAGCCCTCCCAGCCCTGTGTCCTTCACATAAAATACATACTCTGCCCCTGATTTACACTCTTGCTAAGTAGCTTCAAAGCACAGTTATGTACTTGGCACACACATATGCTCACCAGTTTGTCTCTTGACCACATACCTCACATGGACATCCTTGCCATGTTAGGAGCTGTTCTGGCTTGAAGGAACACCATGATTGAGGGATACCTGAACACCTTCAGTGATTACAGGCGTACCTGAATTACTACATACTCTGGCCTCTCTTTAAGCCTTCTGTCAAAGAGCCACCTTCATCCTTATCATGCTGTTAACATACCAAACCCCCAAGAAAAGAGAGGAAGGTAATTTAATACATGTATAGAAGTATGAGATCTTTTGGTTCTTTCATTTTTCTTCTATGTTTGGCTTTGATATAATTTGATATAATTTGATATAATTTGATATAATTCTTCATACAAAATTTTATCAAAAAACCCTTCCTTACTGCAAGATGCTTAAGAAGTATTTTGATGCTAATTAATCACACCAGTGCTGCATTTTTGAGGGAGGAATTTTTTATTACTGATCTTTTGGATAAAGGGGAAGTTTGCAGGGTTTGGGGTCAGCAAGTTTTTGGTTTTAGACAAATGATCTTTTTTGCTCTTGGAACAGCAATGGTGGAAACCCCTCTAAATCTCTTCCATCTAAATGCCAGTTAATACTTTGACCTTTTCACTTACATTTATTTTATATTTACAGAGCCTCAGGCATAGACTAAAGTGCAAAACCCTCCCTGTTCCCTCACTCTGACTAGAATTGCTTAAGGTTAATTAGTTCTTCAACAGACCCAGCCAGAAGTAATTTCTTGAGTTACCTGCCCCTGAACCTGGGTCTCTTGCTCTCTCTTGATTTTTATTTTGTGTCTTCCTGGCTCTGTGGCTTTCCTACAGACAGCTTCTTAAAAGCAATCGCAGAAAGTCCCACCTGGATGAGTTCCTGTGTGACCAGTTCTATGTGATCCTGCCTTGGCACAGGGGTTGGACCAGATCTCCAGAAGTCCCTTCCAACTCCAACACTTCCATGAAAGTGAATGGGCTGCTACTGAACCAAAGTGTCACCTGTCCCCTCCTCTTGCCCTGTGGTTCCTCACTTGTCAGTGCTCTCAATCAGCCATGGCAGCTAAGAATTCAACAGTAAATGTTTTATATTTAAAAACCAAATAAATTCTTTATTCTCAATCCTACCTTGTAAGCTGCAGCCAAACCTCTCCCAGAAGCTCAGTTGAGGCTTGAAGTTAGATCATGGCAGACAAGCATTTCTGGTAGTAAAGAGACACCTATGAAGATTTCAAATGTTCAAGGTGCTCCTGCTTTGTGATTGCTGATCAAACAATGTGGATCCTCAGTGGCCACACAGCTGTAGGCAGCAATTTTGGCAGTTGTGCTGGTGTTTAATTGCTGCTTGTCACATCAAGGTGTCAGGGACCATGTCCCACGAGAAGGGCTGATTCAGTGGGTTAGCACAAACATGTCAAGAGACAAGTTTTCAATTAATTCAAAAGAGGTTTTGTTACTCTGGCTTTAGGCAGTTGTGGGGAGGGTGAGGAGAGTCTTGCATTACCCAGGAGAACTAGGTGTTTTGCCAGAGCTGCAGAACATGATTCTTTTGGTCACAGGTTCTTGAACCTGAGGACATGGATACTAGGAGGAGGGATCAATTTAAAATAATATTTTCTAAATCTTTTTGTTTAATATAACCTCATTCCCTAACGCTGTTCTGATGTCCTCAAACTGTCTGTCTTGGAATACAAGTTTCCCGTAAGGGCACTATAAACCTCCCATTTTCCTATGGTACCAGCAGTCAGCCTTTGTCCAACTTTTATCTAGCTCTGCAGACATAGCCAGAGTGAGCTGGACTTTGATACTAATTGCTGCATATTTCCACCAGTAACAGGCCTGGCTGGCTCTGACTTCTGGAGACATTGGAGAAGAAATGGAAGAGGTTTCACAGCTATAATGGCTGGGAAACAGCACCCCACGTTGCACTGATGAGAGCTGACCCCTTATGCACTATAACACCACTAGTGAATTGCAACAAGCTATGGACTGGTCCTGTCAGCCACAGTGAGAGAGGGACATCAGAAAAATGTGGTTCTGCCTAATGTGGGGAATGGAGAAACCAGGTGATTTTTTGTCTTTCACATGAGTCAGCCAGGATGAGACTAAAGTTCATCAAGTCTCAACAGAATCTGAAAAAAAAAATCGATTTCCAGGTATTTCTCAACTCCATAGAAACTGTAGTTGAACCTGGAGCATAACTGAGGAAGAGAGGCTAGGCTCATGGTCCTCTGAAGAAAACAGTACAGAGTGTGAAAACTTGGTTGAAACAAACTGCTCTGATTAGCATGTCAGCAGTCCTGTGATAGCCCAGAGAAACACATGCACAGGGTGTCTCCTGCCCCTCCAGCTGCTTGTGAAGCTTTGTGTCAACACTGATTATCCAAACATTCTGTCCCATGTGATCAGCTTCTGCCAGACCTGCCACAGGAACTCCTGTGGTTCTCCATGTGCTCCAGAAAGCACACGGATTTATGGAAGATTTTGTTCAGTCCTGACATGCTATGAGGAAACCAGGAATTAGTATAGATCTATAAACGTGCTCAGAGGGAGCAATTACTTCTGGCATGTGAATGATAGGATCAATATGTACACATTCTGTATAGACTTTGCCTGTCTCCTAAGTGCATAGGGGAGATTATTTATAGCAGTGCAAGTTGTTTGCCAGGGTAGATTTTTGTACCTTTGCTAAAGTTACTTCAGCCTGGGAAAGGCCAGGGGAGAGGCATCTTGTGGAAGAGCATGGATGGAGAGCAAGTCTGCTTCTAAAGAGAGAAAAAGTTTGGACCAAGCTCGTAAAGCCAAAAGCTAGGTTAATTAAAATATTTCATCCTGTCATTCAGATGTTCATGGAGCAAACCAAAATACTTAATATTGCCCTTCAGGATCAGACCATGCTTTGCTTCACTTCACTTCTAGCTGCCTCTCCCAGTCATTGTTAAGTGCAAGCCTCCAGCTCATAGGGACATCAAGCTTATTAATCAGATTTCAGATGAGACCACATTATATAGTCTGGGTCCCAGGACTGTCAGGTGTTTTATGCTGAGGACTGGGTCTGATACTTTAGATTGATCATCTATTTCTGGGCATTCAGTGGAAACTCATCTGCAGTTATGCTGATAAGGTTTCACCAAATGAGGTACACCACAAGCTGAAAAAAATTAGCTGTATTTCATATTAACAGAAAGCGTTTTGAACTGAAGTAGAAGCACACTGAAAGATGTAGCACAAAAGATGAAAATCTTGAAATATACTCTTTCAATGACCACAAGTTAGGACCAGGGAGACTGTAATAAGGAGATGCATTAAGCTTCTGCTTAATAGCTTCTGCTGCATCTATAGGATTTGAGCATTAATTTCTTCAAAGTCCTTGGAAAATCTTAAATTGAATCTCCCTGAAAAAGCCATACATCAAAGTGACAGAAGTTGAAGGCTACTCTTGTTGTGACTCAGAGCTGAAATGACTACCATGGTCTCAATGACATGAGAAAAGAAGCAAAAAAAAAAAAGAGAAGACAAAAAAAAAAAGAAAAAGAAATAGAGAGAGAAAGAGAGAGAGAAAGAAAGAAAAGCTCTATCATGGATGAGGCGAATGCAAATATTTGAGAAAAAGACAAAACTAATTCCCAAAGCATTGCACATCACAGCCAGAGGGACGCACGCTCAGGAGTCCAGGTTTCTCCTCTATGTCTTCCCCATGAGGTCCTTCAAACAGTTCTGCCTTTACCACACTACTCCTTCTTGGGCCAGAGAGTGACAGCCTGAGGTGGCAGTTTCCAGTACATTCATTGAGATTTAGTGTGACCTTCAAGCCATTCTTGCTCTGGTATTGTAGGTAACAAGTGCAGTGTGTCTGGATACTCTCAAATAAATGATGGCACTGGACAGAGGGACACATCCACACTGGAGAGCTGATAAGCTGATAAGCATGAAGTTCAGTGTTGCACCATTCACAAGAAACAGCTTCTAGACAAAACCACTGAATTTGGATATATATGCCACTCAAGGTTTATTTCTCCAGGTTAAG
This sequence comes from Aphelocoma coerulescens, assembly GCF_041296385.1. Taxonomy (NCBI): domain Eukaryota; kingdom Metazoa; phylum Chordata; class Aves; order Passeriformes; family Corvidae; genus Aphelocoma; species Aphelocoma coerulescens. The sequence goes on from NC_091013.1 coordinate 32,765,189, forward strand.
GAGGAGATTGTATTTTTCTTGGAAAAACCTGATGGAATATGCAAGAAAAAGAGCTGACCTCCAACTTTTGTGGGTTAAAGAGGTTAAAAACCCAAGGATAGCTTCCATCTCAGCTATCAGTGGTGAGAGATACCACCTCCCTTGCTGCCTCTCTCTATTCAGTCTCAGGACTCTCGTCTCATTCATGGAGTCTGGCTGTAATTAGTTTAGCACTGAACACATACCCTGTCAGCCCTGAAATTTGAAACCTGTCTCTCTTTATGTCTGAAAGACATAATTTTTGTCATGCTTCCAAAATTTTGAGGCAAACAAAAGAAGCTAGGCCCATTTCTGGGCTACTACTTCTTCCTCGCTTATTAGTTAGGACCAAGAGTTGTGATCCTATGGCTCAGCTCTTCTCTGAGCCCCTGCTGGTGTCAGCCTCACTTACTCAGTCTTTGCCTTCTCTTATTTCAAATTCCTGTTCTCCTGTCCTGATCTCCTGTTTCAAATTCCTGCTCTCAACCCCACCAATGACAAAGTAGTAATTGAAAAGGTGTACATCATCAGGGCATCAGAATAGATTTTTTAAAGAAAGAAGCAAGGAAATTTCATAAAATATTTTCCATTTAGTCCACAGCTCCTTCTGAAATGAGGGGACATTATTCCCTATTATTATCTTCCTTTTTTTGTTTTCTTTCACCCCCATCATGAATTAACCTGGAAACCCTTTTCTTCCTCAGAAAGCAATGAAGAAACAAGCAACAGATTAAGGAGTTATAACGCTATTTTTGAAGACTTCATGTCCTTCAAAAGAACAAGAGCCCAGGTCTTCATCACCGGGACGAATAACTGCTGGTGACACCATAGACTCTGCTTAGGCTTTGCAGGTGCCACTAGAAACAAGAAATCAGATGTTAGTCCTTCCTCACCTCACACTGAGTCCTCTAGAGTTATTGTAGATCTTTTCTTCTTCAAGCAATTCCTTTCTTCTTCTTTGCCTCAGCTGGATGATTATATGGTCTCCAGAACTCAGTCCAAGGGGCAAGTGAGGTATGGGGGAAGATTGTGCTGTCCTGTCTGCAAGGTGAGTTATTTCCTCTGATGGAGAGGGAGTGTATTTGCTAGCTCACAAAACTCTTCACTGTGGTCTGTTTTACTGAGTATCAGTGACTTTCAGAGGCCTTCAGTGATGTATAGTATTTCATGATCTCATGGGACTCTCATGACTTTATTACATAATTTGTAAGGTTGTTTTATGAAGAAAAATTTTACACCCTGGTTTTCTTAACCTTTCTCCAGAACTATCAAGCCTTAGAGCCCTCCAGGTGCATATATAAACTCAGTTAAAATTGGTCAAGGATATTAAGACTGATAAGAAGGCTGAGGTCTGAAGCCTAAGAGTTCTCAGAGCTGGGAAGAAGGTCTGGGGCAGAGAAGGCCAACTGCCCAGAGCAGGAGACAGGAGTAAGGAGGTGGGAAGGGGGATGGGGAGCTCACAAAAATGGAGACCAGTTCAGTGATTTGGTTGCTGAATGAACTGTGTTAGCTGTAGGGGTGGGAAATAGGAGGTAGGGATGAGGAAGAGGAGGTAAAGAGGTCAGTTAGTAGAGAGCATGCTTGAGGCAAAAACATACTTGATAGTTTTCGATTCTGGGCTGACATATAGGAGGAGATGGAGAATTATATCCCCAAACTCTGAGTGTTGGTCTTACTCAGTTATCAACATTGAGCTGTGAAATGAATGTTTCAGCAGAGTGCATGACTTACCGTGTCTGGTGGGGGCCACATCAGGTGGGGACATGGCACCTCTGTTGCTGAGGGGTCACAAACCTGTGTCAAAGAGGATGGTGAGTAAAGTAGCCTTGGGTTTCTCTTCTCTTTGTGGTTTGGTTTTGTTTGTTTGTGGGTTTTAAAATTTTTTTTAAGCTATGAAGACTTCACATGAAACTGCTGTAAAAAAATTTTGAAATAATGCTGTTTGGAGATGCAATGATTTCAAAGATAAGCAGTGTCAGAATCAGGAGTGAATCAGTCCTTGATGACAAATATACTAAATGCTGCCAGTGTCATATGGAAAAGTAGTGTCAGAACATGTAAAGATGCTCTCATATGGCATACACAGTAGAGGAGAGGTGCTACATTTGATTATGCAAGCAAAATTTGAGTTTTCCCAGCTCAAGAGTGCTTTTTTTGCCAACGATAGTAGTGTTATTTTAGCTTCATGAGTTCCATGTAAGCCAGTACTGAAGTTAATGAGAGGCAGTATATACAGAGCTACATAATGCCATCTATTTTTACTGTATAACTTTGGAGCACTAATGCCCTTTAAACAGTTTATAGATTTTGCTTTAGCTGGGTGTTTATAGCTCAGTCTTTCACATGTTTGAATTCAACCTCTACAAAGTCTATATACAGAGTTTTGCATGCATGTAAGTAAGCTCATGTAGATAGGTATAACAAAACATTGTTTAATCAGCTTCCTCAAGTAAACTATAAATGGAACGCTGTTTACTGGTTTGTATAGAACATATGTGACTGGCATCTGTGTACCTATGCTAAAAACAGACACATGAAGAGAGAGGCCATAGAAGATCTTCTCAAAAAATATGGCTTTCACATCCTGCTGTCTGTGTTTCTCTATATTGGGAATGCATTAATATGGTAACTTTTTTTTTATAGCTAGGTAACTCATTTATCTATTTCCACAGCATTTTGACTTCTAGGAACCATAATTGGTGTTCCATTAGGCACAGTGCTAGCTTCACTTCAAATAAATATAGAAAACTCTTCCAGTATGCATCATTAATGACTGCATAGCACACAAAATCATTCTCCATGAAAGGAAAACAGATGGCTTCTTTATGTTTTTTATATTGCACAGAGTCAAATCTTGGTGCAATTGCTTTTATTCAAGAAAAGCTTTTGTCTCCTCTGCAGTAAGATATATTCTAGCCTTTATGGCCCCACAACTTATTAGATAAATAATTACTGGATTTCTATCTATGACTGCAGGCAGCAATGGATACAGATGGGACTGGAGTGTATTTATGAAACTGATAGATCATCTTTAATCAGTGGGTTCCTAAAGTGACCTTCAGATACATAAATAGCTACCATCAGGTATCCAGGTCGGAAGCCTCGGTTTCTATGAAGAGAACAGAGTAGCTAAGGAATGTCCAGAGGGCAAAAAGAAAGGAGAAGAGTCACTAAGGTGCTTTAAATTGTTCTTTGAGAGGAAGTCTACCTCTGAAGATTAAGTACAGTGCCTAGGAAATCAGCATGAGCACATTAATAGGGTTACAATAAAAATATAGTCCCTGGTTGAACCCTCCGCTTGTTTTTCCAAGGAGAGTAGCACCTATCAGAGGACAGAGAATCTTGGAGAGGAGAGAGAGAATCTTGGCAAGTACTTGGGTTAGAAAATATCTTGAGTCCCAGGGGGAACCTGCGTATCTCCTCCAGCTGAGTTAGATGAGAAGGCCACAAGCACATGTTCAGCCTCTTTTGATCTCAGAGATAGTGTATTACCTGCTGGTTCTATGGTTTAACTAGAAATCCATTTTTTAGCAGACTTTTCAAATCTATTTACAGGAAGATCCTCGTGCCTGAAGATGAGGCAGAGCCAGGCTGTTTACCAGCCATTTTCCCAATCTGTGCCAAGCACTGGGATATGAGGAAAGTGAGGTCACCTTTCCAGTTATGTTAGTGATCTGCTCAAAGATGTCCACCTAAGCTCCTCTGTGAGTCAGTGAAGGCAGAGAAGTGATTCCTTCCCCCGTACTAGTTTGAAAACAAACCAGTGGGAGATCACAAATCAGAATTTTAATTTAATAGGAAAATAAAATAAATGTAATAGTACAAGAACACTGACAGAGTCAGGATACAACCTGACACCCTGTTAGGCAGGGTGGCGGTAGCAGTCAGGATGAAGTGGTCCTGTTGAAGCAGTGATCCTGTAGAAAAGGGTCTGGTCTTCACCTGAGGGTCCAGTGCTGTAGCTCTTGTCCTCTGGGAGTCCCATAGGTAAGGGCTGTTTGTGCTGTTCCAAGCCCCAGATTATATCTGGTGGGAATGCTTGGCTCCTCCCCCCCCAGGCAGAGCATTTCACAATGGGATGATGCAATTCTGTGAGTCATGCGATGGGTCCTTGATTGTCCATTAAACAGAGATAGCCACCCTGGAGGGAGTTATCAGGGATGAGCCATGGTAGGAGATAACAAACACTGCCCTATCTGCTTTAACAGCTTGTGAAGATGATAATAGAATACATGCCTTTGGTTACATCTTACACTGTGACCTAGGACACCCTCTGACTCAGACTTTGAGACACTTTGGTGAGACAACGCATACCACAGAATCACCAGGTTGGAAGAGACCTTCAAGATCATCGAGTCCAACCAATGCCCTAATGCCTCAACTAAACCATGGCACCGAGTGCCACGTCCAGTCTTTTTAAACACATCCAGGGATGGTGAGTCCACCACCTCCCCGAGCAGACAACTCCAGTATTTAACCACTCTTTCTATAAAAAACTTTTTCCTAATATCCAACCTATATTTCCCCTGGCGCAGCTTAAGACTGAGTCCTCTCCTTCTGTCAGTTGCTGCCTGGAGAAAGAGACCAACCTCCACCTGACTACAGCCACCCTTCAGGAAGTTGTAGAGTTATAAGGTCACCTCTGAGTCTCTTCTTCTCCAGGCTAAACAACCCTATATGAACTGAGAAGGACCACATTATATTTTACAAATCTCTTGGTTAACCTGTTGCTGTCAAGTATTTATTCTCCAGACCATTGAAGAGCATAAAAATAATAAATAATTACCTTCCTCCCTGGCAATAACAGCAATAGCATGAAAATAAAAGGTGGAGATGATTGGTTACAAAGCCCCACTCCTCAGAGAGCAGAAGACCCTTGTGAGGGATGTCTTGTGCAGCCTCTCATTTGGGCACTGGTTTTGCTGTGAAGTGAAACTATTTATTCCAGAGGGACAAATGACCGAAAGCACAAATTTTCTGCATTGAGACTTGCATCATCAATGGCCCAACTTCCACTCTAACCCAACTTCAGTCAAGAGTTTCCTTTGATGTCATTGTGAATGAGGGCATCAAATGCTCCGTCTGACCACTCCGATCCCAAAAAAAGAATCATTGCTTTCTTTTAAACAGTGTGAAAAGGCATAACACAGTAGGGCAATTTTTGAAATGTTGGAAAAGGGCACAAAGAATTCAGTGTGCTGTATTTGCACTGGACTAATTTTTTTTCTGTAGTTTTCCAAATTCAGATGAAGGGGAAGCTCAGACCATCTGTACTTTAAGGATAACCTGGACAACAGATGTTTCTATTACATCATGAACATTTTGTTCTCCTCTGTGATTTGTCATCTGTTTTTCTGTTTGCTGTTTTCATTTTTTTGCTACCAAATTCTTGCCTCACTAAGTCTAACTTTTCTTTGAGCTCAAGGGGTGTAAATTGACGAGTGTAATGAAGTTAGTGGTGCTGTGCTGACATGGAGACAGTATTTTCTCAGTGAAAAAGTCTTAGGACATCGCTTCCTAATATTGTCACACACTCCTCTGCAACCATGCAGGAGCTATGGAAGTTAGTGATTTTCTGAACCAGCAATTTTAGTATCTAGTTACAAAATGTAGCCATATGGCCATTTGTGTCTTGGTCCTAAGGGTCTGTATATATTTGCCTGTTTCCTCCCGAGGAACACCACAGACAAAGAGCACTTTGGGGACAGAAAACAATAGCAACAGCAACACTCACTTCAGCTGGGTGGGCACAGATTTCATAACATTCCCATGGTATTGTTGGGATCTTCTATTTGTTGGGATGTTTATGATTGTCAGATTATATAAGTGCGTGTGTGCAAAAGGAAAAGAGACATACACAGAGGGAAAATTCTGTTCAATGCCTTAGTAAGAAAATACATTACCTGGAAATCACAAAAAAATGCTATTTTGCCTCAATGGTATCAAAAGTTTTCTTTTCCCTTTAAAAAAAGGTCTAAAAGTAGGTATTTAGGAGTCCAAAATTTATCTGAAACTGGAATCTTGGCAACAATTTTAAGCAACATCTTTCTTTTTCTGTAAAAATCCTGGTTTTCATTATTCATTCAGTGATACTGCTACTGGCTCTGTCTCATTAGCATGAACTGTACCTGCATTGGAAGCCCACTCCAAAATCTTTTTTGAGCTCAGTATAGCCTGACAGGGCCTGCTGACTCTATGTGGACAATCATGATGGCTACCTATTATCAAAAGGACTACTTGTATCCAACTTTTCTTTTCATAGCACATCCCATCTTCCTCCTTCCTCTCTTTTAGATTTGTTTTCTCTCTAATTACAAGTTGGAATATTTCTGGATGCCAGCAAGTAAAGGGAAAACCTTTGTAACCCTACTGCTTAAAAAAAGTTTGGGCTGTTCAAAAAATTCAAAATTAATGTGCCTGAGGTTCTTAAAATTCAGAGAGGGTGATTAATGGTGGGTGGTCACCTCTATCATGCTTCTCAAGCAGTGCTATGTGCATCTATGATCTTTATTTGCTTTTCAATCCCAAACAAAAATTCACTACTGTGTTGTTCCTGTCCCTTACATCTGCTTACAAAACTCTTTGGGCAATGCCTGATGGCTCTTCTCAGACACATAATTGAAGAAAGGGAACCTCTGAGGAAAAAAGCACTTAACCACACTTAACTTTTTGAATTAGATGCTCAGGAGTCTTTGACCCTGAGGATGATCTCAGATACATCCCAAACAAGATAAATATTCAGGAAGGCCCTTGAAAGTGTTGTTTTTCTATTCTCCAGCCTTCTTGGATTTTTCTCCTAGATTAGAGTATTTTGTGTCACATTTCATGCAAGTTGAATCTCCAAGGGAAAAAAGCACTTAAGCATGCTGTCAAGCTCTTACTTCAGGCTCTCAACAATTTTCTCCTTCCTCCGAACACTAGTGTGTATGTATGAGACTTATAGATATTGTCTGACTAAACAAATCAAATCACCAGCTATCTCACAGAAACTCCGGAGGTAGCTCTGCTTCCCTGCTGTTCAAAATGTCAGGATGTCTTTTAAATATTATTGAAAGTCTGCTAGAAATGCCATCCAAGGTGTTGTAGCTTGAAAACAAACACAAATCTAGGGAAACAAGTTTGCTAACTTTGTCCTAATTATCTGTAGTTTAGTAATAAGAACGTAGAAAGGTAAAAATATAAATTTGCAAAATAATAGATACACAACTGTATTTTAATGTTGTGTACATGGTAAATATGTATACAAATACTATAGCAATGTAACACAATAGCACATATATTGTCAGAATACACTATTTCTGTAGGAAGGGACTTACAAAGATCATTTAATCCAACTGCCTGACCACTTGAGGGCTGACCAAAAGCTAAAGTGCACTAATAATGTCCAGCAAAATGCTGTGAGGAACAAAATCACAAGCCTTACTAAAATCCAGAAAAACTACATTCACTGCCTTTCCTTCTTCCACAAGACAGATGAGCTTATCAAAGAAGGATATCAAATAAGTTAAAGAAGACTTTCCCTTTGTGAACCCATTTTGACTGTGCCAGGTTTCCTACAGTTCTGCAAGTCTAGGAACCCTGAGAAATCTGGGAACTCTAAAGGGAAAATCTGTGTGTGAACAAGAATATATTAAATCCATCCTATATCATATTTGGAAAAATAACAGCAAGTTTCTATGTCTTAAAATATTGTTAATCTACACCTGAAGTACAATAAAAGTTGGTGGATAGTCCACAGACAAGCAAATTATTGGGGAAAATTATTCACAGAAGAATAAATTGTCTGAAAAACTATACATTGATGGATGCTATACAGAATGGATGGCTTATCAAATTAATGAAAACAGGAAACAGCTGTGGGAAAACGTGTTAACCTTGTATGTGGGTCACATAAATTAATCACACAAAAAATCGTTAAAGTTGACCATAACTAATGTCTTAGGTTGTGTGTATCAGACTCCACACAGAGACAAATTGTGCAGACACTGCTTTTCGTCCAAGCTGGGAGTACAGAATTGTGCACTCTGATATTCTCTACTATAAACTTTGGTACATCTGTATTAGATTAGTAATTTTAAAGGGAAATAAATTTCTATTGCAGGTGTTTGATCTGGTATCCCTCCAATGAGACATGTCTGTAATTTGCATGTCACAGATGGATTCCTTATACATTACTTTCACAGTTCTTGCAGACCCTATGGAACAACATGCAGTTCTAAAGAAATAAAAAGGAATAGTTTGGATCTAATTTTCTTCCTTTCTTTTTCACTTTCTTCCATGTTTTCTAGCCACCACTGAGACACATGGTTCATGAAGAAATCTCAAAACAGCCTGACAAACAGTGAGAACAAGCCCTTGACGAGGTACTCTCGTAGTTGACATCTCTGCACTGGCAAGTGCTTACAATTCCCCTTGGGTGACTCTAATTTTACTGTATTGTTCATTAAAAATGACAACAAGAGTTCATTGAGCCTGCATTCTTGTGATTAATTGCAATGTTCTCCTAATCACTTATTGTTATTTATATCTCTGCCTTCATGGAACTGATTATGCTGTACGTTTGCACCATTCAGAGAGTACCAGAAGGGACACGAAGGGCGAGTTTACATGATCCAATGGAGCATTGTGGAGATTTGTCTGGACTAGTGGTGACTCAAGCTGTGTGCTGGCACAGCACAGAGATGTATGGCACTAGAAAGTCTCATCTCAGAGCTACAAGGAAGCCACGTCAAGCTCATAAGCTCTGCCTCAGAAGGATTTGCTACACTCTATGAAGAGCTGTGGAATCACTGTTTTTCTGCTTTCAGTTAAGCTCATGCTGTTTCCAGTTGGTGAAAAAATTACAGGCAGCTTAGTGCAGGTGTTTCTCAGGAAATCCCTGTGAGAGTTCCTCCCTGTATGTGATGCCTGTATAAATATCAGATATTAGATTTCTGCTAACTCCTTAAGACTCCTAAACATATCTTTAAAATTACCTATATGCACTAAGCACTGATGTGCATTAAAGAATCTACTAAGCAAAACCCCCCCAAAATGTCTCTGCAGCTCCCATCATCAGGAGGAACAGAAATTTTGAATTATCCATGATAACTTGCCTGTAACAAGACTGTAGCTTGATCCACCTTGAGTTTACATTTGTCATCAAATGATTTCTGATTTTCCTTTGATGATTATAGCTAAGGTAGCAAGCAGTTTTAGGTGCCAGTTATTGGATATCCCAACCTGAGACAGACATCACTAAATTGATTTTTGGAGAAATTGCAGAGCAGTTATCTCTGAAAATTAGTTAGTCCCTCAGGTGCACTAGATGTGGATGGCTTGGAGAGTCACACTTCATTGCACACTTCATTGAGTAAAAAACTGGCTGGGTGGCTGGGCCCAGAGAATGTTGGTAAATGGAGTTACATCCAGATGGTGACAGGTCATTAGTGGGGTTCCCCAGGGCTCAGTGTTGGGGCCAGTCCTATTTAATATCTTTATCAAAGGTCTGGATGAGGGGATTGAGGGCACCCTCAGTCACTTTACAGATAACACCACGCTGGGTGGGAGTGTTGCTCTGCTGGAGGGCAGGAAGGCTCTGCAGAGGGATCTGGACAAGCTGGACCAATGAGCCAAGGCTGGTGGTGTGAGGTTCAACAAGGCAAAGTAACTGTCCTGCACTTGGGTCACCACAACACCATGTAGTGCTACAAGCTTGTGTAAGAGTGGCTGGAAAGATATCCAGCAGAAAGGACTTGGGCGTGCTGGTTGACAGGATTTAAACGTGAACCAGCGTGTTCCCAGGTGGCCAAGAAGGCCAATGGCACCGTGGCCTGTGTCAGCAATAGTGTGGCCAGCAGGACCAGGGCAGGGATTGTCCCCCTGTATTCAGCACTGGTGAGGCTGCACCTCAGATCCTGTGTTCAGTTCTGGGGTCCTCAATTCAAGAAGGACATTGAGGTGCTTGAACATGTCCAGGGAGGGCAATGGAGCTGGTAAAGTATTTGGAGCACAAGTCTTACAAGGAGCAGCTGTTTAGCCTGGAGAAAAGGAGGCTCCGGTGAGAACTTACCACTCTCTACAACCACCTTAAAGGATCTTGTAACAAGGTGGGGGTTGGCCTCTTCTTGAAAGTAGCAAGCAATAAGACAAAAGGAAATGGCCTCAAGTTGTGTAAGGGGAGGTTTAGATTAGGTATTAGGAAAAGTTTCTTCTCTGAAAGGGTGGTCAAGCCTTGGAACAGGCTGCCCATGGAAGTGATCACTGTCCCCAGAAGTATTAAAAAAATTTGTCGATGTGGTGCTTAGAGATGAGGTTTAGTGGTGGACCTGGCAGACTTAGGGTAATGGTTGAACTTGATGATCTTGGAGTCTTTTACAACCTTAATAATTTTATAATTTTATGATTCTATGGATGTGCATAAAATGATTGTGGCACTGACATGCATGCCAGCTCAATTTTCAGGGTATTTTTTCAGAGAAGCCAAAACTTTCTGTGTTGTTAGAGATCTTTCTTATGTCTTCCTCTTCTATTAGTTTTCTGCTTGTTACACACCTGCTCTGAAACTCTTCTGTTCCTCAGTTTCAGGCTTTTAGTTGCAGTCTAGTGTTATTTGCACAGCATTATTGCCCAGAGGCCTAAGTCAATGCTGGCAAGGCTCCTGCTGGCATGTTATTTTAATAACCAATTGGTTTTTTTCTCAGGGAAAGCAATTTGTTTCAACAACTGGGATTCATCCTGCTTTTTTTAGCGAGTACACAGCTACACTCTAGTACAAATATTAAAGGCCAAGATCTTTAAAAATAGAAAAACAAGCACCACCAGCATCACTGCATCCATGCCAACAGCTGCAGGATCCATGGAGTAGCTGCCTGGTCCAAACTGCAGATCCATACCTGACCCCGCCATCACAGACCACTGCTCCTGAGGGCAAATTTACATCTGCAGACTTCTGACTGAGGATTTTGAACATCCAAGCCTCCCTGCCAGCTTCAAATATTCAGACTTTTTAGCCAGACAACTGTTGAAATTTTGGCCCACCCTGGCATGTAAATACTGCAGGAAAACAACATGCAGATAAGAACTTGCAATTGATGGCATTAATTAATACACAGTAATGGGAATTAAGGTTGCAGAGAGCATGCTTGTCTGTAATGTACTTTTACTTCAGTATGTGCAAAGTATGTCCCTAATATTACATGCATTTGTATTTGTCACTACAAGGATGCATCTCTATAGTGTAAGCTTGACATTTTGACTGCCTGGGAAGTTTCAAAATAAATACCCCCAGACAACAAAAAAAAATGCTTCTCAAAAGCAATGGAAAGTAGTATGTTAAAATCTGTAGTTTTAAAATATGTCTGTGAAATTTTACAGTCATTTGCATTTCAAGTCTGCAATTAGATTTAAAAAAGCCCACAACTGCAGCTGTGACAAGTACTCTGTTATGTGAAAAAAGCCCACAGAAGTAATCCTCTTGTCCTCTAGTAACAGCTCTGATGAGAACGAATTTTAGCATAGAGCTCACCAATTGCCTCTTCAAGGTTGTTTTCATGCTTGATACCATATGAATGGTAAACCTAAAAGAACTGGCGTCCAAACAAGATACGTATTTAATTCTACAAATTCCTCTTGGTATTGCACATGACTGTTTACAGAGTATCTTCTCAGGCTTTTAGGATGAGCTGTGGAACATCCCCAGAGCCACAGAGAGGCTTTTCCTGGCACGCAGGGTGATATGGCATTCCATCAGCTCCATCATTATTCAGATGAAGGGGAGATGGAGGCTTCTAGGGGTAGACATCCATCAGCTCCCCTGGAGCTAGGAGTACATATCCTCCCAGGAAGTAGAGTGTGACACACACGGGGCTGTCAAAGACATGAGCAATTTGTTAGGTGTGCAGTGCACTGCTCTGCACTTTGGCTGGTTGTTGCCATTGCCAGTGGTTTTTCCTGGTGTTCATTAAGGGTGACATTTCTGAGCATTTTTTATGCTTAGCTGAGATGGCAAAAGTAGGTGCTGAGGTTTGACATGGCTCTGTCCTGAGCACCTCGCTTCACATATGGACAATGACTTCCGTTTTAAACCCCACGATAATCCAGTATTTAAAGCCTCTTCCTGCCAGCATTAAGCTGATGTTGTAACAGAGGTGTGTTAGGTTTGAGCCCCAAGACCTCGTGGAGGAAACGTGGCATCTTGGAAAATATCCATTGCCTACATCAGAAGGCAAGTGGGCACCGCAGGGAAAAGTGAACTACAGACACAAAAGGTGAATGAAAGTAAATGACGAGATAAGGACTGGGCAGGGGAAGAGACTGATGATTGTTATTGGGAATCTGTGTTGAAATGACACAAGAGGACATGATAAGGAGGAATAAAAACAGTAGGAACACTATATAATAATTTTGTCATTGATGATCCATAAAAAGCGCTATTATTTTCTTTTCTGCAAGATGTGAGAGAAAGACTAAAATGGTGGTCAGGGGAGAAAAGAGCACAATGTGACTTAAAATAGCTGAACTGTTTCAGCTTAGCAAAAGGAAGGTTGAGAAGGATGTGATTTCTCTCTAGAAATATATCAAAAGTAAATGCCAGATGGAGAAAGGCTATTTGAGCTAGAGGGAAATTTTGGCAAAAGAACAAAAGGGGGAAAATCAGCCATAAATACTTTCAGCCTGGAGAGATTTCTACCCATCTGAGCAGCAAGGGTGTGCCCTGTCCTCTCAACAGGAGCCACTGAGGCGATCTCTGGGATTTAAAAGTAGAGCCTGATCATTGCGTGGAAAAGAATCAGTGACAGGACTTCCTGGCTTTGACAAACTAGGATGCTCCTAATGTTCAGGTCTTTGAGAAAAGCCAGTGAAAATGGAAATGGATGGAGGATTTGCTTCAGCCATTTTTTTAGCTAGCAGTTATCAGTAAGACTGAGTGTACAGAAAATTTCCGCAGTTGGCTGTCAGACCTTCACCTAGCCAGTCCCCTGAAGCTCTTACCTTCATATTTTACAATCACTTTACAAAGGAAAAGGATGTATATCTGTGAAGATAGTGCTTCAGAGGTTACCAGCATTTTTCTTATTACAGCTGAAGCTACTAAATATGCTTTTCAAAATCTTTTGACATGCCAGCCTGCACTGAACTCCAAATAAGGCACCTAAATACTAGACAGAAGTTCTTCCAAAACTGCTAAACTATCGGCAGTATGACAGTAGCCCCTCCATGGTTTGTTGGTTGTCATGATTTCTCTGTCCTTATTTAAACCTGTAGAAACTCACCCTCAGACTGCTGGACTGGTGTCAATGGGCGGGAAGCAGCATGAGAGTCAGGCAATGTTTTTACTCATGCATATGGAAAAGTTTCTGGCCAAAAATTCTTCACTTCCTAAATCAGAACTGTCCCATAACTTCAATGTGGTTCAACATGGTCAGGTCTCAATAAGGTTTCCTTTGCAACAAAGCATGTAATATGTCAGATTAAACATCAGTAATACTTTAAATATTATATCAGTGTTTTTGTTAATAAAGAATAATTAAAAACCTATATGTTGCAGTAGGATGTCAGGTGGACTCTGGAGGTGGGGAGAGTTTTCTGACCTGCCAGATGTGCTCTGCTTCCATTTTTTGGTGGTGGTTTGGAGGGTTTTTTTCATTTGCTTTAGTGTTTTGCTGCTAAGGGGCAAGCCTGAGTTCTGTGGACAGCCATGGACAACAAAATCTCAACCTAGTTGTTTTTCACCTCAACAGCAACAACGTAGTTGATTAAACTAAAATTGCAAAAATTCCTATCCCTTGTGTCTATTGCAATTTCTGATTTCAGTCCACTACTGCATTTTCATCTGTTGTATAGATGTCTTATAGTCTGGCAATTTTTGCATCTTGATCTTCATATAGTCAATTAAGATGTAAATTTTCCAGCAGTTTGGTTAATTTCAGGTGGTATGCAAAGCCTGTGGAAACCTCTGAGAGCTTTTTTTTCAACTGTAATGGGCTTTGTATCAGAACTCATAATGGCAGTAATTTGCTTGAATCTATTCTAGCTAATGACTGATTAGCAAATGCTTTTCCTCCTCTTTACCTAACACTTGATAAACCAGAATCCATGAGGAGCTGTGTACTAAATAATGGTGTGATTTTACAACCCTCAAATTGCTTTAGAAAATAGATTTATAAATCATGCACATAAAGGCAAAGGATATTGACAAATTCTCTGCTATTAAAGAGGTGGCTTGCTGTGCTTTATGTGAGTCTCTCAACAATAAAGTATTACCCACCATGGGGCACTGGGAAAAACTATCAGATCTTTATCTGTCTTGGTGTCTCGGGTGCCTCTCCTTTCTGTTCTCTTTTATTTGAGGTGATTTACATGTCTTTGGTATTTCAGCTCAAATTTCCTCTTTTTTTAGGACCAAATCCTTGTTTAAACATTGTTAAACAATTGTTCTTTTGTGCCGGAAGAGAGTAATGCAAAGGAATTACTTGTTATTCTCCAAGTCACCTTCCAATACAAGCAATAATTCTAACACTGAAAGATGTTAAAAACACCGACTATCAGGATTTGTTCTACTCGACCTTTCATGATATTTAGGCATCTGGCTTTCCAGCTCAAGTAATCAAGACAATAATTAAACCTACATCTTTGTGAATGTCAAAACTGTCATCTGCATTCAGGATGTTACAGGCCTGCAAGAAATCATGATCAAGAGAAATTTAACATCACTGAGGTCATTAGGAAATTGTTCCAGCATTGGCTTCACCAAAAACTACCTTGTCAAAGCAAATGAGATACATGGAAGCATGATATATTAACTGCCCATATAGAATACCTAATCAGTGTTGTTATAGACTAAGCATATTCTTCAAATAGAACTGTCAGCAGTATTTTAAATAATGCCCAAGCAGTAGTTGCAGGTAATGGGTATCCTTTAGAGTGTTTCACTTCTAATATCTTGCATTATGTGCAGTTGTATATGCATTTATAACACTAATTAATTACTTTCCTGCTGCAAATGGGCGTTGTATTTTTAGAGAAACCAACAAAAAACCTCTATGCTTCACATTAAATAATGGAAAATTAAACAGTAATTCAAAAATTAATTAATGATGCAGTAGCTTCCAGCTTAGAATAAGGCAGAGTCAGGACAGCTAAGTTAATGGGAAAACACGTCTTCATTTGCAAATGAAGTCATGTCACAGTTTTCCAATCCCCAAACAATCACAAGTTATTTTCCAATAACCAGTGTGGTTCTGAGTTTTCAGCCAAAGCTGTAAAGCCACACTCAGCTCCCACTGATATCAAAGGGAGGCGAGTGGGACACTGTTCATCACGATATGGGATCACTCACATCACAGGATGTCTTATGTCATGTGCACTGAAACCGTTTCATCCAAAACACTATAAATATAGGCAAGTGTAGGAATTATTTCCATTTCTCTGGCATTATTTCACTCTCATGCTCCCTATCACACACAAAATTCAAGCACAGCAACTCCAGGTGTAGAGCAGCATGCAACAGCACTTCTGTGCACAAGTTTCCTCTGCTCAAATCTTTCTTTGGAGATAGTTTTGCAGCTAGTCAAAGAAATGAAGCTAAAAATGTTTGCTTGGAACTCCAAATGTGTGCTTTAAATAGCTGTCAGGATGATAGTATGTATTTTCATTTGTTAAAAATAGGGTCTGCAATGACGGCAGGACTAACTGGATACCTCAGATAAATGTGCCATGGGAGATGGAGTGAGTTCAGTCCATACGTCCTCTGCTGTGGCAGGAGAATTGTACAGCTCTGCAGGGCAAAGCAGCACGTCCAGTGTGCAACTGTCCAGGAGCAGAGGCAAGAAATACAGAGTGTAGGGAGAATCCATGCCTGAGGGCACTTACAGAGACATGCCTGGCACCCAAAGCCTTTTCATGACAGGAGACTCCCCTTCATCTAAGATAAAGTTAGATGTAGCGCTTTTCTCAGCTCTTTACATCAGAGGCAGATGCCTAGAGCACTTGCCCAAAGAGTGCTCTGGGTCATGCTCCAGGATCGTTCTCAGCTGAGCTGGAGTTTCCATCAAAACTCTCCAGCTGCTCAGACAAGAAGACAGGCCTTTGAAAGCAAGAGGAGCACACATGCCTGACTCCAGCCTAGGTCTCGGCCAGCTTGCATAGGGAGATTTCCTGTGTGCTGGTTCCTGCTCCTGCAGTTGTTTGTGCCTTCCACATTAAATATCTCCAAAGGAAAAAAGACTTAAAGACTGTTGCTAGAAATTTTAAATACTTCAGCATATACCTACATTACTTGTGTTTTGGACTGCAAACTCTGAAGAGTAGCCCTAGGTAGGAAATTTTGTACTAAATTACCTCTGTCCCTGTAGATTAAATGTATAACTTGAAGCAAAATGTGAGGCAGGGTGAACGGAGAGAGGTTCTTAATTGTCTGACAGCCTGCAAATTCCTCTTTTTCTAGTAGTTTTCAAAGGATGGGAAAACAGGGTCCCTAGTGGCAATGCTGGCATTTTAGGAGGAGGTGTGAAGCAGCAGCTCGTTGTTAGACTAATTATAGCATCTGATCTGTGAGAGACTTTCTAACAAGCAGAAGATCTAATGATACAGCTGAGCACTTGGCAGCACACGCCTGCAGGTTTGGGCTCTCGGTAGGTGGGTGGTTAACCTACTGCAGGGGTAATGCAAACTCTGGCCTGTGATATGGATGAAGGATGGAGGAAATGGCCAGGAGAGTACTGCTGGGCAGATTTAAAGTGTTTAGAAAAACTTCTCATGCTCTGTCCCAAGCACATTCATATAAAAAGCACTGGCATGTGGAGACAAGTGTGCTAACCCTTGAAGGCTAGAACATAACTTGAAATATATTTAAATACAACATTAGAATGAATAACCTAAAGATTACCGTGAGGTATCATAGCCCCGAGTCCACGTGCTGTTTGCCCATGTACCTTGTGACAGCTGGGGTAACAGCTACTTTATCTCCAGGTTTTTGCAGCAGGAGCAATTACAGGTGAAATAACCTAACTGCTGGTGGCAAGCTGGGGGATAATTCAGAGTTAGCCTAAGGCTCCCTCTGGAGTTAAAGGAGAGAGATCAGTGCCTCCAAGGAAGGATTCAGAGCTGGGATCAGCATTGTTCTGGAAAGCTCAGTGTAAGGGAAAACCCACAGAGGTGCTCTCCCTTCCCTTTGCTGGAGGTATGCCAGCGCAGGGGCCACTTTCTGGGTTTTCCCTTGTTACCAGGGCAGAAGAAAACCTGCTAACCTAAATTAGGCTGCAGTGTTGGGACAAAGACATACCACATTGAATGTTGCAAAGGTAAGGGACGTTGTCCAAACAAATGCTGTGCTTGCTTAAGCCTTACCTGAAGTTCAGTTAATTAGTGATTTAAACTCTGGCTGATTTTAGGGGCAGTTGTTTTTTCTTTTTGTATTATTACATATCCTATCCATGTGGCTTTAGTTTTCAAGTACAAGTGATGCTGTGTGTTGGGTAAACTGCCAAAGGGTTTGATTTTCTGAGCGTGTACATCAGAGTCCACAAACCTTTCACAAGCTATAAGAACCACATTAATTAAACACCCAAATTCTGAAATATTTTTTGTAAAGCTCAGACCACGTATTTGGAGGAATTTGAAGGCACTTGTGAGAGATTTCTTTTGTTCAAAACCAGTTCAGAGAAGCCTTGGGATTCCCACTGTTTTTAGTTCAGTTTTCAGCTGCTGCTGTACCTCTTCTAGCAGGTGGCACTTGCCGTTGTGACAGTTGTGACTATAAAACCAACATCTGTGGAAATAGTCTTGATGCTAACAGGACCATAACTATTTGGGGAAAAGAACCCATAGTTTCTACTAGAACCTGAACTCCCTTGATATAATTAGTACTTCTTAAGCAATTAAATAATATTTATCACTACCCTATATCATCTCCAAAATACAAAAAGAAATGCATCTCATAGCAAATATTCTCAGTCACAAAACAAAGCTTGATACATGATTAATCTTTCCTACTTTACAATGCAGGCTGGACTAGAAAAAGTAGATCACAGATGTTACTTACAATCTGGGAAGCATTGCTAAAAGTGAGCAGAAACATGCTGAAATAAGAGGGAGACTTTCTGTTGATTTAAAAGGCCACTACAACTATGGTGCTGAATATTTTATCTACTTCTAAAAATTGTGACATATATCACTAGCTACTATGAGATTTAAGCAAGTGTATGACAGCTTGTTCCTGCTTTCAAAATTTTCAAGGAGTTTTTTTTTATTTTTTGGGGGAGGGGTTGTAGCACTAATGTCAAGGTGTCTTTAAAACCCCCTTTTGCAAAATTCTCTGTATCCCGACTGTTCTAAAATAACTTACTAATATTTAGCAATACAAAGTTTAATGAACACAGTACTTGATTATTGAAACAAATAAATAAACACTGTCTTGTTTTGATATTTAAAAACTTTTGTGTCCTGGGAAGAAGCAAGCAAAAGAAGGCCTTTTTTATATAAAGCACAGAACAAACTTTTTGCTCTTAACTGGCAATGCCATAGCTTGAAGACAGATTGCTTTGCTATTAAGAATCTTGCTAGGTTAGTGGATGTAGTTTTTCCCTCTTCCTTGATCTACTATATAAAACACTAGGAAATACAGTTGTTTAATGCTTAAGAATCTCTTCTTCTATTTGTGTGTTGATTAAAAAATGATTTCACATTTGGTCTTTTTCTATAAAATGTGTAAGACTAATCATTATATGATATTTAAGATTAAATTTATCTAAAGAGTCATCGTGCTCCCTCCATCCCCAGAAAAAAAAAGCAAACCGATTAATTTTTAAATCCTTTTTAATAAATTAATATTCATTCATCAATATTTTCAAAAAGCATCTCTTCATCATTCCATTTTACTATTCTTTTTTTTTTCCACTGCTGAAGAATACCAAAAATACATAGATGTGCCTTAAGCAAAAAGAACTGGGTTTTAGTTTATCATTACGGTGGGATGAAATCAACTTAAACCATCATAATATTTCTACTGTTTATTGACCCTTTGGGCTATAACAGAAGATAGTTCCAGTTTTCCTTTTTTAAATGCCTTTTACAAACAAATTATGTGTAAATGTTATTTATAGTAGTGTTGAGTTGCAAAGGAGTTAATTAGCTATGAAATACATTACTCCGGTGTGATTTAATCAAAATCACCATTTTTAGTCTTAAAGCCATCTATGGTTAAAATAATATACTGCAGCTAGTGCACAGGGACAAAAGCCAGAAAATGGGAGGTCAAGGTAAACACTGTTCTTAACTCATGGTTGCATGTGTGTGGTTTTGTGTGTAAGAAGTCGTGCTGGGACTGTAGGAACGGAATTGGCAAAAAAAGGCACAAAAAATGTGTGTGTAAGATGAAGTGGTAACCTTAAGTGAGATTTTCCTGGCTTTTTTCAAGTCAAACCAAGACTTGGATCTGTTCAAGGTTAAAGCTGTTTGTGACTAGACCAGTGAATGTGAAATCTTGTGAAAAAGCTGAAACATGCAACTGCCTACTTTTGCCATGACAGGCAAGATGGGGAGTACAGCTCCCTGAACGGGGCTGCAGTAACCTGCTGCCCTCCAGCTGCCCAAATGGTAAGAGAGGGAGAGAGTCCTCAGAGACTCAGTCTTCTTGCACATGCAGGGCCCTGAAAAATCCACATTGCCTCTTTGCTCTGTACAGAGAGTAATTTTCTGCCTTGGAAACTGTACTGAAGAACTGATTTCAGAGGGATTTGGAATATACATTTCTATCACAACTAAAAAGACAGTTCTAATTGAAGGTTTCTGCCTGACCACATGATTTCTAGGAGGTGGGGTTTGAAGAAAACAGAGTGCGGTGATTAAATCAGGAGGGCAGGACCACTCTCAAATCCCACTTTTTAGGGTAGTTCTTTAGGGCACTTACTGGAAGACTCGCTTGGAGATCATTTCAGTAGGAAAATTTTTCTAAAGCAAACCCTACCATTTATAATTTTTATTAAAATCAGATTTTTTTTTTAAACATATTTTGCTATTAAGTTAAAAACTTGGGAGAGATTTTCAACAATTCTATCTAATATGTACTTTGGGAGGGTGTTAATTGTTAGTTACTTTGATTATAAAGATGACAATGTGCTTTATAATCCCTTCACAGTTTGAAGAGCTATTAGAGAGCTCACAATACGTTGCACTTTACCAATGGTCCTTAATACTGAGGAGCTTTTAAACACCAAGTTTTTCTGCTCCAGCTATACGGGTTCCTCTGAGGCTCTTCATGTTGTGTAGTTGTCTGCAGATACAGTGCTTAAAAACTGCAGTTCCAGCCATTTTGCACCACTGCCAACAATGCAGCAGGACTGCGGCGCTGACCCTGCCCATGCCAGCAGCCGGGGTTCTGGTGAACATTCCCAGCTGAGGATCGCACTGCAGCGCCGCTGCAAGGCAACCGTGCGAGCCCGTTCATGCCCAAGGAGCAGCCCCGAGGATGGAACTGAAACACATTTGCAACCCAGGCTCATCTATGCTGGAATTTCAGCAAAGTTTCACAGTTCAGCTGCAAATAGGGGTAGGAACAGTAATGGGCCATACACGGTAGCAACCCAAGAATCAGTGCTCTACTCACAGGTAAATCAAGTACTAGGGAGAACAGGGGGCAGTTATTACAGAGCCAAGGCAGCCTTTTCTGTTTCATTCATATTTGGTGGTTTTGCTAGATGAATATCCACACATATTTTCCCCCATAGAAGTCTCCAACTATCATCCAAAGCTCTCTATCTGTCAAAAAATCCCATCGATGTCCAGAGGAATTTCACATGCAGAGAACTGTCAGGGTTCTGAATTCTGTTTTTTTTTAGATCTATTTATGCTACTGTATTTGTTGTTATTTGAGAATGTACATGATAGAAACACTGTTTACAAAAAATATATCTTCTTTTCTTTAGAAAGATTTAGTTCTGATAAATAACAAATTAAGTTTACAGATCTGAAATTGGCATACTTTGATGACTACAATCTACTAGACTCAAAAAAGTTGGAATCCCAGTGAGGGAATGAACTGGGATGAAAACCAAAATGGTCACATTTGCAGGAAGGGTATGTTAGAACACAGTTAATGCTGAAACAAAACATACTCTTGTGATCTGTAATGGCAGCACACTACCTTGGTAAGTGTAGGCATATATACTTTCAGTATATAAATAAAATATGAAAATGTTCCATTACTGAATCAAAGTATCAGAAGTGCTCTATTTGCTCAACTCTAGAGAATAAAAAGTTATAACATCACAGAAACAAAAATATGACATAACATGCGGTCACGATAGCAAGCATAGGGAAGAAAAATATTGAGAAAATATACTTATATGCATATTATGCAAATATATTTTACATTAACATACAATGTTATAAGAATGTTAAATAATATGAATGCATGTTTAAAAAAGGCTACAGCTAGGTGATTTCATGTTGAAGTAACAAATAACCTGAGACATCTTCTATGCTTTCACTGGAATAACAATCTTTAAATCTACAGCAGATGTAGAACACATTGACAGTAGTTGAATTCTCAGCTAAATTATACTAGAAATGTGCTGTTCTCTTTCAAAATGACATGGCAGCTGGAACCAGTCCAAGGGAAGGAAAATGTGCTGTACATTTACAGTACTTACAAAAGATTCATTTCACTGTTGATGGACACTTAAAATGCTTGTTTGAAATGTTATGAACCTGTATGTGTCTCCAAAGACCTACAACACTCCCATGATCAGGTTGCTGACTGCACAAGAGAAAGCAAGAGACCATTGAAAACTATGCCCATTCAGGACTGGGAAAAGATGTATTATGACATTATAAGCCCAAGAAATTTTAGCAGAGAAAAATAAATTCAGCTTGATGAAATTGTAGTTGATGGATCTGCAATATAAATAACTTATTTTAAACTTACCAGTGTAACTCTACTGCTTTATGATTAGTGTGTATGGCAGCATTTACAAAGGATGTTACTAAATACTGACTTTATACATGATTACAGCTGTTTGAAAATTTCTATGACAATCAAAGTTTTGTAGTGATAATACACAACACTTACTTTCTCAAGGCTTGCTGCTTTGATGACACCTGCTTTTCAATTTAAAAGGTTCCTCTGAAGTGAATTCTATGTTAAAGTGTCCATAACCTCAGAATGAATGTGTTCATGTGTGTGTGCATACATATACTTTTGCTTTGCAGTATGTGCTTTAAAGTACACACAATTCTTTGCTACATGTATTCACACATACATGAGTATGGTCTACATAGGAAAAGTTCATATATATATTTTTTTATATATAAATATATATATAAATATATATATATATAAACTCTGCAGGCAAGTAACTTCACTTGTTATAATTGAAGTCCTTTAAAAAAAACTCAGTCACTCAGTTAACATAGTATAGCCAGTAAATTAGGTTGAAAAGAGAAAATGTGAATGGAAACACCATTCTTGACCATCTGTCGATGGCATTCACATCCGTTAGATTGGGGATTTTTATTTTCAGTTGTGAAGACCTTCTTCGTAAATGGCCCCTCTTGCTATGGGGGCCTGTTCTTTCTGACGAGCGCCTTCCAAGGCTTTCACGATGTGAGCTTTGTTTTCTGTACTGGATTCCTGAGTTGTCAAACGATATAGTTGAATTTCGGGCTTCCGTAACGCTGGTGGTGACCTCGTTGCTTGCCATCTCGTTGTGAATTTCAAGCGATGTTAGCAGGATGTTTCCATGGGTGTCCACCTAGGGGGCAAAAATAGAAACATAAATTCTTTCAAAAGACTTGACATCAATGAGCAGAATGTGGGTGTATGTAAATCTCCAAACCCATACATATCTAAAAAAAAATAATGTATTAATTTTAAGCATGTGATAATCTTAGAAATGGCACTATTCAGCTGCCTAAAATTAGGCATGTACTTAAATACTTTCACAAACAGCGTTATCATCATACTACCAAACATCCAGTACAAAACTGTACTCAGCAAACTCTACCATTTTCTTCTCCCTCTAAACCAGCCACATTTTAAAGGGTGGTGTAGTTCAGTGAAACCTCTGCATTGCTGACAATAGAGGGAGAGAGGGTAAGGGATGAGTCCTCTCTCTGCTACAGCAGAAAATTAAATTAAACTGGATTAGCTTTTTTATTTCCTATCTGAGATCTAAAACCAGGTAAAAAAAGTGCCTGTGAAGTCTGCTAAAATCACAAGAACAGTTCTGGTGTGCTGAACTCTGCATTTTACAATCCCAGAGCTTATTTACAACTTACCTCCTAAAGCTTTCCTTCCAAAGTCATTTGCACAGTTTTCCAATCATGGCAATACTTAACTGCAGGGATTTTCTGTCTGAGTGATTGATCTTGAAAACCAAGGAACTTAAGGCATAGAAAAAAAGCTGCTGAACTGAGGAAATAGGTGGCACTCTTCCCTTCCACCTCCCTATTCCAGAGGCAGTAACCAGTGTTTAGCACAAACTATATTTATCATGCTAACAAAGTCAATACTTTTGTTGAGAGAAACTTGACAGTGATTTCTATGTAGATATTTTGGTTTAGGATTAATAATACTTTGCTAATTTAATAGCAACTGCAACTACAGCAAGGTCAAAGTCTGTGTTAACAGTAAACTGTACTAAGTCAAACACTGGGCATCACCCTGATAGACAAAATACAGGTCCCTGGTCAGCCATATGACAGAGACCTTCCATACAAAAATCATCAAAACCCCATATAAATTTACAAGTACAGAGCAATGCAATGCCATTTTCAGTAATAGAGAAATAGGTCCTGATCATTTAGAGTCTTAAAATCTGGGCCAGACTCTCCAGTCCTGAGTGGCAAAAGAGGAGCAGCACAGAGTTGTGTATGGCTCCTTCAGTTCAGAAACACTTAAAGAGTTCCCATGAGTGGCACTGATGAGAAGTTCCAAGCAATGCTGTCTGAGTCAGTATTTGGTAGTTTTTTGGGGGGGCAGCACATCCCCCATGCCCCAGGCCCTACATGCTGGAGGATATGCAGTCAATACAGGTAATGCAGGGATCAGCTCCCAATTTTCTGCCAGTTTTGGGGCAAGAAAAAAGATGGCTGAAGATCAAATAAATGCTTCATGCTGGGTATTTTCAGACAGTTAACACACGTGTGACTCTGTTCAAGAGAATTTAGTTCTCCATGTCAGAAATAGTGAATCATGGAATACAGGATAATTTCCAGTTTTATACATGCAATTTATTCATCCATAATTCATCACACAATTAATACATTTTTCTAACCTGCCACATGATCTAGCTGTGTGAACCATGTAGCAGTTGAATATCTCATTCCAGAAGCATCAGTTTAAAAGTGGCTGTAAAAACAGACTATTGTCATAGCCATCTGAAGTTTGCACAGTCATCTGATACCATGCCCTTTGTAAGCTCTGTGTGATGGATTAAAAGTATGCACAGCTATGTGTCTATCCATATGCATTTAACTTTTTTCATTCGTATTGAAATGTTATGAAATGGATATTTCTTTCATCAATTATTGATGCTTCAGCTTCTCTCTTCTCAGGGAAGGCCATTATGATAGTATATCAGTAACACTCTGCCAAGCTGCTTGCAGATACAAAAAAAGGATATAAAATACTATGAATGATATACAGGCAAGTAGGAAAAAAAATCCTAAGGTGTCTAACAAATCCTGCTGCTGTAGGCAATGGCACAATATGCTGATGAATGCCTATAAATAAAAATAAACAACATGAACAAAAATAATGGCATGGAGAAGCCTCAGTGGGGATTAAGAATTTATTTTCTCCATGGCAGAAACCCTTTGGGTACAAAAGTAAGATCTTGAGCTTTGTAGAAAGGAGTTTGTGCTGCTGAGCAGTCTCTGTAACGCAAGTGTAAAATACAGTCATGGATATCATCACTACTTATGGTGGTCTCTGAAAAGAACTGATTCACTTTCTTCTATTTTTTTTTTTCTAAGAGTACAAATTATGTTCAGGATATTTTTTTTATGTAATACTAAAGTATCTCAACAACCAGGTTTTTCCTTACGAAGCTTAAAACTAAATCTCTCATCCAGACCTCCATGGCATCAAATGTCATCTCCTTTCCCATCTCCTCCTAGGCTTTGAGAAATATCCTTCAGCTTATTAAAAATGTCACAGCAGTGACCATTTTGGTGGGCTTCACCCTGAGAACCCTGCCATCCCAACCCCTTTTCCTTCCACTACCACAGATGCCAACCACTCTTTCTCTCAGGACTTCCTGATCTCTCCTGATTCTGTCTGCCACCTACATATACACAGACATCAGCCCATTCTGAGTACTTTTTCCTTCTGTACTGAGCCTGGACTGTTGTGAGCTGTCAGTTGAAAGCTTGTATTATGGAGGGTACACCTACTCATTCAGCCTTCTCCTGATCAAGGAATTAATTTTACTCTTATTTTTTCCTTGCATGGCATAGCCTTCTTCACCTTATCTGCCAACTTCACGTGCCACCTTAACATGGCTTCTGCCTTTGATGTGCTAACTTTTCACTGTTTGTCACTGCATCTGAAAATCAAACCAGAAAGGTGGTCAAGAAAGTTGCAACTTCTGTGTAAATTCTTTTTCTGAAGATACCATTATGTCCTATGAAGCTGCATGACACTATGCATTTTTCTCAAAATGTCAAATGAAATGTATTTGGAAAGATACTTTTGAAATGCATCTCTTTGTTAATGGAGCAACAGGCTCGCATGTCAAATATGAGGAAGGAGCAGATGGAGAGAAGAAGGGGGTCTGCAGAAGCTAAATAAGCCTCTGGTCCACAGATACTCTTGAGATTTATTCTCTCAAATTGATTCCTTCAGAGGTTTTGAATAAACCACCTAAGCCCTCGACAACATTAGAGCACTATATGCTAATACTTTGTGACAATCTTAAGGTGGTGTCTTAAAGTATGAATACTTAATGCATGCAGCATGTTAAAAAGTACTTGCACATAAACATGACTTTGGAACCATTTAAGCAATGATTTAAATTACTTTGACAAGGTTACACACGCTCTCTCAACGAATAAAGAAGCAAACCAATAATGGCAGGGTATCCTGTGCAAGTCACCTCATGTTTGCCTGAATATACAGGGAAGGCAAAATCCTCCATGAATGAACATGAGTGTTGTTCAGTGGCTCCAGGGAAAATGTTACCCCAAGTAACATGTAAAAATATAGATTTAAAAAAGTAGCTGACTGGATGACAGACAGTCATGGCTACATATGACAAACAAGGCCAAAGTCTTTGATGCAACTTTAGTTTTAAGCCTTAAAACCATTAGAATAGAATTCTATCACCTGGCTCAAAAATGCCATTCTGTGCACTGGAAATTCTCCCCAAAATGCTAATACCGGGCTTTACACTCAAATGCTGTTATAAATCAGAGATGACACTGTGGATTTGGCCAATTTCCCCTCACTTCTTACCATCCTTCTTTAACCAAAATATTTATCTTTTTTTAGTTCTCTGCCAACCCTGTGCTTCCATTCTCTTTGAGGCCTTCTATTTGCCTCCTGTGGCTCCACCTGAAGCTATTCCTTCCCATTTCTTCACTGTGGTCTTCATGGTTGGTTCTCATATCTCCTTCCCAATACAAGCAAGGGTTGGTTGTTTCTTTGGAGTGTTTCCCAGTGAACTCATCAAAACAGATGAAAACAGCTGAGTCCCAAATCATGAATTCCCTGCTGAATCAGCATGGATACAAATATGCAAAACTAGTGCTCTTATTTCAGAATCAATTTTTATTAAACTCCATCCCTCCCACCTCTGAGTAACTACAGCTCCTGCACCAAGGTGAAGCGACTGAGGCTCACATAAGTCCATTTTGAGAAGCAGATTCACTTTTGAAGGTTCACCTTCAAAATGAATAACGATACATATTACATGTCATTTCTGAACGATACGTATTACAGTACAAGTGAAAATTTTAAATACTCCAGCAGCCTAATGTCATTACACAGAAATGACTGTCACTCACCTAACTGAAGCCAGAAGCAGGAGAACTAAGATAATGTTCACAAAGAACCTGCTCCTTGCTCTCGGAGGAACACCATGTTACCAGTGGACTCAACTTGTACTGTATGTTCTAGGCCCAAAACTTCAACGTTCTATTGTATCTGGGAAGTCCTGAGTCTGCTTCTTAATTCTACTCAGAATCCAGGCTCATTTAGATGCTAGCTATTCTATTTTTAAGAAACAAGATATAGCAACTGCTACTGAATATCTTTCCCCAATATTTTTTTGAAAACTTCAACTTTAATACCAGTTTGAAAGCACTTTACTAGGGCCAGGAAACAATGATAAGGCTTGATTTATTATTAAGTAGAGTCGGAATTGTTTCAAGCTCATTCAGTTCTCTGCTTAATATTCCATAAATTTTAAGGAGTGAGTCTTATACTCTACTACACAAAAAGAAAAAGAGGGAGCATTTTGCTCAAAAAGAGGAAGCATTTTGCTCAAACCCCATAGGTATGTTTAGTTGTTCATCAAGCCCAAATTTTTAAATACCGTGTAAACACTTCCCATCATGTGAAGCAATATAAATGCAAATAGGGGGTTTAAATAACATAATGAAAAGCTCTGACTCTGTAGTTAGTCTTGCATTATTTTGCATCAAAATTAGTATTCAGGTACATACAGAGTCAAAGAATATTCTGAGTTGGAAGGGACCCACAAGGATCATCTTGTCTGACTCCTGCCCTGCACAGGACCATCCCCAAGTGTCACACCATGTGCCCAAGTGCATTGTCCAAACCCTTCTTGAGCTCAGTCAGGCTTGGGGCTGTGATCACTTTGCTGGGGAGCCTGTCCCTGCTCAACCACCCACTGGGTGAAGAACCTTTTTCTAATAGCCACCCTAAGCCCTCCCTGACACAGCTGCAGGCCATTCCCTTGGGTCCTGTCACTGGTCACCAGAGAGATCAGTGTCTGCCTCTTTCACCTTCTTCACTTATGCATAAATGGCTTTCCAACATGTAGAACAATATGCAATCAGGCCTTACGTTTTATCTGGGCTTGAAGCTAAAGTCATTGACCCCATTAGGCTTTGAATATTTAAAAAAATATTTAAAAATGCAAAACAAAAATTATAGTATTGAGTGTTCTCCCTGAGTCTAAAAGTTGATACTTCTCTCACTGCCTTCTAAATATGTTTATATTAATTAATAATCACCAAAAAAAAAAAAAAAGAAAGAGATAATTATGTTATATCAGCTTAGTAGATGAGCCCAGGATACACAGCAGAACTGGGAAGATGGAAAGTCCTTGAAAAACAAGGAAAGTATGAAGAAGCAAACTAATTAGGAATTTCCATATTATTATCACTGTCTATCAAGTAATAATGAAATTTGACAATTAACCTTGATGTATATCAATGGGGGAAGAAAAGGAAACAAATGCATAGTGTCCCTTTGCCCTGTATTTCACATTGTCTGGATTATTACAGTCTCTGAGCTGTACTGTGAATTGCACATAAAATCCTTCTTACTGTCTCAGGATTTGCATGATTCATACTTGTCCAAAGTGGCTGCAAAACAAAATTAGTACATGTATGAGTTTCCCAGTGCACAATGAATGTCCCCACCATGAGCTACAGGATGACAGTTCTTCCCACGAGAGCTGTGCTTATCACCCTTGACAGATATATTTCAAAATTTGGTACCTACTCATCACATTCATATTTCAAAAATATCCCACTGTTCAAAACAGCACTGAAAAAAGTACCTAGGAAAGATGAAGATGCACAGGAGAATACTGCCAGTTTTGCTATTCTCGTACTTCCCAATTTAAACTGAGTGATAATTTTGCCACGGAAGCCAAGATATTAATTTTCAGAATAAAATTCCACTTATGAGAAGGGTTGCTGCAATTAACAAAACTGCTAAGTAGATCTAAGTGGCCTGAGCCTCTATTCTCAGCAATGCCTGGTGGGTAACTGCTGCCTTGGCCAACAGCGGGGGTTTGAGCCAGGAATCTCCAGAGCTAAAAATACATGCAGACACTGCCTGATGAGAAGGGCCCTTTTATAAAGGGTTATGCATTATTCTTGTCAGAGAAAGCTCTTCCCACATGTCTGACAGCCATTAGGGGTTTGAAGCTTTAATGAGCTTGTGTGATAGTTACCCTCCTGATTTATACTCTAGGACTGAACTTTTGGTCTGACCGAACTGAAAACATAAATTGCCAGTCTGAACCAAAAAGCAATGTTTTTAGCAGGGGAATGTAACATATCACATAACCTCTGTGGATTGGCCCAGAAGGAGCAATGTCCAAAACACATGCTAACCATCTGATTATACAAGTAGCCTCTAGCACAAGAGTGAACAACAAGTGAGAACAGGATTGCCTTAAAGCTCTCTCATGCTGATTTAGCTGTAAATTAGGCTGTATCTGAGCCTTATTAAAAAGAAACAATTTATGTAGGAAACCTGAAAGCTGAGAGCTACAAATGAAGCCTGGATTTGCCAACACAAACAGGAGAAATGGATTTGATTCGTAACAATGGGGATCAATTTTCAAAGGAAACATTTTTAGAGACCACCTATTCTTTTCTGAGTTTGTCCACAATCAGAGAACTTTAATTTAGGTATCAATACCATATACGAAGCCATATTTTATGAAAAATCAAAATTAATTTCTTCCTTTATCCTAGAGCTTGCCCTCATATATGAAGCAGAATGTCAAGGTTTTCAAAAGAGTTTTCAATCCCAAACTGGAATGTGTATGAAGATCAGTTATACACACAAAAAAGCAGCATTCTATTTGGTCTCAGTAACTACGGTTTACTGTGATAGGCTGGAACAGTTCAGTGAGGAATACTATTTACAGTGCATTTTCTGAATTAAAATGTGATGCAAAAGCAGTCAAAAGAAGAGACAGCTAAGTGTGAAATTTTCTTTGTAGTCAGCTGCTGATCCACAGATGAGTCACTCATAAAGGCTCACTCAGGTTTCATCTCATCACCAGCTCTGAATCTTCTGAAACCTTTTCCAGAGATTCAATTTAGTCAGACATGCTTCAGCCATCATGCCACCTTCAGCAGTGCTACACAGGAGAATACAGTGCAGAGTTTTTCTCTCCCCCCTGCTTTTCTTTGTCACCTCTGCAACGTGAGGACACTGGCTGGGCCAATTCCATGCTGCAAAAGCTCTTCTTTCCCTTACACCTGGAGCTATTTGGCTCATTGGTTTCAACACATGGACAGAGCTGGACAGCAAGCCCTAGTGGTATCGTACCAGGATTAACTCAGAGACAAGCACCTAAAAGCCTGGCACTGGAGAGGCACATCCATAGCAGCAGCACCAAAAGGGGGGTGGCTGTGCCAGTTTTGGCTTTTCAAACCCATAACCTCTGAGGCAGAACAATGCAAATGCATTCATTATGAAGAAGAGTTACTGAGCATGAAGAGTAACTGCTTTGCAAAGCAATTATCAAATAAAACACACACATACCCACATCTGTGGATTTTGTGGTCTAGAACATTTTTTTTATTAAAACTCCCCTGCTCTACAGTCCAATAAGACTAAGAAAGCATGAAAAGCCCTTTTGTTACTATAAGAGGAGTGTTTATAACCAAGCCTGCTAGCTTGCACTCCAGACTTCAGTTCTCTGATGTGTAAAAAATAGACTACTATAGTAGTATCCATTATGTTTCTACCGGTTTCCATGGGCTAAAACACTTCTGAGTGAAAATAACATGCCATTTTCCCACTGCCTTCTCTTGTTCCCTTTGCCTGAGAGAAAGACACTGTCTCAGCAGCACTGCCAGTCTTGGGAACCATAAAAGCAAGGCTTGAACTCAGGGTCTGAGTACCAGGCAGTGTGTTGAGCTGCCCCTTGTCTGCTAGTGCTGCCTCCCAACACAAGAGATTTCCACAGCACCACAGTCCCTCCTGACTCTGGCTGGACCTGATACGGCACTGAGTTGTTCTGTCACTACACCCACATGTTACAGTATCTAATGTTGGCAATAAATTCAATAATGTCTACTTTTTTATTTGGTTCAGTTTGGTTTATGTTTCATTTTGTTTTGTTTTTCTAGCGCCCTGAGCTAGTATTTTTAATCAGTGACAGGGAGCTCATGCACACGCTTCATAAACAAGCAAATTCAATTACTAAAACAAAACAGCAACAGAGCAACCCAAAATAGTAGTCAGAAATAAACTAATAATAATGCCTTCTTCCAGTTTTATATGTGAACATTTTTCAATCTCCTTTCCTGCACAGCATACATTTGACAGTCATTAAATAGTGGTGATAAGTGCAAAGTGAGCTGCCTGCTTTTGCCATTCTTCCTTTCTTTAAAAATGTCATTCAGCCCCAAATCACATGAGATTGGAAGTTGTTCCCAGGATTAGAAACCTTCCCTTTCTGAATGGAATTACACTCCATGGAAGACTGAAGCCTCAGCAAAACCACAAAACCAATAATTTCATTGAACTTGCACAAAGTAGTCTCCATGTATGTCTCTAAGCCTCCTTTACTGTGCAGTATTGGTGTACACTGTGTGAGCCTCTCCCAAAGCATCCAGCACCTGAGTCCCAACTCTAAAGCAAGAAGCAAACAACTGTTATTTCCATCAGATTCAATGATTTTCAAGAGCCACCAAAGAAGAGATTGGAAGTTAATTACTCTTTACTATCCCTGAAGAGGTCAGAACCAAGGTTGCAGAGCTTTCAGGTACTGTCTTCCATAGAAAGTATGATAAAAACTCTAGCATGACCCCAATCCTGCTGCATCCATGGATATCTGCCCAGCATGGTAAATAGTGGACATGACCCAGAACATAGAAACTGTTTTCATTTTCCTGGTTCAAGGCTGTGCTGTCTCAAAGCCATGGTAAACTTTGCCCAAAGTACATCTGTTAGATGTATTTTCCCTGAGATGTGAATCTTGAAATCCATGGGACCTCTTCCTGTTCTGATCAATTCCCTATGCTTTGCATTTGCCAGTGTTTATCAAATGAGAAATTAAAATTCAACATCCTACATCCCCTGAATCTTCCATCTATGTTTTGTTTCAAAGAAAGATTTCCAATTAGCTCTACCTAATGTTTCTGTCTGTTTCTGTTGCATGTTGGCACTGCTTCTCTGAAGGCATTGAATCCAGAAACTGCTACAAAGATCTGCTGAATTCTCCAGCTGAGGCCTGGGGACAACATGTTTTCTGCACAGAAAGGGACCATACCATATTATTTATCCTGTGTCATTTGAACAGCTAATATTCACAGTCAATATGAATATATATGATTCTACAAAGCATACAGAGTTCCCTTTCACACCTGGGACTCCAAGGGACAAGGTAAAACACTCTTCTTTAAACTCTGGTATGCTGAATTTATACCCTTATTTGAGAGAATCATAGAATCTCTTAGGTTAAGAAGTCCCCTAAGGTCATCGAGTCCAGCTGTTAACCCAGCACCATGTTCACCACTCAAGCATGTCCCCACATGCTGCATCCACATGACTTTTGAACACTTCCAGTGATGGTGATTCCACCACTTCCCTGGGCAGCCTGTTCCAATGCCTGACTTCCTTTCCTGTGAATAAATGTTTCCTAATATAGAATCTAATCCTCCCCTAGTGCAACTTGAGGCCACTTCCTCTCATCCTGTCTCTTTCTACATGGGAGAAGAGACCAACCCCCACCACACTACAACCACATCTCTAAGTGCCACATCTGCATGTCTTTTAAGTATCTCCAGGGACAGGGATTCAACCACTTCCCTGGGCATCCTGTTCCGATGTTTGACAACCCTTTCTGTGAAAAAATTTTTCATTCATGCATGGTTGATATTAAACCAGCAGAAGAATCAGAACCATTCATGGTATTTGTTTAGGATGCTTCAGAAACAAAAGAAAACGTTTTATGTCAAAAGCCAGAACAAAGATTGCTATATGGTATGAGCAGATCCAGGATAGAGAAATGGCATGAACTGGGTATGAAAATATACATTTTCATTAGTTGAGGTACTAATGATTATTTTGACAGTGTAGACAAATTGATCTCAAGATAGAAGAACTGTCAGATATGGGGTAGTATTGGACCCATTAACAAGTCTTGTACCGAGTTATGTAAATCATTTAAATGGATGAGATTCACCAGATGGCTTCCAGCAGGAGAACTAAACCTTAGTGCGTACATCTGCATTACCTGCTTGCAGTTAAAATCTTCTCCATGGCTTTCAATTCAGATACTCTTTTATTTCTCCATCTGTATTTTTTTATTACTATGACTATTTATTTTTCCAGTAAAGAGAATTCCTTTGTCTTGATATCTTAGTTCTAAGTAGTGCTGCCAACTGTGATGAAAATCTGGTTTCATAATATACTGGGCAAAAATGTTTTTATTGGTTCAGAATTGTTTCACATATATGAGTGCTGATAATTAGGTATAGTTCTGCATTACATTTACTATAGCAGACAGAATCATTAGGATAAACAAATATAGCTTGAAATTACTTTTATGATACTGTTTTGATGAACAGGTAGTAGTTTTGTCACTGTGAACTCTTCTAATTTATAGCTGATAGAAAAAAAGCAGTCTTACTCAACAGAACTGAATGAAAAACCCTCACTGGGAGCATTTTAGTAAAAAAAAGAAAGATGTTATATTCAAACTGACAGTTAATGTCAGATACTGCTGAATACCTTGAATTTTTCTTCCAAAGATTAAAAAAGGAGGTATTCACTGGATAAAGTAGTACTTCAGGCAAGGAAATAGCTGGAGCATAACCAGCACAGACCTTGCCAATACCATACTTTAGAAATCAATCTGAAAGTTTCTCTAGGACTTATGGTTTTCTGCTGGTCTTAAACAGCAGCAGATGACAATGTCACACATAGCATACTATGCTGGCCAGTTAATTAACAGGGCAGAACAAATCCTTTATCTGTTCTCTCTAGTAAATGCATCTGCTCTAAGTGTAGTGAGGAAAAGTGTGCACACATTCTGGATTTGCTTATATAGGCAGTGTACAAAGGCACTTAAAATCACAGTTAGATTGTATTTGATAGGCAAATAAATGCCTTTGTAGATCTGAGCCTTTGTCTTCAAGCTAGCTGCCCTCCCACTGTCTTCCTCTTACCCTTACTTGTCATACAGATCATACTCACTTCCATGTCTGTATGCCTACATATATTCTTCTATGTCGGTTCCTGAAAATGAAAATGCCCAAGTTTGTCCACAAAAAGATGTGGTTGGGTGTCACCAGATGGTGATGTTTTTAGGCAAGCCTTTTTGGTTTTTTTCATACCCATAGTCCTTGCAATGTAAAAATAGAGAGAATATATATAGATTAAAGAAACCTACCCGATTGCCTTCAAACCTTGAGCGATCATTGTTTGCCTTTGCTGTTTTTTCTGCAAGTTTCTTCTGCCTTTGAGGGCCTTTTCCAAAGAAAATGTAGTTGACAAAGGCGTATTCTAGTAAGGCCAAGAAGACAAACACAAAGCAGCCCATGAGATACATGTCAATGGCTTTAACATATGGAATTTTAGGCAAAGTCTCTCGCAGGTGAGTGTTGATTGTTGTCATAGTCAGCACAGTCGTAATTCCTACACAAAGAAAAGAGATCACATATCTTACAACTCCAAACATTATATTTTATTTTCCTGATTAGGCAAATGTGCCTTATCAATGGGAAGAAGCTTAAAAATTTGTAAAAGATGTCTTGCAGGTGACATCGCTGCAAAAGAAAGCAAAATTAAAACGATGCATTATTATTCTGTTACAATTATTTCCTTCATAAGAGTGGGGGAACAGCTAACAAGGGGGTCTGGCACCACTACCATGAGTTAATGTAGCTTCATGGAAGCCAGGGTAGCTGTACTGAACATCTCTTCCATGAAGACCAAACGGACGTGCAACAGGAACAGTGTTCATACAAAAGGTGAAAGACATCTCCCACAGTTTTAAATTTCTAAGAGTTAGGCAGTTGGTTGATGTTAGTCCTGTTGGGCCTCCCTGTAGTAGATGGGGAGAGACAGGCACCTTTCTAGAGCAGTTTTATCCTGTCTATTTTAGCTACCTACTTCAGGAAAGGACAATATATAAGTGGAATTTGAGATGACTAATTTGGAGCAGTAGGCTAGTTACATAGAAAGAAGTGAGGTGAGCAATGACGGACAGATAGGTATGTGAATTTTTGGAAGGAAGAAGGAGGGAGAGCAGCATTTTTTTAGCAACAAACTGGACACTAATAAAATATCTACAAAATATCTACATCAACCTTATGTCAAGTTATTTGTGGACATAGCACCTGAAAATATATTACAGAGCACTATTTTGAGAATCTGGAAAGAAAAGCAAATTTATTGTCAGTCTGCCTGAATTCACAATAAACTGCAGGATCTGTATCTCTGCTGGAAATTTTATGGGAATTGCAAATCACAGGTTGCTGAAAACACTGATTTGTGGAATAAGTCTACATTTCAAGGCAAGTAATTCTATTAGGTCTCCTCCATTACTATTTTCTTTGATTCCATAATTATACCATCAGTTTCTAAGTAGTCACTAAAATACAGGCAGAATAAAGGACAAAATAATATTGCTGCCATATAATAAAGCACAGCTTCTTTTACCTGAAGAGACAGAAATAAAGACAACATAACTCCAAACCAAGCTGTCAGTGTAAGCAGTGTCACTCCAGGGAACTGAAGTAATACCCTAGGAGATTGTGTAACAGATATTTTGTATATTTAGTAGGTCAGTGTCATGCAGTTTTCAGTGCTTTTCCTCTAAACTGTGAAACGAGTGTGCATTGATGTCAGATGTCTGGTGATCTGGAAGATTAAGCACACTGAATAGAAAGGTGGCTATCACTAACCAAAGGGAAATACATTCCCTGGGATAGCCTGAAACCCTGCGGCCAAATGTCCTTCTGAAGATCAATAATTTGTTTTAAAGCACAGCTGGAGGAGAAGAAGCTGACAGTCCCCTAAGAGAAAAAAATAAGATAATCTTGTGATTATAGTCCTTCCCACAAGGGAGGACTCTAGAGATTATTTTTCTCCTCACTCAAAGGACTGAATTTAGGAACTTCTAGGGCTAACTAGCAAAAAGTCAAGAGAGCAGAATTGATAGATTTGCATATTTGTCTTGAGATCAGCCCTATATCCCCCTCTATCTGCAGTGTCCATAGCACATAGTCTCTGGAATGAGCTGGCCTTTGCTTTGTAGCTTGGGTTCACTCTGGAGGCAACTATTTGGTTCAGTGCAGCAAGGGATCAGGCACGGGCAAAATATGGAAGTGAATCAATATAATCCGGCTCTTACAGAGAATACAGTCTTCTTGCAGGGGTTGAGTAAAAGTTTGTCTCTGTGTCCCAAGAATTACACAGGCAATGCTTCCTCGAACAAATACCTAGGAAATCATGTATACCTTCTCCGTACTATACTTTTCAGAGCCAATTATATATGTCCAAAGGTGCTATGTTGCCTTTAAACTTTTGTACCACTTCATATTAGGGTACCACGTAAGTTCACAGACGATACTTTACTGGGAGCAGCTGTTGCCTCCCCTGGAGGCAGGAAGGCCCTGCAGAGAAACCTTGACAAATTAAGAGGACTGGGTGGGCAACCACCAACCATATGAAGTTCATTAAGGTGAAGTGCCAGATTCTGCACCTGGGATGGGACAAACCTCAATGTACAGACAGACTGGGGAATAAAAGGCTGGAGAGCAGTGCTGAAGAAAGGGCTTGGGGTCCTGGTCGATGGTGAGCTGAAGATGAGTCAGCAGTGCCCCGGCAGCCAGGAGGCCGGCCATGTCCTGGGGTGCACCAGGCACAGCATGGCCAGCCGGGCAAGGGAGGAGATTGTCCTGCTCTGCTCTGCACTGGGGCAGCCTCACCTTGAATATTGTGTGCAGCTTTGGCCACTGCAATATAGAAAAGATACTGAACTATCAGAAGGTGTCCAATGGAAGGCAATGAGGATGGTGAAAGGCCGTGAGGAGAAGCTGTTATGACAAGCAACTTAAGTTACTTGGTCTGTTCAGCCTGGGGAAGATTGAGAGGAGGCCTCATTGGAGTCTACAACTTCTTCATGAGGGGAAGAGAAGGGACAGGCCATGATCTCTTCTCTGTGGTGACAGGACCCAAGGGAATGGCCTGAAGTTGTGTCAGGGGAGGTTTAGGTTGGATATTAGAAAAAGGCTGCTCACCCAAATGGTGGTTGGGCACTGGAACAGCCTCCCTAGAACAGTGGTCACAGCACCAAGCCTAACAGAGTTCAAGCATTTGGACAATCCTCTCAGGCCCATTGTGTGACTCTTGGAGATGGTCCTGTGCAGGGTGAGGAGTTACTTCTGCGGGTCCCTTGTGGGACCTTCCAACTCACCATTTTCTGTGATTCTGTGATACCAGCTTAAGGTTCATAGAGGGGCTATACAAAGGAACATAGGATTAGACCCATGATACTGACCTTTATTATACAAACATCACAGACATCATCACCAGGGCACTAATTGTTTTCTGAGAAGAAACTATTAGATGGAATTTTGTCCTCTCCAAAGGACTTTCTATCAATTTGAAATAGAACATCTGGTCTCCTGAGCTTGCCTTGTACTCTCTGATTTTTGTTCTAATATTTGTCTTACAGTACTTGATGAACTTGTGCTACAAAGATATAGGCCACATGAGACAGTCTTGTTCCTTAAACAAGGAAAACTCTCATGAACCTGTAATAGAAGGGCATGGAATGTCACTGGGTATGGTAACTTCTGTCTACCCATCTGTTGCTCTCTGCAGTCCTGGCCATTATGTATCTAGATGCTGACTGATGTGCTTGAAGTGCTCCCCTCATTTGGCCACCTGGGTGGATCTCTGGTATCCATTAGTTCATTTATGAACACATCAGAGATGTTTGGACTCTATGCCCCACTTCCTATTAAGCTACTACTTAGCTTTCAAGCTGCTAAACAAACACTGGCTGCTGAGTGGTAGCACCATACTGTGTCATGCCCATATGCACCAGCTAATCCACAGTATCTGCAGAATTACTGCACAGTAACTGCAGTTAATCTACAACATCTCCAGCTACCCAAATTCAGAAGCTGGGACATAATGTTGCACAAAGGTGGCTACACTGCTGCTTTGGTATATGGGACCTTGGGAGGTACGGGGTGAGGAAAGAGGGAATCATAGGGACATGGGTGGGAGTCTGGATTTGCTGTGGTACATTACAGAAAAATAAGGGAACCAGGGAATATGTTCCTGTTTTAAGAAAATAAGAGAATATGGCACAGACTTAGTGACAAGTTTTGGGTAGGAAGGTATGTGTAATTGGGAAGCACAGGGTTGAAGACAAAATTTGGGACGAGATGAGAGGCAGAAGTTTTTGTAAGGATTTATAGATCCATTTCATCTTCCTTAGCCATAGCTATCCCTGAGTATGCTTTGGTAAAAGATGAAATATTTGCTGTGAGATATTGTCATAGAATCTGTCCTGGTTCTGGCCAGGACAGGGTTAATTTTGGCAGTAATGAGGAGCTGGCATGGCTAGGACCCAAAGGTTATTCTGTATCACCTCATGTCATTGCTGGAGGTTGTGGGAAGGGAGTCTTTTTCTGCGAGGAAGGCTTCTCTTCAGGTTGGGGCAGTGTGGCCACTGTCGGGTCGCGAGTTCCACAATGAGCATTTTTGCTTGTGAATCACTATCTCTTTTGTACAGTTTTGTTATTAGTATGTTGCTGCTACAACTCATTTTCTCATCTCATTGTTGTTTCCAGCAAATTGTTCTTACCTCAACCTGGGATCTTTGCCTTTTGTGCCTCAAATTCTCTCCAGCCACCCGCAGGGGGAAGGGGGAGAGGGGGGAAGCAAGCAGCAGTGTGGTTTTATTGGGAGCACTAAATTGGAGAATACCCCTAAACTCTGACAGAATCACAAAATGGTTTGGCTTGGAAGGGACCTTAAACACCGTCTGAGTTCGCTGCCATGCCCAGGGACACCTTTCACTAGATCAAGTTGCTCAAAGACACATCTAACCTGGCCCTCAACACTTCAAGGGATGGGGCATCCACAACTTCTACGGGCAACCTGTTCCAGTGTTCCTGTTCCTCACCACCCTTACAATCAAGAATCTCTTCCTAATCCAAATCTACACTGTCATTTTGAAGCCAGTTCCTCCTTATCCTGTCACTCACTTCATGTTCTTGTATGAAGTCCCTTTCCAGCTCTTTTGTAGGCCCCCTTTGGTTACTGGAATGTGCTGTAAGGTTATCCCAGAGCCTTCTCTTCTTCAGGCTGAACAAACCCAAGTCTCTCGGCCTGCCTTGAAAGGAGAGGTGCTCCAGCCCCCAGACATCTTTGTGGCCCTTTTCTGGACTCGCTCCAACAGGTCCATGACCTTCCTATGTTGGGGACCCCAAACCCGGATCCAGTATTCCAGCTGGGGTGTCATGAGAGCAGAGTTGAGAACAATCACCTCCCTCACCCTGCTGGCCACACTGATTTTGGTGCAGCCCAGGACACAGTTGTCGTTCTGGACTGCAAGCACACATTGCTGGGTCATGTTGAGCTCCTTGTCAACCAACACCCCAAGTCCTTCTCCTCAGGGCTGTTTCTCAATCCATTCTTTGGCCAGCCTGTACTTGTGCTTGGGATTGCCTGACCCACGTGCAGGATTTTGCACTTGGCCTTGTTGAACTGCATGACGTTCATGTGGGTTCACCTCTCAAGCTTGTCAAGGTCCTTCTGGATGGCATGCCTTCCCTCCAGTGTGTCAGCTACAAAATTTTCTAGTCACCTTCCCTTATTAGACGGATACCTTGATCTGAAAAGTTCCTGCACAGGAATCACAAACCTGTGCCAAATCCATGTTTTTCTGTCATGAGGTTAATGACACTTTAGGCTGTCATACACGTGCACTTAACATACCATGTACTCTGAGGGTTAGGTGGCATGTTATGGTCCATAGCAGATGTGCCCCTGTGCACTGAACTAGCAATGGTTCTTGAAGTCTGCTCCTGCCAGTGTCACTTAAAGCAGCCAGGACCTCAGGAGGAGGCCTGAAGCCACATTTGTCCTCCCAAACTGAGTTGGACTAAAGCCCACGCTCAAATATGATTGTGAAGCTGATCTCCTAGATGAACTGACAACAACGTTAACTTTGAGGAGAACAAGTATGGGACCTGTATGAGCAGCTCATGATTTAGTGATAACTATACTCTTGCATGCAGGGGAAAACTTATCACTTTTGAGGCAATACTGGATGACATGATTTTGACACAAATTATTTTGGAATATCAAAACACTGACATCACACTGTAGTTTTTAACAACCTCTGAAGACTACATTGAGTCTGACATTTTAGTGACCCACTCATTCTTAGCACATACCAAGGGCAACTCTTGCTGCTGATGCATCATAATTGATCCAGAATGACACCCATGATAAAATGGTAATGAGTATGGAGGGCATGTAGGTTTGAAGAATAAAGTAGCCAATGTTTCTCTTCAACCTGAAGCTCAGTGAGAGTCTTGGATAGGCACCTGAGAAAAGAGAGAGGAAAATGGCGTTATTTATACTGAAGGAAAAACACTTGTGGAAGGTTGCCTTCAGTTTCTGCAGAAACTAAAGCATGCACGTTTTGTAGGGTAGTATGACATCTGCAGAACAGTAGGGAAGACACCTTTCTTTTAAAAGAAACCTTGCAGTGAATATAGTAATAGCCAAGTAATTTGTATTTGGGAAGAAAAGAGACAGTAAATTACTTTGGACTGTTGAACAGATAGGTGAGCACCAGTTAGTTTTTAAAAACAAATGCTTAGGTGTTCAAGTAAAATGCTTATCCAAGTACACAGTTTTCTGTATAGAATTTATATTGAGAGAGTAGGTAATGTGCATAGTTTTTCATTTACAATGAAGAGTTGTTCAAGAGATGAGACTTCTTAATTACATCTGAACTATAAGAAACATGCGACCATGTGGTGTCAAAAATAAATTGTAATGAATTCCATTGAAGAAAAGCCTTCAGACTAGCTCCTCTAACATCAACAACAGCCAGCCAGAATTTTTCTTCCAAACATATTTTAAACAAAGAAAAAGTTGAATTTTGTGTATATACATATATCTATATGTGATTCATGAACTGTTACAAACAGAAAAAATTAACAATGAAAAAAAATAATTACCTCAATATCAACTTAACTTCAAACTGCTGTATATCTTACTGAATTGGTGTTAATCTTACTGAATACATTTTAGACATATATATATCTATATATACACACATATATATATATTTAGACCAATATATTTAGAAATCTCAAATTGTTAAAAAAATTGTGATGTTTTTCACCAAATGCAAGGATGATTAAATCTGAGTACAGCTGTATAAGAAAAAGGCAGTCATTCACACATTAGCTTCATGATTTCAGTGTTCGCACTACCAGTCTTAGATATGATACTTCTAACAGCTCATCTATAAGCTCTAGTTAGCCAACATCCTAGAAAACATTTCAGCACATACCAAGGACCCAACCAGATATTAGAACACTTCCCACCCATTCTAGTGCAAATATGTAGAAAATATGAAAGATTACATCTAGAGAAAAAATGAAAAATTACAACCTTCCCTTTAAATTATATTCATATGTTTGCATATGAGCTTAAGAAATTACATTTGCCCATATACACATGAATGATTTCCTAAGAGAGAAGGGGAAAGAAGGAATAGAAAACTGAAGATTTCTCTTCATCACATTCCTGATAGTTTGTTACACTTTGAGTCATACAACGGAAAAATGCCACACTGTTTCCAGGCAGCAGAAGCATCAAGGTACTATCAAACTTGTGCAAATATAAGTTTGCACATAATATAACTGTTGTATCAAACAATCTCAGAACAACTATCACCAGGGAAAGACATATCCGGTAGGTGTATCTGGTTGCTGTGATTATTTCAATCAGTAGCATTGTTTTCCAGAATGAAATGCCTTTTAGTTTCACCAATAGAGGTATATTGGTGGAGTCAGAATAATGTATTTCATCCTGAAATACCAAGGTTTTCTGCTGTCTGAAGCAGTCAACACATTCCAATGAACAATGTTTCATTTCAAAAGACAAATTCTCTCATTGAAACCAGGCCTGCTTTTTTTTTGCCTACAAAGCTTAACTTTTTCATTTGACTTCTTAGGAAAATGTTTCTGTGGCCTTGTGTCTGCAGACTATATAAATAAAACAGGAGACCACAAAAAAATAAATAAACACTGCCATTGTGAAATACATTAAAAATGCAGCAGACCTGATCACCTTTCTGCAGTAAGAGTAGAACATCAGACAGAAATCTTTATAAAGCTCTGTTGAGAAAAATTATTTCATATAATACATTGCCCACTCAAAGGATTCTCTATAAATCTGTAAAAAACTTTCCAAAAGTCCTGTCCAGGTCTGGATATCTGTGGAATATAATTGATAGAGGTGACAACGGAAAAATCTCCCATAAAATACTGATTCTTTAATTAAATAGTATGAAGGATTAATTCAAGAAAGTTCAGTAGAACTCAATCACTGAATCAGAGTCCATTCTTGGGTTGCTCTAGAGCCAGGGACCCTGGATGCACTGGAAATTGAGAGAAAGAAAAGAGAACTTTGCCATTGATAAAGCACAGAAAATGGTGTGGGTGAAAAAGGGGTGTGTCAACAGGGGAGAGAATAACGTGTCACATATGTTAGTAATTTTCAGTATGAACTCACAAACTGAGGAACAGTATAACAGAGTGAACTTTAGACATTCATGTGGAATGCTTCACCTGTGACATTCATCCATTACCTTATCACCATTTCTATCTAATTAGGTAAGGTAATTACTGAAACTGGTGAGACCTGGCCTTAAAGGTTGACTCCCCAGCTGACCTCAAGGCCAGAGACATCAACCTAAATATGCTTCAAGCACCAGGTTCTTTGTCCTGAAATTAGAACCCTAAGGACCATGTTGAGGGCCAGGGCTGTCAGTGCTTTCTGTCTTCTTGTACTAGAGTTGGAGTAAGAGAGATTGTGAAAGAGAG
The DNA here is from genome assembly GCF_041296385.1 of Aphelocoma coerulescens. Lineage (NCBI taxonomy): Eukaryota > Metazoa > Chordata > Aves > Passeriformes > Corvidae > Aphelocoma > Aphelocoma coerulescens. The sequence continues at coordinate 32,808,224 of NC_091013.1, forward strand.
ATTCAGTTGCTAATCTGATAGTGCCCTGATCCTTTTGAGATGCCCTGTGACATCTCAGACACCAGCACACAGTTGATGGACATGATACCCCCTACACCTTTTTGATCAGTGGGTGGAGACTACAAAGGCTGCCTTGTGCCCTCTCAAATGCAGTTGATTAAGCAACTCACGTAAACTGCTTACACATGGGCTTGGTGTCTAAGCTCCACTTCATCCAGTCAATCTAGCAAATGAAACCTAGAGAATTATTCATCATCTCCTAAAATGCACTCCTATAGATGTACTGAATTTGTCTCCACCAACTAATATGGACTAGATTCTGACCAACTCATACACCTAGTTCAAATGTAGACACTGAAATCATATTCACCATAAATCCGAGCAAGATGAATCCAAGCCCTGCAAGTCTCAGAGTAGATTTTGATGGTGTGAGGCTCCTGGGCAATCTAAACAAAAGTCTTGCTGGCATTACAGCTGCTTACTGCAGTTGACACATTGCTCAGTTTCACCATGGTAAGAGGAGTGACATCCTGTGGTGATTTTACAAGATCGAATTTTATTGACATGTCTTTATCTCAGAAAATTTCAGAATAATATGGTCTTATAGAAACATATCATAGCATCATACAATAGGGTTGAAAGGGACCTTAAAGACCATATAACTCCCAGCCCTGCCATGGGTAGGGAAGCTGTGTTTACTGCAGGTTGTATAGTACAGTATAATTTTTTGCTATATGATCTTATATAGTATAGTATAGTCTTTGTTAGAGTCAGGTTGAAATTGAAACATGAACTGGTAGCTGTGGTTTTTATCATACTATGCAGCCCAGGTTCTCCTTTAGGTACCTCTCCCTGAGACTGTGAGAGTTTATATTACATTCAACTGTATTGCTTATATATCTTCAAAAATTATCTATTGACCCCGTCTCCAGCCTGCCATCTCTGCTACCATATCTCACCTCCAGCAAACAGGTCACAGGAGTCTGTGGAAAAAAACAAGGAAGAACTACTATTTTCCATGGTTAATTCCCCCTCTTTGTCTGAATGGCTAAAGCTCAGTGAAAAGGATGGGTCCTAACCTTCATGGAGAAAGGATTGTAAGTCCAGATCCTTATTTATCTAAGAAGGACCAATTCTGTGTAACTTATTTAATAGAAGTTGATTTCTGGGTGAACTCAACAATTACACTGTTACTTGTCTGATTATGATCGCATCATGATTTGTCAATTAAGCCTCAGAACATTTAGAGATTAATTACCAGGAAATTCTAGTTGTGAAGTTTCCATAAAAATGTTGTGGTTTCTTCCTTGTTACCTTGTTTTGCCTTGTTATCCTTCCTCCCATCTCACATGACATGTTGATGTGTACGGGCCAGTTTAAACACTATAGGAATAACAGAATTTTGCCAACAAGTATTTAAATCTAACAGTATTGAGAATGAAGGTATGAAAAAAAATACTTAATCAATAACTGAGCCCCAAATATTCCTTTTTCACATATTTGGGCACTTGGTAAAAAGAGATTACTTGCTTCTGTTCCAAATTCATTAAAAGCCAGCAAGCTGAAATATCTGGCTTCAAGGCTAAATTAGTCTCTTGCTGTTTTATCCAAGTATGAAACAAGATAGCAGAGTTGGTCAGTTACAGAATATTTATTTTAATATGTTCTTCTGGGTAATTGGAAATGTACTTTATGTACTGATCTTTTGGAATACAGCAAATATTTAATTTTCAGATCTTTTAAGACTACCCTCCTCTTACCAACAGGTTGCTAATATGGCTTTGACTGCTATGTGACTTGAAGCTTTTAAGTGGTGTTTTACACATCCCCGTTCCTGTTCAATATCTCAGCATTTCAGGATAACAAACATGTAGGAGGCAGATTCAGGTAACAGATTTAGCACTACATTTCAGGTGTTTGAATGCAGATACTTGCACATGGATGGAGCATGAGCTGTCATTGGAAACCATGGAGATCTAGACTTAGAGCCAGCTGATTCTAAGGGTGTGATTTAATTGCCTCTACAGAGGTGTGTAAGGCCATTTGAGATGTGATAGGCTAAAGAACAGTAGCACAGAACACTAGTGAAGTAATCAATACTGAAGCACTAGATGGTGAACATGGGACACAAGGCTGTAAGCTGCCAGAATAGCAGCCAAACTGCTAACCAAGATCTTCTACAGCAGCTCAAGAAGCAGCAGACACTTCAGCAGGCAACTGAATAATGTCTTAAAATATTCATTTGAGAAAACAAGGTATTCAAGAGCTGGAGAGCTCTTTAGGCTTCACCGACAGCACTGATTTGACAGCATTTGACTATGGGCTTAATTCAGTTACTGACACATGGGCATCCAGTGCCATTTAAATGTCTTATGGTATCCTATATGGCCTTCAGCTGGTGTTAGAAGGATAGTCAAACCAGGTATTTCTTCTTCATATCAATTTAAAAATCATGAATAACGGGAACAGGCTATTGTGTGTGGCTTTGCACATGCCTTCTAGACACTTGAAGATTTTATTTAACTCCCAATAAAGTACTCTCATTTTTTAAACTACGTGACCATACTTGTTTCTCCACTAATTTCAGGTATCCCATTTTCTAGATTTTTGCTCACATTTGCTTGTTTTCCATAAACCCTCTCCTATTGCTCCATTACTGCCTTCAAGAGTGCTACCCTTGATGACAAATACAAAGCTCAAGTATTATCAATGTAAATCAGACTCCTTTTTATGATGAGATTTGTGGGTTTCTTTGTTTCTTTTTCCCAAAAAAGATGTTATTGGCTCATGTTCAGTCTGACATCAACAGCAGCCCCTATATTTCTACACACAGAACCCTGGCATAACCTGGCATTCTCTATCCTTAATTTGGATAGGAATAATTAGTTACACAGATGCTGTATTTTGCACTTGTCCATACTGAATTTTATACTTTTTCAGACACATTTTGCTAATTTGGCAAGATAAATTTTAACTTCCATTCTATACTTCAACAGGCATGCAGTTCCTCCAGTATTCTTGCAGCTCCACCCAGATCTCTGTCGTTATTTATGGGGTTTTTCCCATGCTTTTCATTGCTTCTCAGCAGTAACTATGGGAACAGATTTTTCCCTTTGCCTAAGTTACACAAGATTATACAGCACAGTTTCTCTTGGAGGATAGGAGAAATAACTAATCCAAAAGCTGTCTATGGCATGACTCTGAAGTCTGCTTTTAGTTTTATTCAATCAAAGCACATTAGGACTGAAATCTGTGAAATGTTCACTGAGATACTGTGCTCAAAGAACTAATATCTCCCCCTGAGACTTCAATAACCTCAAAGACAAAAACATGCCTAACTTATTTTCCAAAAGAATGTAGAAACTGGCCCTAATTACTAGGACTGTAAGAAACTCTTGAGAAGAAACTTGAAAAGAGTCTGCTGACTTTATGTATCAGATCTGCTGGCATGCTTCAGATTTAGATTTAAACTTGTGGTTTTGAGAAACAAATGTGATGTTTCCCCTGCATGGAAATTCTTGTCATAAAATGTCATAATTGATCAAGCATTTTTATAATGTCCTGTATCAAAGCAATAGTAAATTCAGTATTGTGTCTTCATCAGTGACAAAAATTAAATGTTTCAGAAAATGGTACAAGAAACATGCTGTTCTCTGAAACTCCCTAATGTCAAGCTATCTTAAACCCTGAAGCATGAGACTTTTTTATTCCTTTCACTGTTTTTTTTAAAAGACCATTAATATTCTGAACATTTAGTCAGTCACAGAACTATGTGCTCCTATTTTTTACTCTCGTACTTGTCACATACCTCTTTGGATTTCTCGTTTTCCTGATTTTTACAAATCTCTCATCTCTACATTTCTAAGTCATGCCTTTAATGAAATATTTCATATTGAACTAAAATGTGGCCTTGGATCACCATAAAAGTCACTCCACAAATAAGTTCACTGTATTCTCATTGTTGTCTAAAAGAGCCTTCCTACAAAAGCATATCCAGTCCTGTGGAGGTGTAGGTAAGCCCTGGCTGCCAAAGGTGACACTAGCTGCAGGACAAAAGGATATAGGATGAGAGCAACTGATTCTCTACAGAAAAAAATCTTCCATTCACAATGGTAAACAAGAACAACAGCAGCTGGCAAACCCCCTCATACTAATTTCAATCCCAGCAATATTTACATTTTGTTCTGAAATACAACTTGTGTTTCTGTGTGCTTTGAAACAGATGCTGTGCCCAAAGAGTGGGTGTAGTGATGCTTACAAACATGATTGAGCTGTGCTTCATTTGTTCTAGTGTGCTGAGACAGATGGAACAGCACACTCCTGTGGTCTGAAGAGCACTGAAAATCCAAAGGCCCCCAATAATGAGCCAAATAATGGCCCCACATGTGCTGATGGCTTTCCGTGTTGCTTTGGTTTTGTCATACATATTCCTATATTTGTGTCTAACACCAAATATGTAAATCAACACTGCACTTTGTGATTTAAAGACATCCAGTGCAGTGAGTTAATAGTAACTTCTATTACATCTTCAAGGAAACAAGCAGGGATTTAATTTTAGCACCTTAACAATGACAACAAATCCACTGGCTGGCTATGTATAAAGTACTATATATCAGTGCAAATAAAGATATAAAAGACATTACATTCACTATATAACAACAAAACAAACATGCACTGAAAAGTTGCAGGGAGGTGTTTATAAAATATTTTATAAAATAGTTTATAAAATTGGTGGCTTTTTGACCTAGGCATGCCAAAACACATTTATGTATGATCAGTTACCCTGTAGGCTACATTTAAACTCATGATTCAGAGGTGAATGACTTAATTATTTAGATCCTAGATATTTGGGTGTCTAGTTAAGTATCACATACACACAAGAAAAAGAAAAATAAACAAGGAATCAAAGAATCACAAAATGGTTTGGGTTGGAAGGGACCTTAAAGACTCTATAGTTCCAACCCCACTGCTGTAGGTAGGTACATCTTTAACTAGACCAGGCTGCTTAAAGCCCCATCCAACCTGGCCTTGAACACTTCCAGGCATGGAGCATCTACAACTTCTCTGGGCAGCTTACTGTCTCACCACTCTTACAGTAAAGAATTTCTTCCTATATCTAATTTAAATCTACCCTCTTTCAGTATGAAGCCATTTCCCCTTGTGATATCACTACACATTTTTGTCAAAAGTCCCTCCCTAGCTCTCTTGTTGGCCCCATGAAATACTGGAAGGCTGCTAGAGGGTTCTCTTCTCCAGGCTTAACCTCAACACTCTCAGCCTGTTTTCATCAGAGAGGTGTTCCAGACCCCTGATCATCTTTGTGGCCCTCCTCTGGACTCAATCCAACAGGTCCATGTCCTTGTGTTGGAGGTCCCAGAGCTGAATGCAGTACTGAATGCAGGTCCGGATGAGACTTCATGGGCTCTTACTTCCAGGCTTTGTCGAGTAATTTCTTTATCCAAACATGCAACACAGGCTACATGTCATGACTGGTAATAATAATTAATTATTACTAATAAAACAGTAATTTTCATGCACAAGAAAATGAAACACTAAATGGGCAGATGACAATACTTGCCTGTGGCAAAGACAACATTCTTTGACACCAGTCTGTATTCCACGATAGAGAACTGAGGAAGTTCAATCCTCTCCACGCCAGTGACTGCGTTATCTCCACCTCTCCAGTAGAACTCTATGTCATCAGTTGTGTAGCCATCTGCAGGCAAAGCAGGAGAGTAAGTCAGAAATAACAACAAAATCAAACGTAGCTTCAAACATGCAGCTTGTCATTTGAGACAACAAAAAGAATTGGAACAGCTGGAGAGCTGTGTGGTATTTTGCCTGTGGGAAGGTCTTCCAAATAGCTACACCATTACAGTCTGCCTGGGAATTTTAGGCAAAATACTCTGCTTTCTTTGTATTTTATCTTTTTTTATCAGTCATATGGTATTCACTAGTGGTCACAGTGAGAAGAAAACACTATTCAAGATTTAGGACACCATATGCATTTATGAAACCAAGTGTATATTTACACTGATAATCACCAGAAGAAGGTTGATTATTCAATGAACACAGAGAAATGTAATTGGGGCAGACCTTTTCACTCACAGTAAACTGAATTGCACCATTTCCACTAGCTTCCACTAGCGGAGGACTACAGCTGAATAGAGAACATACACAAGTATTTTCTGTATATGGCCCACAATTTACAGGCAGTAGCCAAAATGGACCAGGTACTTCTGAAGTGCAAATATACATCTGAATATTGCAATACTAGGACATGAATAGGTGAAAAAGAGAATATTGTTATTTTGGTAACACAATTTCAAATCATAAATGGGGTCAATCTGAAAGCCCAGGGTAGGTCCTGCAGCAAGATGATCCATACTAAAGCATCCATAATAAAGCATACTGAAAGAAAATTATATCACAGTGTTTGCTGTCTTGAAAATAAATCTGATAAAAATACAAATATTCATCTCTTGTGTTGAAGATAAGCATCCAGTCACTACCTCTGCCAAGTCAGGCAGGAATACTGAATGATTTCATTCTGTCCTAACCTCATTTTTCTAGGATGTATTCATCTATCTAGAAATGGATGATTCCTTATATCTTTTAATAAGTCAAGTAAACAAACAAAAAATACAAACGCTGATAATTACCTGATTCAAATGGTGTTTATAGACACACGTGTAAATATCACACAGTTCTATAAAAGGAAAAAAAAAACCTAGATCCAAACTAGATTTCACATGCATTTTCTTAGGTACGTACAGCTTTCTATTTCCAGAGTACAGTTTTGTTCATCTAATGGGTATCTTCTCAAGTCCATCATACAAGCTGCAGTGGTTGTGATTCTGAAATACAAGCATCAAATAGTTTTACTGTATTGCCAGTAATCCAGGTTTGGGTCATGGGGTTGTTCATCTTCCAAAGTGAAGGCCCTCTGAAGAATAGCTTACAATACCTGAGAATCTGATCCGTATTTTTACATTGAACAGCAGCCTAATAGAGCAGCAATTACATTGACTTTCAGTGGAACAACTCGCTGTGAATTACCCTTATGCTACCAGTCCCTTTGGGGTTCAATGGACCTATCCTCATATGCAAATATTACACAAACATTTGCTGAGATTAAAAGATATGACTTTATAACAGAAACCCTGAAGTGAAAACAGTCTGCTACAAATGTCAAAATCATCACAGCTGCATGAATAACTGATTTTTTGGTTTTGTGGCAGTCTAGAAATGAAACCCTGAAATGCTGAAAGAAAGTTTTAAGTCCAGCAAAATGCTTTGTTTCAAAGTTAAGTATACTTCCCTAGTTTTCAAATGTAAAGAGGATTTTGTTATGAAGCTCCATGTTGAATTTTAAGTTTTCTCCTTATATAACAATACATTTTTGTTTCTCTGTCTATTTATCCATTTAGCACCCTAAGGATGGTTTTGCAAAACATTTCACTATTTCTGAACCAACATTATTCATCAACCTCTTGTATATCATGAGAGTCAACAATATACATGTGCAACCAGAACAACTGTCTTAACAGCTTCAAAACAGCACTGTCACTTTATTAATTAATGGATTTATATATTCGTACTAACTTTAGACAGATATAACCATATGCTCCTAATTAATCTGCAGCATACTTTGATGTTTTTGTGAATCACAGCCTTCACCAAGGGTATGTACATTATTATGCATCATTGTTTTTATAATGGCTTCATATAAATTTCACATTTAAATTATCTTCTGAATCTGAATAGCTCCATTCCTTGCTGATCCTTTTCTGATATAAAAAAGACAAGGACCTTGCACACAGTTTGTTCCTAAACAAATAATATTCTAGTGATAATTTATGCTAATAAATACAAGGGGGGGGAAAATGCCTTAAATGTACCTCTAAAAGCTGGAACCCTCAACGTTAATGTTTTCTTCATGTGTTTTCTCTGAAGTTCTTTCTTCTACCCATTAACCTTCTCAAACTACAGTCTTCTAATCTTGTAAACTATAAAATTCCAGGGCAATGTTTCAAAAGAAGAAAAGTAGTTAGGTGCCTTTCTTCACCTCTTTCACAGTAAAAAAACCCCATGTTGTTATTATGAATGTTCTATCCAATCTCAAAGAAAAGGAAGAACACTTATCCTTAGTATATAGAATCCTATTAGATGAATAACTACATAATATGTAAAGAAAGGGATTAAGACCATTATTGTTATCTCACAGGACAACAAAGACCACCCTTCTCTGACTGAGAAGATGCTTTTGCAAGAAAATATTGTAATTTCTTTGCACAGGGAGAGACAAAGGCAATGAATGAGCTAGCAGAGGGAAAAGCTCAAGGATCTGTTATTCAGCACATCTTCCCACTTGTGTTCTTAGCAGTAGCCAGTGAGAAAGGCACACACCTGATCTTTGTGCTTTCCAGCCTTACCTACAGCATGATCATGTCTGTCACTGCTGATTCCTTGTGACTGTCCTCTGAAGGACAGTCCCACAAGATTTCAGGTACCAAGTATCACAATGGGATACTTAGGTCAGCCTTCCTCCAAGCTGCATCTGGGAATTACTCTGGTTCCTCTGTTAAAACAAATTCCAGTGGTCTGGAGCAGTGGGACAAACAGCTGTTCCTCAGTTGCTCTGAAGTTTAGGGAAACGTCTTCTCTGCAACTAACACTTGGAAATGCCCTTCTGGAACCTCAGGCAGGCTGCTAAGATACAGGGCTATTAACTATGGAGATGATTAATCATCTGGATTGTTTAGCCTGGAGAAGAGAAGGCTCCAGGGGGATCTTATAGCAGCTTTCCAGTACCAAAAGACAGGCTACAAGAGAGCTGGAGTTGGACTTTTTAGAAGGATGTGTAGTGATAGGACAAGGAGGAATGGCTTTAAACTGAAAGGCAGTAGATTTAGATCAGATTTTAGGTTAAAATTTTGACTTTGAGGGTGGTGAGGCACTGGAACAGGTTCCCCAGAGAAGTTGTGGATGACCCATCCCTGGAAGTGTTGAAAGCAAGGACTTTGGAGCCCTGGACAGGGCTTAGAGCAATCTGATCTAATCAAAGGTGTCCCTGCCCATGTCAGGAGGGCTGGAATGAAATGATTTTTAAGGTCCTTTCCAATCCAAACCTTTCTACGATTCTTTGAATGTCTCCTCAATACGATGCCTAAGAGCAGGTCTAGCTAAGCATATAAAACTAGGATTAGCATATGGTCTTAGAGGAGAAAACTTACTCTTAAATCTGTGATTATTGATAAACAAGCAGTGATCATCCTTACAAAGCCATACTGATTGTGCAATGAAAGGGTCTTGCTCCTGAGTCAAATAATAACTGTGTTCAAAGTAAAACAAGTAGGCATGCTTGGGAATTGTTGATATGAAGGTTCTCTCCCATGCTTTAGTAGATTCACCTACACTGACCTAGGTCTCATGTGGGATCCTGCAGCAGAATCCACATGAGCTAAGTTGATACAAAAGGGAATGTGCTACCAGACTCTTAACTATTATGCTGTATAACTAGCTTTAAATGCCAGCTGCACAGAACACAGATGATTAATTTTACAAAAATTGTAAAAAATTATACAGCTGGCAAACTTATATTCAACTTAATAATTGTGTTAACGAATTTTCAAGGAATGTATTTTTGTTTTGGTCTGTTCACATACAGTAGTGGTTTTGTGTCATAAGTTCCAGTACCAGAAACTGCACATTCTTGCTCAAAAAACTTTTTTACACTACAGAAAAATGTATGTTTTTAATTTAGCAAATATCCACTAGAAAAGAAGATACAGGTAGAAATAGACAGAAACAGATTTACCTCATTTTCTCAAAGCAAGTTTAGTACTCAGAGGTCCCTCCTGAATGAGCATTCAAACAACCAAATTTAACTTGCACAAATGCACACCAAAAGCAAATATGAATTGCTCAGGCCTGTGCATGCTCCCAAGAGGAGCAGGTTTGCTTTTTATGGGATGGGATGGCACCTGACACAAGAAACAGGGTTTCAAGAAATCATCATGGCAGTGACAGAGAAATGATTATGAGCCAGACAAAGATGAAGCGGACATGGACACAGACACACATACAGTCTGGCTGAAAGCAATACATAAAGGAAGTGTTTTTAATTGTTTATATTTTCCTACTCTGGTTTTCTTTCCTCTGGATATAGATTCTCTTATACTTCTCTGGTACTGTACTCTTGGGCTCATCGCCTTTGATTATACTGCTATATTGTATAGGAACCCCACTTGTGATGTGCTGTGAGGTGCTGCATGCATAACTGACAGAAGGATATTTTATGTCCCCCCAAATTTTGCAGTATGCATCAGTCTAGGCAATACAGATACTTCATATGTGACCAGGTCACAGTCCTGACAGCTTACTTCCTTGATACAGAAATACATTCATCATCCAAAAAAGAATAGAAGCGTGGTTGCCTTGTCTGACTGATCACAACTATCCTTTTCACCCTGCAAATATTCCTCATGTTTCATATATAAATAATAATTATGCAAGACCTTTCAGATAAAATACATATATTCCTCCATTCCATTTACTTTTAACATTTGACACTGTACTGCCTAAAACAAAGAGGTTTATGCATGACAAACACACAAGCAGTCAGACTTTATTTTTGATCCCCAGACTATAAAGTAGTTATTTCCTCCTTAGTCTCTTGTGAAAAAAAAAAAAGAGCTGTTTTATCATCATTTGCCTTGTAGATTGTTCTGAAGAAGGTGGAACAAATTCAGTGTCACCCAAAAAAAAAATTCCCCAGAAATAGGCTGAACTTCAAAAAGCTACTGTTCCATTCCCCCACTATCACAGACTTCTGCTGCAGTAGCAAAGTGCTTTCTCTAAAGTAGAGAGGAACCTTGGATGACTGAAGGTGAAGTCTTTAAAACTGTGATAAATCCTACATTGTTCAGAAGAGAACACACATCCAGAGTGGCCTTGGGATCACTTTCAATTATATATGTGTTGAGGAACTGCTTTGCTCTGTGCATGTTCTGTAATTGGTTGTAACCCTCCAAAATTTCACCTATTATTCTGAGTGACTCTGTGCTTTGTGGCACATAAAACTCCAAGTCCTGGCCTCCACCCACACTGCTTCTGGACTGCAGATTGAGCCCAATGCCACTGGGATGCTCTGAAGCCATAACAGAGGAAGCAGGGTAGTGATGGAACAACACAAAGCACAGGGCTTTAAATCAGCAGAGATAAGGCTCAGATATTTTCTTCCTTTTGATCACAATGTCCTATATTTTGCCACAATTTAATTTAAGACAGTCATTCTTCACTATGTCACTTAGCTGCTTCACATCATGGACATCTCACCCTGGATGTTACATGCTTCCAGGGAAAATGAATGGGAAGAAGTGTGCTAGACATGAGCCACTGGTGAAAACCCTGCTAAGCAAATCCTATTATGTGAAATGCAATCTGCCTGTGGACACTTAGATTTTGTAGAAGAGGAAGCCAATTTATTCAAATACACTGTTCTATGATAGATAATCCTCATCTGAATGGCTCCAAATGTTTATAGAGTGTGAAAGAAAGACTTCTACACATTACTAGGATCACAAGAGTTCTAATCTCCTTTACTTTTTTGTTCTGTTGCTTGTGGGGATATTTCTTGACATGAAGAAAACAAGTATATCTCTGGCAATTTTTTCTTACATTTAACCACTTGTGGAAAGAATTCTAAACCTGTAGTGTTCCATACTGGGTAAACACCATGCAAAACAAAAGCCTCTTTTTGCTAAAGCTGGTTAATTACAGAGAAAATATTTTAAACTTCTTTGAAGTTTCATATTAGGCTGAGTCTATTTTTATTTTGTCTAGAAAGATTCATCCAATTCTACCCCATACATAACATGTAATAGGAATTAAAGAGGTGAGGGCCAAAACCCAAGTCAAGTACAAAGTTCAACTCCTGATAAAAAAGAGAAGCAGGTAGAATAATGATACTGGATATATAATCCATCTGCACAACTTTTCAGACCTCATTCATTTTTATATTAGGGACTTTTTATCCTTTGCTACCTATGTGCACCCATCTTGAGTACTATCTCCAATAAATATACAAGAAACTTCCAATTATGGAAATGGAACTTCCATTGGCAAAGACTTGTTTTGCTGGCTTAAACCACTGGAGCAAATTAAATAAGCTGTTCAAAGAAAGCAATATTTTGATACTACTGTGTCTTCAATTAGGATTTTTGCTGGTGTAGTTAAGTTTATTAAGGGAATGATATTTCAGCATTTTCAACCATAAAAGCTATGACAGAAGAAAGAAAACACAAGTCAAACCTAAAATAGGTAGAAGGTAAGAGAATGTAAGGTCACTTTGTATCTCTGGTTTGAAATATAACAATTACAGTGGTGATTGAAGAAATCACTGAAAGTACCAGGTCATGATCTTAGCTGTGGCTAACTCCCCTCAACCAGGGCTACTTCTGGCTTTTTTGTTTTAGACTATGAATACATCAAGAGACAATATAAGCACCCACATTCAATCTTACTGCCTGTATTTTGGACAGAATTTTCAGGTTTACAATTAATACATGCCTTTCTGCTTCCTATAGCCAGTGGGCTTTCCAGATATTGTGACTCTACAGAAACAGATAAAACCTGACTGAAGGCGCTTCTGGCAAAATTAAGAAACATCGAGTGTGTCATTTGTTTTCTACAGGCATCTCTCAGAGTTACAGGGAAGGTTACATAATTCAGTATCCAATGTTTGTAATAACCTTGTACCAGGAAGCAAACATCAACACCACATAACAGCAGTGATGAAATCTTCATCATGGAAGCACAGACCTGAGGCCGTAAAGCACCGTTCCATCCGGGTGAAGGCGAATCATTCGATTCTTCACAGTAACGCCGTGCACAAATGATTTCTTGTCATTTAAGAAGTAAGTGTCAGGCACCCAAAGCTGATCTGCCACTCGGTTATCAAGTGTGAGGTTGAGAGGTATGCCAGCGTAAGCCAGCCTCTTATCTCTCCAGTACTGTTGAAAATACATAGTCAACGTGTAATCCTGGTGAGGAAAAAAAAAAGAGAAGTAGAACAGTCAACCATACTTTGTGTAACTAGGAGAATAATTTCCCTATTGATAGCTTATTTTACTGTTGATTCAATTTAAATTGAGTATTTTTAAATGTTTAATAAAAATTAAATATTTGTATCACTTAATAAATAGTTCATATAATTCAAGTATCACTCTAGACTAAGGGGGCATTTCAACTCTTATGAAATTCAGCGGGTATGGGTATCTTTTGTCCTGCTCCTCCTTCTCTGTCATGTAGTTCTTCTGGCAACTGCCCAAAATTATTATATTTGTGGAATGATAAATGACATAATGGGTAAATACTGCCATCCTCCCCATTTTAAAAAATGATAGATAAATTGAAAAACATTTGAAGTATTTTGAAGCAGTATGCAAATTTGTCTGAAAAATAATTTCTGTCTGCAAATATGTTGATTACACATGTACCTTTGTGAGAGACTGCATTTTGCAGTGACATAAGTATTTTCTCATCAACAGGCTACACTGGTACTTAGAAGAACAGTAAATTGTATAAAACTCCCACTAATGTCAGTATTTGGTTTTCATAATTTTGTCAGTTTTAAGGTTTACGGTGTCTACCACGAGCTGTGCTCACTAACATAAAAGCCTAAACATGGATACAGAATTTTGAAAAATCCGTTTTAAAATTCTTTATTTCATTTCAGAATTTGCTAACCTGACTTCTTCATGTTGTAACAACACTATCTTGAAATGCTTTGAAAGTCTGACATGGTAGGCCTCATTCATTAGGTTCATGATATTATAAGACATTAAAAAAATGCCTGGGAACATTTTAAAGTTATGTACCAGCAAAACTGAAAAAAAAAAATCACATCAAAAAAAAGAGACCATAAGCACAGGCCATTAAAACTCTTGACTTTCAAATTACAGAAGCGATCTAAACAATAAAACTCTTCATGAGATTCTTCACAAAACACTGAGAAATTTATGTGATCTCCAAACACATTTAAATATTTAGCAGCAGGTGTGCAAGCCACAGGATACCTGCATTTGCATCTGGTTCTACAACCTGGTCATGCAAAACCCCTCAGGCTTGCTGCTTGTTTGGGAAAAGGATGCTCAAGTTTTCTAAGCATGGCTGTTGGGAATGGTCCATTCTTGTAATGGGTTTCATGTGGAGACAATCCAATTTCAGGCACTGCTCCTGCCCTGTTTCCCTCAAGCCCTATGGTCTTTCCTTGAAATCATATGAAACTTGAGCCTGCCTTTCACAGTCAGAGCCTTTGCATTTTTGATTCAGTGATTCATTCTCTTTAATGAGGGAGCTGCTACGGTTTAAAGAAATCAAATTTAATTGCTTAGAAAAATAAATCATTATAGATATCAAGGAAAATCTGTTCCCATTTTAAGAAACTAATAGGAAACCTTTGAAAACAAAAGGGGCCAGTGATGGGAGAGGGGAGCCCACATGGAACAGCCTGGAAGGAATCTCATCCCTCAAACCTCAAATCTGACATGACCGCTCAAGAGAATGAGCTCTAACCTTTTTGTCAGCAGCTTTCTTCAGTGGGACTAATGGTCCTGCTCAGCAGTGAATGAGGTGCATGAGACACTGGGTGCACCTGCCTCGCTCCCATTACCATGTCACAAAGACCACCTCTCTCCTCCCGTTCTCTGCAATCAGTTTTGTAACACTGATGCATTAGAACAAATATCCCCTACCAGCTTTGTTTCGCCTTAATTAAAGCTTGTTTCTATTAACATTCAAAACTTGTATTTGCCTGGCTTCTCTAATGGTTTGCACAGCAACGTCAAGAAATTCGGGATTATAAAAGTTGTGGGCACAAGAACAGTACACCAAAAGCTCACTGTGTGTAAACCCACAGTATATGCACAGAATAATGTTAAAAAATGAAATAAAGAAAAGAGGTGGCAGTGCACAGCGTTGAAAGACGTCAAGTGGCCAGCTTCATATAAGAGAAGAAGTACACTTGAAAAAGAAAAAAAATTTAGGCTAGCTTTCTTTTTCCTTTGGTTTAAGATAAAATATATGTTAACATCTAATGAATGGAGTAATTAATTAGCTAAATAAAACATATGTAACAATACGAGCACAAAGAATCTGGCATTTTTTTAAAAATATATACTATGTCAGGGAACAACTTTACAAATTATGCACAGAAACACAACAACCATTAAACATCCAAAATTTACTATCTTGAATGAAAAAAACCTTCCAAAACACATTCTCTAAGGCACAAATTTCACTAGTGCTTTCTCTATTAACCCTCCTACCTTCTTATACCGTCTTAATTTTAAATTTAAATAACCCTCAACACTTTATGTCTATCAATGTATATGACTATATTCGCATATACTGAAAGCAACGAAACCCCCATAAGTTACTTTTTGAAAAAAAAGACTACATTATTCCACGTGAAATATCAGCTCATTCTGAGCTCTTCATTTGGTATCTACTCAGGAAATTGCTCAGGCAGCATCTTCTGCAACAGTAATGTACCCCCCAGACGCACTGACCCGTCTGCCCAACCCCATGCTCCGAAGTTTGAACCAGGGACATGACAGAAGTAGAGTGCCCAACCAAGCATGTGTGCTACCCCACACCTTGAAGGATCATTGTACATTTGAGCTCTGCCAGATCTCAAAAAAAAAAAAACAAACAAAAAAAAAAAAAAAACCAAGCAGCAGCAAGTTTGCATTAGAAGTGCACTGAAACTGCTTGGCTGTGCAAGGAGCAACAAACGAGCAGGAAAGGCCAGTTCCTAAGGGTGGCTCCACCTAAGTCAGTCATTACCTGCAGAAATTAGAAATTATACTTATTAAAACCCATATGGATATCAGTTCTCATTCTTTGGTTAGCTAATTTTCAAGACTTTGTATCTATAAAGAAAGTTTTTCCCTAGTCTAGACCTTAGAGGAAAATGCAAAAACATTTTGAGTGTAGACTGAAAAGATACACTAGGTATTTCAGGTAAATGAGAAAATGAACTTTTAACTCTCAGTAAGTAGCCTACAAAGTTTATTAAGGGTCACCTCCCTCCTTATGATGACTAAGCTCCTTATGAGCTTATGATGACTAGTTCTGATATAGAGGTCAAGAGGATAGATGTCTAAAGCTAGAAGAGATTCATCCCACTACAGCTACTGTATTAGCGTGCTACCGTATGTCAAAGAGGACACAGAGCTGCCAGCTTTAGGAAATTCTAACTACTGCACAGAGCAGTGGACAATTTTCTCAGCAGCAAAGACCTCCATAAAACGTGTTTATTCCCCCAAACAATACAATGCAACATTCAACATTCACCTCTCCAGATCCTCACAGTAATAAGACGCTTCAGGTCAAGCATGGTAACAAAAGCACTCAAAGCCCTGACAGTCGACAAACACACTGCTTCTCAAGTACATGTGAAATGTCCTCAAAATGGGAAAAGCTGGACTGCACAGGCAAGATGATCTTTTTGTGCATTGAAAAACCATGGAACATCCTACAAGGATAAAGGACAGTGCTGGGCATCCTTGAATTTCTAGCATGGCAACAGTGCTACTAATGTAAGGAAAGGCACACAAAAAAATGTGATGGCTGTTCTTCCAATCTAGTTTTCCCTGGGCAAGGGGAGTGGAAAATAGAATTGAAATACCTCAAATAGTAGGTAACACTTTGGAAGACATTTAGATACAACAATAAAGAGGCTGCTATCACAACTTAAATAGTGTATAATACATCTGTGTTCTTCGTGTGTATTGCTTGTGACTTTAATACATCTTAAGCAAGAATTATAGAGACTAACAAGTATTGTATGTGCTAACCATATACAAAGAAATTTTTAAGCATTTTCTACATGATACTTGTCTCTCCTGGACTGAGCATACCAGGCAGGAAATACAACTAACCCACTCCTACAGTCACTTCAGACAAATAATATACAGTGCCTAATGCACTACTGATAAGACTAATGAATGAAAAATACTAATATGCTGTAATAGTAAAGGAAACAATTACTTGTTTTCTATTACAGGGCTTGTTATCTCTAGCTTTTCTCTCCTGCACTCAATAACAGTGAAATCAAAATTCTAAAATATAGTTTGATCATCAAAATAAAATTAACATAATTATAGCAACAATAATGCTCTAAATTTGACTCTCACTATATTATGTATCAGGGATGTCACAAGTTTTCTATTAGCTGTAAAAATGTTCCTTCAAAATGACTGCTAGATAAACACTGCAATTAACAATTATGATGGAATACTGTTAATATGGCAACTAAGCAAAATTAATTATTCATGCAAAATGAAAGACTATATTGAAAATTACTGGAAATACCAGAAAAAAATTATGCAAAAAATAATTATTTCACTGCTTGAGAAGGCTGCCTTGTGTTTACCTGGTTTAAATTTGCATTTGGATGTAAATTCACATCCTTGTTTTCTTGAACAAAAGACAAATATGATTATTACCATCAGGTTTTGCATTATTTAATTTTGATGAGTTAATAAAGTAAGTACTCATTCAGTGGATGAAAAGATGTATTGAAAATCCATGTCTTAGCCTCTTTTAGAACTTCAAAGTCTCTTCCCTCACCTTCTAAAAATTTCAGAAATTAGATATGGCTGCTGTAGTATAAGGAGCTGTTTCTGCACCATTGATGATTGAGTTATATTCTTCCCAATTAGCCCAAAGTGATTTGCAAAGCCAAACTCATGAAACCTACACTTTGACAAAATATCTGTAAATCTGTCCCCCTACCATACGCAGAAGAGACCTGACAAATAGATTAATGCACGCATTAATTCACATAACTAAATATGAGTTTAATAAAGATGTATTCAGAAAGGCTAACCACAGGAAATCAGAATTTACCAGCGATGTTATTCAATTTTGTGAGATGATCACATAAATCTTTTTCTCAGCATTCAAAATTTTCTAATAGCTTCAGCAGCTTTCATATTAAAGAAAAATTTTATTAAAGGAAGAATTTAGAATCACAGAATCATTAATGTTGGAAAAGACCTCGAAGATCATTGAGTCCAAACACTAACCACTGTGTTCAACACCAAACCTTATCCCCACATGCCACATTTACAGGCCTTTTGAACACTTCCAGGAATGGTGATTCCACTACTTCCCTGGACAGCCTGTTCTAATGTCTGAAACCTATATTTTTACATTATGTTTTATTTGTGGACATTTTGGTTTGTCCAATATCTAAACAATAAAGTTCATTAATTGCCAGAAAATGGAGAAAGCCACCAAAGTCTATTGTTCTGCAAAGTCTTTTACAAGAAAACTGCCTGATCAAAATGTCTCTGGCAACAGATGTAGCTCCTGGGGAGCCTGAGTGAAGGAGACCTGAGCATGCACACAGACACACACACACATCCACTATAGTCCACCAAAGCATCTTTTTCCAATGTTTCTTGGTCTACCTGCTGTTACAGTAAAGTTTCTTCTCACCTATAAGATCCTGACTTAGGCTTTTCTCTGACACTATGCAAAACCTCTACAATAATGGCAGGTTGAAAACATAGCACATAGCAAATGAAAACATTTTCCCAAGCATGTGGCTACGATACTCTTCCATTAAGAAAATGCTAAAGCAGCTCAATCATCACACTGATTTCAGAGTGACCCTCCATACATCCATGTTCTCTTGGTATCTTTTGTACAAAATTACCATTATTGTTTCCCTCTCCTACTGAAACACAAAAGGATGGTGTTATAAGCACGAATTACTTAGCCTCCAAGAACACACTTGATTTTACAAAACAATTTTCCAAATAAATGTGTGATTGCATGGGTCTTTCCTGCCCCTCATACTCTTTGGCACAAGAGTTTCC
The DNA here is from genome assembly GCF_041296385.1 of Aphelocoma coerulescens. Classification (NCBI taxonomy): domain Eukaryota; kingdom Metazoa; phylum Chordata; class Aves; order Passeriformes; family Corvidae; genus Aphelocoma; species Aphelocoma coerulescens. Next base: position 32,827,120 of record NC_091013.1, read on the forward strand.
ACCTCCACTGATACCCCAGTGCCTTCTCCAAAGAGCCTGTTTCTCATCGAGCATCCTTGGGTGCTGTGAGGAGGGTTGCCATACCAACCAGTGCTTGGCTTTCTGCAGGCAAAAGGAGCACAGTTGACATAGCAACCGGCCAAAGCAGCTTCTCTGCTCCTTTTCGGGCACAGGTCGTGGTCACTGCAGTGGAATTGAAGCTTCTCAGCAGGAATGAAGGGGGCAACCAAGCACCCTCAGGGGTACTGCCCCATGGCAGTTTCCTGCCATGGCCAGTGGAGCTCGCTCTTCAAAATCTGGGTATTGGCCTTTCTGTTCCTCTGCCCTCCCCAAACTGATGGGGATGTTTTCCTACTCTTGGGGTGTTATCTCATCCCAACATCAGAGGACACCATCTGACAAAAAAGCAATTGCTTGGGCTGAGCTTTGGAAAGCAAATACAAAGAAACAGCAAGTTCCTGCAAATATTTAAGTTCAGGGACATAAGACAATGGAAAGACAGTCTGGGCTATTTAATCCCTGACAGATGAGGCTGGGGGCAGAATACTTAAATATATCTTTTCTGATTCACAGTACCACAGGTATTACAATACCACAGGCTTCCCAGTAAGCAGGAATTTCTATTCCCAAAGGAGTAATGAAAGGAAAACTAACACACATCTTTACTTATCACGGGTACAATACTCTCTGCCCCAGAGCAGAAAGCTAGCAAAAAAAAGTATGGTCTTACACTACCATCTCTGAAGAGCTGTCCAAACAATTTGTGGTAAATTACAATCAAAATCCACTTGCTGATAGACAGAACAAAAAATTCAGTATCTGATAGGTCCCTCCTAAAAAAGAGGAATAAAAACGTCAAATGTATAGATGCTGCACTCTTGAAAACTCCAAAAGAGATCAAGTCAGAAAAAATACCATCAAATATCCAAAAAAAACCCCAAGAAACTTATACAAAAGAAAAATATTGCTAGGCCAAGTGATTCACTGAACTTGTTTCAAGAAGCACATTTTAGAGCCAACAAGGCCTCGAGAAAACAGGTACATTTAATTGCACTAATTGAAATCCTGCTAACAACATACAGGGAAGAAAAAAATCAACCTCTATCAGCTGTCAGCTGGTTCCCACGACTGAGGCAGCTGACCTTAGAGAGATGGGAACTGACAACTAATGGATTGTGCCTCCTACACAGTAGCAGGATGTGCCACCAGTGAGTTGGAGAAATGAGCTACTGCCCTAAAATCTTAAAGCTGTAGGATTACTTTTTTCAGTTTGGAGATATGAAAAGAGGTAAAAATTTGGGATCTACCAGGTACCCATTTTAGAGAATGAAGGACTTCTCACACTTCTACTTTGTTCTTTCCGTAAATACATAATCTTATATCTTTCCTTTGCATTTCTTGAATTATCAATAAGTATCTGGAAGGAAAACCAAAACTCAAAGAACGCCCTATAAGATGATATTATTTGTCATATTTATTCAGGCCTTCCTACTTCCTAGACTATTGAATGCATGAACTGTTTTAGTGTCTGCAAGGTGTTCCAGCACAGACTCTAAAGTTGGGCATACACAGATGGGTTTTAAATACCATGATCATAAATACATAGATCCATGCCCCTCTTATTTGCTGTGATTAAATGTGAAAAACATTCAAAAACACTCTCAGTAAACAGTGTTTCACACTGAAAAGTCTACAATCTTTTCGCCACCACAGAACTGTAAAAAGACCTTTATAAAGGCACTCCAGAACTTGCAGATATATTTTTTTAAATCACTCCAGAGTCCACAAAAAAATCAAAACTATATTTAGGAACAAAGACCTGAGGGATATATGCACTTGAATGAAAATAGTATCTGTTCACATCCACATTTTGTGGTTAAAAAAAGGCGTTTTTACTCCACTGTGGGAAGAACTTCTTAAATTTTCTCACCTCCCAACCTATCCATTTGCTGACTCTGAGAGCCAGCCAATCTCACTGGCACTGCAGCAGCAAGGCTGACATCCAAAGTTCTACTTGCTGTCTGTGATTATCTGAAACAATAGATATTCTTGAAGGAAAACCTATTCAAGACAGACACAGTGAACAAAACGCCTTTGGAGAAAGAGAAAGATAGCACAACTGCCATCAAATGCTTTAGCTATGCTAAACTTGAAACACAATCCCTGCATTTTCAGTACCATGGCACACCCCAATTGGGTGTACCAGGCCTGGAGGGCATCCCCGCACCTCAGGGGCCCTGCTGGATCTTGAGGCTCCCTTGCCCTGCCCAGGGCCCAGGACTCCAGGTCAGCCCCCTGGGTCCATCAGCTCCTGCCCCACCGATGCCACAGCAGGGCCAGTCTCCAGTTCACACAGCTCTGCCCCAGCCAGCCTTGGGCCCACCCAAGCTCAGCCCACCTGTGGGCTCATGACTCGTCCCCAACCCCAGGAAGGTTCCCATACCCAGGGCTGGGGCTGTCCTGGTGCCCTCCAGCTGCCCTGCTCTGGGTCAGGGGTGGGATGGGCCCTGCCGGCCTGCAGCCTCTCTGCCCTCCATGAGGATCCTCTGCCACTACAGACACCTTGGCCACTGTGGCTCTTTATATGTAAGAGGGTAGTTCATTTGTACCAGGCTTTTATCTATTCATTTCAGAGTAAGGAAATGAACTGGAAGAGATTTATCCACAGTAGCTGAGGACTGCAAAGGTGATGCCTGAACTATCCTCTGCTGCCTCCTCCCTTCCCTCCAGACATGTCACTCACACTGCCAGCTTCCCTCACATCTTCCTTTCACTCCATCAGTAATGCTAAGTCCAACTCTACATCTTGCAGTAACAAAATTAGGATTGTGCTAAGCCAAAAGGAAAACATGCATTTTATTAACAACTCATTACTGCGGGGAGGATAAACTCATCCTGTGACACAGCAATGCTCACAAAACTCAGCAAAACACAGAATAAATGAATGGACAAAAGCCCCCAAATGTTGCACCCAAGAATAAATATTACAAGCATACGTGATATTCAATATCCACACAAATTTCTTGCTGTACCAAGACCTGCAGAAGAAGTGGAAGAGAGCGTGTCCTTCTGACAGTGCCCTTTAAAGATCAGGCTGTGAGTGATTTTCTAGAGAAATATCCTGCTGAAGGAGCATCTCTCCTCTTGCATGTGATCTGAACACCCTGCAAAGATCTTCTAATGCTTTTGGAAGGGAATCAAACTGTGCAGTTGCACAAAAAAAGAAGAGTTTCAAACTACAATGCTGCTGAACTCCTTAAGCCGCAAACAGGATGGTCTATAAAGGCAGGCTTGTCCAAGGGTCTGTGTCTACTTAGGATATTTATCTACAGGATATATGATCCTGTAGTGGATAATTCTTACTTTCCCCTTTGTGTGAACCTGATGGAGTTCAATAAAGCCAAGTGCAAGGTCCTGCACCTGCATCAAGGCAAGCCCAAGCACAAACATAGGCTGGATGGAGAATGGATTGAGAGCAGTCCCAAGGAGTATTGGGGGATGCTTGTGGCTGAGAAGCAGGACATGATCCAGCAATGTGCACTCACAGCAAAATTCCTCATATGCATCTGTGCTAGGTGGACACACTGATTTCAAAGGCACTCCTCAAATTCTGAAGCACAGGTAGAGACAAGTTATTTAAAGAAATGGAATTGTCTTTCCCACAGGTACAGCCTATAACCACTGCTCAATTAGTTACTCAGTTCATCTACTTTTGTCAAATATCTCAGAAGCAGGAAGTGCATTTATGAGGCAAGAAATCACTATCCCCATGAGGCCTTTGGGTGGACAAAATGTGTCTGAGTAAATCAGCATGAGCAAGGTACATTATATACGATTGCTTTCAGATAGAGATTAGTATTCTGCAGAGTCCCTCAGTTAGGATGATCAGGTGATCTCCTCAAATACGAAAATTATATCCTTGACCATCTAGCTACCTCTGCTCTTGCTCTGGCAGTGTCTTTCGTGCTGGCTTCAGACAATAGTGTAGGAATGGAGGGTTTAGATTCATCAGGAATGGGATAAACTTTGTACAAAGTCTTTACAACAAAAATGGGATTCAGATGAAGATGCTGTAAGTAAAAACCAGGAAAGTCACCGAAGAAGGAGATTGAATTAAAGGCTGGAGGAAACCTAAACAGGTGCAGAAGAAAATCTGGCTCGGTGATATATCATAGAGGGGTGAAATTATAAAAAGCTTTATTTCCCTGAGAAGAAACACAGGACAGAAGTACATAAAACTCATGTGGGACACAAGTTAAGCTCATTCTGTGCCCAAAAATACCATTTAAAGACAGCATAGAAAAATTAGCAACCAGGTCAAATACATACATGCTACTATTGAAATGCAACAATTTTTAAATTAGATAAAGGAACTAGGGCACTTAGTTTTAAGAGAGAATATTGACCTAACAGGAGCATCAGACTTGATGGAAGGAAGGCAGTCAGTGGAAACCACAAACTAGCTACACAGGCAAGAGAAAAAAGGATACAGTGTATGTTTTTTACAGTGTATGAATGCTTTGCATCAGATCATTGTTCTGAATGTTGCACATTATGGATTAAGACACCAGGACTACATAAGTATTAGAAAAAGCTGTCACTCCTTAATCAGGATGACAGTGGTGTGAGCGAGATACCAAGAGAGATTTAAAAGACAAGAAAACAAATTAGTAATCAGAAACTTCAATCATCCCCATATAGACTGAGTAAATGTCAGGTTGGGGTGTGATGCAGAGACTAAATGACACCACAAAGGACTGATTCATGGAGGAGCTTTTGCTAAAAGCTGAAACTAGCCAAGATACCCTTAACTGGGTTCTGAGCAATGTGAAAGTCATGGGGCAAAATGCTGTGCCAGAAATACTGCTCAATAACCCTGAAGGAATGGGAAATTCTCTTTTAAAATGGAGAAAATACAAAATTAACATAAAAATAGTATTTCATTTCAGAAAATAAGTTGTATAAAAATGCAGCTGCTTGCTTCAGAGTTGGAGAAAAGATTGTTTATAGTCATCATAATATGAACTTTTGAATATCAAAAGCAACTGTTGAGTAACAAACAAACAAACCCCAGAATGTTTACTTTATTAGAACTAAAAAGATTACTTAAAAAATAAGAAGTCACATCCAAAGGAGAAGATAGCTAAGAAGACATACAACAAAAGCAAGACAGAAAAGCAAGACAAAACTGCCTAAGCATTAATTTTTTAAAGGGATAAACACTTATTATAAATCATCAAATGATACTAAAAGAAAGTCTTGTAAAACAAGAATGTAGCTCCTGATATAGTTTAATGATCAGGTAGGCATAAGACGAGAAACAGAGACCAGCAGACAGTTTTCACACCAGTGGGAGGTCAGTTGCAGACCTGAATGTGCATTTGTGCAGGCCTCCATCATCCTCATAAATGTGACAGACAGGGGATGAACACTGAAGCACCTAGATTTGCTACAACATTTCTTTGAATAGTAAAAGTGAGATCTGTGAGTGTGAGGAGGTGCAGAAGGACATCAGCATTCTGTATGCCTGAGTGATAAAACAAAAAAAATCAGAGCTGATGCAAAGTAATGCACTTGGGGAAGAAACAAGAAACAGTCCTAGCTATGGACTAATTGGCAGGTTCTGAGCTAAGTATAGCCACTCAGGAAAAAACATTGTGGTATTAACCAGCATTTTTATGACTAAATCAGTTCAGTATTCTGTAAAGTTAAAATAAGCAAACATTACTACTAGTTGGAAAAGAGGTAGAAAGGCCAGTTTGAATGGGGGTCCAAGCAACCTGATCTAGTGAGTGGCATCCCTGCACAAGGTGGCAGGGCTGGAACCAGACCTTTATGGTCCCTTCCAACCCAAACCATTCAATGGTTTCTGAAAGTGTTTGAGAAAAAAGGAAAACTTACTGCACTGCATCATTTTAGTCCACTTACACATTGAATACTGAGTACAGTTGAAGCCTCTGTCCCCACCTGGGCAGAGCATAACAAGGGACAAGGAACTGCAGCAAGGGGAATGAAAGGCACAAAACTCCATATAGAACCAGACTAAACACATAAAGACAAAGGCTTTTCTGCCTACAAAAGAAGCAACTAAGAGATAAATTGCAGATATTTGTAATAATGTTGTGGAGGAGGCCAAAAGCTATTCACTCCTCCTCACTTGTAAGAAACAGAGACCAGCAAAAGAAATTACCAGACGCTGGGCTCTAAACAAATGAAAGGAAGTATTCACACACATATATATATGGATGTGCATGTTTAAACCAGGTAGTTCTTACCCACTGCTTGACACCAAAAATACACAGAAGTCCCAGGAAGCCCCTGAGCAGTTTCATAGTTTCATGCTGGGAAAATGTCAGAGAAATAACGTAACTTAGTCTCATCCTACTTTTATACTATACTAGAGCATTCCTCATTGGCCACAGCAGGAAACTGAATACCAAGAAAGGTGTATTTCTGGTCTAACTTCATAAAGCCATTCTCATGTCTTTATCTTCTTGGAGCATGCTATGAAGTCATTTAGGACTCTGCAGTGTTGTTCAGCAGCTGATGTGACTGTCCTGTGGTGTTAATAAGCATCGCTGCTGGGGCTGACAACTTATCTTTCCCAGGGGAAAGGAAGTAGAAGTTGTGACCTGAAACACTTACACAATTCATTTTTGATTAAACTGCATATGAAAATGATTTTGAACATGAGATTTTCACAAATAGCACAAATATGTCAATGTAGAATATTTTACTGCCTGTCAAAGTCCAGAAATTATTATAGAGTCACTTCTTTATTGATTTTGAGTGATACTCATGTTCACTTTAATTTGTCTAGCATCTGCTTCTGGCAAATGTAAGCAGATGTGTCTAATTATTACCTTTTGATACTTGTATATGCATAGCATGAGTAAGATCATGAGGAAAACAGACTTTTGTGAAGAGGAGGCAAAATGCCTTTGAAGCAAATGACATCGCAATGAATCAGATAGCTAAAATATCTATTTTATAGTTGGGAAGTTAGCAAATAAACACAAGCAATACATTATTCCAAGTAAAAACATTTGAAGGCGATAGATTTATATGTAAATTTAAATTAGGTTGGAGCTCAACATCAGAACTGTGTTCTTTCCAATTTAAGCTCACAGAATCACAGAATCATAGAATACCCTGAGTCAAAAGGGACCTAGACTCATCGAAGTCCAACTCCTGATGAGTTGATTGATAGGGGTAATATCCTTGATCTTATTTTTAACTCTAACACCATTCACATTTTGAGTGGGTTCTGCCTATTGAAAGATGTTAAATTGGTTAAAGAACTGGTTTAAATAGTGCGTTTACCCTTTTTAACACAACACAACAATTACATAGATTTCTGGTCTATGTCATGAGACAGAAGTTTAATCCTAAATCCCCTGCAGAACCTCTAACCCCACAACTGCTTGCGCAGCTTCTCCACCACCCTCACATACATCTATAGTCTTGGATTTTGGGCCACTTGTTGGCTGCACAGCTCTTGGACTTGCTGCTGTGTCCAGGGACAAATTGCTGCCACCCAGCTGGCTGCTGCTTTGCAAGCCTGCAGGCAGGCAATGCTGCTCGCTGCTGTGCAAGGGAGTCGATGCCAGCTTTACGTCCGTGTTTCTGGCAGACTGCTGTCTACCCGGTCCCTAGTGAGGTTGCTGCTCTCCATGGCAGCATGCTAGAGAGTCTCTGGAGTTTTTGGGATTATAAAACGTGTGTCAGAAAGGGAGTGTGGTGGGTTTCTAGGGTGATATGATCAGGAAAAGCTGAAACCTGACAAGTGTTCCGAGAACAGCATAATCTCAAATCAAGAGGTCGCACTATTCACACCAAATGCAAAGCTGGTTACGTTACCAACCTCTCATACACACAGATCATGCCAGTAAAGGAGGAAATATCTATTAAAACCACAGAAAAATTCTTTTAGCAGTTTAAATTTTAAGAATGTCTGTTTCACTATTATGTCATCTGGTTTTATCCACAGTATGCCGACAAAATGATTCTGCTTGTGACCACGTATCAAACTTTCTACATGGTACAAAACTTGTAAATAGTTCAAATTCTGCTAGATGAGAAAGATGTACCTAAAACCATATGCATGCCAATATAGATCAGTGGAGAAGTACACATAACTGTTCCTCCACCATATTATATTAAATTTGTGTATTATATTAAATTTTGATTCTGTTTCTATTTATGCAAACAAATACTTTTTCTCCACTATGGCCTATTTTTTTAACTACTAGAGTGTTTATCTTTTTCTAATTAGACTTGCAATTATCAGCTACAAGCAGAAACAGAATTATCAAACTATTAACTGTATAAAACAAGAACATAAAATAGACCGTATCTCAAACTCAGAAATTAAATGTAAATCTACATGTGATATAACCTAGTTTTACATTATCTCTTTCATGTTCATCCAGGTTCATCTCACAAAGAATTCATTCCTATATGGCCAGCTGTTCTACATGGTCCCAAATCCAGCAGCTTCCCTTCAGAGTAGAAGCTGCTGGATGCTGAGCACATTAAAACATCTGATGCTACACTGGGAAAAGAGATCTCAGAAATTTGGCTGTAATGACAGAAATGGATGCATTTGAAAAACATGGTTGACTGATTTTCTTTTACAACTAACTGTAACAAATGTGTTTACATTAAAAAAAGAACTGACTTTCTTTGAACTCAGACTCTGTTCCCCAGCTAAGTGATTTATTCTATGCTTAGAAGAAGGCCTTTGCTTGAGTTATTGATATATGCATTATTATCACAATAGCATGACATGGTAGACATATTGCAAATGGATTCACAAAGTGGGTCCCTGATTATATAATGACTAAATACAAATATAAAGAATTTATCTTTCCTACCAGGAACACAGATTATATGTGCATTTGTACATGCAGGCATGCAATCTTTAAATCCTGGTTCCATGCTACTGTATATGGCAGAGACACGCAGTGTCTTTCTGTCACACTAACTCATCTTTCCAGTAACACAGCTCTTCTACCTAGGCTTTAAAAAGGTACTGGGTTATAGTCAACATTACCATTTCAAAAAAACTAACTTGTGATCATTCACAAGCCATCTGAAATACATTGAGGGTTGAAGCTATTGTTTCAAAACTTTTACCTGTGGCTATGAATTCTAGAAGGATAATTTAATTAGAAATGATTTTTAAAATATCACTAGGTAATATTGCTTTTTTGGAGACAAAGTATTTATTTTACATACTTCAAGGTTTCAAAATCGATTGACCTTTCTTTGCAGGAATATTCTTCAAAAGTCTACAAAATGTAATGTCATTTGGATGTTTGCATTAAAGACAGTAACAAATTATATTGAAAACTGTGGAAAATTAGCTTGTGCCTTTCATAGGACTAGAATTTCTTTGACTGTCATACATTGGGGCACACTTCAGTTACTCCACTAAGTTAAGCTCTTCTTTCAGTCACAGGGAATGAAATGATTTGAAACTGGGGAACACAGAAGAGGAAAGTTATGCACCCAGGGACTGAAAACAACAGCAATAGCTGATCAGTCTGCAGAAATCATAGATGATGAAGTATTTTGGGTATTTTGGGCAGTTGCAAGAGCACTAGGAGCTGTCAGTGAAACGCATATGTGAAAGATGCTACTGTAATCCTAGCAAGCAGCAGGTGATGGAAGTTAAAGTGCCAGTGCACAAGGTATCAGTTAAAATTTCCTCTAAAATACGCTGAAAAGTTCTGGTCACCTTTCTTCAAAAACTTCAACTGGGAGAGGTGCAGCGAAGGGCTAATGAAAGCCCAAGGGAAAAGAGAACCTGTCTTCTGAATAAAATACTGTCTTGTTTAGCTCAGTGACATGAAAATTGGAGTGTATGGTGACTCTATCCCTGCACTACATACACGGTTTTCTTTCAAAGTGAGTAGCAGGAGATGGAGAGATCATACGCATCTACATCCTAGCAAAACACACTGTCAGGATGCATCTGCTTTGTTTACTTTGATCCTAAGGAAGGAAATACTCCATGTTGACGTGTAATCTAAGACAGTGTACAGCCTTAAGAACCACCCAGACACAGTTCTTCATGATTTAGCATTAACCTTTCACAGAAAGTCCTAAAAAACTCCAACTTTTATAAAAAAATAACCAACTGGGCTTTTTTTTTTTCAAAGGTGTTTAGGTGCAGTTAGGATGTAGGCTCCTAAACTACCTATGATCTTGAACTCCTTACCAAAGCCCTCTACCAACAAATTGTACAACTTTTAATGGGAATTCATTAGAATAAATTAATCAATTTTTTCTTATTTATTAGGAAAAAAACGTTAATTATATTTAGAGGCGTCAGTTGCCTAATTAATGTTGATCTGATTTGTTAGTTGTTGTCATTGATTGCCACTAATGAGAGATTCAAGTTGTTTATTTTAGATGATGTATAGTGTTAAAACCAGAAAATCTGAACTAAACCAGAAGTTGTGGGACTTGTCCAAGCTCACTTTGGGCTAAAGCCACTTGCATATAGCAATCCTGTTCAAGTGTGTACTTCACACTGCACACACATATGCATTTGGAAACCAAGACATGGACCTCAAGAGCAGTGAAACCTTGTGCACAAAGTCTACTGATATTGGAGGGATGATAGCAGAAAGTTGCACCTACGCAGGCTGTGGAGATGCCTGATGCCATTGGGCTGATGGGCTGCCTGACCAAAAAGTGACATAAAGGCTCAGGAGTATGAAAAAGGGAGACAAGACCCTCCTTTGAAGGTGCAGTTTGAGTAGCCTGATGAGTCAGGAAACAGGACCTGCAGCACTTTGTGCTCTTGTGATTTGAACTGTGGAGGTTCCTAGGAGTGGTCTGATGCCCCAGAGCAAGGATCCAAGTGTAACTGATAGACAGGGAAGAGCTCATGAGAGGCTGATGAAGAAAGAAGACACAAAGCAGGACTAACACTCTTCTTTGGCACCCCAACACCTTGCAAAACCAGCGTGTAAGTTACAACACAGGTATAAGCAGTTTCTGCTTTCAGACTGTTTCTACATCAATCATGTTAGGATGATGTTTTATTTTAAATATGCTCATTCTGGCATTCAAGGGTTATGGTCACTTTTGACTGAAAGGAAGCATTACATGGAGAAAGTATTGACAAAAACCTGGTACAACAGTGATAGTGTGCAGTTTGCACTCAAATAGAGTTAGTCCTGTACTTAGATAGGATGAAAGTATATTCATAGCTTTAATGGAGACCTATGGCATGTCCATGCCCAGATAAACATTCTCTAGAACACAGCCACAGCAGAAGAGCATCTAATTTTAAAATATTTCTACCATGTGATTCAGATTCTGGACTGAGCTTGGACAGACAATTTACAGATAATGGACCAGATTCAGCTAATGTGATGCTATTAGAACTCTACAGGTTCTGATGGGGTTGTACTCCTGTAAAGGAGATGCTCATTCCTCCCAGTAAACAATAAAATAATGATTCATGTAGAATGCCATGATGCAAGACTAAATACAAAGAATTGTGCTCAGAATTAAACATGTATGCTTCCCTCCTTTCAGGGTGAACACTGGCTTTTTCTATTTTCTCTGCCTGCTAGATACTACTTCCTCCTTCTATAAACTGTGTTTCTGCTCAGGCAAATTCTTCATTTATTGATTCTTTTCTTTTTAGTATTCAACCTATAGTCATCTATTAGATGGTCTACGTCACTGGAGCTTTATCCTTTTTGCCATATTTGTTTATGTGTATATCTAATTTGATCTGTGCTTTTAAATGCATTTCTTCTTCTGTGGAAATCATGTTTCTTCCTCTAAATGTATCCCCCCCTACTTGTTTCTGCCACTTGTTTCTGTTTTTTAGATTACCTTTGTTACAGTATTATCAGACCAGAGCAATAGATTCCTCCTTATTTCTCTGTTGTGGATTTAGTCTGAATTCACACAGATGTAACAGTGCAGAAACTGAAATAGAACATTTTAAGGTGTTGGGATCAATCTTTTTCCACAAGCCAGTACTTGTATTTATGTGAATGTGTTTTAATAAATATTTCTCTTCCTTCTACAAGTGCTGTGAATAACAAGCAGTCATGGAATTCTGCAGGGGCGGTTTTAGGAACTTTGCTGTTTGCTGGCTTTTGCCATTCTTCTCTCCATGAACTATGTTTATGCACTGTTAGATGCAACCAGGTTAAATCTCACTAATCTAAGCCTCTCTAAAACACATAGGTAGTAAATATAACTCCCTGCCATGGAAAAAAATACAGATCATTGAAGCCATCTAAAAACTAACCATTTAATCAATATGTTCAGGTTTTTCCATATTATCTAAGCTACCCAGACTCAGGTTTATCAGGCCCATAAATTCAACAGACAGAAGGAAGAGGAAAGCTAAAAGACTTCTGAAGTTCAACCAGAATCATTCTGCATTTTGCTGTAAGATTTACACACAGGTAAAAAAGGTAAATGGGGACTGATCCCACTCTTTCTGGCAGCTTCCATGAGCTGATACCACTGTGTGTTTTAATGTTGCATTAGAAGGGGAGGAGGAGGAGTATTCTCTGGTTCACTCAGGTCTCACCACCTGGATATTTATGCATCCAGCATTAAGGAAATGGCACTTAGTAATTTGGAGACTTTTCTTTGAATTATATTGATTTCAAATCAGTCCCTCCAAAGGACCTCAGGATAACTGTTGAGAATAATTAAAACATTCATTAGCAAGAAATGAATCACAGTAGCTTGCAACCAAATTAATCTGATGTAGTCACTGCATTTCCTTATTCATTTCCTTCATAAACAACATATATCACAACTTTCCCAGGGTGCTGAAACTTCATGCAGATGGATTAGCCAAACTATTTCTAAGCAATTTTTAAAAATCCATTCTAAAAATAAGTAATTCTATTCTGAATATAGCACCCTTACTGAACATTTTATTCTTTTACTCTTCAAACGCAGGGAGGAAGTTGACACTTTTTACTCAAAACATACTAAAATATTCTGGAGTGTACACACTTTCCCTTCACTGATCACTTTAACTGTGATGTTGTAACCAGAAAGTTTTAATCAGAAATTCTTCAGCAATCTTGGTCCAGCAAGCTCTAAACTACAAAGTAACTTCCAATAGTCTTTGCTGTTTTCTGTCTCAGAAGAAAACTGGAACAATTGTTAAGACCATAAAAATTCAGCTCTAGTGTGTTGAAACATGCAGTGCAGTTTTTACTAGGGCCTCTAACCATAATGATGAAATCCTATTCATTTTGTGTAGCTGTCATTCCACAAGAAGAAACAGCTTTGCAGAAAACAGCACAACTGATTTGTACCCGTTTGCATGAGTACAATTTAGTTACAGTCTAGAAATAATCCATGCAGCAGAGATGGAAACTGTTTGGAAATACAAATGTTCGTTGCAATGAAGTCAGACAGGCTGGCTTGAGGGGTTGTGCTCTCTCGTTTGGCAATGCAAGACACAAATACTTTGATTATCTATTGCTGTCACATGACACCCTGTCACTAGATGGTAGATTTTACACCAGTATAAATGAAAGGAACACAGAATGACACCCATATGCAATAGACATTGACCCTAAAAATATTTATGTCATATATTTTCACTGAAGCTGGAAAACCCAAACTCTAGTGCACTTTCCTTAAGAAGGCTGGCAAGTATTTCAGTCACATGGAGATCCAGTATTTCTGCAGTTATGCTTTTCACTAGAGAACACAGACTTCTGATGAAAGAATAGAAATAGTTGAAACACTAGGAGGGAAGTACCTTTTGCATGATTCAGTTAGGCAAGAAAAGTTATGTGTCATACCAGTGCCCGAAACAATTTGAAAATGCTGGAGATTTATTATCTTCATAAATACACATACAAAAAGCAAAAAGGACCAAAGTAAAAATCACACAAGCACAGAATCACCCAATTGTTTGGGTTGGAAGGAATCTTAAACACCATCTAATTCCACCCCCTGACCATGAGACACCTTCCACTAGATCAGGCTGCTAAAAGCCCCATCCAGCCTAGCCTTCAACACTTCCAGGGATGTGGCATCCACAGCTTCTCTAGGCAACCTGTTTCGGTGCCTCACCACCCTCAGAGTAAAGAATTTCTTCCTTATATCTAATATAAATCTACCCTCTTTCAGTTTGAAGCCACTACCCCTGGTCCTACTACCACCCTTGTACAAAGTCCCTCTCCAGCACTCTTGCAGGCCTCTTGAGGTAATGGAAGGTGCCATAAGATCTCCCTGAAACCTTCTCTTCTCCAGGCTAAACTGTCCCAATTCTCTCAGCTTTACTCCATAGGAGAGGTGCTCCATTCCTCTGACCATTTTTTGTGGCCTTCCTCTGACCTCCTTCCAACAGAGTCTTTCTTGTACTGGTGACCTCAGAGCTGGATGCAGCCCTCCCGGTGGGGTCTCACGGGGGCAGAGTAGAGGGGGAAAATCACCTCCCTTGAGCTGCTGCTCATGCTGCTTTTGATGGAGCCCAGGATATGATGTGCTGGTCCCAATACTGACCCCTGAGGAACGTCACTTGGACATTGGGCAGTTGAGTGAGACCGTCCAGACAATTCCTCATCCACTGAGTGGTCCGCCCATCAAATCCATGTCTTACCAGTTTAGAGATGAGGAGCATATGGGACAAAATCAAATGCTTTTCCAGACTTGTACCATCACTTGCACTATCAGTGAGGGGACCTCTGCATGTGCAGTCCTGGGAAAAGCCAAGACCCACAGATGGGGTTTTGGGTGGAGCACTTATGACCCACTTATTTCTGAACACAAGGCAGATTTCTCTTGTATCCACACAGCATGACCAGGAAAACAAGAGTTTTCAAATACTCTTGCTTTTATGTGTTTCCCTTGTAAGTAAACACCATTGCTAGACCAAACAACACCAAACACATTCATTTCCCTTTCTCACCAAAAAGGTAACAAAATCCAGTATGCTATCACTCTGCATGAATCTCAACACAGTAATATCCAAATGTGCTGTTACAGTTGTAATGATTAATTAACTAATATTCACAACCCAAATTTCATTATTTAGCATTTACAAAATTGATTCTGTCTGGAATACACATTATGAAGCATCAGATGAAGGGAAAAGATGAAAGACAACATGCTCAAAGGCTATTCATATATTAATGTATTTTAATATGCTTGAAATAATTTTTCAGAAACACTTTTTACTTCAAATGTTGAGATTTAAACTACTGTTGAAGTAGAGATAACTGACACCCTGTGGATGCAGAACAAAGACAGACAGTTTTACTTTATAGATGCAATATAATAAAAAGATAAACAAAGGAATTCCTAACTACCTGCATATTGAACTCAAGGGCTGAATCAGTTCATTTCTAGAGCTATGCTACCATTTCAGTGCTTCCAATTCAGTAAAACATCAATCCACAACAACTAGAGTATGTGGTTAAAATCCAAGATCTGTTCATTTCCTGCTCATAGAAAATTTGTTATCTAACTAAACAGAATTAATTTAAAAAACAAGTTGTCTGCTTAAGAAATAGCAAACATCTTCAGCTTAATGCCTTTGCTGGGGGTAGCAGGTGAAAACACCTCTTTTTTTCAAAATCAGTGACTGCCATTTCAGGCTGCCAAAAAATAGAAAGCAGTAAAATGTCAGCTGACACAACAAATATCTGTATAAAAGCAATGATGCAACTTGGCTAAAGTTAGGGAGATGTATGTGATAGCTGAGGGCAGTAGAGCTGTCAGCCTGCTATGCAGACTTTATTGTATTTCTCATTAAAAAAAGTAACATCATTTATATTGTGCACTACAGATACAACATCTTTGCATTTGTTAGTGCTCACCTTTCTATCAGCACTTTTACTTTGTCACCGACATAAATTTGCAGTATTAGCAGCCACAGAATAAAGGTATGCAACAGGATGTAATGACTTCACTAACTGATATCTCCTTTTACACTTGTTCAATTAAATCAGGTCAATACAAGTGTTAAAGCAAACTTGATCAAAAAGTAAACTTATTTACTTTGATAAACAAAATAATTGCATTAATCAAACTAGAGCATCTGCCAAATTTCCATTATGTCAGTTTTAGTGAAGAAGCAATCCTGAACTCCACAGGCAGCCACTCTGATGCTTCTGAGGATATTTGACTTACCCAAGTGCACATCATTTGCATCCCCATAAACATGAGAAAAACACATTTCTTTCTTACATCTGTCCTCTTTTGGTAGCTTTGGACTATTATGTGACCTCTCTCTACCAATATAATCTGGCTGGCACTAATTCAAAGAGTTTGTTCCTGCCAAATAGTTTTCCCTATGACAAAGATGCTTCCTACTTCTCCTTCTGTACTCCCACACATGTTTACATCCATCTTTGATAGCCTGTGGACTGCCAGGCCTTAGCAAACACTCAAGAAACTTTGCAGAAAATAAACTGGTTTAGCTGCAGAAAAAATAATTCAGAATGTTTTTATTGTCTTAGAAAATGTGTTAATATTCATACTGTCCACTGCAGTTGGTTTGCTGATGTTGCTCTCAATGGCAGTACATAAAGACCACAAGCTCATAAAAAGCAGGACAAGGACTAAAAAAGTATCTAAATGTCAAATAACTTGGGTAAACTGGGGTCATCTGTAAACACCATGGTGAAACCAATATGTATTTTCCTGGTACATAATGCTGATGTGACAACAGATAAGAACAGTGAGGCTAGTAGTAAATTATGTAAACCACTTCCTACTGATACCAGTACAAGCCCTTCCTTTGTTTTTTACAAAACAAATGACATAATATATAAACAGGATGGAAAATCAGTGGCAATGACTAGAGGAGATTTTATTCCCTTTTTTACTCTTAATGAAGGGACAGCACAAAAAATTATAAATGAAAATAAGAAGAAAATTCTATCCAACAGACACCGTTAACTTATACTGTGTAAGAATTTAACATAAGTTTAGCCAGATCTATAATCCTTCCAGTTTTGCTTTGATGTTTGGGTGTACACATTCCTTGAAAGAATATATACATAAAAACATTATATTTTTTTCCTGAAATCTGTAAAGTAGTCATGGAAACACATTTGTTCTGAAATACAACTATTACAAATACGAGAAAGACTATTCAAATCTAAGTCTGTAAACATTGATTATGAGATAAATTAACTTAAAAAGTTAGGGTTTTTTCCCCAAACAGTACTTATTTTAGGATCTTGTAAGATTTTTTTCAGTGTTTCTTTAAAAAAATATTCCAGTCCACAATATAGTGTCCTTCAGTGTATTTCTTATAGCTCATTTAGTGCTCAAGGTTTTGCTTTTTCAGAGAGCTCAGAATGTGGCACCCAAACACTCGTTTGTGACCTTGTAATACAGTAACACATCTCACATCTTTTATGAAAAAGAACAGTTTCCCCTTCCCCTTCTCCTTCCTTTCCCTCCCCTTCCCTCCCCTTCCTGCTGCTTTTTTCATTCCAGCTCTTCCCTTCTCTTTGTTTTTTCTTTTTTCTTATCAAAAATAGCAACATTCATTATTTGAATCACTATGCAGCAAAGGCAATGAAAAGAAACTCAAGTGAATGTTGGATAACAATAGGAATGGTACCCCTTGAGCTCACCCAGGATACTCTTGCTGTATTTTAGTGCTAGTCTATCACATTCTTAATTTTCCAGCCCTGGTTTCCTCCTGAGCAGAGATGCACACAACCATTTCTCAGCAGGAAGATGTGACTGCATATTTCAGTTACAGCTTCCATATTCTGAACACTTGTGATCACTGAAAAACTCCTTCACTGCCAATAATACCACACATTGCTGGACATTAAAGAGGCAAAAGCTTCTAAGGAAAGAAATACTACATGCTATAATAAACATCTGAAATGAAGCCAGTCTTGTACTTTGTTTTATGAACAGTGATTCTAGGTACAGGCTATATGACAACCACATTTTCTTTTTCATGAATGACAGGATCAAGAAAAAGAAAACTGCTATTAATTCCTCAGAGACCATCAAGTCCTGAGGCCCAGGGTCAGGCTGCTGTATTTTAAGCACTTACATGAATGAGATACGTAATTGCCCCAGGCCAGTGGAGAAGAATATTTAGATCTTAGACAAGCCAAAGCCTCTGGAGGGGCACGTCGCTTTCCATTGGCTGCATATGCAACCTAGGACAAATGCACTCATAATTTAGATGTCTCATATGAACCCCAAAACAGATTTCATAGGCAAGTTAATCAACCTGGACTAATTAGGATTGAAACAAAGCCATCTCTGAACTAAATACTGCAGAATCTGAATCAAACATCTACTGCAAATGTAGTTTTAGATTTGCTATTCCAATTTGCACCACCAAGCAACTATTGCCCGTTTCAGCTCCTCCTTACATTTCTAGAGCTCAAGAGTTGATATTTGTTTGTAACAGGCTTAGAAAAAAGCTTTACATTTCACTTTCCTGCTGCCTCTAAATGTTCTGTAACAGGAAGAATTGTCTACTTACCATTCAAGAAAGTAAACAGATAACTAACCTCTTCAAGTACAGCATATGTCTCTATAAATATTTCACCACACATTTTGTTGTAGAAATAAAGCAAGAAATAACACACCCACTTCCGCTAGAATTAATTCTGGCACTTACACTTGCCAGACAGACTCAAAGACTACCGGACAAGCATTGGTGTGCGGCTGTCATCTTACGAATACACTTTAAATTCTAATCCCAAAGTTATAAATAAATAATAATTTGCATTTACAAGCCCTAGCTTAATTTTGTTAGGCTATCTAAAGCTGTAATTTAATATTTATTAGAAAAGCTTTTTTGTTTGGTTTTTTCATTTACTGGAAGGAAAAAGATGGTAAGTGAACAAAGAAGGACCACAGAATCATTTAGGGTGGTAAAGACCTCCAAGATCCTTGAGTTCAACCTTTGACCAATCACCACCTTGTCAACTAAACCATGGCATCAAGTCCCACATTGTTTCTCGAACACCTCCAGGGACAGTGACTTTACCTCTTCCCTGGGCAGCCCGTTCCAATGCCTGACCACTCTTTCCATAAAGAAATTCTTCCTGATGTCCAATCTAAATCTCTCTTGGTGCAGCTTGAGTTTACATCATCTCATCCTTTCCCTGGTTGCCTGGAAGAAGAGCCTGACGCTCCCCAGCTATGACCTCCTTTCAGTGAGTTGTAGAAGTGAGCTCCCTTTTCTCCAGGCTAAACAACCCAAGCTCCCTCAGCCACTCTTCATAGGATTTACCCTCTAGACCCTTCAACCCCTCACCAGCTCCACTGCCCTTCTCTGGAAACACTTCCAGCACCTCAATGTTCTTCTTTAACTGAGGAGCCCAGAACTGAATATGGGATTCAAGGTGTGGCCTCACCAGTGCTGAGTACACGGGGACAGTCACTGCCCTGGTCCTGCTGATCACACTATTGCTGATACAGGCCAGGATGCCACTGGGCTTCTTGGCCACCTGGGCACACACTGGCTCATGTTCAGCTGCTGTGGACCAGCTCCCCCAGGACTTTTTCTGCTGAGCCATTTTCCAGCCATGAAATGATTAACATTACAAAACAAATTTTGACTCATAATCAGACCCTAAGCTCAACCTAGCCTTATTCTCATTTCCACAGAGAAATTTAGTCTTGGTCCAGAGAAATTATTAATCATAAAGCCAAGCAAGTATTTCCATATTAGAAGCATAACATGGGGAAAAAACCTTTCTGCCAAGCAATTTATTACAATGTGTGTAAATATAGAGAGGTGACTGGATCTCTGACATTAAAATTCATCCTTGTGGAGCATACTGCATTTTTGCACTCTGCTCTGGAAGATCTTGGTGTTATCTAGTTCTGTGCTTCACAACACCCTGTAGTAATTCCTTCGGTGGGCCTGGGAGCTGATTCGCCCATCCCTTTGGTACCTGTGAACAGGGTTTGGTTACCAAGACATGCAAACCTACTCCTCTTGGATAGCTAAAACTTCTCCACAGGGCTGCAGATGGGACTCATGACTATCAGAAGAGCCACTCTCTTCCTGGAACTGTACCTGGATGCCAGATGGAATAATTAAAACACCCAAAGGGACACCGACAAGGGACACTGGACACCTGTGATTGAGCCAAGGACTCTAGAACTCCCAACTACAAAATTAACACAGATTTAAAGGAAAAAAAAAAAAAAAAAGGAAGAAAGAAAATAAAAAATAGATGACCAGAAGTTGCAAAGATATTGGACTGAAATAGCTAACTGAGTCAGAAGTAACAGGCAAAAGTATGGCCCACAAATCTGATGCTAAACAAATTTCATGTATCCTATTTAAAATCTCCCACTTTCTGTTCTATTTTGCTAACTTAGTCATAGAAGAAGCCCAATGCTGCTTCATTTTTTCTTTATAAATGAGTAAAAAAAAAAAAGAGATAAATGATGACAAGAAATACTTAACTGATTCAATTCCTTTTCAGCCCATCTGTGATGTTCATTTCCAACTTTTCCACCCAGACACCCTCAGAGTAGGTTACCTGAATAGCAAACTCAAAGCCGCAAAAATCTCCAGACAAACAACGTTTGACAATATATGCACTGATAGTGTAAACAATCACTTTCCTGAACAGCTCATTGCCAAAGTCTTCAAAGAGAGCAGGATTTGTACCTTGAGTAAGCGACATATCAGTTCTTAATGTCTATATATGTACAGGAAATAACCCTACAGAAAGTATCTTCAAGGAATTAATCCTGCTGGTATAGAATTTGTCCTTTAGAATTACATGCCTGGCACCTTTGCATCTTGTTCAAGCACTCCCGTTTTCCCATGTACAAAGAGGAATAAAAATATAACTTAATTACACTAATATTACAGTTCCTAACTATTTTATGACCTAAAATGATAAAAGGTATTAGTTTGAGCATTCAAGTATATGTGTATCTGGAGAATTAAAGACTGTTTATACTTTACTCATCTCCTGTGTTTGGAAGTAATCTTTGAAAACTCACTGTTTTGTGAGACTCTGTTTTGAGTCAATAAGAAAAGCAGGGAAAGATTCAGTCATTCTCATTAATTCTACATCGAATTAATTAAGAAAATTAATAGCAGAAATATATCTGTCAGACATCACTAGTTTTACAGTCTTTAAAACTCAAGTAAGAAGTATTGGATGGAGAGTAGAAGAGCTGTATGATACAAGGCTTTAAACAGAAGGGCAAAACCATACTCCATGCAAATTGTTGTTCAACTAAGGCAATTTCCCATATTTTAAATTTTTTTACAATAATTATTAAAGAGCTGTTGAACAAGCTTTTGGGATTTCAAAAAGGCAATATGATTTAGTTTTGGGACAAAGTAGGACCAATTCTGTATCATTTGTGTGCATTCTCTTGAAGAAATCTAGTGAGGAGAAATAAAAATAAGCCCATCCTACGGGAGTGTCCCTTAGAAACTGGGAGAAGACATTCCTGCCATTTCTGAGCATGTCTTCTGGGGAAATTTGATCAAGATAAAAGTACTGGAAGGATACCTCTGTGTAGAGGTAGACAAACAGGAAAGAGGCCCCAGGCAAAGTTGCAGTACGGATCTTCCAAGAGACTGGCTTGAAACAGGTGCAGCCATGAGCTGACATCTGCTGATGGCTGACAAAAGATAGAGAGACAGAAAGAGGGAAGGACCAAGGGAAGGCAGGAGCTTTCAGTTTGATTCAAGGCATTGTAGCCAAAGAAATCAGAAATTCCAGTGGGAAATCTTAAAAGCCTGCAAGTAGTTCAAGTCCTGTGGATGTAGGCTGATTTGGGTGTCAAGCTGAAAATAATGCTGCCCAGTTTGGTGCAGCCACAGTTGAGCTGCTGCTGCACAACACTACCTATGTTTGACACAGGTAAGGGGAGCTTTTACTGGCTCTCTGGAGAAGCCAAGGACTTAGAGCAAGTTGCTTCAGATGAAAAGGAATTGTGAATGATTAAGCACTGGATGTATATGTCAGAGTACAGGACAGTCCTAAAAGAGCCCCCAAAGGTAAGCCATACATCCGCCTGACTGCTCCCATGCTTCTGCCCCCTTGCACAGGTTTCCCAGGCTGTCTGTGGAGCACAGAAAGGGCTGGCAGACAAACACAAACCTGGAACATTGCTCTAAAACACACCGGTGCATGGGTTGCATCAGAGACAGCGACAGCAACCAGAGAGACTAAATCTAAATTATTCCTTTGTTTTCAAACACACAAGGAAAACCAACACCAGCCTAAATACCAGCAGATAACATTAGGAGCAAGGATGCAATTTTGCCTCCCTGGGAAAAGAGGTTAATATCAGTAGGCTTGCTGTACTGATGCCAGATGGACTTTTTCAAGCATCTGTAGATCAAACTGAAGTCTTCAGGCAAATCAGAGACAAATACATGTCAGTGTCCATGACCCACTCATAAACAGTATCAGGGAAAACTAAACCAACCAAATAAGCAAATGCAAACAAACCTGGAGGCAGAACTTTATACGTTTTAGGCATTAACTGAGAAGTGTAATGTTATAATTCCTTTGTGGTCAGCTAGTCCAGCAGAGACATGAGGCAAAATAAGTACAGCTATGCAGAACTTAGACCAATTTTGATAGAAGTGTCCAAAGCATATGATCAGAAACAATATGCTTTTAAGTAAAAACTTTAATTTGTTTGCACAGAAATGCTTTATAGACATGATCAGAACACTGCAAAATTCTAAATGACCATTTTTCTGCTTGGATTAGCCATGCTAAATGGGAGATAGTTTTGCCCTTTCTTCCTATTTCTTTTTTCTTCACAACTCAGTGCTTAACACAGTCCCTCTTAGTTCAGACAAAAGTGAGAAG
This sequence comes from Aphelocoma coerulescens, assembly GCF_041296385.1. NCBI lineage: Eukaryota > Metazoa > Chordata > Aves > Passeriformes > Corvidae > Aphelocoma > Aphelocoma coerulescens. Next base: position 32,849,934 of record NC_091013.1, read on the forward strand.
ATGTAGGTCACTTGTGAAAAAAAAGACAACAGCAGAATTAACCATTCTTACTAATAATTTAGCAACAGAACCAGGAAGTACCAACATTTTGGAAATGCCAAGATGGTACTTTAGAGCCATCCTTTGCCTTTTTCCATGGTCTACGTATAAGGTAGTTGTTTCAGTCTCAGAAAACATCCCTGCATGTCACCTCCAAGTGATGAGAATGGTGACTCTCAGCATCAAGGAATCTGTTTCTTGCTTGTAGACAACTGCTTCTTGCTGTGCTCTGTGAGCACAATGCCTGGGAAGACTGGAACTGAACTTCCATCCACAATCTTTTCCCCACTCATACTTGTGTGGGAGAGCAAGAGCCACACAGGCCTTGCTCTGTCTTCTTCTCTGTTCCCGTACCCAAATATATGGAAGACAGCCTACGGTAGCATCTATACCAATGAGTTACACTTTTTCAATTTCCAACTAGAATTAATCACATCAGCTATAAACTGACCATTAGAAAACAGGCTAATGAGACATTAGTTAATATCACAATCATTGTCAAACATTTTAAATACAATCACAGTAACAAAAGCAGAAAGACGGACTTTGAACTACTCAGTACAAGAAAGCAAGCAAGCAAATAGGGATTGCTTCATCATTTTCTGTAATTCTGAAAAGCTAAGTCCCCTTCATCTCCCAGCTACTGCAGTAAAATATAGCACTTATGGAACCTGAAATAGATTCTCCAAGGAAAAAGATGTACCACTTTCATGCCAGCCATGGAAATGCTATTTTATTTGTTGTTTTTCAATGACAGTCACAGTAAATCCTAAGCAAGAGTCTTGCATAATCCTGCAGCTCATTCCCCCCCCGTTTGTAGATTTAATTAGAGATGGATAAGGTATGGCCCAGATAACTTTAAATATAGGACAAAAATATTTACAGCAAGTTACTCAATAAAGTAATTATATTTCCCAGTGTAAATGCATGCTGTTTATTTCATTTGTTTAAAAACATATGCCAAACACCTTCCTCTAACAACCATCAACTAGCAAGACAGAAAAGATGTGAAGGGCCTACAGTTATGCTGAGTACTCTCTGCCAGAAACTTTAATTTGCATGGAGGTCCCCATGAATGCTTGGTGCATGTTATGTAAAATGAGTGTTGAAAGAATGCACAGGGCACAGGGAAAAAGAATGAACTGAGGCTTTGTGGTCTGACTTAGTCATTTGTGTTTGGTACTTTGATGATGCTACAGAGTTGTTATAGCAACAGGCTAGAACCCTCTTGGGGATTAAAAAAGAAGAAAAAAAAACCCCAAACTGAAAGAGTTTATGTGACATGTAGGTCACTGTGCATCTGTTCTGATTGAACAGACATGGGGAATGGACACTGCCCCATTCCAATAACCCATGTACAGGCTCAAATTTCTCCATTTGTTTCTCTTGGGACTTTATGATCCATTAGACTCTACAATCAAATGTGCACATCCCCCCTTTAACCTAAAGAAAACCCTAGCTGGTCTGGTCAAGTAGAGCAAAACATATGAGGATATTACAAAAAACAGATAAAGTAACTTTTTTCCTGGCTGTATTGGGTCTGGTTGAGCTGGAGTTTATTCTCCCTTAGCAGCAATGCTTTGCATTGGTAAGGTGCTGACAACACCCCAGTGTTTTGCCTACTGCTGGGAAGTGCTGACACAGCGTCAGAGCTGTCTCCTCAGCATTCTGCACCCCACCAGTAGGATGGGGTTGGGCAAGATCCTGGGAGGGAACACAGCCGGGCCAGCTGACCCAAATTAACCAAAGGGATATTCCATACCGTATGACATAAACTCAGATATAAAAGCTAAGGGAGACAGGAGGAACAGGGGGCATTTGTTATGTCACGGTGTTTGCCTTCTGGAGGAACTGCTACGTGTGCTGAAGCCCTGCTTCCCGGGAAGTGGCTGAACATCGCTTGCTGATGGGAAGTAGAGATTAATTTTTTTTTTCCCCTCTGCTTATGCATGTGCCAACTTTTGCTTTCTTTTTTTTTTCTCTTTAATAAACTGCTCTTTCTCAACCTATGAGTTGTTTTCTTATTCTCTCTCCCCCCCGTCCCACTAGGAAGGGGAGTGATAGAGCTGCTTGGTGGGCACCTGACATCCAGCCACAGTCAACCTACCATACTGAATGTTTCATAAAAGCTCTGAAATTCCTTAACTTTTTTTCTCCTGCCACTCATGCCTTCACCTCACTTTCCTGCTTTTGTGATCAACAAAAGCAGCAACTTGTAATGTAAGTGGTTTGAAAGGATTAGTGAGGTAAGGGAGTTGACCTGACTTAGACTGAACTTGGAAGCATGGAAACTACTGAACTGCACACAATGTCAGGCTCTTCATCATTGTTTACTGCTATGCTTTTCTGCCTCCTTCTCCCTTACCTTTGCTGGATTTTGAAATACTCACCAAAACCTGACCATTCCTAACAATTTTCCCTTTCTCAAGAATAATAGTTAGTGTCTGGAAATTTCAAGCAAACTTTTTTCACTTTATTAATATAAAACACTAATAAGGAATAATTCATCATTCTAGGCCAATTCTGAATATTAAAACTATGCAGATGTGTTATCCTTACTATTTTTTTTTGGTAAGAAAATCGCGCAAAAATTTATTTAGCAATGCATCACAGGAAAAAAAAAATTGAAAAATCTGAATTTTAGTATCTTCATCATCTTGAAAACAATAGAGAGAATTAACAGGGTATTTCAGAAATGCATTAATTCTAACCATTCATATCAGCATTGGTGTGGGAAAAGTCACACATCACCTTGATGTAGTACAGAAGACTGACTATAAAGGAACTGAAGCAACCTGGACAAATGTTTACATCTTGCTGTATGGCATGTAGCATATTGTAGTTTTTGGTTTATATTGTCAAATGTAGATACAGGAAGGGTAGCATCAAATTATGACAACTGCACTATTCAGATACAGCAAATCTAAGTTTCTAAAGCCTTCAGGGCTCTACAGTATGTCAAACATAGTTACATTCTCATGGTTAGTGGCCCTTAAATGTGTATCCTAATTATGTAAATACCTACGTTTTACATAAAACTCCTCAAGGACTACTGGCAGGCAAGGGGACACACCTTTTGTATACACAAAAACACACCAGGAAGTGGGGTCCCCAATGTTTCAGCTCTTTTTAACCTAGGACTGGCACAGAGCTGGAGGAAGAGGTAAAGTGCTTGAACAGGCATGAGCAGAGAATGACTTTTCAGTGATGCTTTTCACCCACTTATCAAATTCACGTAAGACACAAATGTAACTTCATGCACTATAGAGGGAATGAAGATATTTTCGAAAACACATCCAGTTCAGCCCAGGAATGAATTAGCCACTGTACATTCAGCTCCATGGGGATGTGCTGAGGATGACTAGCTGGCTGAGGATTATTCATGGCTGTGAAACCTGCTCTTAGCGTTCACAGCCGATAAGCATACAGTGCACGGCCTTTTGGCTGTCTATATTTGTACCACTCTGCTTAGAGGGCTTTGCATTTGCTTAGCATTGGTCAGGTCATTACATCAGGCATCAGTGCTTCCCCGTAGAGCAGAACAATCGCCTGAAGCAGTTTTAATCAGTTTGTAACTGGACATGTTCCATACAGGTCAATGGCTATCAGTTGTTGGAGTGTGCACAATGTAATTAGCATGGGCTACAACTGCTGTTTATTTACTTAAATATGGGCCTTTTTGCTAAAGTCCACAGCTTTATCTGAATAGATACTGAGCTCTCTATCTTGCAGTAGTGGCACTGTCCATGGAGGCTTTATTGTCCAAATCAAGACATTTGGACTGTTTAAAGAGAACCATTATGCATAAATACTACTGGAGGGTGAGGAGGATGAAGGGCCTGTTTGGCTTTCTACAAGTCAATATTCTCCTGCCCTAGCTCTGCAGAATTTAGACATTGTCTTTCTCTTATTAATCAATATTGAACATGTATTGATTAATACATGTTGGGGGGCATGAGAAATGTTACTACTGTTACCACACACCTTGTAAAGTCCTCCACAGACTGTTCCCTATTATGCTACACACTATTCACCAGATAGCAATTTGGTCTTCCAAGTCTTTTGAACTCAGCTGTCATATTTCAGCAGAACCTTGGAACAATAGCTCTCTGCTCCTCGATGTCTACATCCCTAAAAACATTCATGAACTAAAAGGTCACTACCTTTCCTTCAAGTTCCCTCCAAGCTTCAGGAGTTCCTGGACCTCCTCCTCAGCTAAACCAGCGGACAGCTTCTGAAACACCTTCCTGTGTTTCTAAGTTGTTTGGCAACTAAACAGACCCAGCTTTGAGAAGAAGGTCATGCAATTATTCTGAGGAAAACAAGACAACTTTTCCAGGCTACTGATAGTGTCTGCTGCCCTCTCATTGCATTTTACATATTTAAAGTCTAACTTTCATCACAAGGTAAAATTAGCACTGAAGCAGATAATTTCTAAAGCATCAATTCATAATGTTAAACAGAGCAAGTGACTTTCCCTTTGAATTCATGTGTTAACATCCGTCCCTACAGTCTGTGTGTTCCTTGTTTTAAATGGCAACGGGAAAAAAACCCAAAAGAACAGGGAGGCAGAACAACTGCAATGAGTAATGATGAACTGAAATTGTATTTAGTGCTACAGAAAGTTTCCTTTTATAATTAAATAGTGCCATTAACACAACACTTGAACACATTGGTTTAGATTGGGCTATATTTGGTAGCTACTGCAGAGAACAGACATGAATACAGTCTTCATTCTGTACAGTTTATGCTCTCTAAGATATGGAGATGTAAAAGGATGTTTGGGCAGAAATACAACCAATTCTACTTATATACTGACCTCTTTGCATACTAAAATAATAGTCTGTTTTTCATATCCCATCAATCTCTCAATGTACGGAAAAGCACTAAAATTTAGAGCTTCATCACAGCCATTCCAGCAGAAAGGGGTCATGGGCAGCCTGAAACCTCACCTGTGATGGAGAACTGCATAAAAAAAGGGTGGGGAATTTGAGGATAGCTACCTTTGCAGAGGAGTATAGAGCAATTTGATAAAATACAAAAATGAACCAGACAGGAAAGATATAGTGTCTTCCAGAAGATGAAAAGCACAAAGTGAATGTGATGGAAGAAGATGAGGCAGTGCAGGGATTCCCAGTGTGAGAGTTCTGAATCCAAGACTACCGGCAAAAAAAAACCTGCTTTGAGTGTCTGTGCTCAAAAGAAGAAGAAAAAAGGAGAAATATGTGAGATGAAACAGAAAAGGAAAGGCAGTGTCACTAAAGGACATGGAAGTAAGCTTGGATCACACCAGGACATATTTAAGAAAATGACTGTAGATATGCATTAGCAATTACAAGCAGAAAGAGAAAAAATAAAATTAGTTGTAACCTTAAACAAATGTAGAATATGAATGGAAAAGCAAGGCTGGGGCTACTTAATTATTTATGTATTGTTGAATCTTGATCAAGGAAACCAAAACCTTTGGATCCCAATGGCAACAATGATCAAATAAAAATATATTGACGATAGTTAGTTCTCATTCAGACCCAGGATAGAGAATTCATGAAAGGGTTTAACTATCACATACGTGCAAAGGAAATACTGTGGTAACAATTAGAAAAAGAAAGAAATTCAAGCATGGTAGCTTATCTTAATACAGCCAGTGCTGAAGAAACCTTTCTAATCATATTCAGCACATTTAGAACTTGAAGAGGGGGCTGTTTGTTTTTGTTTGTGGTTTTGTTTTTTTAACTGCTGGGTCTGTAACACAATTATTAATTATTCAGTGCATGGCTCTGTGGAGAGAAATGCCAGCCTGTTTCAGCTGACCAGCTGCTGGAATTGCAGCCGACTGTTAATCGTTTGTTCATCCTTCTTATTTACAGCCTCAGTCTAGTCTAGTCCCTCTCGGTGGTCTTTGCACACTCCTTTTGCTGTTCCCCTCCTTCCATTCTTGACAGAGAGATGGACATTTTGAAGGCCAAACATGAAGGGAAGCAAGAGGAGACAACTTTGAGGTCCCTCTTTCTCCCCATCCTCAGCAGATTTCTCTACTCGCAACTTGGGGTATGCTCCCCTGATCCTGAAAGGTAGCAGAGAGCGAGGGAGCCACTTGAACTTGTGCCCATTCTCCTTACCTGTTTGTAGAAAAGGGTATCAGTGCAACAAACTTTAGAAATATTTGCTCTTCAGTGTCTCTTATATCTAAGAGAAGAAGAATGGGGATCTGAACTGCATTTCTATCCAAATATGTCTACACATTTTTTTTTTTGCTTAAATCTAATTGCAAGTTTTAAAAGAATCCAAACAAACAAAACTTCACTTCCTCTTCACAGTAGGGAGGCTTCACAGGAGTAATGAGTGCACTTCCAGATATCCTTGTTTATCCTTCTTCAATCAAGACCAAAATGCTAAGCTTCATAGGCAAGGTCTATTACGTAAATTAACTTGAATAGTTCAAAATGGCTTAATTTGTACTGAAAAGATCTCATTAGTATGTGCATTCTTCAAACAAAGAGAAATCTGTATACTAGTGTAGGGTGTATTTATCTGTATAATTAGTTTAATTGTAATAGCTGCAAAATGAAAATCTGTAGACACACCCTAGAAAACATGAAGTAACTAATAATAATTACCATTCCTATTGATATAATATGCTAACTGGCTGAAGAGCTCCCTTCTAGAAACTTTTAAACGTATTTAGTTTTACAGAGCATGAAAACTCCCAGAATCACAAGATCACAGAATGGATAAGGTTGGCAGGGAACACCTGTGGGGTCATCTGGTCCAACCTACCTGCTCAAGCAAGGTCATCCTAGAGCACATTGCACAGGATTGTGTCCAGACAGTTCTTGAGCAGCTCTAGTGAGGCTAAATCCAGCACAGGGTACAAGAGCTAGACATTCACTTCCATATCAAATGTGGTTTACAGCTTAAACAAAATATTTCATTCCCCTTAATGAAGTCTTAAAGAGCACATAACAAACACAATTAAATGCTGAGAACTGATTAAGAAGTTGTTGGGTTTTTTTTAAAGCTTAACTAAATAAATTCACATTGTCCAGAACACTCCTCACTTTATACTTGGGCAGAGCTCACACAGAACGAGGGGGCCCAACACACATGCTCCAGGTTGAAGACACACCAAAGTGAGCTGCTGCGTAAGACCTAAATTACACCTTTGTGAAGAAGCCTCCCAGCTGGGAGGCCAAAGCCACAGACAGCAAATTACCACTTTGCCCTCAGATACTTATTCCTCCAGACACAAACAGAATTATGTTCTCCCCAGGGGGCTGGGAAGAATTTTGCTTTGGTGACATATAGGTATGATTTTCTATCCAGACTAGGGAGAGCAATAATACAGCAACCCCCTCCAATACCCCTGCTAGGCCTCCAGGGGACCTGGGCTTCTGAAATGAGCTCCTGAGCAGATCTCAGCCTGGCTCTCCACCTTCTGTGTAATCAGGCTGCTTTTCAGGATGCTAACATCATGCTCTCCGATTAAAACCTGAAAATCCACAGACAAAATCCTGAATGTGAATTTTATTCTGGATTTGAAGGGTTGTTAGCTGGCAGTCGAGTAATGTAGGAGGATAAAAACTCTCTCAGAAGAGCAGGATAACCTCTGTTAGTAAGATGTTTGGAAAGCACATACTATTCAGCAGTGTACATAAGAGCTAAGGATATAATTCTCAAGCAGAAATGACTGAATTGTGCCTTGAGACAGGAGTGTCACTCTACTGAATACCGTTTCCAATCTAGCTGTTTGTTGTGGTGTACTTATTCAAATGGTAGGGTAATCAACAAACAACTGTTGCTGTGCCTATGAACAGGGCTCACTTCAGCTGCCTCCTTTTTCTGGCACAGGACTGACTGCTGTCACCTGTCCTGGGTATCAACAAGAGCCCTCAGGGCTACCAGTCTGGTTCTGCTCCCTTCACCAGCAATCAGATTGTATTTTAAAAATACATGATTACATACCAATATACCCAAAGAAAAAAAGAGTTTTTATGCTACTGATGAGTAGCCCATAAGTCAGCCCACATCTTTGATATCTAAGATGAAAATATTAGTATTTCTATTATCTTTTAGAACCAGGCAACACAGCTCCCCCAAGGAGTTTTCACATTATTTTCTCTACACTATGCTACTGGATTTCTACTCTAGTAGAAAAAGAAAGTTATTCTTTTTCTAGCATACTCCAGCTTGCAAGAGGAGATCAAGCACATTATGTGAACAAGAACTCAGAGGGAAAAAAAAATAGTCTAGCTGTTTGAAATGGGAATTAATTTACCATAAAAAATAGAAAGAAAAAACATTTGGCAGGTGGTGATTGACTTAGCATTGCTGCTAGCAAATTTTAGTTTACTTTCAGTAAGAGCATGTTCACTGCATAGTAACTCTGCATTCACTTTGCCAAAATCAGTGGAGAAACAGCCTGTCAACTGCAATAGATGTAACTGGCTCTAGGGAGCTGGTCTAGAGTACTCAGTTTCAACGTGGTGAGTGTACAAGGCCTGTCTTCCATTTGGGGCACAGGAACCACCATTCACAGAAACACAGAATTAATTAGGTTGGAGAAGACCCCTGGGATCATTGAGTCCAACGTATAACCCAACACCACCCTGTCAACTAACCATGGCACTGAGTGCCATGTCCAGTCTTTCCTTAAACACTTCCAGGGATGGTGACACCACCACCTCCTTGGGCCACCCATTCCAATATTTAATTACCCTTTCTGTGAAGAATTTCTTTCTAATGTCCTGCCTAAACCTCTCCTGGTGCAGCTCTCCTGGTCTTCTTGTCCTGTCACTGGCTGCCTGGGAGACCAACCCCTCCCTGGGTACAGCCTCTTTTCAGGTGGTTGTAGAGAGTGATAAGGTCACCCCTGAATCTCCTTTTCTCCAGGCTGAACAACCCCAGCTCCCTCAGCTGCTCCTCATAGGACTTGCTCCAGACCCTTCAGCATATACGCTGCCCTTCTCTGGACACATTCTAGAACCTCAGTGTTTTTCCTGAATTGAGTGGCCCAGACCTGGACAATCCTGGACACAGGATTTGAGGTGTGACCTCACCAGTGATGAGGACAGGGGAAGAATCACTTCCCTAGTCCTGATGGCCACAGTATTTCAGATACAGGCCAGGATGCCACTGGCCTTCTTGGCCACCTGGGCACATGCTGGTTCAGGTTCAGCTGCTGTGGACCAGCACCTCCAGGTCCTTTCCCACTGGGCAGCTTTCTGGCCTCTCTGCCCCAGCCTGTAGTGCTGCACTGAGGCCAAGGTGTACTTCATTAGTCTTGTTGAAATTCATGCCAGTGGTCTCAGCTCATCTATCCAGCATGTTGAGATCCCTCTGCAGAGCCCTCCTAGATCCTAGCACCCAACTTGGAGTCATCTGCAAATATGCTAATGGTGGACTCAATCCCCTCATCCAGACCATCAATAAAAAACTAGGCTCAACACTGATCCATGGGGGATGCTACTGGTGACTGGATATCAACTGGATGCAAAATCATTCACCACCACTCTCTGGGCCCAGCCATCCAGACAGTCCTTATCCAGCAAAGGGTGCACCTGCCCAAGCTGTGGGCTGCCAGCTTTTCCAGGAGCGTGTTATGGGAGATGGCGTCAAAGGCTTTGCTGAAGTCCAGGTAGACAACATCCATGGCCTTCCCCACATCCACCAGGCAGGTCACCTGATCATAAAAGGAGATCAGATTGATCAGGCAGGACCAGTCCTTCCTAAAATCATGCTGGCTGCTCATAGTTATCTTAGAGTAGAGACTCTATGGGCTCTACTCTATGATTTACACACGGCATATAAAATACTGAACCGTAATCCTCTAATTTTGTCTGACCATTTATGTTCAATAAGGCCCATATTGATCCATCCTGTACATCAAAATGTGTAATTTGAAAAAAATATATAAAAATTCTTACATGGAATAGAGAAGCACGAAACAAGAGATGAAGAGAAGGACTACAGATTAAATATTAAAAGAGCACAAATATGGCTTGACCATCTAAAACAATCCCTCAGCTGAGAAATGTTAGCTTTCTACAGAATTGCTCCCTTGTAAGTATTTTATAAATCACTATTTTGCTAGTGAATAGTATGCAACCTGTTAAGCTTCTAGAGATGTTATATCTACATCAGAAAAGAATGGTTCTATTTTTAGCCACAAACATGTTCTGGGTAAAGAAAAGCAAAGTAAAGCCATGGCAATTAAACCTAATAGCTGTGCACAGCAGTTCTGTCAGGCTGTCTCTCCATAGGTGAATGGAAAATGCAGTGGGACTAAAAGCTCTGTAGCTAAAGGAAATTGCACAATTAAGATGCTTTTCTGATTTGGTATTTGTAATCTGTTTTTATAGGAGAGAGAAGCCATGCATTTGAGATTTTCTTCTAATTAAAGGGAAAACATTTCAGTGAGATTTGGTCCATTGATCCTATACCATATTCCTTCCAAGAATTAGAAATAAAGTGATTTTTAATTTCTTAGCTCCTGTCCTTTTATAGATTAAAAAAATGAAAAAATAAGAGGAAGATCTAATAATTCACAATTTGGCTCTCTGCTTTCCTTCCAGAATTCTCAACTCTGCCTCTAGCCTTTAGATCCTTGAAAAAAACCCCCACACCAACAACCAAGCAAAAATCTAAAAAAAAAGAAAAACCCAGAAAAAAACAAAAACAAAAACCAAACACAAAACCAAACTCTCCCCCCCCAAAAACCAAAACCAAATTCCACAACCCTGAAACACAAAACCAAAAGAAACTCCTAACATAACAAAATGCTCATTTATTTTTCAGATATTGCAGATATTTCTCATTAGCCATTGGCCCAAATTTGACTGTGCTTGGGTACAGCCACTCGTAAGAGACAATACTTGGGATAAATAGGTGCTAATTATGTTTTGAAGAGTCTCTTAGCACTTTTTGACATATTGCATATCCAAAAATTGTCTGTTCTGAAAATTTCAAATAAAGCTCATCTGAAGTGAGATGTAGCTGAAAAGAGTCATTAGAAGAGACATGAAAGCATTCTGGGACATTATTTGTTGGTAATCATGAAAATAAGAAGAATCCTAGGAGTTTTGAAGATTTTTAAAGAATGAAAAATGACTAAATACAATTTGGAGTCCTAATCATTATGCTTAACTACAGGCAAACACAGTTTTGGAGGAAACAGAGTAACAAGACTGCTAAAATGGTGGAACTGACCTGTCTACCATGTTGTTGAGTGACATTCATTTTTCACAGCAACAAGCAAGAAAGTTTTACATCCAGCAGTGCCTTCAGATGAAATTTTCAGGATGACATTAGTACCTGAATTAGAGAAGCTGCCTTCAGGTTTGCAGTGCAAAAACATAATCCCACTGAACTGGAAGATTTACCATGTTGAGGCTTACATGCTATGGCATTCAGGGTATCGCACATCTGGACCTTTGCATCTTATGTCTAAAGAAATGGACCCAAGAGCTCTTCCACATGATGCTATGAAGACCAGAAAATGATTACAGTGTTTATCAGCCAGGCTCCTGAACTGGGCACTGAGGTCCAGTATTTAAGACATGTCTTGGAGTCTTCTCTCTGAGGGTGAAGTATTGCAGTGCTTCTGCTCACAGGCTGTGATAAGGGTCAGCCGTAGTTGGAAAAAATGGCTGATAACTGGCACATCTAATTGAGCTTGCAGCACCTGTGAGGGTTGTTCCTTTTTGACAAAATACAGTCAGTAGCAGACAGCTTTCTAATGTATGTTTATAGGGATGCTGGAACCAGACATTTACAGAGTGGAAAAAAGGATTTCAAACGACAGCTAACAGAAATTTACAATCGCAAAATTTGCACATTAGAATTCCCCTTGAAATAAAGGGTTAGAACCCATTTATGATCTCTGAACAAACCTAGGCTCTCTGAGAGTCTCTGTGCAGTCACTTCTTTATACAACTGCCTTCTTCTTACCTTCCAGCCCAGAGGAGCTTCATAGTTAGAAGCACCATTTCATGTGACTCTGTCTTAGTCAAATGGTTTGCTTCTGAATGGCTATCACAAAGACTTCATTTTTCCCTTCTTAAGAGGGCACATGCTCCTACCAACCCAAACCCTGAGTCTGAAGTATCTCTTCATCTATAATAAAGGCATATCACAGTAGTTACAGACACAGACACTATGTCAATAAACACCCAGGACCACAGCCTCATTTGTTACAGCTTTGTATCTCTGAAGGTCTGCAAGGAGGAAAGCAGAAATCAATATGTGCAGAAGGCAAGAATACTGAGTAACTGCCAAGGTGGACAGACACAGCTCTCCATAAGCTGGAGGAGAGGCAAGGAAAATGGAAAATCATGAAGTAAAATAGAGAACCCACAGACCCATGAAAACTCCTCTTCAAATATTTTGTCCCCATGTCTTGCAGAGAAAATATACAGAAAATATATTTGTAGAGGAAAAAGTCTGTATTAAGCTAAAATTATAGTTCAGAACAAACTTTAATAACTAATGGTAATACAAAAGTATTTCACCTGTAGTGAAATAATCATTAAAAAGGAGGAAATTGAGTGTTAAATACAACAAAAACTGAAAGATTCAAAAGCACTGAAAAATGTGTTATCCAAATACCCTTGGGTCTGCCCAAAAGATATTCAATGCAAAAACAAACAACAACAAAAAAACCCAGTTCAGTAACTCTGAGATACTCTTTTTCACCGAAGGAAAAAAGAAAAAGAGGCTTAATTTTCATCAGCAATACAGCAAAACAGAATTATTTAAATTCAACGTTTAAATTTTTATACTAATACCATCCTCTGGGATCAACAGAGAGCTCAAGAAAGAAACTGTAACTTAGCACTGTAACTCCCATCAGCTTGACTAAGGGCAAAAGACACAAGTCCACCTTCCACAATGTTTTACTGTGAACCCTTATATTATGCTACAGCAGTTCAGTATGTCAGAAAAAGACACAGAGGTTACGTGAAATAAGACTTGCACATATATATAAAGCAGCAGAGGGAGAAAGAACCTGACCTTAAACTGTTAATTTAACAAAAATACAATTGTGCTTTTCAGCCTGAAGCCAGTGTTACATAAGCACCAGTAATAGAGAAAAATGGTTTCCACGCAACATAGCCTGATAATCTATCTGAATAAGAAGCTATTTTTAGTTTTCAAGAAAAATGACATCTTCAGATGAAAGCATCACTTCCACTATACTCAAAAATTACTTCTCGTCAGTCATAAGTATAAGGTGTGCCATCTATTTACATGTTTTGCACAGATTTGATACTTTACCTGATACATAGCCTACATGTTAAGTTCTATTAAACTACATATAATTTAGTAGAATATTTCATTCCAGTAGATTCTGTTTATTAAAATGAATAAATACAAGGTTTTTCTTGAAGCCAACTTCATTGTTATGTTTTGTAAATAGAAGTCAATTATATTTCCATGATATTAGTTGTAATTTTTAAAGACACTGATGTAATTTCCTTGTAAACCAGTTTCTAACAACAGTACTGTACAATAGTATAATACAGATTTTTTCCCCCAGCTTACTCTTTGCCCATTTAAAAATTCTTTCTCCTGTATGCATGATACTTATACACACTGCTTATCACAAGCAGAATTCAGAAGATGCTGTTAATTTTGTCACTGTTTTGTATAGAGACTGCACTATGGGATTAATGTAAAACAGGATCCCAAACCAGAAGTCTCTGAGCTAGTACCTAAAACAAAGTACTCACTACACCAAGAAAAGTTAAAGAATAAAAAAGCAGAGAGGAGAGCATGACAGCAAAAGAAGTCATGTTAGTGTCACAGAGAGAGAGCACCATGCTTTCTACATATAAATACAGGCAACATGACAAAAGAAGTGGGAAGGCAAAAACGTCAGAGGAGAGGGAGCTCAACAGAAGAGGGAATGGTAGAAAAAAATTTACATATTAAAAGTTTAGGCTGAGAGTTGGTGGATAGACAGATGATCACACAAATGATCACAGGTGACTAAAGGCCTGTGATTCCAGCTGTAACTCTGCAACTCGAGAGTGACTGCCCGCAGCCCAACCTGCTAGTGAAGTAAAACCACCTAGAACCCAGGCAAGTGACTTTAACCAGTGACGTGTACTTCAGGAGCAGGAATGCAGGACTGTGAGTACAGTCACTGGATGCTGAGGTACCATCCAGCTGCTCATTTAGTGAGAGCAGCTCTGTGTCCTCAGCAAGAGCAGTTGTTGGTTGTCTGAGCTGAGGGCAGAATCACCACAGGCTTCTTCATGTACGCTTGTGTTTACCTGTACCAAGAGATAGTGATGGCTGGCATGATTGTTCAGATTTATGTTTTTCCATGGTGATGAGTTCTGCATGTTTATGTTAGGAAAATCGTGGACTTCGTTCATATATATTCAGAGGTAATAAAGCAATTCAGCACTACCAACTTCATCTCCTGGGAAAAGGAACAGTTATTTAGCATAAACACTTTGTTTACAGCCCAAACTCAAAACCAATGCTAGCTGGCCAGCTGACATATGCCTGAAGCATATTTATCTGACAAAGGAAAACTCCCTCAAACAAGGACAACACAGTAATGAACAAACAAATTATATCTATTGCACTCATAACACTGTAATTAGGATGGGATTTAAAGATGGCAATACCTTTAAGGGAAAATCTGAGGGAAAACATAAATCAAAGCAGTTACTATTTCTAGAAGGAAAGCCGAAAACATGTCAAAAACAGTAACTGAAGTTGTACACCTATAAAAACTTCTTTCAAATTTCTGTATCATTGCATGCTGTTTTGCAATTGTGCCAATGCCACGGTTATAGAGTGTTTTTTTGAAGCATGTTAGCTGAAAAAATAATTGACATCGGTGGACTGAGCACTGCACTGCCATGACCACATGAGCCTGGCACAGCTGTGGCAAAGGCAAAAGAAGCACTTGGGGCCACAGGAGGGAGAAATCAGCAAAGCCACCTGTGCCAGTGGAGAAAATATGGCATCCTTAGTTCCTGTAGCAGTAAGTCCCTTTTCCCTGAAAAAAGGTGTTAATGCTCTGCCCTTAATTTTTAAATCTTTTGTGAATTCTGGTATTGCTTCACTAATACTAAATTCAGAAGGGTGGTCCATGTTAAGCAATCAGGCTTTGGCTTCTATTGAATGAATTACTAAGATACTATTTTCAATGGTGTTGATATTAAACATACAATGGAAGACTTTTTTTTTATCATTGCGCTGCTTCATGTGTGCTTAATAATAAGAATTCCTACCAAAGAAAACATTGATGCACCAAAGCATCACATCACCTTGTATAATAGCAACACAACAAAATATCTAAGAAATATCTTAAAATATTAAGACTTTGAAGAGAAAGTAAGAATAAATGAATGAACAAATATATAAACGTATTTATGAATAAGTAGAGAAGAATAAAGCCTAAGGTGTTGGTAGTTGCTTTTGGTAGATTTTTTTTCCATTTAACAAACTAGTGTTTAGAAGAATACATAAGATACAGATGAAATATGTAAAACACATACATTATCACATTTGAAATGTATTGCTGCCAGAGCCTTGTTTTTAGGCATCGGTCTGGGATGAAGGATGAGCTCGACAAGGGCTGCGTAGCTCTGGAACACAGAGGAGTTTGACTGTCACCTGAGACAGCAAGAGCCAGAAAACTCTGAAAAACCATTTTGTGCACGTATGGGAAAACCAGTTTTTATGAGCGAGAGGGCATTCAGACAAACCCTTTTAGTTCTTGAATGTGTAGAAGGGGAACTAGTAGATGGTAATGTGCTAGTCACCAGGCAACATGGAAAAATACGATGCATCTTTGTGGATATTTGCCTTCAAGTGTTTTGCAGTATTCAGAGTAAGACACTCCATCAAGAAGTGTGTGTCCTTGTGACATACACAAACAAAACTTCAGTTAGTAGCTGTAAATTGTTTTCTTATTGCTAATATTATGCAGCAGGTCTTTATTTAAAGGATTTCTGTTTGTTTCTATATATATATATATATATATATTTTTTTTTTTTTTTTTTAAATTTAAACAGTACACTATAGCTGTTATTTCAGTTGGGGTCAGCCTGAACATTGCTACAAAAATTGCTGGCACAATTTTTGACCAAATGTGTTTGGACTGAGACAACTTGGTCATTTAATTTAATTAAATTCTCTACTCTTCTCTTTTCCATCACGTATAATTTAAGCCATGTGTAGAATCTTAGATTAGTGCAGCAGTGAGAAAGCAAATCTGTCTACTGCCAATTCTCCAAGCAAATCTTATAGTTAGTGTTAGTAAAGCAAGTCAGAGACTGAATGAGAACAATCTTATGTTTAATAGTTTTTAAAACATTGTACTTTTAAGGAATAATAAAAATTCTTAATGTTGGTATGTCAGTGGTGTTATTTTATACTATATACTCTTTAGCTGGCACAGACCCAAGCATGCTGCTGATAAAGCACATTAGCTGAAATAATTATGCCACTGACACAGTTAGGATGTTGGGCTAAGCAAGCTGATTGCTATTACTAGCATTTGCCTTTTGATGCAAAATAATAACTCAGAATATAATTCAGTGGTAGAGGAAAAAAAAAAAAAGAACCAATTTCACCTGTGGCGCAATTCCAGTAAATGTACATGAGGAAGACTTTGGAGCAATTCATCAGCTAAATATCTTGTATTACATATGTTCACTTAAGGTACCATGATTTTATTCTGAAAAATGCTGAAGCAGCACAAAATAAGCAAAGAATCTGTATGCAGCAGAAATTGCAATTACCTGAGATGTTTCTTGAGGCTCCAAGTCAATCTTTAACTGTCATAGAAAGATCATAATGCAGGATTTTCTAATATATTTTCTTCATAAACTACACCTTTGTGGGCCCCTTCCAACTCAGGACATTCTATGATTCTATAAAGGCAACCTGTGGGGCTTTCTGCTTGTTCTCCTCCCTGATTTTGAAGACTTCTATGTTCTAAAACATTGCTAATCTATTGTGATGTAAAAACTTTGCCAGTTGCTGTTTGCTCTGTTTTGGATTCCCTATTTCAGTCTTAAAGCAAATTAGTCTCCGTGTAACTACCTAGCTGGACTACATATTTCTATTCAATACTGAGAAAAGTTAGAGCACTTACAAATTCCCCCGTCACAGTAATCATGACAGCAGTCATTTTTGCTGTCAAATCTTCTAGGGTCAATGTTGCCTCCTTGTCTCCCATTTTTAAGGTTGGGGGTACTGGAAACCTATTGGCTTCCTTGCAACCCACAATTCAACAAGACACTCAGATATTGTAGCCAAAGCCAAAAGGATGTTTTTACAATCCCCTTAATTCCCTTGCTCACACATGTAGAAAATCCCAATCTACCCTTTAAAAAACCCCCACCAAAATAAGAAAATGATTAGTCAAATACACACACATGCTTGGTTTTGGTGGTATAAGAGGAAATGGGCTCAAGTTGCTCCAGGGGAGGAAAAAATTCTTCACTGAAAGGGTTGTCAAGCATTGGAATAGATGGCCCAGGGAAGTGGTTGAGTCACCATCCCTGGAGGTATTCAAAAGACATTTAGATGTGGCACTTGGGGATACAGTTAACTGTTGGACTCAATGACCTTAGAGGTTTCTTCCAACATAACTGATTCTATGACTTTATGAACGTTACAACAAGTAGAAGAAAAATTCATGAATATTGCAGAATGCTTCCTAAGGTATTTAATATATACTATTCTGTGTATTAAGCAACCAAAAGGATGTTTTAAAGGAAAAGGAAAATTAGACACTGTGCATTTATAGCATTAAACAGCATCATATATAATGAAAACATTCCAGTTCTGAAAGAGGGGAAGAGCCCAAAACCAAAAAATCTGATCACCCATGTTCTGACAGGCCCAAAAAATTTCACAGTATCATGTGAAACTCTGATGCTTTCAGCTCAGAGTTAGAAAAACTTTCCTCTACCAGAGTGAACTGGAAAATAATTAAACTTATTACTGTGTCAGAAGTTTTCTACTTTTCATGCTATTGATTAACTGCTGGCAAAAATTAGTTTACACGTCTTGCATTTTTAATAGAGATCTATGTCTACTGCCCTCTGGACAGTCTGGATCTTTTAAATTACATCTACTTACTAAGAATTTTAATAACTGTTTCAGTGATTGGTACTTTCTGGATCATTAAGAGCTGAATACAAAGAAAACAGCACTTCAGTAATACTTATCTAACTGTAGTTTTAGGTAAATATCTGAAAGAAAAGGAAGTCTTCTTCAGCAGGAATGAAAGTATCTGAGAAAAAATTATCTTGTTTTATATATAAAAATAAGTTTCCTAAGGGAATTTGGAAAAACTCTTCATAGAGAATGACAGTCAGGGCACCCTTTATATTCTGAACAGGAAAAGAAAGCAAAGGAACGTTTGTGAGTGTGAATGGGTGGAGGGAGTCTTTCAATGCAAATTTTATCACATAAGGATTATATTATTTTGCACAAACTTGCTAATATTAAGTAAGAAAACTACAGGGAAGGCTGGACTCTAGCCTTCATTTTGCTGCAGCAAGCCACTTGACCCCAAAACGTAAAAGAACTGATCAATAAGGGTAGGACTATCAGAATCAGATCCTACTCTCTCTTTTCTCAAAGTGAAATCTGATGGTTTTACTAAAACACAGATTTGACTTGAAAAAAATTCAAACAAAATATAAGGAAGTCCCAAAGAATTTGTGTTTTGAAAAACACGTCCCCAAGCTACTTGCAATTATTTAGGTGCTAGCTAACAATTCTCTTCAGTTTTTTTCTTCAGGGTTTTGGGTGTTTGGTTTTTTTTTTTTTTTTTGTTTGGTTTTCTGTTGGCTTTTTGTTAGCTTGTTTGTTTGAATATTCTTGGTTTTTTGGGGGGATGGGTTTTTTGGGGGGGGGGGTTGGGTTGGTTTTTTAGGGGTTGCTTTTGGATTTTTTTGGTTGGTTACTTTTTTTTGGTTGGGAGTTGGTTTTTTTGGTTTTGTTTTGGCAAAACATCCTGTTAAGTAACAGAGAGAGGAGCCCAGAGAGAAGCCCTACATTATAATTTACTCACTACTAGTCTGATTCCTTGGTCGCTAACAAGTGCAGGTTTGGTTGCAAAGAGAGCTACAGTAGATAGTTGATGAGTTGATGTCAGAACACAGACCATTTTAACACTGATAAGCAGAGTTAGGGAAAGGGAAACAAGAAAAGAGAGAAAAGTTGTAATAGGTACCCCAGCCAGTGCAGAGTGAAGGTGATAGCAAGGGTATGTCTAATCACACTCCTGATTTCCTTAAACATGCACCAGATGACATAAGAGAACTGGGATTTCCACAGCATAATAAAACTTAAGAGAAGCAAAATCTCTGACACAACAGTTTTGCTGCCTGATGTATACACCAGAAGTCCATCTAGAACTTGAGCCACCGTAAATACCAAAACTACAAAGTGATAACACTGAGGTACAACAAAAAGAGAAACAACAAAAAGATGGGTTAGAGCAATCCCTCAACATCACAAGTACTAAAGAGCAAAATACCCGACACAAATTCTAGCACCCTCACAGAAAGGCAATCTTGTCAAAACTTGTGTTTCTAAATTGAAAATCCATCTTCATTTGTACAACTGCTGTGCTGGTATTAACCTCACTAGTCCAGCTGGAATGGATGGGATGCCTGAATCACAGAAGAGTACTATTTACAGATTTTACCAATTTGCTGGATAACCAGAGAAGCTCCCCAGCTAAAAGCATGTTTTTGAGCAGGAAAGGTGTGCAAGGTGAAGGATGCAGCAGCTCATAAACTATGAAATATTCTGCAAAAACTGTTAATGACACAGAAACCTGTACATTTGCCTGTGCATCTCATCAGCTTGACTCATTTACTGCCACATGGGCCCTCTTAACAGCAACACAAGCATCGTTGCTTACAGTTCACCCAGTGTTCATCTGTGGACTGCTCAAGAACAACTCATGGGAAGTATTTGCTACTAAAGATTTGTTTTCCAAGCTGTACATATCAGCTTGATAAGCCAAACAAGCTTAGAAATGTTTCCGGAAAGGAAAATGATGATTTGTATAAGAGAAGTACCTTAAAAAACCTGGGGGTCCTCTCTGTGGCACAACATAATGTGTGAGGTTAAACAATATACAGATAATCACCAAAGACAGCCTAGCCTGCTTATTATAAGATTACTTCAAGGCTGTATCTGCAGTTACTGGACTGTCTGTCCAGGCTGATTTAGCCTGCTGACATTTTGCTATGAAGATATTTTCAGCATTTTGGAGTTCTGAGTCTCATGGATGAAAAGGACACCTTTCCATCAAGCAAGATTGGGAAATATTCCAATAATTTCCGTCTGCACACTGGTTTAAGCAATCCTAGCCCTGAATGTTAAAATTATTGTTTAACTCCTTATTGACCACATCTTCACAACTTTAATCATGTTGCACACAGAGCATGGTAGAGTCCTTTACTCTGGAAATACTGTCTGCATTTAAATAAACCGACTACAGATTTCTAAAAGAACAGGAAGTACCATAAAAATTACAGAATGCCATCCCTCGCAATGGCAGGATTTGATGGAGTCAGCATTCCATTCATATGAGAACCAGGAGTAAGTTACTAAACAGTAGCCTCAGAAGGGCAGAGGCAGACTCTTAAATTAGGTTGATAAGATGAAGACTAGTGGACAATGTTTTGCTACTGTATTATTAATCATTATGTAAAAGGTGAGACTTCCAGTCTGCAAGCTTAATGTTCATATGCCCAGAGAATTTCTATGGGCAAAACTTAAACTGCTTCAGTGCTTGCAGAAGTCACACACAGCAAGAGTACAGATATAGGTAAATAGTGCAGCACAGTAAACAGTGTCTTCTCCAAAATCTCAGGAACCTCACTTCTGATTTTTTTTACCAAGGGATGGAATGACCAGCCTTTGAGAGTGCCAATGGACAAAACTCTACTGTCATTTCAGAATCAAAGTTCTTGGACACAATGCAAACTCTTCTGGCATATTTTGGGTAGACAGCTCCTGATCAGCTTCAGGACTAAAATGATCCCAGGTTCATCTCCTGATTGTGTGCCAGGGCTGTGTCTTTAACATCCAGGTAGCCAAAGAGTGAACACTGACAGATAAGATCTGGCAAATCAATATCTGCTTCATTAGGTATTTCAGTGTCTATACGCAAAGTACTGCATTCCTACACGTTGACATTATCAGCGATGTTGGAGTAGGTCTGCTTCCCAAAGTAATCTGATGGACTGCAAGACAGAAATTGTTTTGATGTGACAGGTTTTTCTGCGTGGTAAGTGACACAGAGGAGGATTGAGTAAATCCAGCAAATACACTGTACAAACGGAAACAGAAGTAAAACACCCCACTCATGCTCTCATGCCCACAGCACAGCAATAGGATGGCACCATAGCACAGCAGTACTAACCAAGTCCTCCAAACACATCATCTGTGTGAGGACCATGACACCATTGCTCCAACAGGCACAGCCATTGTGTGTTTTGATATGCCCTTGATATGCCCAGTCCCACTGAGACACAACACTGTGGAGGGATACAGCCTGCTCCAGCCAGTTTTGGTTTGGATGACTTGACGAAATTCCCTGTATTGATGTTGATGACTGCAAATGTAGCAGGGGCATTTCCAGAAAAGGGACATTAACGCTGTCCTATCATGGTCATGGTTCAGAACAGTGAAGTCTAAAAATTTCTAGTAGAAAAGCACTCTGGTATTTTACCAATAGGGAGGGAACTGAAGAAACAAACAAAAGCAGAAAGAATCTGACTCCAGTAATGTCAGAGAAATATTCCAGTGAAAGAATGTGGATGATACAAGAAGGCAGAACTGGCACAGAAGACAAAGATGAAGAAAATGGGCAAGGGGTCCTAGGATCATTTTTTAAACCCAGATTTTGTTCATTGCAGCAGTAGAGGTGATTTCTCTTGAAACTTATCTTCCATATCTATACTACTACTGCAGTGTTCATTTCGGGTGTCCTCTAAGCTAAAAGCTATTACAAGTGCAAAACAAGAAATGACATTCTATGGAGGTAGGCAGCCATATTACAGCTATGGAGGAAATTACTGGACCTTTTTATAAATTAAGTTTAAAATTGAGATTTCTAGTACTGGAGGATAGTGGTTTGCACATAGTATGGACAGCAAAGAACTTCTGAGTTTTATCATGGTAAGTGATAAACTCGCTCCTTTTCAGCAAGTGTATCACTTTAGCTAACATCTTCCTAAACTGAACAGAGCTAGGCACTTAAATATTGCTATCAGAGAGCCGGGAGTGGACAACCTGGTGTGCCACGACCTTCCTAGAGAGAGCATCCTGCAAGGAACAACTCTTCCAGGGGCGGTGGCAGGCCTCCCTGGGCAGCAGGTGATTTCAGCAAGTGTAGGAACTTGTCTGCTACAAGTGATATCAGCTCTTGTGATTCAGCTCTTTATGAAATTGCCCAAGGTGAACGTGGGGACAGAGAGACAGGAGCCTCATTTGGCACTTCTACAGAGGCAGCTTTTATTGACCAGCAGCCCCTATGAAGGGAAGGCCAGGGACAAAGGCTCCCTGACATCTGGGCTTGGTGACAGAGGTTATATGGGGAAGGCAGGGGGTCGGGTAGAAACCAATTAGCCAACAGGATGCAAGCTATTACCATAAAGAAGCAAGGCATGCTAGGCGTGGTTCACTTTGTCACCATGACCCTGAGGAAGGTGGTTTATCTCTGGGGAAAGTCTTTTTGGCCTCAGGCCTCTCTCCTCCAAGGGAGTGCAGAGGGCTCTTGTGCCAAGGGCTCACAGACCTCCACACTTAAATATACTTTTAAGCACATAGATAGTTGGTTTGATGCCTCTCAGCTGCAGTTTGCAGCAAAGTAAATAAGATCTGTTAAATAAACATTAAAACATTACTAAATATTTATTGAAGAAAATATTGTGGGATGTGATGCATCAGGAGACCTGATTATGCTCCACTTCATGGTCTACTGCCACACTGCTTGAAAAAAACCAGCTGAACATTTTTGAAGGCAAACATTCAATACCTAATTACATTTTATAAGGACATAAATGGTGACACCATATCCCAACATTACTAAAAGGAGTACAAACATTATCAAATCATCTGTACAACTGAAAGCACTCAATATTTATTTTACATCATCTATTACAAAGGTGAAGTAGGCAAAGAAGATATTTTTGTCTTAACTAATCAAAACTCCAGCCTGGCATAAGCAGAGTAAGTCAAAGCGTGATGTCCATGTAGCCATTCAAGAAGAGCCTATGATACATCCCAGTAGGATAATGGAGGGCAGAAGAAGGAGTTTTGTACTTAAGATCCAGGTGTAATATCTGCCACATTTAGTCCAACTACAAGTTTTTGAGGTAATAATTTGTGACAGGTATTATCAATACGGTATTCATAGCAATAAAATAGTATTTTTAGCTGTATTAACTGTTCTTGAACTTTGTACACATTGATATAATTTTTCTTCCTTTACCTAAAATATTCACTATCACCAAAGCAAACAATTCACTTTGTATTTCCAGTATATTTCTGTATTAAATGTTGACTTACATGTGTTTGTTTACCGGCAGCTTCTCTTCAAGATACTGCTGTTACAGAACATCAGTGTTTCACAGTTGTAAGCACAAATAATTCAGGCTGATGTTTGCTAAAATGGTTTTTTTTTCATATTGGCATATGAAAACCTGAAGTGGGATTTGTGACCCAGCCCTTGCAACCATGCAAGTAGTAGTAGTGGAGCACCTGTAGTTGAGGTCTACGTTCAAATTCCCTTCCGTAAACTACAAAAGCAGCCTTAGTCCTGTACTCCAATCACTGAGAGAAATTTCAGCAGTTTGATCAACTTAATGTGTAGAACCTCCCAAAGTTTAAGATAGATTTTTCAATATTCTCCAAATCAAACCATTTGTCCCAAATACAACCAATTAATTTAATACACCAGGACCTATCAGGCTGTGAAGTGATTTGGCAGTAGCTTTCCATATAGACTGAAATATGCTGCAAACACAAAGCACAGTCTTTTCCAAATTTCCACCAGCTTTTTTCATTCTCTCCCTTATTTTTCAAAGAAATAGAGATGGATATCAAATAAATGGTTTGAAATAGTCCTGGTAAAATTATATGCAAGTTCAAAGCTGTAAACAACCCAGACCAAATTAGTTCTTCCTCCTCTTAAGATTTTCATTAGAGAATAAAATTTCTCCTATACATGCCTTGAAATCCTGATTCAATTTAATTATGCCTTAGCTCTTATCCAAATAACATAAATTGAGAGATTTTGATGATAAACAAATATACTAGGACTACAACCCACTTTCACTGCACACTGTATCATTTCAAATCTGTTCAATAAATACATATTTAGTTAATTAAATGACTAGCAGTTCACTCAGTGGACAAACATTGAAGCTAAACGTTGACTCTTAGCTATGCATAGCACAGTCATTTATCAATTCTTAATCTGGTTTCACTGTCTGAAAAAAATGGAGCCTATTACACATACCCTAATAAAATTCTCAAATATAACAAAACTGAAGTATGCCATGTTGTCAACAGATTTCAGGTAATAATAACAATAAATTATGCTGTCTATGCTCTTGATACATGTAAACATTACAACTCCCTATAAAAATGCTAAAATGGTTTAAGAATTATTTATTGTGTTTTCTCAATAATATATGGATCAAGGGATTTCAATGAAACCTTTTTGATGTTCTCTATGAAGTGTCTGAAAATTTAAATAAAATGGCTGAGGTTCAGAGCTGTCAAGCCAGAGAAATCTCACTTGGAGGAGGAATAATGAATCATGGTGTCTTTCAGATAATTTGGACTCCTTCCTTCTCCAGCATTTTCAGAAATGCTTATTGTAGATATACAGCTAGAAATACATCTGGGCACATAGCTGGCAAGTAAAACAGCTACAAAATTAAGGACTATCCACTTCTATAATCAAATCTTTCCACCCCCTATCAGAAGCCTAATGGAAGACTGAAGAAACTTAGCTACTATTTATTTTACATTAGTCTGTAATGTAACATGCTTCTTTCAATCACTTATGATTTACTCACAGTACTCCAAATTCACATCAAGAAGGACTGTGTAGGGCCCTGCATAAAGACTTTTTGAAGGATCAACCTCATGAGAGAAGAATCAAAAATTATGTCTGCTTCACTAAAAATTCAAGGAAAAATAAATCCTACCAAATTCCTGTGCTTTTTTTTCTTTCTTTCTTTTTTGATGCAGGACAAAATGTTCCAAGATCCCCCCTTCAATTTTGCTTCTAAATCCTGACTACCTCCTTCTGATTTCTTACCCCATCTATATGCTTATGGGCATATAGTCTTCTGGACTAGAGAGGTTCTGTTCAGAGGTGCATCCCTTTACAAAGGAGCTCCGCATGAAAAAAAGAAAGGTACAGAAAACCAACTCTGGTTTTGGAGACATATAGTTCCATGTTTTTAGAGGTTTCTAGCCCTTAGCTGCATTAAAAAACTTTAAAAAGTGAATTCTCACTGATCAAAACCCAGAAAACAACAAAATGCCTTACAAATTGGTTTTGTATCTGAGAAGCACTAATAGAATTTCACTTCATGATAAGTTTCAAGATGTGACAGACATCATTAGACTTCACATCCAACACCTGGCCATGAAACAGAGCACTGCCACCTTCCCGCTCAGCACTGTGCCTTCCTTCTGCTAGATGATCCCAGCCCATCCCTCTGCTCCAGTGCTGGCTCTCTCACTTAACAGGGAATATAGATTTCACATTGCTCCAGTTCCATACTCTTCTTGGAGGTTAAGATTATGCCATGAATATGACTGAAACCTCAATTAAAAAATGTACTGAAGACAACAAGTGTTCAATGAGTTCTTCAAAGGCAAGTATTAGAGGCTTAATACTCATTCTCAGTCATTTGTCTTTGCTAAGGATCACAATGGTATGGAAGAAATTTGTTTTACAAATGAGGTATGTATACCCAAAACTATATTATTCAGATTTTATGAGTGAGTCATCTTGTCACTTGATGATTTGAAATTGCTTCTTCCTAAGCATGTAGGTATGCAGTTTATAAATGGAGATTTCCACTAGTTAACTGTAAATCTCCTCCACAGCTCAACAAATCCCACTGACCACCTCTTCCTCACAGTTGTTCTAAACAAACACCATGCAGATTATTCATGGGTATGTGTATGTTATGTTTCCTCTAATGACTCTGGATTGTTCTTAATCTTTTCAATATCTGCGCACTATAAACAGAGATTATCTCAGGATTAGGGTGTTAATTTAGAGTGTGTCAGGTGGTTAGAGAAACTATTCTTGTGTTTGACCTGATGCCACTTAAATCTTAAGCCAAATTGCCATTCCTTCATTAAGATGTGAACAATTTCTAATTAATAGTTAACAATTATTTGGACTTTCTTTCCTGATCTTCCTACAGAATGTGCATTCTGGTTTCAAAATTTAAAATGCAAAAAAGATCATGAAGCATAAAACAAAGTGCCAGTTAATACTGTACATGATGTTGCACTTGAACTAGCCAAGCATGAGAACAATGTATAGGAAAAATAAGGCTTTATGAGTAAAGTAATTTACTCTTGGAGTATCAAGTCATTTATCAAATTGTGTTTTAAAATGGACCATAAATCTTAAAACTGTATCTTTTAAAATTTTCCATAAAAAATCATTTAAAAATCATTTTTTCCCCAGTTACAACACCAAGTCAGGAAAGCACCTTTATTCACTTTTATTTAGCAAAACCCTTCACATCAGGACTGCCTGTAACTCACACTCTGACATTCACAGTGATGCTGAAGCCAGGCCTTAAAACATCATTGCCAGTCTGAACAACCCTGGCAAGGCTTCCCCCTTGTTCTCTATCTTTTCTGCATTACTCTGCCACAATGCCACCATAAACCAAGTTGAAGCGACTGGGGAGAAAGCCCGATTGGAACGGCCAGAAAGCTGTCACTTCCAAGGTGGTTTTGAACAGATGAACTGAAAGGAAATTCCTGCAGCCAGGAAACCATGGGCCTTGGGGCTGCACTCTTTCAGAGGCTGAGCATGTTTCAGCAGAGCAAAGAACACTGACAAAGCTGACCCAGAGCGTACATGATGTTTATTTTTTCCTTCCCTTTGCAGTTGGCAATCTCTCTTTGAAGAGGGTACAGAGGTTTGTGCTGTCAGCAGGAGGGAAAAGAATTAAAAGACCATAGCTGCTGCAACATTCAATCGCCTGGGGTGAGCAGCACTGGTCTTCCAATGGCGATTCCTCAGGGAAGGCTCCCAGAAGGGAGCGGCCCCTCACTGCCTCACCTCACCTGTGTCACTCACACACTGGAGCAATCGGCTCCTTCTGAGATTTCTCAAATGAATGAGAGTTAAATATCCTCAATTTGACTAAATCTAGTGGCTCTGAGGGGACAGTAAGTATTACAAGTTCTATCTGGTTTCTGGTGGAGCAGTAAATTTAGAAGTGTGGGAAGAATAATTTATTTTTTATCCCTGACTCTTCATTTCTCTGTTTCTTTGTGATATAAAAAATAATAAAAAATAGCAAGACATCTTTATCTTTTAAAACCACTTCTATTCCCAAAAGGTGAAGCTGCATTTGCTCATATTTCCACTCAAGAACATGATAAAAACATTTAAGCCAAAATGAATAATTCTTGTCAGAAATCATCCATGCTTCTAACAGATGACAAAAAAGGGATTGGAAATTTATGACTATAATCAAGGCAGGGTCTCTTCATTAAAGAAATTGGTTTTAATTAACATAGCAGAAAACCTACCCAGAGCCTCCAGAGATTCTTTGGGTTGCTCTGGGAGTTTGGAAGTCACTTACAGCTTATTCAGAGGGTTTTTCCTCCAGTGCCCATTCTACTGCATTATGAAATGTACTGTGTGTCACTGCAGTACAAGAACTTGTAACAAACTTCATTTGCACTAGCATTAGAAATTTATGATGAACTCTCCAAGTATAAAAAACCATTTAAAATAACTGCCAGAAGGGAGAATGTTAGAACTGCTACTGCTTTTATCAGTCCCTGCAGTAAAACCAATGAAAAAGTGTATCTTAGAGTTTTAACAGTAACATGTTAATAAGTATAGGTCAACACCTGGTTTTGAAAACTTTAAATATAATAATAAAATTGCAGAAAGAAAAGAAGAAGCCATTATTTGTACTGTTTCTCTACATTTTGCTTGCAGTCATCCAATTTTTTTATTAAAAAATACTTGGCAACTCCAGCAAAAGAAAATAAATTTCAAAATAAACAATATTTTTAATCCTCTAATTTTATCCAGGTAAGTACTAGGGAAAAAAAATGCTCAAGGTGGTAATGGAAACAGGAATTATTTTTGCTAGCACTATAGGACTGAAAGGATACTCTTTAAAGCACTATTTTTTAATGCACAGGAACAAAAAAACAGTGTTGAGTGAAACAATACAACATTTAGTGTTGGTTCATCCTACTTCCTCCTCTTTGAGAATATAGAATTATCCATGATTTTACCTTTCTAAAATGTTAACTGGATTTGCAGAATGCAAAACGCAGGACTCTACCTTGGAGGCAAATGCCTACCTTACAAGGAGAAGCAGTTCAGACACTACAAAAATGCGTATGAACTGTTCAAGCTGAAACATAATCTGTACAAGAAGTAAAATGTCATTTTGAAAAATTAAATGACAACAGGCCAGGACACATTTATGTAAAATGTCCAAAGTTTACCTGTGTTCCTTTCTAATATTATGAGATATCTTAAAGGAAAATAAAACAAAAATTCAGAGGAGTAATGTTCTATTAAGCAATCAGCAAGTTATAAATAATTACATGTTTTTCTATGCACTATTAAATGAATATTTTTTGCATTTATTAGTATCCTTACACGTACATAGCAGTAGGAGTCTAATGCATCAGTAAGATATACCCAAAATTTTAAGAAATAATTTTTTATGTCAATGTGTTCTTACTAACCAGTACAGAGACATTTTTGAAGCTGGGATTTTTGCCTGCCTGTTTTATTGTATTCCTCTGTGAAATGTTTCCAAAATCAGCATGTTTCTGGAATATTGGTCCTAAGACGTGTTTTGCAATCATCATTCGAATTAATTTAAACAGATTGTTTTATGCATAGATATAACTAATAAAGGTTAAGCAATGCCACCCTCACACTGAATTATTTTGCAAGCAAAGGAAGAAAATGCAATGTTTTCCCTCCAAAAAGAACCTGAGCGAAACCTGGGCATTTTGTAAAGAGTGATCAACTACACCCATAACTTTATTCTAGGGCACCAAATCTAGACTAAACTAGTGAAATGTAGCATAGTTGAATACCATCTTATTTTCAGACAAGAGATGATATAAAGTACCTTTAAAAAAAAATTCTCGATACGAAATGTCAGTTTTCTGCAGTAATTTCAGAAGTGAGATATTGCAGATACTGTCACGTGTCTTGAGTCATGGGATGATCTCAGTGAAGAAACAAGTTTGTCATCTGAATCGGGTGCATGACAGTGGTCACAGGCCACCATCGGAGATGCATATCATGTGTCAGCACCAAAAACAGCAAAAAAGCTTTCTGCAGAAATTCAGAAGTTTCTGTCAAGAAAGCAGCCTGTTGCTTGCTACTAGCAGTCTCACTGGAAGACACCACTGAAAATACTGCAACTTCAAGAAAGGTCCTTCAATTTCATCTGGGGTATTTCCTTTCCTCTTCACCATAATTCACTAATATATATGTAGCTACACATGTTCTGAGGATATAAAATATGTACTTTTTGTGGCGGTTAAAGTGTAAAAAATCATATTAAATAATTATATTGTGAAAGTAAATGGAAAAATTATGCATCAAGCATAAGATTCAAGGAGATTCAGTCTCTATTTTAAAGCAATTTGTAAAGTGGTCTTTCTCCTCCAGCAGCAATCACTCTAATTCAATGACATGGCTTTTAAAATGCCACATTGCTTCACACACCTGGACCTACTTTCCTGAGCTTGGACTGTAAGCAGAACAGCAGGTTCTCAAGGAGCACATAATTATCCCAGTATGGCCCCAGCACTAAGTCTATGCTGAGAGCTGAGGGCTTTCTGTGTTTTTGTGATACCTGTGGTCTTACCTAGGAATTAAAAATCTAATCAATGCATGCATCAGTTAATGACTTTTACAGTCCTGGTGTAGAACAACACACTTAGGCTCTGCTTCAGTTCAACCTGCTTACAGAGTGTTTAAGGATATGCAGTTATATCTGTACACACACTGCTGGCTGCTGCAACCAGTCCTAATGCTACAGTTTTCATCCTAAGCTTCATGAGACAAAATGGCTTAACAGCCCTTCATATCTGCCCTGTCCACAGTGACAGCCATACTCTTCCTGCAGTCATCCAGCTAACTTCACAGAGGAAACAATACTCAAAGAGCAGAGACCTTTGTTGAGTGGATGGAACTTTACAGTGGTTCATAAAGATCTGCCTGATAGGCTGTATTCACATGCTATCTTTTGAGACTAGTCAGTCAGAATTGATTGCAACTATAAACCCTCAGAGAAATAGTTAATAGGTATGTGATGCTTACATCTCTGAAAGAGTCTGATGCAACTGGATCCCACTGTGAAGGATTAAATTTTTTCAGGCGAGCTTTTTTGGAAAAAAAAAAAGCTAAAAATTAAATAATCAAATAAATAAACAAACAAATAAATGACCAATCACATCTATGCAATAAACTGATTTCAAATAGAGACTTCCTAGAACATGACATGGAATATAGTCACAAAACACAGGAGTAGTCATTACATGCTAAAGCACTGGTGTTACCTGTGCTGCCTAAAATAACAGTGACAAAAGAACTTTAAAGTTTGGGCTTTAATACACTTCTGCATTCCTGGAGTTAGCTGTGCCATTGCTCCTACATGCTACTAAGTAAATAAAAGCCATTTTACATCTTTATTTTCCCACTTGTGTTAAAGAGATTCAGCAGGTACAGAGATAGCGGTTTTGTTACACACACATACTTTTACTTTGCTAGGAGTGCTTAGCACCATAATGAGTAGATTCCAATAGCACTGTAATTGTTTCCACGATGATAAAACGTGCTATCAAAATTTTTCTGCCAAAATATATTGATTTTGAGAAAACGTAATTTAGAAAAAAAAGTAATTGAAGAAAATCAATGTTTTGTTGCAACATCTCTGTAAATGTTTCAGTATTATATTATTCAGTATCCAGTTTCATATTAAATTAGCAGTACATAGGAAAATAATCAGCATTATGATAATAATACTAAGTCTACTACTTGGTGTGCTCCTCCCCTACACTCCAGAATTCTTTCAGAAGGCTTCTACAGGGTTTCTTCATACCCTGCCAAACTAAGGGGTTTAATTCCTCAAAAGGCACCTTGAGTATGTCTGCCTGCCTATCTGATCACAGCAGAAATCCACACCGTAGTCTAAAAACTCATAGCTGTCTTTAAGGAGGGGTGAAGAATGTATAGGCACTTGTGAATTCTCTTGCACCATCTGGTCATTCAGCCAAAAAAGTCTTTGAACAGAAATAAATCACTTGAAACAAACCACTGTAGGAAAATTTTGAGCAGTCTGCAGCAAGGATTAGCTTCTCCCTTTGTCTGCCCAGTTTCTGTTCACCTCCTGCTCTTCAGCATACCTGAGGCTACAGCAATGGATTTATCCAGAAAACTCTACACAGTT
The DNA here is from genome assembly GCF_041296385.1 of Aphelocoma coerulescens. Taxonomy (NCBI): domain Eukaryota; kingdom Metazoa; phylum Chordata; class Aves; order Passeriformes; family Corvidae; genus Aphelocoma; species Aphelocoma coerulescens. Next base: position 32,881,694 of record NC_091013.1, read on the forward strand.
CCAGGGTAGATAACAGCAAAGAAGATGCTGAGGTGAAGAACCTGTGAAAGTACATACTGAAACATCAAGACTGTTTCAGTGAAAAGCCTGTGTGTGTAGTGGGAACCACAAATTATGTGTAATCTGAGACACTTGGGGATTCATCACCTACTCCTGATTAAGGGTGTTTGTCTTCAGGTGCCATAGCTCAGGCATGCCCTGAATACAGGAAAATAATCCTGTTTTCCACTTTTTTATGAAGCAATACAAATCACATTGTCCATTCCCAGAGATGCAATGCTTAAACCTGAGCTCTATTGGATTTTCTGTCCCAGATTTCACAATGACTTAGTTCTGAAGCTTTATCTTTTCAGAAAGGGAGGAGTCACGAGTTCAGGAAAGAATACCTCATCTGCTCTCAACTCCTATTCTGCATTAAAAAATACAGATTTTAACTTTCAAAATGTATTACAGTTTCTTTTTTTAAAGTTCATTGAAGTCATCAAAAACTCTCATTTCAGGAATTACACCCTACCTTATACCATGGAACTCATTATTGTGAGCAAAAGGAGCTTGAGGAAAAGTAGTCTCTATTAATCCATGACTGAATATTCAAAGACATTTGGATTTTCTCTTCTTGAATTCCCAATAGCATAATTCAAATATTACTTCAGGAAGATTTTTGAGGACTAGTGCAATTTAAAGCAAAAGAGCTGCTGCTTTAAAACTTCTGGACTAGAAAGTCCAGAAATTTAAGGGAGAGTGTACAGATCTTCCCCTTTACAGCCACAGACAGACACACACTGCTTTATCCTGTTTGCATCTGGAAGTTTTCTGACAATCAGAGGAAACAGCTGGTGAAAGTAAGCAACTTCCAAAATCTGCACGTGTGCACAGAGGCATATTTCATGGCAGTGTCAGTGATTAACACTGGGCAGCTCTGCGGATTTAACGAGCGCAGCTAACAACAACAATATGTTGTAGAAAAGTATGATGTACAAGAAAAAATGTGGACAAAACCTATATATAGATATGTCCTTTATGTAGGTGCACATAAGCAGAAAAATTTATTTTAATATCCTTTAGATAAACCATTAAGAAACCAATTGTAACCACAGATATTCCTGAAGCAAAAATCATGGAGGCTGGGAGATTTTTCCAGCGAAATACCACTTTTTCTGTCCTATTCATTAAGCATCTGACATTAGCCCCAGTCAGAGCTATGATATTGGGCTAAGACACATTTGCTATGAGCTGATACAGCAATTCTTACACCTGTTTACCACTGCCACTCACAAACAGTTGAAAAATGAATATAAAGAGGAAGGTATCACTTCACAACTAGTTGCTAATTAAGTCATGAATAAATAACACATCAGATGGAGATGTGCTTCAGTGTCCCAAAATGAAATGACAATTCATTCTAAAAACAGGAGTCAGTATGGCTTTGAGCTATCTATAATAGCACTGTGGTTCTAATTGGGAATATGCTTTTGAAGTGCATCTGCCAACTTGTCTCCCTTTCTACACCTTGGTGCATGCTGCAAACCTGTTCTGGAGCATGTCAAAGAATCATAGAATAATAGAATGTTCTGGGTTGGAAGAGACCTTAAGGACCATTGAGTTCCACCCTGCAGCCATGGGCAGCGACACCTTCCACTATCCCAGATTGCTCCAAGCCCCATCCAACGTGACCTTCAGCACTTTCAGGGATGGGGGATCTACAACTTTTCTGTACAACTGGGATGGTTGTACAGCCAGAGGTGCTCTCCATAAGCACACCTAGAGGTCCAAGTATGAATTATGTCCACTGAACCAAACCAGAACTACTTCTACAAAGCAAACTCTCAGAATTTAATATGGGCATTGGCCACCCAGCTGCATTCCGCAGATCTGCACCTACTGGGCTGAACAGTACCAGCCTCTGGCACTAAAAACTGGACCAGAGCTTAGGAAGACAGGCTCTGTCACTGGTCAGCTGAAGGACATAGGACACGCTTCCTCTCTTGTCTGTGGTTCCCCAGCACAAGACTATTTAAACTCCTTTAGATGGAACTTTGAGACCTATCAATGAAAAGTGATTTCCGCAATTATTTCAAACACGTAGTTAACATGACATTCTGGTAATCCATCCCCTTTACTGACTGTGTTGTACCTTGGATTTATAAACTACCTATTCTTCAACCACAACTCACTTGTCAGACTCTTCACTAGAGCTAAGACACATTTGGGCAGAAACAGACTCTCTGGACTCTGTGAGGTCCTCCTGCAGAGCACAAAGGTAGCTCAGTGCTGAGAAGGCATTTTTTAATGGAAATCCTACCACAGATTGCTGCTATGAATGGCAATGTCAGTCAGCTTAATTTTCCACTGATTTGATTCTAACACAGACAATTTCCCACTTTCGTTAACATTAAGTCTCCACAGTAATTCTACATGGAATTAAAAAAAAAAAAAAATTACCTCATTTGATCAGTATACATCAAACAAATTTTTATCCATGTTAACTTCATTGACATTTTTTCCCTCATCTCTTATACATACTGAATATGAAATATTTCTTTGGAGTGTTATAAAGGAAAGTGGAAGCTAAGTTTGCATCACAAAAAGGCTCTAATAGTGCCAAGGATGAAAAGCATAAGGTGATGGCATCATGTAACTGGCCATGGCACCCAGCAGAGACAACCCGCCACTGCAGCATCAGCTATAGGTCTGAGGCTTGTGGAGTCTAGAGCCATGCACTTTGTCCAGAAGAAAATTATTTGGGAAAAGCTAAACTGCAAACATCACTGGAGCCTTTTGTCACACAAAACTATGGGGAATTTTTACCAGCTCTGAATTCCTGCTGAGAATTCACCTCCATTTAAAAGTTCAACACGTATAGCTTAGTGAGGATGCTTAATAAGGTTAAATGCAGTACAGCCAGTACTTCTGGTACCAAAAAAAAAAAAAGCTGAATTTATTAGGCCTGCAGATCAGTAGATAAATTTCTCAAGAGACTCTATAACTATCTCTCTACTAGTGGATTAAACATGAGTAGAATATTAAACATATATGCTGGCATGAGCATCTCAAGTCCTCACTATTGGACTATCTCACTCTCCAAAATGGGGTGTCCATATGATAGCTGGATGTCTCTCTGGAAGCAACTCTGGCACTTGCAGACTCCTGAGCAGTGCCTGGAAAGCCTGGAAAGAGAGTAACAGCTGGCAGGGGCCAAAACCACATGTCAATGCTCCAAGAATTTACTGGTAGTGTTGGTTGGAGTTAGAGTACTCAGGAATGTTTTCCAAACACTGTTGTGAAACAACCTAATAGCAGCATTATCTGCTCATGTCCCCCCCACTACCTTTTCCTGGAAGTTGAGAGTCACAGTGGGACAGCAGAAGAAACAGAAACACACAAACATAAAAGCAGGTCAGGGAAATTCAGTTCTTGGGGATACTTCTTCATGGTCCAGCAGAAACTGTTGAACTGTAGAGTCTTTAATAATTTCTTTAGGATGTACACTAATTCTAAATTACACCAAGCCTCTGAAGATTATTGAATAATTAAAAAAAAAATTTTTTTGCCTCCCCTTTTATCATTGTTTAATACTCTGGTTTGTTTTATTCCCATGAAGGGAAAACAAAGAGAAAAAATGGAGTTGGACCTATTGGTGGATATAACAAAACTTTTTATTCAGTTTCCATATTTTTCACTGGGAGTTTAGCTTGAAAAGAATTAAGAAAACATTTTGATTTCCATCAGATAGAACAGAACAGCTGAAGGGAGAAATGGGAAAAGTTGTCTCAAAACACCTTCTTCTTCTTCCTCTGATCCCAAACAAGCCAGGCTGAGCCGGCTCTCAGCATGAACTGCAGCACAACTACAGAAATAAGATACAGACAAGTCATCTAAGTGTCAAACAGAACCCATTGCACACAAATTCTGTACTCTGCTCAGCCTGACAAGCTCCTCTCTGTATCTCACCCAGACAGAAAGAGAGTATTAGCTCGAGGGAGGTATTTCCAACAGCATGCCCAAACAGAATCCTCAGTTTCTTATTTAGTCTCTCGTACTGAGACAACAACCAACATCTAGACCCCAGAAAAGGATCTGGCTGTTTCCCAGACCTCTAGATTTAAAAAGTTCCTTTTCACACATAAAACTTACAGAACAATGCTAGACAATGTATCAGCAGGAATCCCAACTGGCATTATTGTCTTTGGCCACTAAAGAGAACCCTGTATTAACAACAGCAAAGACAAGCTGGAAAGTAACTGATGCAAAAGGGTGGATTTCAGAAACACATCAGCATTTGAGAGCTCCAGCCAATATTCTTGCAAACCTGAGAAGTGACACTGTTCACGTCTGTATGAAGATGTTGAACCGAACACCAGCCCCAGTTCTGTTACATATTCTGCTGCTTGGAAAAAAAAACTGAGTAGGCAGAATGAGACATGAAATTTGTATATATCAAGGGATGATCAATACAGGTAATGTCTGAAAAACAGTTTTTCAAAGAAATGAGGATTTGAAGTATTTTTGGAATTCAGTTTTGTAATTACATTCAATTCTGCTGCTGCTTTTCACACACACACACACCAATACTCACAATGCTGGAGTCCTAGTTTTTCAGGGAATATACACAGAATGGAAAACATGGACATTTCTTGCCCTTCAAAGTACCTAAAAATTCAGGTGATGATACCTAACTACTTAAAAATTCTACTCTTGGTGTGAAGATCTGCAAGCCTGTAGCTTTAGTGCCATCCTATGATTAGACAATGGCATAACTGATGGTCAGTATATCAGCAGTTGTGCTGGATCGATTTGCTTCTGCCATTCTGTATGACAGACAACAGAAGATGGGCCAAAACCTCTTCTCTTTGACCACTGGAATTGCACCACTGCATATAACAGCCAAACTTGACACTGTATTTTCCCTGGAAACGAAAGGACAATGTGTTCCTCAGAAGCCTGATATGACATAATATGCTGAACTAGTCTCCTCTGGAGTTTTTTCAGTCAACCAATAAAGTAACTGTCTTGGAGTATTATTGAATACGTGATTTTGATGGCATGGAGACTACAACTCCTTCTGAATGAGTGCCTGTTTATCGCTGGGTTTTGTGTAAAACAATCAACATACTCAATCCCCGCTGAGCGATGATAACCAAATAAAATTGAACTTTCACTCCACTCTGATCATACAGTAATCTAAAAACTGAACAATTCCCTCCCACCTTCCTTCCTTGCATTCTCTAACACCAGTCACGGTTATGGTATGGCTCAATCTAACAAAAGCACAGGTAGGAGTAACCTGGAGGATTTTTTTTGCAAAGGTCTGGTACCTCAAGCTTTTTAAAAATTTAACACTTCTTATATGTATTTATACAGCACAAATGTCTGCTATTCAAGTCAAAATAAATAAACAAGTAAGACATTGTGTAATGGTATCATTAAAAAAAACCACTTTCTGTTTACAAAGACATTAACATGCCATAAAAAAAAAATACTGACAGCTCTGCCACACCAGCAGAAAAGGAAACATGTCAAAGGTTTTAACTTTTATATTTTTCAAACTGTACTGCCTAGTGTGTAACTGAAGTTTCTTGTAGCCTGTTAATTTCTGCTCTCTCATGCTAGGTAGACATAACAAAGCTTCTCCAGGCCTGCTCTTCAAGGACACCAAGACTGTCCTAGGCCCAAAAAGTATAATCCAAAGGCCTCTAAAGGGGGGCAAGCATAGGGGAAATACATCATTAAACTGAAGCTTTAATTGGAGAATTAACCCTGCTATGCAAATGAACCAAACCTGTAAAAGTGTGAAGAACTCATGACCTGTCATCCACCTTGGCGTCCATCTTGGCAACAGCCTCTGGCTCCCCAGGGGTACCTCTGAAGGCCTTTCAAATAAATACCTACTTTTGTTCCCTTACTCCTGTCTAGTCTCTGTTTCTAGGAGGCCTCTTAAGGCATCAAAAGGACTTGAAGCTGAGCATTGAGCGCTGAGGCTGCGGCGCTGGCTGTAGGCAAGGGCATCTTGAAGAATATGAAACAGCCTAACTGCCAGGGGGTTGGTTATGCTGCACAAACTCATGAAAAAATATCACACTTCTGACAACAAAAGATGACCAGAGAGTAATAGACATGAAGACTTGGCAAGGGACAACAGGGAGAAGAAGATGGAAATATACTAGTTGCCACAGTAAGAGCTAGGACAAAATCTGGTTGCAGTGATAGATGACCATAAATCAATGACAGATTGAAAAGTAACCCTGACACTTTCATCCTTTGATTGCCTCCATCAACATTACATCTAGTCAATTCTTCACACCCATTATTTCCATGTATCTGAAGATTTATCACTCATTTTTGAAAGGTAGTGTTTAATTTCGTGTCCTCTAGAAGCAATTAACTAAATCCATCTTCGTAATCTTCAGCACTGTTACTGCATTATTGCCATGTTTTAATCGAATTCCTCCAAAGTGATCTGCCATTAAGTATAGATTCATCATAACATTTTGTTTCAGGTTTGCTTTTGTTTTATGATCATGAAGGACACCACAATAACATGAATATATAAAGAGACATAGGATTCAACAGTGCCACACATATTAGGGTACAGATGACATTCAATATTGCTCTGTAAATGTTAAAAACAAACAGCATATAGAGGTGCCAAGAATTTTAGAACTTATTTATTACCACATTTTCCAGTATCAAGCTCAGCTACAGTCAAGCTCAGAAGGGCTAGCTAATTGTGTGCCAGAAAGTAGCAAGCTATGTTTGTATTGTTTGAATTGTAATTCAGCAGTGTTTTCAGGGAGAAGGATGGCTCTGGCTTTCCCCACAACAGATTTCTTTTTTTTTTTTTTTTTTTTTTGGTAGACCTCATATCTTAGGAAAAGGACTATAAAAATAATGATGAAAAGAAGGCTACCTCCTGCTTTACAGCACAAAAGATGTGAATAATCAGGAGTCAAGAGGGATGAAAAAGAAAAATTGCAAAAGAGTCATACAGGAGTCTCATGAGATTTGGTCACTTGCTCGAGCTATTAACAGAAATCATTCAGGGACTTTTAGGGAAAAGTAGCAGTAAATGACTGTGACTTCTGTCTTAAAGACAGCTTCTCAGTGAGCACCAGAAGTCAAATTAATGGATATACTTACATCTCAGTAGAATAATTCTTTTTTCAGTTAAACCACCTTGCACATACAGAAACCTTTATGCCAGCAGGTTACTAAATGACACTATACATGTGTCCCTCTAAGTAAACTAGAGGAATAGATGTGTGAATGTAAATGAGAACCTTAAAGATGTGACTAATGAAAGAAAAGCCTAACACCACAAGTGTTAGGGCTAGATGATTTATTGAGGAAGGCTATGCAAAAGGGATCTTCTTTGGAGGTTAGAAGCTTTTCTTTTTAATGTAAAGATCATGAAATCATAGAATACCAGGTTGGAAGGTATCCCACCTTACAGATCACTCATGATGATATTAAACAGATATTTATAATACCAATGAAGAATATTATACTAATGGATAACAAGATTACATTATGTAAACTTTGGGCTTCCCTTTCCAAATTACAGCACCAGCATCCAATTCAAGAGGCACCCAACACCACATAAATGGGTATGCTGGGAAAGACATATGGTATCAGCCTTGATGCAGTCAGGTTAATAATATATGAGCATGTGACTAAAGTGGGTCTACTGGAAAGATAAGCTGATCAAATACCTCAAATGCATTTGCTAATTCGCTGCCCATCTTTTTATTCCTCTTTTTTTCCCCTGTCCATTTAAGGGGGATGGTTTATAAAAAGAATTGTAGGCAGATAATCAGCATTTTTAAAATAGCTAAGTTATTCCCAAGCTACCTCAACCATTTTTCTGGGGGAAAAAAAAAGGAAAAAATGCCAAAGAAGACACCATTTTTGATTAAAAGGAAATAGATATTTCCTCCTTAAAATTGATTTCTCTTAATCACCTCTTGTTCATCACACAAACACACACAGGTACTGCTAACTACTTCTTACACATTCCATAAGCCCTTACTGCCCAAGGACAACCTGGCTTTCTCTGTCCCACAGGTAAAGTGTTCACCTCTTCCATGCAATTAATTTGCACCTACACTCTAGGTATCTAACAAAGGCTGCTTATGGGACTCTGGTACTTTCTTTAGTTTGTTTTCACAAAGTAAGTACTCTGGAAATCCTTCCCCTATAGACACTTATCTATCTAAACTGAAGTGAACAACATCTCCACTGAATTTAAGTGCATGTAAACTGCCCAGTGTAGCTGCCCTGTGTTCAACCTCAAGCTCCTTTTTGTCGGTGGCTGTCGCTCACCTGCCACAGCTTTCTGCTCAGTCATGCAGGTCAACACACAATGCATTTGAACTGTGTGGAGTTGCTGTCAAGGGGCATGAAGCCAAGCAAGACCAAGAGACAGAGTTCACCCCTCACAAACAAGTCTGCAACAGCAGTTTCCCATCATGAAGGGTGTATCTGTCCACCTATTCTCTCAAAGAAAAGAAAAGAGCTCTGACAGCTGGGTAGAGTCAAGAGGTCATGCAGGTGGCATCCACTTCACTTACTGCCAGAAGGGTAACAGATGGGTATTTGGCTCAAGCCACACTCACTGTGCAGAGAATGGAAAGAAACAAGGCACAATGAACTATCTACAAGCTCATTGAGCTCTACATGAGCTATCTTCTAATCCAGATCTGCCAGTCAGATCAGCTGTATCACTCTCTGGAGAGTCACAGCTCTCCCACTAGAAAGGATGGCCACATAACCTCACATGGATGCAACGAACTGCACTTTCTGGATAGATCTAACCAAACAAATGAAGTGAGCCAGGGAGTTTTCTTGTCTGAAGGACAAGTGTTGTTGCATGGCACAATTTGTTTCTATCTAGATTAAGTTATTTCACAGCACAAGTAGCTGCATCCAAGGTGCCAATTGGCAGTGGAGCTGGCATGTGCTGCCCTCCAGAGAGTACCAAACCTGGAAACTGCTGGGACAAATCCATGCTAATGGCTGACATACAAGTGCATGTCGGAGCACAGGTGCTGTGCTCAAGCACATTAAGTCTTAACATTCTACAGATCATCAGAAGCACGACAACTCTTAAATTTAGCAGAGCCATAGTCCGTGGCTCAAAACCAAAACTAAGGGTTATATATATATTGTTCTGCAAGTCCGGAAGACATCTTCCTACATAAAGTTCCAGTTGGTTAGGGAGATATTTTTGTAATCCAAATAGAAACCTACTGTACATGACTGGAAAATTCTTAGAAAGTCCAAGTGAATAGCATAGGATTCCTACCTGAATATCCCAGGAGGTCAGAAGCTAAAGCAAATCACTGCTAATGCAGAGAAAAAAGACAATGTCAATGTGTTATATTATGAAAATAAGGCCTAAATTAATCTTTTGTATCTTTAACAACTAACAAGACTTACTGGCTTACCCAGTAATATTGATAATTTAAATGCAATTTTGTATCATCTATTATTTTCAACTTCAGATTTTCAGTGCATTCTAAAATGTACAGTAGCATAAAAGCCACCAAGAAAAATGGTCACTGGAAAACACCAAGAAAAATGGTCATCAGCTTGCAAAATAACATTTGATTAAGTAGAAAAATTACTTTACATCTTAGCCTTCTAAATCTGGAAGATTCAATTTCTTACTCTTCCTGACTTATCTCCCCACTGAAAAATGTGACAGGGTCTCAGATTCCCCACATAGCCAAGCACAGCTCCTGGAAGGCAAAGCCCTCAGCTTTCTGGTTGTACTTCAGCCCAGTCCAAAAGCATGAAGGGTCCTGCCCAGCCGAGCTCAGGTGCACCTGAATTGGATTAAAGCTCAACATTTGACATTGCAACTAAGCAATGAGCTCACATGCTAAAGCTGTGATGGGTAAGTAACAACCAGAATGGGAAACCTTAAAATATCCCTCATGTGAACAGGACATAGTTATGGGAATGAAGCTCTTCCTTTCAAGTAACTTTAGGGTTAACAGGCCAGCAGAGTAAGAAAGTGGGGCTATCTTGTATCTCAGTTCAAAGAAAAAGGGATGACCTACTTTTAATCACATGGATTTGAGCTTGATTTAAAGGCTATCTTCTCTGTCCTACATGTATTTTGATTCAGGACTCACACAAAATCTACATGAAAAACCCTCTGCAGTTCGCATCATATACAGAATTTACATGCAGTGCATTAACCTGCTGGCTAATACCACTTAGTCAACTAAAGCTCAGCTGTGTACCAGTTTAGGGCTGTCTTCTAATGATCTTCAAAAAGGCAGGTAAAGAAGGAGCAATAGGTGGAAATCATTCCAACATTAACTGAAAACTGAGCATCCATCCTAAGTCAGTCAACTCCTCTCATTGTCTTCTCCATCCCATTACCCTATTAGTACCACCAGACAGGCACTTCAGGAGGGCCAGTCATCCTTGTTGTCTTAAATACCTGTTTTAGAAGAAAAAATACTCTCTTAGGGAAGTGCTTCTCTCTGTTGAAGGGCACTCTGATGATCAGCTCTGGCTGGATGCTGGTTGTACACCAGATAACCTATTTAAAGCTTGTGAGACAAGTCTTATTCAAGGACTTAACTCCCACTAGTGCAACCATCCTGTACAGAGCTCTGTGTTGGCATAACTTTGCAGCATCCAGAAATTCTAGCTGCACCAGAGGTATCTCTGGCATCTCTGCAGAGTGCTGTATTGTGCCATGGAGACATACTCATGAACTAATGAAAATTCAACATTCATATTAGTATAAAGAAAAAAGTCATTAACTGCTACTGAACTGCCAATTATCCAGTGTAACTGCAGACCTCCCAGCACAGCTGTTTTACCTTCCCTCTCTGCTGCATGCAATATTACATTCATATTGCAGATTACATTATCACAGCGACCTGTAACCAGTTCCTAACTGCTGAGAGAACAAATTATTTTGCCAAAATTATTGGTTCAAATCCGTAATAGTGAATAATGAATTAGACATGCCCAGACTTGGGGATTTTTTTCCTTGCAATATCTGTAGCTACGAGGAACTGTGACATTCAATTACAAATATTAAATAAACTGTCGCTTTGAGATGATTCTTCTTCCAGCTATTTTTTATGACTCTGTGTCACAGGGGAGAAAAGAAGAAAGTTTGTCCTGGATAAGCTAAAACCCCTAATGGTAGCTAAGTACTATCAACCTCTTCCACTGAAAGTTTTTATTATACTTCAGTATTGATGGATTGCACTTGATACTACACAAGTTTAAATCCTTTATATAATCACATCTTTATTAAAAGGAAAACTGTAGGGAAAAGTGAATTGTTACTAAATCATCCCAATGCTCTGGTGACACCTAAAGAAAGATACTCTCCTCAAGTTACAAATCACTGGAGATTGTAAAAGTACCCCAGAGAAGTAGTAACGTGTTCATTTGTTTCCTCCCCTAGCATCCACCACCAGCCAGTAGCAGAGTCAGGACATTTGGCTCCGTGAACCTCTGTGTCAGATGTGTCATGGAAGTTTCTATGTTTGTATGTTGTCTTCTGCCAAGCATGACATTGCCTGCCATGCCTTTATCAAATTGCTAAGCTTTCTGTATCACTACAGACATTAAATTATCTGAATAAGAATTCAGTGCACTAATAAAGATCTTCATATAAATATCTCTCTTTCCTTTATCTCTTTTTTTTTCTGTCCTCAAGGGAATGTAAAAAAATTGCTAGGTATAAAGTAGGTATAAATCCATAAAGCTTCTGTGAATTTTCAACTCCTGTTAACTTAAATTAGTGCACTTCTTCATTACCTGGGCATTATAAAGGTCTTTCGGCAGAAGTAAAAATATATCATGGTCACATGCACAGAAGTCCCAACCTTGTAGTTTAGTAACTTTTCTATGACTACTATGTATATTTGAAATGACATACATGTGACACCTGGTGCAATCGATGCAAAGGTACTATGGAGATACTATGAAGACATACACAGTGTTGGTGACTAATGACATCTCAGATGGCAAGGCATATACTTATGGCATTGGCATTTGTTACAAATGACCTATGGGAAACTTCTCATCTTTGGTGGCATCAGCATGATACCAGAAGGAACATCCGAAACCACACCAAAACATGTTTGTGAGTGCTGAAGAAATAATAATTAAATGAGAGCAGAGATCCACAGAAACAGAGTGCTGGAGAACATCTCAAAGCATCAGCTAGCCCAGCCTCTCCAAAGGCAAGAGCCACACCTTTGGAAGAGGTATTTATCTAATCTCTTCTTGACAACCTGAAACAAAGCTACAAAAAATGTAGCAAGATGAAAACCAATTTGAAATCAATTCCTTCATTTACTTAAGTTCTTCAGGTCTTAATTCAATTGGTTCTACAGAGAAACTGATCATCATTCTTTCACCACCAGCATCCTATATATTGGGAACTTTATTTCTTCTCCCCATACTATTTTTCACTGCTAAACAAACCCATTTACTTCAACATCACCACATACGCCCTGTGTTGTAATTATATTAATTAGAAACCTTTTTTCCATTCCTTACACCTTCTGTTTCTTTCCATCTCCCTAAAAGCAAGTGAGGAAACACTGGACACAGCATTCTTGCTCAGGCTTAACTAATGACAAAGCAAACCCTGTGTCTTGTGAATGACACTTCTATTTATGTACCCCAAGGTAAGATGTGTCTTTTTTCACTTATACTGCACCTGTGACTTTTTTGCTTGCTTTAGATTCTGGTCCAGTAAGGCCTTTTTTAGTGTCCTACTGCTTAGCCAAATCTTTATCATTTTAAATAAGGGATTCATCGTTCCTTATATAATGCAGCATTTCGTGTTTGCTCCTTCTTTTTACAGGGCCATTCCTCTAGTTTGTACACATAATTTTTTGTCCACAGACTATTTGCAATTATTCCAGATTGATGTCATCACAGATCATATCTATTTCATCATCCAAGTCTGGATGATTCAATGTTGGCAGTTGGAGTTGGCTTTTAAATAGTTTATTGGCACCTCCCAGCAACATTAACTACCTCCCTGTCTCTGCATAAGCAGGTATTCCTTCCCCTTCAGAGTAGCTGCTTTCCATTGCAGATAAGCAGAAGCCTGTCATCAATTCCCTTGGACAAACAGGAGTCATTTGCCTATCATGCCATCTGCTACAAGCACTCTTCTCTCTCTCTGTCAATACGAACTATGAAACATGACAGAGATGGAGAGAGAGAGAGAGAGAGAGAGTGAGGCAGGCTGGGGGAGTTCATGGGTACTGTCCTGAGGAAGAAAAATGGAGGAAACAAGGCTGGATGATCCCATGGCCAGCTGGCAACTAGAGAGCAGGTAACCTGAGAGACAGACTATCCTCCAGAATCAGTGCCTGTTGCCATGCCCCTCTCATAGTGGATGGATACTGGCTTGTCATCAGCACAGTGACAGCACTCTTTGCAGGGCTATGCTGGCCACAGGAGATCCTTCCCTGCTTGGGCACTACTTCTTTCTTCTTCCTTTTTTCCCCCCCCCTATATTATCTATCAAATACATACACGTGTCTATATACATGCATGCAAAATTACGTATGTGATCTTTCTGCCATAGTATGATCTACTATTCTCCTTAAATACATTAAATTATAAAATATATAAAAGCAAAATCAGAATACAAAGTTATATATTCTATTTTATACTCCTGTGATTTGTGAACTAGTAATAAGCACTACACACGGGAATCTTCTAGCTAGAAAACTTGTGTTTGCAATATGATCATGTAACCATTGTATCAGAAAAACTCCTTTAATTTCTCCATCTGAATCTTCAAAGTTAAGTATGTCACAACTTGGTTATGATTTCCTGCAGGAGGTAACATTAAGGTTGTGTTTGCAAAGTGTTTAGAAAGTATCTGTTTATGGCAGGAAATATAAGCTCCATTTACAGTAGAAAACATAGGTTACATTTCACTGTGCCTACTCAAAAACTATCCAAGCTGCCTTGGCTCTCTGCATAGCCATTCAGGAAACAAGGACACCTCCCAGAAAGATTAATCCTTCCATTTTAAAAATAACAACCACACAGACACCTAAGATACCTGTTACAAATTAGTGACTGTCACCTTCTTCTGATTCCAGAGGGAATCTGGAGGAGAAGCTTTGGCTGTACATCTAAGGAACAATTAACTTACCTAAGCAGAGGTGTCTGGTGCCATTTGGATTGCCTGGATTATGCAGGACCCCTGCATACAGCTGGCAGGTACAGCAAAGGATCTATGCTCGTTTAAAGGATAAAGGATCATGTTCACTTCAGTTCTAGAGAGGCAGCTGGAGTCCAAACAAGATACCTTGAGGCACCTAAGATATCTAAGAAGCACTATTACATTGCCTTCTTTATTTTCAGCTCTCTTGACTCCATCACCTGTATTGACAAGAACAAGACTCAGTTGTTTAAATTTCAGGAGCTAATACCTGGGCAGAGGACTCACAGGAGACCTGCACCAACCTGGACTGGAAACTGGAGGGCAAGTATGATACTGTGAAACCAAAATGACAGTAGACACCTTTGCCCAATCATCCACGTTCTGTTCTAGATCTCCATTAACTGCACTTGTGGGGTTTAGCAATCCAGCTCTCACTTAGACATCTAATGCTGTAAATCTCAATTTACATAAACCACATCCAGCAAATTCTTTAATATCTAAAGCAAGATGTGACAGATCTCATTAACCGAAGCATGATGTTCTGCACCCTCAGTACTTCAGGTGAAGCATGAATTAATTCACCTAAAAATAATTATTTGTGTATCACTCTCAAGGAAAATAGACACTATTTAGTCTCAATGAGTAGTAACTTCAGTCGACCTTAGGGCAGCAACTAAAACAGTTTGTCAGAAATATGTCAAAATTGCTTTGAAAATCAGCAGGCACCCAATGAAGTCTGTATGCATACTTGCAGTTTTATAAAGGCACATACGTAAAAATAAAAGTTACAGTGTTAGCATAGAACAGATTACATCTTTTTTAGAGTGACCCCATAGAATAGATGACATCTTTTTCAGAAACAACAACTCATCTGTTTTAAGATCTGACTTTAAGTCAAACTAATTTTGTGACTACAGTATTCTCAAAACAGCAGGACAACTATATAGCAAATGATGCCTCCTGGGTTTTCCTCGTTTAATTTTATCAAAATTAGAGCCTTTGAGAAACCCTTGATGAACAGCTCTGAAGTCCTCTCTATAAACAAAGAGAATGCAGACAGCCCTTCAGAGAGTAGTAGCATGTTTCCTGTTGTCTGCAAAACATTATCTCTAAGAAGAAATGTTCATTTTTGCACTGATCCCCTTGTTTTCTCCACTCTATAGCATTACTTCCCATAAACTATGAAACACATTCTAAAATTATAGTAAAATGAAAGCACAGTACTTTAGTCTTCCAGCTATAATAATGACTTTAAAGAGGGGTTATTTGGAGATTCAAGGCATTGATTATTTAACTTCCTAAATACAGAAGTATTTAGGTGCTTGAAAATTGAGTGCCTGGAACTACCGCATTTTATTCACAGATCAAACATTGAAGAAGAATCAGACTACAAAAAACATTGCAAATTGTGGACACTGTCTGATTGGAAATAGGCTGACAAACTAGTAAAAGCACAAGAACTATTTCTTTTTCAATTCACATCATCTAAGCAAAACACAGCAAGAACAACACAGAATCAACCTGAACCATAAAAAATAATAAAATTTATGGCTAAATTATTGAAATCTGACATCATTAATCTTCCATACTCTTTATTTGTAAGATGACTTACTGTATATTCTCAGTATTACATCTGTTGTTATTATTGATCAGTATTTTGTTTAGAGATTTATATTTCGGTACAATTTACAGTGACTTTAAATGAAATGATTGGAGGTAGGCACAAAAATAGGTAGGTGCTTAAGTATCCATTTACACACATAATTTGTGAAATAGGCAAATAATTATGGGAAAGAATGTACAGGTTAAGCAGAGGAGTAAAGCACACTGAGATATAGATACAGCTATATGTGCAGGTCATTAAAAGACTGCAGCCCTTCCCTGAGCAATGCACTTCTCATATGCAACTTCATTAATTCCCCCTTGCTACCATATCTATGTAACTTTAAGTGTAAATATCAAAGCATGTGATTTTTATATCATACATGTTTACAATTTCAATAATGCTAATCAATATTTTCAAGATGTTATGAAATCAAATAGAAACTGTTTATTTATAACTTTTCAGTAAAACAATTTGATGGTCTGCAATCCTGATACTTGCATCTGTCCTCCTGTTCCAGATTAGCATTTCAGCATCAAAAATAAAGAAAAATGTTAATCATTCCATGTAATCCAAGATGTGCATGGCTATTCAGTAAATCTATTCTAAAATATAGCTACAGGTAGTCAATGTATAGGGCAAAGGACTTTTAGTGATTTTCAACACAAAGACTAAAACCACACAATTTTTTTAAATTATGGAAAGCTTAATAAATAACTAGCAAATAAAGATTCATAGAGGAATATATTATATATAAACCTACAGTTTGGTTATGAATAGAAAAGAGCATGATACAAGCTGTAATTCCTGTTACAAAGAATTGTTATCATTTCACTGACAGCTACCTTACAGGCTGCCTATAAGGTAGCATAATAAAACTTGCTGTAATGACATTTTATTTATGTCCATAAAATTGAAGAATGTTAAATCTCTGGATATTTTATTTTTAATACAGAGGTAAATTTTAACAAGCTAATTTATACAATGTTATACCAATGTCTAGATTTAACTCGAAGGAATTAATGTCCATACTACCACAGTTCATACAGAGAAGTTCTTGTAAGATATTTCAATAATTGATGAGGCTAAAGGTCAACACTCCCAAAAACTGCTGGGAATTAAATGAAAGAATATGTCAAAGTTTAAAAGTTTAGTTGGCAGCCAGCATGAAGTTCAACAGCTATGCCTCAGGTCTTCAGACTAACAGTGTCCTTTTTTTCCCATCCAAATTACTACTTAAAATAAATACTTGAGTAATCTTGAAAAGCTCCTTCTGTTCATCCTTATTCACTGTTCATTGATACATACTCAAGAATCCTTGCAGACCAGTATAGTTACTTAAAACAAGTAGAAGTAACCAACTCAGGCAGTACGTGAATATAGCTGTGCTTAGTCAATGACTTCTTTTCCAGGGAGGTGAGACAAACTCAGGAGAAACTCTGGTTGTAGTAAGGTGTTCACCAACCAGAAACCCTTCCTGCTCATTTTTGCTGAAGTAAACTAGAACAGTTTTCGTAACAAAAGTACTTTAGCAACTTTCTTCAGAAACACATTATTTGTTTCTGTTGCAAGATCTGTATTGATTTTTTAAGACTTTGCATTGCCCCACAACGGGGCACAGAAAAAAACACTTCTCTACAGCTGCTCTGGCAGCTAATGGGCAAGAGTGAGCACCGACTCCTGGGGCAGCTAGAAACTTAAGCAACTGGTAGTACACTGACACACTGTTTGGGGGAAGAGGATGGCACCCATCTTCTTGAGGAGCTCCCGTATCACTGAGGATGTGATTACCCAGCCTAGCACAAGACGCAGTGTAATTACTTATTTTTCCTTATACCCCTGCTATAGTGGGCTGGACAAGTTGTTATTTAAACCTAACAGGCTTTCCTGCAGCTGGGAAGAAAAAAGAAAAAGCACAAAAAGCAGCATACATCCCCTCATTTTCTTTCCAATCTCAGTATGCCTTTCTCTGGTATTTATTGCCTCTCTGGCACTTCACATACACAGTGTTATATATTAATTTAATGAGTCATGTAATGCTTCCCTAAGACTGGAACATATCCAGAGGTGGGGAAGGTGGCAGTGGGGATACTGAAGTCAGACTTTTCAATTGCTCTTCAGAGAGAAGCTTTCATTTAGCTCCCATTTTTTTAATTGAGAAGCAATCCTACAGGTACAGAAAAGCCTGTCAAATACATGAGGCATCTCTGCAGTTGCCTGAATCTGCATGAAGCCTAAGACAAACTCTTGTAAGTAAGAACTATCTCATTTTTTTCCCGCCTGAATGAGTAGAAAGGCTGGCATTGGTGACACTTTTAACTGCAAACAGGTAACTCTATCTCTGTCAAAAGCATTTTTTAAAAGATGAGAAGTTTCTCTCTCAGAATTTCAAGTAGAGGGTGTGAAAGTAGTGGCAGGATTAATAAAAATACAGGGATCACGTATCAAGCCTAGATACACCAGCTTGCAACAGTTCATTGAAGGAGAGGTAGCGCAGTGTGAGCGTTATAGGTACTACAAGAGAGCTCAGATTCCAAATGTGTAAATATTACTTTTAATGCTACAAATGTAACTACAGCATTGCAGAGTGGGCTGGTCTTTCTACACGTGGTTTGCGAAAGGAAGAATACAAGGAAAAAAAAGCTGAGACGCAGAGAAAAGGAGTAAATTGCTCAGGATCATGAAAAATCCACCTCAGATTTAGGATTAGGCCAAGAAACAGAAATTATAGCTTCTAACCTCGAATCATCAAAGTATACAGACGAGAGGACCAAAACGCAGAAAGGCACTAAACACCTCCCTGTCCATCGGTGAACCCGACAGCCCCGCACAGCATCACTTTCCGAGGCAAGACTAGACTACAATTCCTCCCAAGTCCATTCACAACCGCGCGGGCTCTGGGTGCTCAACAAGCCTTAAAGCACTCGCACATGTCAGAGTTTACCCACAGACAAGCTGGGCTGTTCGGTTTTCTTCCCCTGAATCGAGCAAGAAGCAGGGAGATGCCGACAGCCGCGGCCCTCCATCGCCGGCCCGGGAAGCCCGCCGGCCGCCGCCAGCCCGCCCCGCATCTCGTCGGCTGCGAGGCCGCCGGCGGAGCCCCAGCGAGCTCCGGCCGCCCGGGGGGACAGGGGGAGGAGAAGGGAGGGCTGGCGCAAACCGGGGGCCCGGCACACTCGCGGAGACGGCCGCCGGCAGTGAGAGGGAAAAAGGGGGGAAGGAGGAAAGCGCGTCTCCAGGGAAATAAAGTTTTCAAGCGAAGAGGGCAGCGCTCGGAGCCCCGCGCAGCCCCCGCCGCCGTCCGCCGAGGCAGCAGCGACTTCGTGAGAAAGGAGGGATGGGGAACGGGCGGCCGTGACCCGGGCCACAGCCCCGGCGCCGGCCGGGCTCGCCCGCTACTCACCATGTTGACTTCGGAAACCATGTCGATGCTGGCGATGTCGATGTTCATCCCCACGCAGACGGGCGGACCTGCGAGCAGACCAGACCTTTACCAGGCAGCGAGAGGTGCCGCAGCAGCGGGGGCGCGGTGGCCGGACCCGCCGTGCGGGAGAGGCGGCAGCGCCGGGGCCAGCTGGGGGGGGAATCTCCAGGCGGCAAGCCCGGGTAGGGCGACTCACCTCCGAAATCCGGCCGGAGGCGGATGTCATAGCCCTTCAACAATTTATCCACAGTTTCTTTCACGAAGGACATGTTGCCGGGATCGTTCACACTGTGGGGAGAGAGAGACGGGGGTGTCGGGCGGGAGGAGCAGAAGCCGGGGTGCGAAGGGCCAGGGGCGACAGCGGGAGCGGGACCAGAGGGGGAGGGCGGGGGGAGCGCATCAGCTTGTTCCCCTGGAAAACGCATCCCGCGCCGCCGCCGGGGCACACTGGCACCTACCTCTGGGCGCAGCAGACCACGGCCACCAGGACGGGAGCAGAGAAGATCCCAAAGATCCTGACTCCCCCAAAGCCCCACATCCCTCCGCTCCACGCTCCCTTCGCGCAGCAGCAGCAGCAGCAGCCGCCGCCGCGATCCGGCTGCCCCGGCTGCCGCTGAGGAAGAGGCGGAGGCGACAGTCCCCGTTCTTCCCCCACCTCGCCCTCCCCCCCCCCAAAAAAAAAAATCCCCCACTCCCTGCCCCAGCACCACCACCCGGCCCGCGGGAGCCGCCCGCGCACCCGGCTGCGCCCGCCCCGCGGCCGGACGCCGCCGAGCCCCGGAGGAAGCTGCCCTCCGCCGGAGCCCGGCCAGCCGCCTCCCCTCCGCCCGCCGCCGCCCCGCCGCCTTCCCGCCAGCCGGGAGGGGAGGGGAGGGGACGGAGGGAGGGCGCCGCCGTCCCCCGGGCGGAGAGCCCGAGGTGGGGCGCCGGGGGAGCGGGGCTGGCGGGGTCGGGGCCGGCAGCGAGGGGCGGTGGCTCCCCGGGCACCGCCTCGCAGCACGCCCGACCTTGGCACGGCACCGGCCCCGCGGTACCTGCCTGAAGGCGGCGATGCTCGCCGGCAGCCCCCGCGGGCTCTCCCCGCAGCCGGCTCCATCTCCCCGAGGTAGGAGCAGGACTGCGGGGGCAGGGCAGCCCGCAGGGTCCCCCCCGGAGCCGGATGAGAGGCGGCTGCCCGACGCCGTGCTTCTGTCCTCCCCTGCCCCTCGGCCTGCCTCTCTGTTTTGGGGTACTCTGCCCACCTACCCCGTGGCCCATCCTGGGAGCGATGCCCGGAGTGAGCCGCTGGGGCGGGAGAAGGAGCTGGCCTGGGAGCCCTGACGTGACCTGCAAGGGCCTGAATGCGTCCCTGCCATGGCCAGGGATGTGCATGTACAGCTGACAGGCCTGAGGGTCCCTTCAGCCGTGCCTGCGAGGGTGCCACCAGCATTGACCAATATGGACATGCTTTGCCAGGCAAATCTCCACTGGGTTCAAAACACGTGTAGGCACGCTTGTCATACGGGACAGTAATGAAGGGAAACGGCACTGGTATCAAAGAGATGTAAGGCGAGAGTTGTCCCCTTTCAGCTTCTGGATGTTGTTAACTTTGTATAAAGCATTGGTTGGGTGAAGGCAGCACAGTTGTTATTATTTTTAATCTTCTTCCAGGTTAATTAGTTTTTTCAGCAGGACTAGTTGGCGTGGAAACAGAATGCTGACTTAGCTATATTGGTTTTGGTTCCAGAGGCAGCTCCTCACCACTGGAGCTCTTCACCATGCTCTATGAACATACTAACATGCCCTTGGCCAGCTTCTGATTCTCATTGCATTGCTATCAGCGGCCACTGGTCCATGACAAAGCGTAACATTTCAGTAGCCAAGGGAGAACAGCTATGTCTTTCTTTTGCACTTTTTCTCTTACCACCTGTTTTTCCTTCCACATATTTTCTTCCCTTTGAGAAACTGCAATGAAAAGGGTGGACGTTGAGTAATGTTGTGGTGTTATGTACAGGTGAGAAAACATGGGTGGCTTTTTCGCTCTCCTCAACAAATTCTTGAAAAGAAAGACAAATGCAATCCATTGTTCTGACCTTGTTGCTTTTGCAGTTATTAATAAAGATTCAAATAAAAGAAGGAGCAGGCTCAGTTTTAAAAATAATATTAAACTCTATAGGCAATGCAAAAAAATGTAGAGAAACTGAGTGTTGCCAAATCTTGTGATTTCATGTTAATATTTGGGTTTTTAATAGTACCATAATTACTATGATTATAAAGTAAGTAAAAATCTTAGCTTTCATTTAGAAACCTTATTAGGCTTATGATGAAAGCCTGAGAATTGTGGCACGAAGCATACATGACTCAAGGGCTCAAAAATGAAAATTCAAATAATAAGTAACTATGTAAGTAATTTTAAGGCCCTGGGTCCTAATGTTTTTTTAATGCTATGAATGGGCAGTATTGAAGACCAGTTCTTTCAAAGACTTCAGAGGAAGTGAATTTAAGGAAGGGTACTAATTCAATTCTGTCCCCCTAAATTCTGAAAGAAAGTATTAACACCAAAGAAAATATTTCTCATGAAGAATTTAACATGGTTTAAAAGCACATTTAAGCACTAATAACTTTTCTTAAATAGATTGTCAGTTTTATAACAGAAATTAAAAAAGTTAGAGAACAATATTTCTGATTAATGTGCTATCCTGGTACTTTGGAAACATATCTGAGGTAGGAATGAATCAACAGTGCTGTAGAGTCTGTCATATTTTATCACACTTCATTTAAGTATTTGTCTTCTTGATCTTACAGAGCAGCCATTTCCACTTACTTGGGAGCAGCATAAAGATAATCTAGGATGGAACTGATGGAACAAGGAAATATTTAGTGGGTTATGGAGCATTTGTTCCTTGGGACTCTGGATTCAATTAGGCTTAGTAATAACCAAAGGATGCTAAAAATTATAACCAATCAATGAATTTCATGAAAGGTAAAAATCATCTTGACTTCTCTGTGACATGGCATTTGCAGTGAAAGTAGCACTGTGGGTTTTGTCTGGAGAAAAGGCTCAGAACAAAACTTCTGTGGCAATGGACTGGGGATAAGACCCACCCAAGACCTGCACCAGGCAGAGTATTCAAGGACATAGTGGAAGCCCAGACTTTTGGGAATCTATTTAATGTGGCCAATAAGGAAAAAATGGGCACAGAATTAGACTCCTTGTCCTCCCTCAAAATTCACCGGCCTGACTTTGCTTCTGGAATTAGACTCCGAAACATCTCCTTTCAAAAGGCAAGCAGGTTATCTCAAGGAATGCCTGGAAGGAGTCTGGGCACTTTTATTCACTAAAGCAAAAAAAAGCATCCAATCACAACTTGTAGATTGTCCATCCAAGAAAATCCCAAGGATGTATCTCCTGAGATAAGCCCAGACTGCAGGACCTCAGGGTAAACCTTTGTTTTTTGCAATGTTGCACTTTTCAGCAAATAGTTAAGTAAGGGAGAGGGAAGGAGTTAACTCTGTGGCCTAGTGGTTTGGCTGTTGCCTGGGAAGTACTGTTATTTCGTAAATAATCTAGTGATTCATTAATTATTGGATAAAATAAATCAATGTTCAGTGGTATAAGGAACAGAACCCAATTCTCTCCTCCTTTTGGGTGTCTTCATAATTGCTCATTCTCACTCTTTCTCTTTTTTCGATGTACAGTCCTTCTGTCCCAGTAAAACTATCCCTGTAAAATAAGAGGCTTTAAACATTGTAGTTCAGGGACTAAAATTCATCACATTTTCTACAACTTTGGTGAATGTCACAGCCTCTGGGCCACTGGAAAGTTAAGATCTATGCTCCTGATCAAATTTTGTTCAATAAGGTGAGCACAGTGTATGTTCTTTACTTCCTCAGCACTGCCAATATTGTAAAGGCCACTTGAACAATTGGTAAGTCTAAACTGCAAAGGCAAGCGTTATGTGTGAAGGAGCAAAAGGACTGTCCTTGGTCCAATGCAAATATGTGTGGAAGAATACAACTGCCAAGACTACATGTGAAAAAAGTCCTTGGGGTAAATTGGATTATAATGGATTCATCAACAAACTCTGGGTTAGCAGACACAGGGCCTGATCTCTAGAGCAAAACTCTTGCTGAGGATCTGATATCCATGCCATACCCATTTGTTTTGTGTTTGATTTTTTTTTTAATCCCATTAGGAAAAGTTGAGAAATCTGGTCCACTAAAGTAAATGCTCATTAGCAGCTAAAGCAATGTGCTGCTGGGGTGCATTTTTCAACTTAGTTTGAGAGGAGTCGTGTTCATGTATTCTGAGACTGCTCTGAGACATGAACCAAAGCACAGTAAGTGGGAATGATCAAATGATTCATGTTGCAAGCACAATCCTGGTCTGCTGTAAAATGCTATGTAGATGCATCCATCATCTTATTTCAGAAGGAGCTGGAACAGAGCACACTCAGCCCCTGTCAAAGGACAGAAATGGTTGAAGGCAGTGGGATTAGAATGAGAAGCAACTCAAAATTTTGGAACAAATTCCAGTTTCCTTCATCATTTTCAGTACTAATGGAGATACAGAAGAGGAGGCAATGACAGGAAGGCTAGAGAAGAGGAGAGAACTGCTCACAACTGATGCATTTGCAGTACTACCACTATCAGTCACCAGATTGTAGGAGAATGCCTGGCTTGGGAATCAGGGAAGAAGTATTTGATCACACCATGCAATACATCACTGATCTCCTGTGCTGGAAAGTGGTACTGGGGGTTTACCTGACAAAGTGAACTTAACTCCACTTACACATTGAGGTCAGAATCACTTATCAAATATTTTCTTTTTCATTTTCCTTTCTGTCTTGTCTGTCCTTAACTGATTCTGACAAAGATCCAGTCTTATCCTGAAGCAAACTGCAATCACAAAGGGTTCAGAGATACAAAAGAGAGACTGAAACTAAAAGAAAGTGGGCAGAATTGTTGCTACAGCTGAAATGTTGCCTTCTGAGGAGCACAGGACATTAATCTTACTAGGCTGAGACCCATGCTGCTGCTTACCTACTCTGCCTTACAGCAATTTTATTAGCCTGCTGGTTTAACCTGCTGAGAAGGTGTAATTAATAAAACTGGCTGGGAAAAAATCCACAAGAAAATTTTCAACTCTTTTTTTTTTTGTTTTTTTCTTTTTGCTAAATCTGACTTCTTTTTCACTTTATGAAATCACAAGTCGAGGATCATTTTTGTCAAAATACCATACAATAGAAATCAGTATTTCTTTCAGAAAGCTCAACTTCCTTATTTTCTGTCCTGCAGTATCTCAGCAGGAGCAGAGCTTTAGAGTGACAGGAGGATGCTGGGAAGCATTAGGGCTTAGGGAATACTCTGCACTTTGGCAGTTTTTTACACTGTGTTTTGCCTGTTCAGATAATGAGCAGTGTTTGTTGGACATACTATGTGAGGAAAACAAGATTATGTTCATTTACTATATATATTTATCAGAAACCATATGTAACATTTGCTGATGTTGGGTAATACTCAACAGTTTATTTAACTGACAGTGAGTTTATACTCATTGTCCTCATTTCTGTCAGGCAGATTGAAAGCAGCATTGCATGAATCCATTTGCTTTGGTTGCATAATTTTCTGGTTTACATTTAATTATACAGAAATATTAATGGTGTTATGTCAACAGTTCTGATGTAGTGGAGATCTGAATGTTTCAGTGGGCCACATAAAGAATAAGTTATTAATCCATATGAATAATGGGGGAAATTTGCCTTTAATAAGAGGCATGATCCAAATTGTCTTGAACTGTTGTTTAAATTTCAGATGGGTATTTTTTCTTCATATTCAAGAAAATAGAATAAAAATTTGAATTATCTGAATGACTTTAAAAGTGTATTCCTGCATCATTCCATTCCTTATGCGGCAAAACCTCTGGATTATGCACATAGTGAGTCAGACACATCAAAATAAAAATCCATTGACAGTTTGGCAGAGGAAGAAATAATCATGGCTCTTTATAACTCACATTTTTTCATCATGAAGATTAATGATTATGCACTGAAATAACACAAATACATTAGAAAAGCCTGTGGTGCATTAGAAGTACTATTCTTTTAAGTCTCTGTCTTGATGAAAATAGAGTCTTTTGAGAAAAACAGACAAGTAACTGAGTTACAGCTTTTTTTTTTTTTACTGTAACTGTAGTTGAGGAAGTGCTATTTTATATAGGACTTCTTTGTTAAGTTTCTACTTGAGTGGATTCATCTAAATCCCTTTTTCAGGAGCACATTATTCTTAAAAAACCAGTATGCAGCAGTTACCTTTTTTCTTTAAGGTTAATTAAAACCAGAAGGTTGTAGCCCATATATTTATGTCTTCATATTTATTAATACCTTTATGAATCTCATTTGATATAATTATTGTTTATGCAATTTTTTGCTAACAACAGCCAGAATTCCAAGTTAATATCCCAGCCTCCTTTTGCAGGAGATTATACAGAGTGAAGAAGACAAGCATGAGTTCTTTGAATTGCCTATATTTAATATTATGTATATTTAAAGGAAGACCAAGTCAGGGTCCTAACTGATGCATCTGTATTAGGACTAGCTAAAACAAAAGATATTGGTTCCTGGCATTTCCATACAAATGTCCCTTTGAATTTTAACAGAGGAAAAGAGGAAAGATGAAAAAAAAAAACCACCAAGGGGAGGGAATGCAAACACTTCCACATGAAACAGCATAAGCAATGAGAAGGAAGTGAAGGGAAATTATTTCATTTTCTAGACACAGTTGTGGAAGTGAAACTCCAAGGTAACAAAGAAAAAGCTATAGGTAGTGAAAATCTGAAGTATGTCTTACTCTTATCCTTTGAGAAGGAAACAAATCCTTTTTTGCTTATGCTGAGGAGTGCCCTTAACAGAAACAAGTCCAGGAAGGATGAGGGGAAAGGAAAGGCTTCAGAATGCGGAGGTGTGTTTATACAGAGGCTGCATCTGCAGCCTTCTCCTGCCAAGACACAGTGCTCTGCTGGTCTCTCTAAATGCATCCTCTTTTCCCAAGGCTGTGCCAGCTAGCCCTTTGCTCTTATTCCCCAAACATTGGCATCAGAAGCAGACACAGTTAAGCTCATAATACACAGATCAGGATCGTGGGCCATATTCCATCTGTGAAATAACTCATAAATTAGGCTGGTTGTGCAACTGTATGTCTTTGTCATATGTACTGTACACAGAGGGGAAATCACTATATTTAAAGGGGAAACATTATTAGGTATATACGGAATTGTGTATGATGGGTTAAAATATTTTTCATTTTGCCTTAAAGATTACTTTGCGGCTCAGGAAAAAATGTTAATAATAGTTTTTAATATTTTGAAGGATATACATTCTATTACAGATAATAATCACACTCTTAAAGTACTTTTAGTAACTCACCTTGTGTCATAAATTGCATATAATTTTTTGTTTTCTTCAACGGCATTCCTAAAAAGAGAGAAAAAGAGAATATTAGTTTCATGCCATGTGCCCATTGCAAAAAAACCCTCTTGTTGATGGCCCTAAACGTTTTCAGACCACCACTGTAGAATCTAGAAACGGGGAATAAAATAACCTATAAATTGACTTGTTCAACCCCTCACATGACAAGATTGTAATAATCCTTTGGAAATTGCTTAAGTGGGTTTTTAATTATAGATCCATGACTCTGTTGCCAAGAAATGAATAAAGAAAAAAATAGTAACTGCTTCTGTGAAAAACACAATGAAAAGATATGTTTTTGATAGAGTTATGTGAATAATTTTCAGCAATGCTTTCCAATTGATCCAGATGAACATTATCCCACTCAGTTATTTCATTATTTTTTAATAAATAAAACTAAAAGTATGCATTGAAGTCTAATGCAATGTATGCAATGTGAGTAAATAATTTACCTCTGATATTTTGAATACTTTTATCTGTGATTAAACATTGAGGTTCATATAAAAAAAAAGACATATTGAAAATTTGAAGCTGGAGTCTCTATTTTTAAGCTTTTTCAACTGAAATCCATGTGACTTTGCAGAATGCATTTTGCATTCTTTAAGTAGGAAAAAGATGGTTTTTTTCTGAACTTTTTTGTTGGACTGTTTCTGAACATGTGGGAAAAAAGTACTCTTTGGAAATAGTGCTACTGATTTGAGGTAGAGCAAGAAATGTTGTCTGAAATGTGTTGGCTTTGCTAGGATCAGCAATAAAATATAAGTTTTAGCAAAGTAGTTTCTGAGAAAGCGTGATGAATCTAAGAGGCACTCCATAATAAGTATTGATTTGTATCTTAAAATCTGATTTATGTCTCTCTGCATTACTTTACCTGTCTGCTTAGAGAAGTTAAAGAGAAGCAACTAAAAGCATGGGGTAAATGACCCTGAGTTTGGATGCATTAAGCTCCACTTACATGGGAAAAGTTTGGGTTTGGTCCCTGTTCCTGGAGTGGTTATGCCTTTCACATTAAATATGCACTGGCTAAAGGATATTAACAGATGAATTTTGTGAATACTCAACTCTCTTGGGCATTGGGTAAGGAGATGTAGGGCCTCTCTCATGTCTTAGATCTCCTTGAAATAGCCAGTGTGTAAAACACAACTGGTAGTGCTGGGCTGGGCTCAGCTTGGATGAGCAACATCTGGTCCATTTAAGGTGCCCTGAGTTATCTGGGACACTTCATAGAGTTGTCAGTTACCACACAGGACCTACACGAGACCCACACTCTACTGGAGAGTTAATTGGAGTTCCATGGGAACACCTTGGAGAATTCCAATGGCTCAGAATGCTTGTGTATGGGAACTGGGCTGAAACTCTCAGGTCAGGTTCCACCCTAGAGAAGGATCCCCAGCTTTCTATACAAAGGCTACATTAAGAGAGTTGACTAGATCTCTGTTGACATAATGGGAACACCCAGGTCTTGGGTAGACACCTATGTCTAGTCTTCAGATTAATCCTACTCCCAATTTCACAATATCTTATGTTCTTTTGATTGTTCTGGCATCAAGATTCACAAACCACGTTGCTCTGGATTTAAAGATCATAGTATTGTCTGCCTACAACCACACCTGGGCATGCTCTGTTGGGGTTTGGCTGATATTCTCAAGTACAGTTTCGTTTATTCTCCACAATTCTTAGCTGTCTTTTCCTCTGTGACCCCCATCGGGTAATTTCTTGAGCTCAGCAAAGGAAAGAGAAGGGGAGGAAGAGCAGAGAAGTAGCATCTGAAGCCTGAACACTGACCCAAATATAACACCTGATTATAGTTAGGGATCTCATATTGGTAGAGTCACATGGTCAATGCTGAGACAAGAAGATGGTTGGGCTCTTTTCTAAAGGGCACTTTGCAACCTGCTGCAAGGTACTGGAGCAACCACTCTGCATTTGCAGAGGCTGGATACAGAGAGTCAGGGAGCATGCTCAGCCTCTATCATCCTTTAGGACTATGCTCCCAAACAGCCAGTGACACCTGGGAGACAGACACAGCTCAACCTGTAACCATGACAACTGGCATGTGACTTACAGCAAATTAGCTATGGGTGGAAGAGGGTACTACTTCTAAATGAAAATCTACAGTATAGATGGAATAAGTATCTGGTTTCTATCTCATTATCTAAATATATCCATAATCATAGGATAAAAAGAAATTTGAATATAATAAGAGCTTTCTTTAGTTAGTAGATTTGTGAAAATTTTAAGAACCGTGCAAAATGTCATGTGTGGCCACCCTGTGTTTATAATTTTTGACAACTGTCATCAAAAATGACAGTGGCAGGATAGAACTGACTCTAGTTTCCTTATTGGTAGAGAGATTATAACAGCAAAGGGAGATCAGGAAAACCATTAGGCAAATGTAACAGGAAAGAGTCAGATTTAATCTTTTACGTGTTGAAGTTTCACAGTCAGCTTTTATTCAGACTGATCATGCACTCCATTTTTTTCTTCTCTCGCAAAAATGTAGACACATCTTAATGCTGAAATTGTCTTCTTCAGCAGAGTAGTAAAATCATGTGATCTCTGCACTGAAAAATGCTTTCTTGTGAATGAGGAGCAAATGGAGTTCAGGAGTCCCCTAGCATGGCTCTGTCTGCCTGTCACCAATAGAAGACATGCTTCTGAAAGTATTACAAAAGTAATTCCCCCGTGACAAAAGCAGCACATTAAAAGTACTTATATTAAAAAGACTTTGTTGTATATGAATATCATTATATAATTGATTATTCCCATTAAAATGCTTTGCATCCTTATCACAACTTTAATGAAAGAACAAAACTGCTTTGAATATTATACATGCACTTGCCTAGAGCCACTATTAAGCAAAGAGGCTCTGTGTGCAGCCAGGCAGTTGTTGATGGTAAATCAAATGGAGGGCATATGGTTTCAGT
This sequence comes from Aphelocoma coerulescens, assembly GCF_041296385.1. Lineage (NCBI taxonomy): Eukaryota > Metazoa > Chordata > Aves > Passeriformes > Corvidae > Aphelocoma > Aphelocoma coerulescens. The sequence goes on from NC_091013.1 coordinate 32,911,269, forward strand.
ATTGCTGCTGGTAGAGTTTTTGTTGCTAGAAAGAGCTAATGTTTTGCATTTAGGATTATTAAAGTAACAGAAATAGTAGCTTATCTTTTCCCCCTTTTTTCCTCTCCAGCTCTCTTGAAGACCTACTCAATATATACAGAAAAACATGCTATGAGTAACCTATGCTGAAATGTTAGGACTTCCCTGAACTGCAAACTTAGAACTTTGTGTGTTTTTTTAAAGACCCCAGAGTTTCTGGATGATACCATGACTCAGAATGCCTCTGGTTGGGATTCCTGCTTGCTGATGTAAGCATTAGAGATTAAATGTGTAAGTCTGAGCCAGTTACCAGGGACTACTTTAATAATCAGTGAGGACAGCAAAAGCAGGTCCAAAGACTGAAAGAAACTCAAGAGGCTGAAATAGACTAAAATAGTGTAAATGAATCACCCTCCAGAAGTATCTAATAACTATGAACATATAGCCCATAGCTAGCAAGATATCTAACTTTTGGGTAGGTAGTATTGCCTAAGATATATTACATTCATGGGATTTAATGGGAATGAAGGCAAGATCTGTTTCAGTACATTGAGCATATTGCCCTACAAAAGTTCATTAGATAAAGATGTTTTTAGGTTGGAACTCCATGAAGAATATCTCTGCTAATGTTAAGTGGGCAGCAAAGAAACAGAAAAGCTGATAAATTAATACCTTATTTCTGGAATTGCTGGAGTCTTTTATCCAAATGTAAGTAAAATTTTAAACAACGATCATCCCTTCTGGATTAAGGTCACAATACAAAGCAGCGCTGGTGGATGAGTAGCTGGACATGACCCAGCAATGTGCACTTGGAGCCCAGAAAGCCAATTGTGTCCTGGGCTGCATCCAAAGCAGTGTGGAACCCCACCTGGAGTGGTTCATCCACCTCTGGGGTCATCAGCACAGGATGGAGATGGACCTGTTGGAGCGAGTCCAGAGGAGGGGCACCAAGATGATTAGAGGGATGGAGCACTTCTCCTATGAGGAAAGACTGAGACAATTGGGTTTGTTCAGTCTTGAGAAGAGAAGGCCTTGGGATGACATAATTGCGACCTTTCAGTACCTGAAGAGAACCTATAAGAAAGATGGAGAGGGACTTTTTACAAGAGGATTTAGTGACAGGACAAAGAGAAATGGATTCTAACTAAAAGAGAGTTCATCTAGGTTAGATATTAGGAAAAAATTTCTTACTATGACCATGGTGAGGTACTGAAACAGGTTGCCAAGGGATGTTGTGGATGCCCCATCCCTAGAAGTGTTTAAGGCCAGGCTGGGTGGGGCTCTGAGCAACCTGGTTTAGGGGAAGGTGTCCCTGCCCAAGGCAGGGGGATTGGAACAAGATGATCTTTAAGGTCCCTTCCAACCCAAAAAATTCTATGATTCTATACTCCAATGCTAATGAATCACAGGATGCTTAACAAGTACTCTTGACCTTATGTATCTAACAAAGTGATTCAGCATGAAAATATAGATACAAACACTAATTTTATAGCTTGTAAGACAATGCTAACAGTAAGGAAGTGAGATATTTTAGCTTCAGATTTGAAAGCATCTGAACATGGAGGGCCACTACTGAGAAAAAAAAAACAACTTGCTTTTTCTACTCTGGGAAGAATTCTGTACATCTCACATAAGCTATTTACAAACAGGAAGAAAAACAAACGTGATGCTAAACTCACTCTCCACTCGGGGAATGTACACCTCATTATTCACCGTGAAATGAAGAAAATAGAGTTGTTGGTTGACCCAGCACACACAGCAGAGGCCAAATGAACCCCATTCTACCTGACTTTGGTGCAGTAGCTGTTGGTTGCAACAGCAAAACCCAACTGTAAATCTTCCTCTCTAGAACAGCCGATTCTGGGCTTCTACCTCAAGATTGTTCAACCCACTTTGCAAACTCTTCCTCCAGAAACTTCAGAAGCAGTGAGGCAACTGCACCAATGAGTCAATAAAATTCACTTTTCCTAGGAGGTTCAACCCTTGCTAACCATGTTAGGTATTCAAGGGCATCACTGTCACATAGCGTGATAGGCACTAAGTAATTATTTTTAGTACCTAGAAGCCTATCAAGAAAAGTAAGAAAGTACAGACTGAAATGTCAAATGCAAAAATGGGAAACTGTGTTTAAAACTCCCAGGATATTGTAGACACAGTTATTGAATTACCATTGTAGATCTGCTGAAACTTCAGTAAGCAGCAGACGATGGAGGTTTTCAGTATAAATATGAGATTCACATAGCTATCTCTTATTTTTTAAAATATAAATTAAGTGGATGCAAGCCAAGTTTTCATAAATAATGCCGAAAATGTTTATGTATGAGAAGCTTAAACTATGTAGCTCTAGATGAAATAAATGTTTCAGTGAACATGATTTTAAACATGATTTATTCAAATGTTATGTTAAGTAAGCATTCAATATGCTTTTATGTAATACTGATGCCCAAGTTACATGTAATTATGATGACATTATAGCATCCTTGATCTTTCATAACCTCTCTAAAAATTCATTTTCCCAGCATCAAACTCCCCAAATAGTATGGAAGTGACAATGTCACATAGTATAAACAGTTACGAGAACAATACGCTTCAGGTCCAATTCTATGAGGGCTAGCCAGTCTTGACTCCTTTTGACATCAGCCAGAGATGGGAAGTTTAGCACTGCTCAGAAACATGCCAATGAATTAGCAAGTCTACAAACCTGTTTGCTAGCATTTCAGAGCAAGATAAGAAGGATGAAGCGAGAATCTGTCAAGTTGTGGACTTCTGTTTACTCCCATTTAATCACTGATATTTTTGAATCTGTCTAGTTCTAGTTCAAATTCTGCAGTTTCTATAGCATTATTTTAGTCCACAGAATTTATTTGCTCTTTTCTTTTTAACACATTCTATTTCCAAATATAAAAATAATAGGCATAGGGAAAGCCATGAAAATACACACAAGACCAGTGCCTAAATTTGCCATTATCCTTAAAGATCTCAGTGTCATTGCAGATAGTTTAGTGAAGGTTCCAGCTCCATGCTCAGCAGAGCTCAAAAAGGTAAACAAGTGCTAAGAACAATGAGGGAATTAATAGAACAAAATAGGATCAGCACAGTATTGTAGAAATCTGTGTTCTACCCACACCCTCAAAGCTTCGTGCTGTTCTCCTGCATCTCGAAGAGCTTGAGAGCTCAATAAACGCACAGGAAAGAGCTACAGGGATGATTAGAAGTATGGAATGGTATTGGTAGAAAGAAAAAGGTTTAGGCTGAGACACTTAAGTCTGGAAGGCATTTGAGGGAGGAGAGAGATGATGGATGTATATAAAGTCATAGTCTGCCTAAATGATTATTTGCTATTGCGCATATTATAACAAACAGAGAAGGACGCAGATGAACAGGCGGTCAGTTTAAAGCAAACAATATGAAGTCCTTTATCACACAATGCATAATCAAATTGTAGGGCTCATTGCCAGAGGAAGCTGTGGAGGTCAAAGATATAAATGGGCTCAAGAATCCATTAGACAAATGCATGAGAAGAAGATCCATCAATAGATATTAAGATCAATGTTGTGAATGCACCCTCTGCCTGAGGAAGTCCATAAACCTCAGACTGCTTGAAAATGAAAGTTTATAGCTGGGAAAGAGTTGGGTTTTATCTGTCCTGTTTTGTATGTCTTTCCCAAAGTACTACTACTGCCCGTTGTCAGACAACAGCAAACTGACACAACTTTGGCTTGATTCAGTATGGGAATGATTATCTTCAATGCAATCAGAAATACATGTTTCTGGTTTACTGTGAGCCCACAGTTAAATAACTTTCACACCTTAAAATGTCTGTTGTTTTCATTACTACAGTCTCCACAAATAAACCACTGATTTTACTTCTTTTACTTCAGAAATTCATTCAGTTGCATATTTTTGATTTTTATACTTTGATCCTCTGAAACACTTGCACACATCCCAGGGTGATAAAAAGTTTGCCAGTGTCCCTCCTAGCCCTCCTGAGGTATTAGAGGGCTGTTGTAAAACACGCATTTTCTCAGAAAGGAAAAATTTCAGATGCAGCTAGTACTCATAAAATCCTTTAGAAGTAAACCTCTTTACATTTCACAGACCAGAATATATGTTCAATAAGCATATCCGTATTATAAAATATGTGATGTATATTGAATTTTAATGTATATTTGGGTTCATGTCAATTTTGGTTCAAGAAGCAATTATGATTTTAAACAAAGCCTACTCTCTCAAGCTCTTCAATTCCTTATAAGTGTTTTGGGGTTGGTATTTTTTGTTTGTTTGTTTTTTTGGTGTTTTTTTTTTAAATTTTCAGAATGATAGTTAATAGTCTGGGGAAAATAAAAATTAATTCAGTAAGGATAGCTGATGTCATTCTTGAAAGCCTCATGACTGTGAAGGGTATCTTCCCACAGAGGGATTGAGTTTTCCATGCAAAGTACACAGAGGCAGAAGAGAGCCCTAAGTTCTCATTCAGGCATCCTAGTGGACATTGTGCATGTTTTTCAATGACCCATATTACAAAATTAAGAGGTCACCTTGGCCCAACATCATGACAGTTTTGACTGAAAGCAGGTGTTGCTAACATGCTCTTTGCTGAACTCAGAGCTGTTGTGCAACAGCCATGCCAATGAGCACATCTATTTGACAGGGCCCATTAGATACTCCTCAGGTACTTCTGCTGCTAAAATTTAAGGTGCCCTTGGTCTCCAAAGAAATTTCTGGGGCTCATTCCTTGGATTTTTTGGCATCCACAGAAAACCAAAAATATTTTTTTTGTAATAATGCTATGGAAAAGAACCCTGAACTAAGAAAAGGCATTTCCATGAAAGACTCGAGTATTTCGGTCATTTGAAAAAATATCATAAGGGAGAATAATTTCTTTATCCATTCTAAACCATGTTAAGTGCATGCAGTTATACACAAATACTTAAAATGGGTTATGAATCCCCTGACACACACTTTACAGATAAAACTAGTCTCCAGCTATGCTTGGAAGAACAATTTTAAGATGATGAAACCACATATGACCAGATGAAATAATCCCCTGGATATGTACATGGTAATACTTTCTCATAGGTTGCTACTGCTTTGCAAGTACTGATCAAAATAATTATTTTAAGTGATCTTTAGCTCTTTTGATTGTTTAGATAGGAGGTCTTTATAAATTCAAAGGCTGTCAGCCACAGTGTGTCAGGAAACTTGAATTTAAGAGCCCAGCCCTAACATTTATATTTCTCTGTTATGTTTCAGGGTTGGTTGTAGATGTTAAGAAAATTGCCTTTGGGATCTCTAAGTGCATTATATCATAGCCTCGAGCTGTACTTTCTTTTATCTGCTCTTCTTTAATCATCAGAAGTTTTGATTTAAAAGAGAAACAAGCTGGTAAAGAAGCCTATGCATCTTTGCATTTTCCCTACTTCACATCAAGTGTGAGGGTGAGAGAACTGTAAAGTGTAGTTAAATAGTCGTGGGAGTCTATGAAAGATTGAAAATGTTCTATAAATTGGAAAATATGGAAGTGTTCTTTGCTTTAAAAATGAATCAGAAGAACTAACACTGTTTTTATTGTACAGGATTTTGAGATGTGAATATGAATTCTTAAACTGTTCTGAATATACTGGGACATCCCCCTATCTGTTGCAGTAGTACTTTATTCTAAGGGGGCTTGGTTGAACTTTAGCAGCTAAAACTTTTTTTTTTTTAATGCAAAATAAACATCCAGTGACATTGGAATGGTCTCAGAGCTCATCTTGACATTGCTAAATATAAAAAAAAAACAAACCAAAAAGCTTTTTAAGGATAAAATTATTTATATCTTTTTATTAAAGTGATACTTCAAAATTCCCTCCATCTTTATTTGAAGACACTGTGAAGTGAGTCTGAAAAAAACACTTATGAAATCCATAGCACACACTTAAACACCTCTGTTTTGATTATCAAGTGTTTTGTAAACTCTTTATATTTATAAACTCTTTATATTCCTGAAATACTTCTCTATTGCCTGTAAGCAACAATAAAAAAATCATATTCATACCCCTTTATTCATATTCAATCTGTGTTTAGTCATCCACTAGAATCTCCAAATTGCCTGGCTTTGTTCATCATCATCTTTATAAATTGTACCATGCATGCAAGCTGGCTAAAAGGCCCTAACATAATTTTCAACTATATTTAGTCTTTTTCTCCCAAAGTTTTCAAATGCTGTGTTTACATATATATTAGACATTGTAAAACTGGGATGTCTGAAACCTCAGAGAGAAGAGTAGTTATTAATCTCCTTTTACATATCCCACTTGAGGAATATGGGGCAAACACTACAGAATTAAATCATTTATCAATGTCAGGCTGTGAGTCCTGGTTATAAGGTTTCCCTGGCAGATAGGGATGAGAATATCAGTCTCCTATGCCCAATACTTTGTTGTAACTTCTAGGAAACATAAATTATATTTTCCCATTTAGAAAGCAATTCTACATTAAACAGTGCTTTAGAAAAAATAAATCAATTAGACATCTATTTTACAGTATTTCAGACATCCTAATACCCTTAAGTTGGCATGCATAACTCTTATACCTACGTTTATTATATACGATTACATATCAATTAACATTTAACTCTAAGCTTTACATTGTTAGAATTTGAGAGTTACGGAGGAGTTGACTTTCCCTGGAATGCTGGGTACCCTTCAGCCAATGGGATACTTATTCCTTTATCACCACAAAGTTTCTCATTGCTCCCAAACTACCAGCCTGGCTTTATTTTTTTTCTCTTTTACCTTCCTAAACCCCTTGAAATTTTATCACGTGGACCTCAGGCAGAGCTGGACCTCTGATTGAGATCCAGAGCAGAATGGGACCATAGCAGGAGGGAATGAGAGGCTGGACCCTCTCACAGCCTTCCCAGTCCTTCTTTGCTGCTCAGCACAAGGGGATTCCTCTCTCTTTCAGTGGTTGTATAAGTACTTGTCCTCTTCTTACTCATTTTCTGTAAGTTTAGGGGGAATCACTGAATAGGATGTTTTGGTCTGTTCCTGTGTTCCAATTCTTATGTCCTTATAACTGTATAGACATTTGCCATTTCACTGGCTACACTTAGCAGCAGTTTTAAATCTGAACAGAATCTCTCAGTAGAAATATCCATAATGAAAGTAAGCTATAGTTCTCTGAACTTCAGACCAAATTTCCTTTTTGCTATAGAAATCAATGTCATATTATGCTTAAAAAATTTCTGTGCTTTTTCTTCAGTTAATGCAACCTAACAACTTGCAGAAAGTTTAAGACCTCACTCTTTAAAACAGTATCAAATTGAACAAAACACATACTTTGTCAGCCTTTATTCCCTCCTTAATATAATCCCTTCCATATTAAGTGTAATTGCTGCAAGTCCACAGTAATTAATACTAGATGGAAAGAGGAAATGAGGGAGCTGACAGCTTCTACATTTCCATGTGGTACATTCTAGCATATTTTCCAGTTGCCCTTCTGGAAAGAAGAATCTAGCTCTTGTAACAGAATTTTTTTTTCCTTTTAGTAATTTCTTTCTGATCTGTTTTCATTGACACTTATGCACACAATCCACTGTGAAAAATAAATAAAAAGCAGTAATACTTAGAAAAAGATAGTATTTTTCTAAGTAACAACTAACTATTTTTCTGCTAAATTAAGGGGATTATATGAAATGATGGGCCAGATTGTGCCTCACACAAACATGCATCCTCTGGAGGTTATGGCAAGCTGCACAGCCCACTGGGAGCTCTGGAGCTCCATTGGACATGGCAGACGTGCCAGATGCTGCACCTTTCTCAGGCATGTCCTTTTCGAGGGGTTTGGCCAGTGTGGAAGATGGCTAGGTTTTATTTTCCCATCTTGAAGGATGGTTGATAGGCCAGGAATGGGAGTGCAATGCTGACACAGTCCTCGGTAACATGCAGGACCACCTTGAAAGAGTGTGGGAGCAGACACACAGGTGTGCATGTGCCCCCACACATACACACACACCTCACATGTTGCAGTCACCCTCCTTGTCCCAAGGGCTGGCTAGCATTAGGTCAAACCTTCCCTTGGGAAATATCTCTTGTGGATGCTTATGAATGAATAAAAGTGCTTGAGATTTCCACCAGCTTTAAACTGTGATAAAACCAGAGTGTCTGTTGTTTTATCCACATGAGAGTGGAACTGTTTTTAAGTCTTATGTGACTTCATCTGTTGATAGTCAAAGAACACCCCAGATTAAACCAGGAATTCTCCTTAATACTGCTCCCCTAAGACCAGAAAGCTGGAGCCTACACAATGTCATAGGACACATTGCTGAATCTGGGGGCATGCCAGGCCCCAAATCTTCTCGTATTGTTCTCCAAAAAGTATTAAATGCCAGAGTACAACTCTGCTGCATGCAGCCTCTGAGTGGTCACTTAGCCCTGAATTTCTGCCTAACACTTCAGTGATTAGAAGCATGCTAAAGTATGAAGATACAGAAAATTGTGGTGAGGACGATGGGAATTGCTTGAGTACTCTGGCCGTTTCTGCATAGGAAGCTGGAATGCAAACATAGGGAGCTGGTGATATCCCAATTTAAAGAAAATACGGTGCAAATCTTGGTTTCATGCATGCAGCTCAGAGAGATAGAAAGAGCTAAAATACTTGCATAAATCCAGACTTCAGGAAAGACAACGTGGAGGAGACTGCATGATGGCATAGCATGAATTCAGGAGTCATTTTGCTAATAAATTCAATGGATCAACAAATTTACTTTGTTTTTTCATTGAAAAGACACCCACCATACTGTGGTACTGGATAGCAGCATCTACCAACCACCGTAAATAATTTGGTTAGCCTGCACTCTGGGGAACTCAAATAATCTTTGGATCTTGATGTACCATCTGCTAACAGGAGTAATTTTCCTTAGAATATTCTGATAATTCTGGATAATTTTCCCTAGAATTAGATAAGAAGAAATCTTTATAACGTGGGCGGCATGGGATATTTTAGGGCAGTTATTTCATATATTGATTAACAGAAGTCAGAAGATTTTACCAAAAAATTCATCTAACATCTAGGACAGACAACCTTACAAGAACAGATGGGTTAATCCTCAGTGTACCCTCAGCAATGTGGTAACATCTTTCTCAGTGACACTCCTAACGGCCACAATGAGTTCTCCCTGGAGCCTTCTCTTCTTCAAGCTGAACAGTCCCAACTCTTCCAGCTTGTCTTCATAGGAGAGGGACTCCAGCCCTCTGATCATTTTTGTAACCTCTTCTCAATCTGCTCCAATGGGTCCATACCTTTCCTGTGCTGGGGACCCGAGAACTGGATACAGCACTCCATAGAGAGGTAGAGTCCCCTCCCTCACCCTGCTGGCCACGCTGCTTTTGATGCAGCCCAGGATACATTTGGTTTTCTGGACTAGAAGTGAACACTGCTGGCTCATGTCCAGCCTCTCATCCACCAGCATCCACAAGTCCTCCTTGGCAGGGCTGGAGAATCAAGGCTGCTCTTGATCCTTTCATCCCACAGCCCGTATTGTTACCAGGGGTTGCCCTGACCCAGGTACATCACCTTACACTTGGCCTTGCTGAAGCTCATTACGTTCCCATGGACCCACTCCCAGAGCTTGTCCAGGTCCCTCTGGATGGTATCCCACCCTTTAGGAGTGTCACTGAGAAAGACTTGACCACATTTCTGGGCACAGAGTATTAACCCATGTCTTCTTGTAAGGTTCTTATCTATTTCCATGTGTAGATGTGCAGAGTTCTACACCCAAGCTTGCTTTTTGTTCTCTTCTCTTATTCTGCTCTGCTAGCTAGCTATGTCCTGTTACTATTAAAGAACATATGTACTGCTGCTATTAAAGAGCATTTCGTTCATGGTAAGTGACATTTTCACTAGAAGGATCTTAAATAGGGAGTAGATAATTCAATTTCCAGCTAAGAAAAAGAATAATAAATAAATAATGCCGAAGCTGTCTTTTTGTTCCTCCCTAATGGGAGGGTAATCATTAATCTTTTAGCCACTGGAGAAATACATTTAAGAAAAAAATGTGAGGATGATAATAATTAAAAATAAGACTGAAATGAAATTACGCACATTAGTAAAGTTACCAATACCATGGAGTGCCTACATGCAGGAGAGAGAATGACAGGGAAGGCTGTCATTATTTATGTAGGCATCTGAAGGCCTAACAGCAATGTAGCAGCAGTCATGTCTGCTTTCTTGTTTGTTTGGTTGTTTTTTTTTTAAAGATAGGAAATCTTCTGAATGATTCAGGCTATTAATATAATATGGAGCATTGCTCAGGTTTTCATGCTGTCACCTAGGTCTGGCCTTCCAAACACACTCAAGTGTCTCCATGCATCTCAACGAAAACAGTTACACAGCAAAACTTACAGCATCAAGCTCCTTTCCACACTTAATTCTTGCCTTTAAAATGTAAACCTGTGTGCAGTCATAACTGGTTAAATAAGCCACAATTGCATAGTTGCTGCTGGCCACCACAGATTCTGTTAAGACATCTTTTTTATTATAACCTTGCTTGTGGTGCTGCTCGCAGCTCCACATTGCATCTGGTGCTGAAGTACTGGTAGATGGTACGTTCTTTCTTCATTCAGGTTTTTCCCTGGTGTCACTCTGACCTTTTCAAAGTATATTCTGTGATATGAAAGATGACAGTGATCTCTCCTTCCCCTTAATCTCTTTCCCTGACACCAAGAAACAGACATCAGTGTTTCAATTTGGTTTTGATTACAAGCATCAGGGTCCTATTCCAGGAAGATGAGAGTTTTATGTTTAACTCCAAGTACAGCCAGGTTACAATCTCTATTCTCTAGACTGAATTCTTTGCATTTAGCACAGTCCCTGCTGAAATTCTACTTGTTGCAATTGTGTTCATCTCGTACTTTTCAACAGTAGCATTATTTCAGTGGCCACAATTTTCATGGGAGAGCATGGTAGGAGACTTTTTCCAATGAGCTCATCAGCAGCTAAAGTAAAAGGACATTTTTGGCTTCTCTTTCATGTGGGAACCCACATGAAAATTCACATTCAAATAATCCACATTCCATTTACTTTGCCATGTTTTCGAATATCTAGGCGCCTCTGAAGGTGTAGACATACCCAACAGCAAACACTAAGCAAAAGATACTAAATGAAATTTAGGCCATCAGATTCCTTCAGACAACAATGCAAAGAGTGATGTACTTTTGGCAAAGTTTTACTGAGCAGCAAGGCTGCCATGCTCACAACACGCTGAAGATTTCTTCACTGAAATCTCTTTTACAGTCTTCCTTTTTATATGCAAACTATTTTAAAAATGTTTTCAATGTGAGAGAGCAGATGTTTAATTCATAAGTGACCAGAGGTAACAGCCATCCCTAACAATAATTCTGTGCCTATTGTTTATATCCTGCTCATAGCTGGCAGCACCATTCGTTAAGTGAAAAGTAAAAACCTAAAGGACAAAGTGTTGCAAATATGTTTCCACTGAGTTAATCACTGCTGTAATTTTGCATGTAGGTTCAGTTGCCAAAAATTCACATGCCTAGAGTGAATTATGTGTGTAGGTCATAAGATCAGGGCCTATAAAGAAACACTTATGGAAATAATTTTCTCCAAAATACTTGCTTGTGAAGGTTTTCAGTATAAGCAGCAAGAGAAAAAGTATTTTAAGATATAAATTTAAATATCCTTTGAGGACATATAGTACATTGTTTTATGCAGTGTATTCTTATTATTTCAAATAGATCTTAAATATCACAGATAAGAACATCAAGTAAATGTTTAGAAATGTGTAGAGCTAGATTACAATAAAACATGCTCCTTTATTAGATACACTGAAGGGCTGTAAGTGTTATGCAGTGGATGATTTCCTGTTATATCAAGACTACTGCAAATATCACGATTCTAATTTGATATGTCCTAATTTTAAATATAGCACCACCAAATGGGGTGCAGATCAGACTAACAAATCTATGCACACTCTGTCCTGGCAGAGCATAGATTTTCTTCTATAGAGAAAAGTAAGTATGACTCAAAACTATACTCAAAGGAGACCCATTGGGGGACTGCTGCACTAACACATCATATACACAAGTACAAAATAGAGAATTGCAGAACTGCAGAATGGTTGTGGTTGGAAAGTACCTCTGGAAATTGTCTAGTTTAAGCCCCCTGCTAAAGCAGGTCCACCTAGAGCATGTTGAACAAGATTGCATTCAGGCAGGTTTGAACATCTCCTCAGAAGGAGACTGTACAATCTAGGCAATCTGTTCTAGTGCTCTGTCACCCTCAAAGTAAAGACTTTTTTCTCATACTCAGAGAGGACTTCCTGTGTTTCCATTTGGGCCCAATGGCTCTTGTCCTGTTGCTGGACATCACTGACAAGTGTCTGGACCCATCCTCTTGGCACCCAGCCTTAAGACACTTGTATTATCAATACAAATGTCAATTTGTTTTCATCAGTAAGATACCCTCTCATTTTTCTGCAGGTTAAACAGTCCCAGACCCCTCAGCCTTTCCTCATAAGAGAGATGATCTATTCCCTAATTATCTTCATAGCCCTTCACTGGACTGTGTCAAGTAGTTCCTTCTATTTCTTGAATGTGGAAGTCCAGAACTGGACACAGTAATACTGATGCTGCCTCACTGGGATTGATTAGAGGATGAGGATCACCTCTCTTGACCTGCTGGCCTCACTATTCCTAATGCATCCCAGGACACTATTGGCCTTCTTGGCCCCACTGTTGGCTCATGGACAGCTTGTTGTCCACCAGGACCCCCAGGCCCTTCTTTGCAGAGCTGCTTTCCAGCAGGTCAGCCCCAGCCTGTGCTGCTGCCCAGGGCTGTTCCTCCCCTGGTGCAGGACCCTGCATTTGCCTTTGTTGGACTTCATTAGGTTCCTCTCTGCCCAACTCTCCAGCCTGTCCAAGTCTCACTGAGTGGCAGAAGAGCCTTCTGGTGTGTCACTCATCCCTCCCTGTCTTGTATCATTAGCAAACTTGCTGAGGGCACACTCTATCCCTTCATCCAGGTCACTGATGAATCAGTTGACCAAGACTGGTCCCAGTGCTGAGTTCTGGGGAACACTGCTTGTGCAGGTCTACAAACAGACTCAATGCCACTGGTCACAACCTTCTGAGCTCTGCCTTTCATCCCATTGTCAATCCATGTGCTCATCTCACTGTGTGCTCATTCTCACTGTGCACTCATCTAACCCACACTTTCTGAGCTTACCTGTGAGGTTCTTATGGGAGACAGTGTCAAAAGCCTTGCTAAAGATAAGGGAGACAACAGGCACTTCTTCTCCCTCATCTACCCAGCCAGAAAGATAACACAGAGACCTCTGAACAATGTAATTGAAAAGGGATGTTTGGCAGCTTGTTTTGCAGATTGCACATGCTTTTAACAGATGTGATGGCAATGGTCTAATAAGCAGTTAAACTGTAGGATAAACATGCTCAGATTACCAAAGTTTGAAGTGTTAGCGTTCCACCATGTACAGTGGCCTTCATTGTTTTTCTTGCTTCTTTCAACAGCAGAAATTCATTTGTTAAGAGAGGACCCCTTATGGGGAATTTTATTTGTATACAAAGAGAAAGGCACTGTATTGTACAAGTCACCTACCTTGAAACTAATCTTAGAACTCAGAAAAATGCAATATAAGAACGTGAATATAATGGTGAGACCACAACAGCTATTAAAAAACAAACAAACAAAAAAAAAACCAACCAAAAACCAAAAAACCACGTTAGATAGTTTTTCCTGTTTTTCAGACAGAAATAATTGCACATGAAGAATGATACATGTCCATAGCCACAATGTCATTTTTTGAGTAACGCATCCTCGCTCTCTTATGGCAGGGGGCAGGTCACTACACCTAAACATGTGCCTGCACAGATGACAATTCTCTCAGAAGAAAATTATGATGTCTGCCAAAAATCAAGAGCTTTGGAATTGAAGAACACTAGAACCTAAATGGATGATGAAATCGTAACTGTACTTTCCTGTAAATCAGTATTAAGATTTTCTTGAAATCTGTCTTTACCTCCCTTTTTTCCCCCAAGGAACCCTTTATCATTCATTACACAGGATAAGTAGGTACTGATTACACAGCACCTACTGAATAAGCAGCTACTTAGAAAAGTAATCTTCACCAGCCAATTAGCAGTGCCTTATTTACTGCACACCCAAAGCCTGTTGTAAATACAGAATTATTCATTTTTTCACCGTCTTTTCTGGGCCACTCATCACTGTAGTATTTGCATGCCTCAAGAACACAGACGAATTTATCGCTGCCGAAAGATAGGAAACCATTATTATTATTCCCATTTTACAGCTGAAGAGATAGGGACTTGCCTGGAGCTACACAGTGAATTAGCGGCAGAGTAAGGATTAAAATTCATGGCCTGCAACCCTGAGCACTTTACTGGAGATTGCACTGCCTTGCATCCAGAGGTGCTGAGAAACCACGGCTCTCACCAACTTTGTCTACCATTTCAAGTGCTCTATAAGCCTTGGGCAGCCCAAGCTGGTCATCCATAAAATAAGACATACAGTTAAAGGTCAGCTGCCAGAATTTCGGAGTTATCTTCACATTGAGACTAATACTTCAGTCCAGTGCTTACGAAAGGGCTCACCCAAACCTGGATGAATGCCTTAGCTACCAGGCTGCTGGTGGTTCCAGGGTGGGTAATTTATTTTTCCATGATGTAAATGCTGGAACTCAAAAAGCTGTGATAAAAGCACCATAATCTGATTTCCAAAAAATGGCACTTTATGATGAAACACAGTTAAGAGTGAAAAACTAACTGACAGGCTCTCCTGGCTTCAGCAAAGGTAGAATTTCTTCTCAGTAGCTGTTACAGTGCTGTGCTGTGTATTTGGAATGAGAACGGTGTTGATAACACACTGATGTTTTGGTTTTTTGCTAAGTTGTTTTTATCCTAAGTCAGGGACATTTTCCTTGTCTCATGCTCTGCCAGTGATGAGGTACACAAAAGAAATTGCAAGGGAGCATAGCTGGGACAGATGGCCCAAACTGACCAAAGGAATATTCCACACCATAGAATGTCATGAGTGGCATATAAGCTAGGGGAGTTACCCTAAGGGGGGCTGACCTGGGTTTGGGAAGGGGGCTTAAATCGTGAGAGGCCTTTTGGACACCCAATGTGAGGCACAAAGGGCTGAGATAAAAGACAGATCCGACCAGAGTGTGTTAAAAGAAACATGACACAGGCCTAATTTCTCTTCTTGGATTCTTCACCTGAAACTCATTCCCTCCTGCTGTCTTGGACATATCCAGGATGCTGCCCCAGAACTCGACACAAAAAGCATCTGATTAACATTTGACAGCTTTTGTTTTGTTCTTTTTAGTAAACTGGGAAAACACCAGTAGATCAAACTTCAGTCATTCTAGTGGTCATGTTTTATTTAAGTCACTGTTTTCTCTTTGAAGCTACTCTTTTGATCTCTTCTGTGCAACTGAGATGCTGTGCTCATTGACCATTCCCACTTTTTGGCTGCTAAAATTAACATGGCTGTTAGCTCCTTGCATCTGCAAGTGATCTATTGAGATAAGCAGGTAAAGTTTCTCACAGAAACTGACCAGCAGTCTGTGATCCATTCCAAGTATATAGCCCCAAACTAATCCTCTAGTTTTCAGCTGCTGAAGATGAAAGGCATGGCAATAAATCCAGTTTATGTTACTTAAGCAAACAGTCTTCTTTCTCATAAATATGCAGCCAATAGAGTTGTTGTGGACTTTAAAGAAGGACCAGACACAATAGATGTGCATCCCTGTCCCTCCAGTACAGCACAAGCTGTCAAGAAAAACACTCTGCACCTAGGAATGAACTTGAATCTGCTCCATCCTAAATATGCTCAACACTCAATCACCTCTGTAAAACTGGAACACTCTAAGAGGAGAGAACAAGGAAAACCCTCAAAAAATTCCCAAAGTCCAAAAAGAAAATGACTGCCCACAGCAAAGAGTTAATTTGACTTTCTCACAGCGCAAGAGAATGTCCAAAGCATGGGTTATATGATAGCTCCTCCCAGCTGTTCTTAAGTCTTTCTGCAATTATAGCCTCCTCTTCCATCCCACTGAGTTTTCAGAAATATTAAAACCAAAATGCTGATTAACTCTGGTGTTTTAGTCTACTTTTTTCTATCGACTAATACAAATTGGCAAATTTGAGCCTGCACTGCAGTTGTTTTGTGAGCAAGCCACCTGCATTTTTCATTGAATAAATTTGTGATGAAAAAAAAAAAGAAAGCCTCTATTTAATATTTGTGCCAAATCTCATTCTTCAGATTCAAACAAACTCTCATTGACTGAGTCATAATTACTGGGTCACACTCCAGGCATAACCTCAGCTGATGTATGGGTGTAGTTCTGCTGCCCTTCACTTGGCCAATTTATACTGCATGAAAATCTGGCTTACTGAATGATATACATAATATATGTTACTATTTTTATGTTTCTGAATTCTACTGCACTGGGACTGAAAAAGTAATTTCCTACAAAGCTGTAGGACTGGCAGCACCTGCATTCATGTGGTATATTATAATGGTTGCTATAGTTCAATCATTAATATTTAACATCCTGTAAATATTTTGAAATCAATATCTTTTCCAAAACAAGGCACTGTCAGGTCATTTCCTTTTTTTTTTTTTTAACAGCTCTGTTCACTTTCAAAAGTTAATTCTAGACAAAACAATTTAAAAACTAATTTTTCTTGAAATTTTATTAATTATAGTACTTGAATCTATACAACAGAAGTCACATTTAATGGAATTCGGAACTGCTGAGAACATTTATTCCCACCTAACCTTTGCCAATAAATTCAGTCTCAAAATCAGTACATTGCAAATCCCAAAATAAATGTAAGTAGTGTCTACAGCTTTCCAAATGGTATGCATTAATGTATTTTCCTGTAGCAACAGCTAATTATTGTAATGAATCATGAACAGGGCGACTTGAAAGCTTATGTGAAATTTTACAGAAGTGGATACTAATATTTGTTGGCATCTTTGACAGTTACCTATATTGATCAGAAACAGAAATAATGAGTTCTGTCAGTGTGCCCAGCACTCATATAAACAACACAGGGAAATGCAGTAAATACGGAAACTACAGCAGCCAAAAAAAGACCTGAGCTCATCACAATGACCTAAAACATGCTAATCCAATCTCATCCAAGTATTTACACAGCCAAAACCCAGCTGACAGTTGATATGTACATACATGTATCAATAGGCATAAATATGTAGAGTTTATAACCTAAACATGAGAGAGAGGGATACATGCATATGTATGTATAATAGAATTCACAGATTTATTCTGAATCTCAAATAGATTTTGGTACCTCTTGTCTGTATTTAACTAATTTCTGAACTTCAAATACTTGGTTCTTAACATCAGTAAATACATTATTTTACTATAGTCCTACATTGTCCATTAGTACACTCACCTTCCATCCATTATGAATATTTAAATACATGCTTAATAAAGAATTTATCAACATTGATCCTTTCCTCTTAGTTCAATGAATTTCTGTGTAGCTCCTTCTAAGATTTGTTCTCTCCTTCCTCTTACGAAGGAATTAGATGTACAGTAGCATATGCATAAAGCCTTGAATATTGATGCAGAGCTCTCATGCTCCAGTTTAAGCCTGATTAAGATTTCTTTAGGAATCATATTCATGAAGCTGAATTGTTGTGGTTATTCTCCACAAAGCACTTTCTTAATTGGATGGGTATTTGCTCCACTGTATCATTAAAGGTGTGCTCTATCCTCACAAGGAGTGCACCATGCAGTGTCTTACTTACAGTAAATTTGCACCCAAACCATCAGATTATGGAAAATGCTACCCTAATGACCCATTATTTTTCAGTTGTAGGTATAACTGCTACTCTACCTACCTAAAATACTAACCAGTAAATTTAACCATTTTGAAGAAATTAACTTAAGGTATTTTATATATGATAGGGTCATAAAATTCTGGCTCATGGGTTTTCTGAGTTGATGCTCACTTGTGTGCAAAAATCTTGTGTCCACAAACTTATCTCTGCTAAAAGCACAGTGCCAACAAGAGAAGAAACCAGGGGAAGATTCAAGGTGAGATAACAGCAGGCCCTTGTTTATGGGATATAAAACTCATGGAAGAGTTTTATGGAGTTTATGGATACCCAGAAAAAATAGCCTGCATTCTTACAACACAAGAGGAAAGCAAAACAGAAAGTCACAGTTCATAGTACTACGGAAATTTCTGGACTGTGTGATGCAGGAGAGATTTTTGTTACCTAGCCCCTCTGCCTCCCAAATCTAAGACCATGAACCAGGATGTGTTGTAAATCCCTTTGGCTTCCATTATTTGTCTTTCAAGGGCAGACTTTGGTAGGCTGCTGGAACAGGGAACAGATTTCACATCTGAACCTAGCAAGGATGTGAATAAAACCACAATTCTTCCACAGGAAAAATATTTGTAAGGAGGTTTGACCCTTCACTCTGAGTTTTCATTGCTATCCACTGGTGTGGAGGAAATTCTCTCTTTTCCAGGGCAGAGGCGAAAAGGGTCCATCTCAGTGGCAAGCTGAACTGATATAAACAAATGGTCAAAACATGTGTAACATTTCCCTGCAAAGGCACTGCAGGGGCAGTGACAGGCCTCATGAACCCCACCATCAGCCCCCCAGCTGGGTTAACCTGTAGGGAGGAGAGAATGGGTATGGGACAAAGGAACTGTAAGGAGTCAAACAACAAAGTGGGTTTGGAGGAAAAGGAACCCCTTTATATGGGTACAGAAAGACAGGGATGTCACTTTAAGTAACAATCTTTGCTTTAATGCTCCGACCCAAGAGTCAGAGCATTAAAACCTTAAAATGGGCTAAAAAATGTTGGAAATGTTCTCCACTTCTTTGGGTGTGGGAGGTATCTCTAGGAAACATTTTGCTGGTCTAATGGGGCAAAGTCTCTAATACAAAGGTATTACATTTCTTGGCAGACACTTTTGAGAAGTAAGGCTGCCAGCATCTGGGGTTCTAGTCTTGGAGTAGGGACCTCTGTAAGGTGCCCAGAGTGGTTTTCAGAAACAGTGAATCTTAGGACATTCTATAAATCCATGACAACACTATTCAGGCACACCCTGAACATTTGCTCGGGTGTTAGTCTAATATGTGAAAATGGACTGAAGGCTGCCCATAGCAGACAGGATGAACTGCCAAAGAGAAAATGCAGCCTTTCATTCATTTCTAAACTGAATCCGTGCAGAAAGCACCCTCATCAGGATTAGATTTAGATGAAGTTTTTAACACCTTTGAACCTGCAGATTGGGGAATCACAACAAACAGCACACAGAGGCATCAGTGTCCCTTGCTAAATATGTTGCTTCTCACAATCAGCTGAAATTTTGCTGGAACACAGCAGGCAGGCATCTGCCTTTTTGGGCAGTGGCTCCACTGATGTCTTCTGTGCTACACAAAAAGGGACCAACTCTATCTCTGAGCAATCCTTCCCAGTGTTACTCTGCCCCCAGCCACACTTCAAAAAACTCAGTTAAGTAGTTCCCTACTGCCACTGGGATGCACAGAACAAACCACCAAAACATCAGGTCCTAAATGCAGCTCTGTCTGTGGCATGGCCCAGCAGACAAGTGAAATGCAGCAAACTGGTCATGTCTTATGGTGTTCATGGCATTATAGAGGGGGCATACATGAGGGAAAAAAAGGCTATCAATATCCCTCCTTATCATTCAGAATTTCACCAAATGCTTCAAAGTCTATCAGACTCTAATACCTCTCACATCAGCAAGGTTGTTTGTATCATTTCACTACTAGACACAGTTGTGAAATGGTTTGGAGAAATGAACAGAGAGTTTCACAGGATGGCACAGTTTTCATAGCTTACAGGATCACAGGATGGCTGAGGCTGGAGGGCATCTCTGGAGGTTACCAAGGCCCCCCTCCTGCTCAAACAGGGTCAGCTACAGCGGGTTTCCCAGAATCATTTACCTTCAAGTTTTGTCTCCACAGACAGAGATTTCACAACTTCTCTGGGCAACCTGTTCCTATGTTTGACCACCCTCAAAGTAAAAACCTATTTTCTTGTATTCAGGTGGAATGTAATTTTTTTAATTTGTGCCCACTATACCTTTTCCTGTCACAGAATCATTTAGGTTGGAAAAGACCTCCAAGATCATCAAGTCGAACCTTTGAGTGGTCACCACCTTGTCAATTAGGCCATGGCACTAAATGCCACATCCAGTCGTTTCTTGAACACCTCCAGGGATGGTGACTCCACCACTTCCCTGGGCGGCTCTTCCCAATACTTAACTACTCTTTCTGTGAAGAAATTCTTCCTGATGTCCAACCCAAACCTTTCCTGGTGCAGTTTGAAGTCATTTCCTCTCATCCTGTCATTGGTTGTTCGGGAGCAGAAGCCGACCCCCACCTGGCTACAGCCTCCTTTCAGGGGTCGTAGAGAGTGATAAGGTCACCCCTGAGCCTCCTCTTCTCCAGGCTGAACAACCCCAGCTCCCTCAGCCGCTCCTCATAGGACTTACTGTCAGTCAGTAGCACTAAGCAAAGTCTGTCTCCCTCTTTTTCAGCCACCTGCCCTCAGGTATTTACACCCATGGATAAAGATCCCTCAGCTTTTTCTTCTCCTGTCCAGACAATCTCAGCTCTCTCTGCCTCACCTTCATAGTGGAGACACCCCAGTCCTTTAATAACTTTCTTGGTCTTCTGCTCAACCTTTTCCACCATGTGCACGTCTCTCTTATACTGGAGAACTCTGGTGTGTCTCACCTGGGCTCAATAGAGTCTTGACTTCAGTCTTTACAGACACTAGTAAGGAAGGGAGTGAAAACAAGACTTTCACCCTTTGCTCAGATCCAGTCTCTGCACTGAGTGGCTGAGTCTGTATTAGCTGATGATTAGGGGTTCCTTCAATGATTGATGAATTCAGACTGCTCTCTATTGGAAAAGGATTTGTATCACCAAAGTCACTGTTCCAAGTGCTGCCTTTTGTGGAATCTTAGCTAGGAGGCCAAAGGTAAAAGACTTCAAGAGAATAGGCAGTCCCCCCCCCCCCCCCCCCCCCCCACCTAGATGATGGAATTGAATTGTTTTGGTAGAAGAGAATGCCTCTGAAGAGGCTACTTGCAGCAATTCCCACAGCATGTCACACCTCCGTGCAATTTCATGAGTTCTCTGTAACTCTCCTGGAAGAAGGAATGACCTGATCAATTATAGAGACACCTCTGGCTACTGGCAAAACAGGCCATTTTCTAACAGAGCGTTGCAGTGAGGGGCTGGCGTGTATTTCCCAGTGAGCTCCTGAGCATGTGCCATAGTTTCAAACCACAGTCCAATTTGCCTGCACTATTGTTTCAGTCCCATGTAAAGGACGATCGACCTCCAATGCATTCATCTCTGCAAATAAGCAACATTACTTAATGAAACAGGGAGAACTGTCAGAGACGGACCACACAAACTTCTCCCAAATTTGAAAGAAAATCACTGTATGGAATGGCCATGTTGGTATTTTGCTACACGCCCGCACAGAGAACAATCAACCAAATAAAACATTTCCCTGACCCTAATAGAAAGCATTTGATTCACATACTAAATTCAACGTATCCTTTAAAACGTGACAAGAAGGCTGAGGATACAAACAGGGTGTGAATCACAAGGGAGTGTCTGAAGAAACACACAGCGGAGGACGTGCAATACCGTCGCCTTCATAGCAGCGACCTGTCTCTTGCCGGCAGTAACTGCGATCACAGGCCAAAGCCGCTGTCCTGCCGGGATCCAGCCCGCAGACCTGTGCAGTCAGTGTCTGACCAGCCCGGTTCGTGCCCACCGAGCGAGCGGTGCCCGGCTGGCCCCGCTCCCGTCCCCCGCCGCCGGGGCCGCCGCTTGCGTGGGGCTGTGCTGCCCTCCGGCGGCCGCGGCACGAACAGCGGCCCCTGGCCGAGGTCGCCCACCCGGGGACGGTGGCACGGCGGGAGGAGCGGGTGGGCTCGCCGCGGCGTGGGTGGCACCGCTATGCGGGACACCGGCACTTCTCAGCTCAGTGTTTCGCCGAGTAAGGCGCTTTCGTGGTGTCCTTGCCCGTGGCAGGGGTTGGAACTAGGTGATGTCTAAGACCCCTTTCCAACTCAAACCGTTCTGTGATTCCATCATTCTCGTTTATCTTTCATTTTTCTTTAAGCTTTCCTTAAACATTTTCTTGCTATTCTGCTCCCCCAGCTCCTAAACGCTTTCTCCCTTTGGTGCTGAGAAGCGGATCCGCAGCATATGGCTTCGCGGAGAAGATCTAGGGAGTCGGAGGAACGGGGACTCAGTTCTGCTCGTTAAGGAGCTGGAGCGAGAGGCCGAAGCACACAGCTGTCACCCACTTGCACCAAAGTCTAGGCCAATATTCCTACATATCTCTTTTGTACAATTATTTAAAGATCGCGTATTTTTACAACATCACCTATATAGAGATATAAATAGTTTGTTCTAGAAATCAATGCATTGCAAAAATATGATTTAAACACTCCTAGGAAAGAACATTATCATGAGAAACTACTGGCGCTTCATACTACTTAACTCAGATATTTTTAAGCACTGGGAAAGCTGTTCTGATAGCAACATTCATTCACAACTTCATATTTATTGAAGTCACTAAGGAACAACGAAGAACAACGTATGTCATTGGCTCTGCATTCAAGATCATAAATCATTGCTATAAAACTCGAACACAGCTAAGCACCAGATAGAGCCATTGAACCATAGACCGGTTTGGGTTGAAAGGGACCTTAAAAGATCGTCTAATTCAATCCCTGATAAGTCTCAAGGGAATGCTGAAGAGGGGAATTACAAAGAACTGCCCAAGAAAATGCTACTCGATTGATACTAGGAAAATGATTCATTGTTTACATAGAAAATTCTCCCTGGGGCAACATTTCTGATTTTGTTAGGTGGGAAAAAATGTAAACTGAAATTTCTAAGGACCAGTTTTCAACTCAGATGGTGCAGACTGGGAACTAGGCACACATAGAGCAGCACCCTCTGTGGCAATGAGCTACAGAACTAATATTGATTTCAGTGGAGGTATTAATTTCATAGAGCTTTTATATGGATACAGGGAAAAAACTAGTGCTTCATTGATCCATAACGTTGCCTGAAAGACATACACTACCTCACTGGATCTGATAATTTAATAACTGAGTTTGGAGTGTTACTTTGAAATACAGTCACAGCAGTATATACAGAAATCATGTATTATCAGCTGTAACATGCGCATGCTGCAAAACGTTGCATTCATCTCAAGGAATCCCCAGGAACTGGGACTATATAAAACTCATTTCATCTTTCACGTAGTTCAAAATGCACCTGCAAGCACATTATATATGTGACTTGAACATAGAGCGAGTGTAATGCTCCTATCATTGAAGCTGTGAAACAGTGCATCCATTTTTCAGGAATAGCACCACGCACAATCACAAGGATACCTCGAAGTTATTGCAGGTCTCCTGGAATTTGTAATACTGATAGATAAACTATGGATGTCTAATAATGAGGATGTAAAAAAGAGAGTTTATGTTGTGGATATAAACCTACCACTTCAGCATTTAATGGTTTAGGCCAGGTCCACTGGAAGAGTAGAGCTAAGATCTGGATATGTAGGGATGTGTGTATACATAAGTACGCTCATACACGTGTGGTGCAACGAGCCTATATACCGGCAAGCCTCGGCCGTGCCCCTGCCCCACGGTCACACCACACCTGCACGCCCGGGCTGTGGCAGAGGCTCCCTCTCCCCGAGGACGGTCGGTGCCGGCCGGGCTCGCCCGGAACCCTGCCCCGGGGGCGCTCGGCGGGGGCTGCTCGCGGGAGACCAGTGCGGAGAGCTCGGGGAGCCGCTGAAGCCTCCCGGGGCTGCGAAGGGTCCGGGAGCGGCCCCTTGCCGGGAGGTCCCCGCCGGGGTGCCCGAGGGTCGGGCGCGCCCCGCACACCGCCCCGCGCTCCCGGCCGCGGGCTCCGCGCGGGGGCGGCGCGGGCGCGGCGCTGCGGCGGGGCCGCGCCTGCCAGCGGCCGGGAGGCAGCGCCGCCGCTCCCGCTCCGCTCCTGCTGCCGCTCCGCAACTTTCGGGCAAACACTGCCCCCTCGTCCTCGTCCCCCCGCCGGCGGCTGGTAAGCGCCGGGCTGCCGCGCCCGGCCGGGCAGGTGGAGGGCGGCAGGGAGCCCCGGTCAGCCCCACGGGCGGGCACCGCCGCGCCCCGCGCCGCGCACATGGCCGCGGGAAACTTCGGCCGGCGGGCGGGGCGGGGGCAATCCCGGAGTGCCGTGGGGACTGGGGAGGGAAGACGGGAAGGAGCGGCGGAACGGGCACGGGCGGGCAGGTGCCACCCTCCGCGGAGCGGAGCGGTGCGCGTCGCCCCGGGCGCAGTGCGCGGGCGGCGGCGGCGAGTGAGCGACGGTCGCCGGACAGGTGCGGGCGGGCCGGGGCTGCGGGCAGAGAGCGGCGGCCCCGCAGTGCCCGGTGCGGAGCGAGCGGGACCCGGTGCGGGGCAGCGCGGGCCGGGCGGGGGAGCCCCGGGGGGCGGCTTTTGGTTCGGGCGTTTTGCCTTGCGGCGCCGGCGGGGTGGGAAAACAAGTTGCTGAGCGATGTAGCACGGGGGCACAGGGTTCAGGTGGAAAATCCAGGCAATTCCTCTCTGGGTGTGTTTCTGGGGGCTGTTTTGGGGTTTTTGTTGGGTTCTGGGTGCTTTGTTTGTTTTTTGTTTTGCTGGCTTTTGGGGGGTTTTGTTGTGGTTTTGGTTTTTTTTTGTTTGTTTTTAATAGGGCACAGAGGAAAACGTTAGTGCACAATGCTGAAATTGGTGATCTGGTCGCTGAGGCAGGTATCCAAAAAGCAGCAGTCGCTGGAGCAGCTACATTACTGTCGTTCTTCGTGCTAGCGTGAGGTTTATGTGCCTTTGAGAGGAAGGTCACTTTTTACCCTTTCCCCCCCCCCCCCCAACAACCCACCCTCCTTTTGCTAAGCCGTGCATCAGCAGCATGAATTCCAAGAAGCAGTAGGTGTTTCTTGGCATTTCAACTGGGATTTTGGAAAGGGAAGCCGGGTATTTAATGGGAAAAAATTGCGATGGAAGGAAAGGATGCGGAGGCTGCACACAGCCCTGGGTTTGCAGGCATGTGGAAGTTGTTGAAATAGGTAAAGGGTTGAAATTGGCATTTGGAAAATGGTGGCTATTTCTTTAGTTACTTGTACCACAGATAAATATAGGGAAAAGCTGGGCCACAAAGAATTTTTTCTGTTTTGCAGTTTGCTGTCAGCAGAAGGTAAAACATGTCCTTGAAAATACACAATTTTACATAAACAGCTGATGTTTACATAAGCCTAGATAAGTTTGTGAAAAACGCAGATAGCAAAAGATGCGGTGTTAGCTGAACTCCGCTATCCTGCTCTCTGTCCATGCAATAATTTATCAATTTTTTGTATTGTTGCAGTGTAAGAACAGAGTGAACAGCTGCACCTTCACCAAAGCCACCACCTGCGTTCCTCTTCTCCTCTGGAATGGACAATGGGATGGTCTCTGACTTTATCATGATCAAAAACTTCTTCCTCTTCTGCGTTTCCATGAGTTTAGCCAGCCACTTCGGGTGAGTTGCCAGTTGCATTTGAATTTCTGCTCTGGGTTTTTTAAGGAAATGAGAAACCTTGGCTCCGTGTGGTACAGGGCAGCTGAACAAAACAAGCTGGCTTTGCATTTCATCTTAAGGTTCTGGTGTCAGGGGGAAGGGAGTGATTTGATCTCCTGTTCATATTTGCTCTCTTGTATCAGTTCTTTCTGTCTGCAGTGCTGTTGCAGAAAGGCTTGTGGGGCAAACGAAGCTCAGACCAGGCCTACAGCTGCTGAGTGCTCTGTCCGGGGTTTAGCACAGCCGGGGTCTGTGGTGCCCTCTGCCCCTGTGTCTGTGATGTGAGGGTCTTGCACTTTCCTGCTCACCTGATGAGTGTTGGTTATAGGCAGTAGTGCAAAAAATCCCCCAAAACTGCAACAGTGGGACTTGATGCATGTTACTAGCTGGTACAGGCTTTCTTCCTGAGTGACCTAAGATAGTGACTGCTTAGAAGGATGTCTGAGTTTGAAACTTGTTAGAATAATTAGAAATCGTGTTTCCCCAAAGCATATAGCAAGGAATCCTGTTTCCTTTTTTTGCTTTGGATGCTTTCCTGATGGTGATATTCTGAAAACTGTATCAAAGAGATACTCTGACTGTAGCTCTCAGAAAATGAAAAATAAAGTCAGAAACCCTCTGTTTATATGTTTTTCTTATACCCAGAGATCTTAAGAACTTTCCAAATATGAGCTATACAATGGGATCTGGAAAAAGCATTTTGCAAGTGCTTGGGAAACGTAGGTTGATTCTTCTTTGTGGAGGAGAACAATTATTTATGATTTCACCAGAAAAAAATGAATCCTCCCAACATGCTGATTCACAAGCACACCCATCAATTCCTTGCTATAAGAAGATACAAAATGGAGATGCAAATCAGTTTCGGATTTCAAGCAAACTGATTTGTTCCAGATTGGAACAAGGAGAAAGACCAAACTTTGAGTGATGACTGTCTATGCTGTAAGCAAAGGAAGCTTAGCCTGGTATCCAGAACATGTCCTGTGTAGGTAGGCAGAAGCCTGTGACCTGGGAGGTTTATATGAACAGTTGTAGGACTGCACTCTACAAAGGATGCAAGGAGTTGCACACTCATTTATTCCCCTTGGAAAAATCTGGTCCTGCTTTCACCATGGTCTAAGGCTAAAGTCTCCCAGGATTTTGTGACAGAATTTAAGAAAAAAGTGATAGAGTGGGACTGGCTTTAAACTTGTCTTTACATTATTGTAGTTTGACAAAGTATTTCCACATTGAGAAAATTGTGGTGACTGTAACCGTAAGTCCTTCTTGGAAGTTTCTCATTCCTGCAGAAGGCAGCATATTGCAATAGTTGAGTGTGACCTGCTTGGTGTGTGGGTTTTCTAAGTGTGTTTCTCCTCTAACAGATAGACAAGGATGCAAAAAAACCCGAACCAAACAACCCAAAACTGAGAAGATTTAACTCCCTTTCAACTGCAAAGCAAATACTGAATCAAAGTCCCAGGTAGAAATCAGTGTGACCTGTAACCTGCAGATAACCAGAATAGGAGAGTTAGAGGAAACTAGGACACTTGTTTTCTGCAAGTTAGTCGAAAAGCTTCTGTGCACTAAAATGAGATCATCCCATAAATTCCCCCCACTCCACCCCCCTCGCCCCCCATTTCTGATCTAGTAATTTTAGTCCAGGCCTGCAGAGATAAGCAGCTCCAATTCACTGCACCATTCACACACTGCCTTAGGGCTGAATTTTGACCCTGCTCAAAAGACAGAGGATGCTCCAGCGCTTCTGCTTCAGAGGCAGAAGCAGTTTCAGAGTGTAATTTGTTAAGTGCTTTGGGACTGACTTCAGGACAGAGCAGTACAATTAACATGTAGGCTGTTGTATTAACTGCAGGAATTTAATACTGATAACACTGTTGCTACCAGGTCCTTCTTTATTAGCTTCATCCATGTTTCTACTGTGCTGTTATATTGCAGTGTGTTTTGCAATGTGCTAGATAAAAATGATTGGTCAAAGGAGCACAAATTAAAAAACAAAATACTGTAGGACATTACAGATGAAGGCAGATATTTTTCTACAGTTCTCCATAGTCATTCCATATTTATATTAAATCATAAATACGGTTTTTGCTGAGATAGCCAAAGACACCTTGGGGGATTTTGATGCACAATGCATGGCAAAATAAACAGAAATTATGTATTTCAATCTACTAGGCTACTTGAGAAATCTCAGCAAAAGACTGTGATTAATGTTTAACATAAATGTGTAATGACTATCGAGAATTATCCACATTAGTAGGCAGTAGAGGAGGACTGTAGACATAATTGGTAGCAGCTATCTAAAGAAAAATCACTGAATTAAAATTCAAAGATATAGACTAACTGAGAAGAGGTTGTGAAGTCCCCTCCCCCCCTGTTTTTGGTTTAACAGTTTTCAGAATCTACTTCTGCAGAAACAGTCCAGCACAAGTCAAAGCTTTTTCAAGCCTGCTTAAATTCAGCCTTGACTTGTATAATACTCTAACAAGTTAAGGTATTTTACTTAAGCATTTCAAGGTAGCTCACAATTGTCTCAAAAGTAAACATTAATAATAAAGCTAGAGAATGATTAAAAGTCAAATACAAGCATGAAGAGTATTTTCAGTGAGATAAAACACTGCTTTTGTGAGCCCTTGGGACACCCAGGTAGTGGCAGCTCTGTGAGGGTTGGTGCCATGTGTGGCTGCTTGCACACAGATCTCCCTGTGATGAGGTAGCCCATGGGTGGCTCCAAGCTGCCCAGCTCTTACTTTGCAAGTCCCAGGCCATCCATGGGGTCACACTGGTGATGCACAGTCCTGGTGTGTTTGCATTTTGGACGTGCAATTTCAGAAATCTGCCTGAGAACCAAAACCAACAGGGATGGACGTTGTTCATGTACCCGCAGTATAGTTGCCATCTGCTAATAATATTTATAATAGCAGAAACACGGAGAACAGAAGATCCCAATTATGTGTAGCCAACCCCGTATTGCTTGGTACACTCTGAAGAATTCAGTCCATGGCGTGTCCGTAGTTTCACATACTTCTTCTCCAGCTCACAGCCGTTATCACTAAGACCATAATCCTGCTATTTAGGCAAAACATACCTCTCCTTCAGGCTGTTATTTCAAGTTAGTCTCTGCAGCCCTAAGCAGTTACTTCTGCTGGGATACCTCATTCCAAATACTTGTGATGCTAGGGAGTTCTTTCTCATATTTTTAAAGACTAATTTTGTAAGAATTATTGTATCCTTATGCAGCCATGCTTGTCTGTTTATTTTTTTATTCTGTCTTCCTTTCATTCTCCATATCTCCAGATAGCTTTTTGAACCCATGAGACAATTTTAATAACTGGAAAACTAAATTGATACGTAGAACTGCTTGCAGGAGGCAGACAGTTATCAGCCAATCCCACTGCTGAACAGCCGAACAGCTTCAGAATCTCTGGCCTGCCAGCTGGCCAAAGAGCAGGCCAAAGAGCAGGAGTGTCTCTCAGGCCATCCAGCTCATACTTGGTGCAGGAGAAGCCCTGGCACGCAGTGCCTCCCAGTGAAGCTGCAGGTCAGTGACCTGGGGAGCTGACAGTACTGGGAGGCATTTAATGACCCTGGAACGCAGTTCAGGACATTGAAAAGGGCATTAGGGTGCTGGGGAGGAGGACTGTAAGATGTCACCCTATGAAAAACAGGCTTTCACTGCACTGCTCACAAATTGCTCCTTTCCAGAAGGTAGTAAAATGCTGCTTTTGCTAAGTAAATGAATTAAATTATTTTTTAAGAATCTGAAAGTAGTATTAAAATTTCATCATTTTAATCAGTCCTCTGTTCTAAACTGATATGAAAGAATTGAGTCTTCAGTGCACAAATTCACAAAATCAACATTTTTAGATCTCAAGAATCCATACGGAAGGGGTGGCAAGAAGCTAACTTAGAAAATGTAGATCTATTTCCTTTGATGTCTGGCCAGCTGGCTTTATCCAAAAGTTTGTGTTCTCCACTGTCTTTTCCACAAACTGTTCATTTGTCTGAAGTTCAGATATAATTGCAATCCTATTAAAGCAAGTTATTGGAAACACTTCTCTTAAAAGAGAGAGAGTAAAGTATATCTTTTGATAGCAAAATACTCTTCAGTTATTTTTCCAGAAATTTTTACCTTTTTTTTTTTAAAGAAGTTTTGGGAAAACCATTAAATATCTACCATGCATTTTCCTCTTATTACAACTAACTTATGAATATACCTGCCATGATTTTAACTAGGTAGCAAAAAAGACAATGATGTTGAAAGTGGTAAATGATGAAGTAATCAGAAGAAGTAGCTGAGCATCTTTAGAGAGTTACTATATTTTACTCTAATGAGCCCCTTCTGTGGCATCTGATTTTTTTCATTTACCCTGAAACTGCAATATTAAATAAATGTGATGAGAAGTATTCCTGGTTGGTTTAGTTTATGTTCAATAATGAGCTTTAAATGCAATTATCTCTGAATTTTCTTAGCATTTCCCTAAGATTCTTTTCTAGGTTTATTTTTATCCGTAACTGAAAATTTCTGCTATAAAAACATTTTTCACTGCACAGAGGCAATAATGTGCTTACCTACTAATATGTTGATAGAGCCTAATCTTTAGCAGTGTGGAAATAATTAGTTTAGGGCAGGTAGCACCTATTTCTCTCTATTCATTGAGCTGTATAGTATCTAATATATGCACGTAACTTTGCAAGTAGAGTTTACATGTCTTTTGTCACGACAACCTCAGCCCTTACTCCAAAACATGCATTTCACGAGCAATCTCAGTAACAGAAATGAAACTCTAACTTTCTGTTAAGAAAGAAAAAGTAACACTTTCATAAGAGCAAACAGCAATCCATTTACAAATGCAACTTCACATAATACTGGCATTTCACTGAAATTCAGAATCAGATGCCTTCTTTTTTGGGTGAAGTGATCTGCCAAATCTAAATTAGATTGCGGTTCTGCAGAAGTGACTCTGTACTAGTCTTCACCATAGTTGTTTCTCCATCTTTTTCCTCTATTAATTAGCTTTAGTTGTGGAGAAATAAAAGTATTTCAGTATATGGGGTGTGTGTACTATTCCTGTGAAAGACGTACATAGCTGAGGTAGAAGGAAGCAGCATCGATTACTCTTGTTAAATTGAGAGGAACAGTTATGAGAAGTAAGTATATTTTGTCCCATCCCCACAAAAATAGTTCAATGGAAATCCTCCCTCAGAGTTCAATTGGCTTTGAATTCAGTCATAAGCACTAAAAATAACAAGCTTTTTCAAGAGCAGAGAAACTAGTGAAGCTTTGTGTCCTGTGCCCCCAGCATTGTATCTTTGCAATAATCCCAGCTCCACATTTGATATCCCTTGTTCCCATCTCCCATTGCAACACCTACATTTTACTTCTACTGTCCTTTTCTCCCAGGATCTTTCATAATGACCCTGCAAGTCTCCTCCATATCTCTTAATTATCAGAGAGGAGCGGGGCTGGTCTTGCTGAGGCTGTTTCTGAGCTACATGCATACTGAGTGGCCCAGTCAGCAAGCCAGAGGGAATAGATGACTGCTAACCTCACATTTTTACTTAATGAGGCACTAATTTAGATTGCTCTCCCCTTGTCTAGTCACAGCTTCTCATGAAACTTGTAGGAATGAAATGAAGTTTGATCTCTCTGCTTCTTTGTCAGATGCAGTGGAAAATGAAAATGGGTTCCTACGTTGATATGGTGTAGCAGGCAGACAGCATGATGCATATCTCTTTTTTATGAAAAAAAGAAGATAAAATAGATGAGAAAAGTTGAAAATAGTATTCTAGGTGTACTGGATTTTCATGCTTTATACAGGATTTTATCAAAGCATTAGTCATGGTTGCTACATGTAAGTCTCTGTCTCCTGTTTGCATTTGTTAGGGTGCTGCCTGTGAATATTCACTTTTAAATGGTGAATCCCTTAAATTACAATTGACAAAAGAGAGTACAGTCTTTCTTCTGGAATGGTCCAGCCTGAAAACATGTCTAATGTTTCTGTAATCCGTTTATATCTGCTGGATTAACTGTCTTTCATTATAGTCAAACATGTCCGCAACCTTGTCTGCCTCTCTTGCTCACTAGAGGTTGTGGTCACAGCATAGAAAACAGAATTAATTTGGTCTTTTGACCATGGAGATGAAAAATAGGCAAGATTTGTGACTATGCCTCCACCTGCAGCGAGGGGAGATCCTTGGTGGCCTTGGGCTCTGGAGTGTGGAGCTTGCTGAGGGTTGCAGCAGTGCCAACTGCACTTAGGCCATAAGAAACCTCTCCAGCCAGGCATTTTCATGGGCTTTTGTGTTTCAGGGAATCAGACCCATGCTCCCTCCACCCGGCCTTACTCCCATGTCCTGAGGCTTTGCAGTCCTTTCCTCTTTCAGCAGAAGCATACAAACTGTAAGGGGACCGAGCACAGGACTGGGGGTCCCCATGTCTGTGAGGGGATACGTGGCTGAGAGCAGCTTGTTCTGGGCTAGGTCTGGTGTCACTAAAACTTCCAGATGCATTACAGGGGTGTCAGTGAAGTCTCATTAGTGGAAACCTTATGCAGATAAAACCAGTTTGAGGTCCCTTTGTCTTTCTTTCTATGAATCCTATTCTGTTAGGTGAGGCAAACACATATGTTACAAGCATTCTGCAAGGAAAGCTGTTCGGAGAGATACTCTGAGCTTCTCTATTTATTTACTGATTTATTTCCCTGGGGACTGGTAGTAAATAAACATGGATTCTCTTTACTTATTTGGTTTTTTGTCTCTGGATGACTGTCTCCCATGGAGTTCAGGTTGCTGAGTATAAGCTATTCCTGCCTGCTGGCAGGGTGCATGAGGCAGGGTTCAGTTCCTAGTGGGGCGGTGTGTCCTGTCACAGCTGGAGCATTTGCTGGTGATCTCAGCAGAGGCTGAATCTTGAATAAGCACCTAGTGTGAGCTGTCTTAAGAGATGCTCATTGCTTGCTGCAGGTGAAGCATGCTTATGGATAATCTCCCATGTCTATTCTTTAGGTAAGCAAAGGCATTAATAAGCAGGGGATTCTCCTAAGCATCTTTAAATGAAAATCAAACAGATTTAAAAATGCAAGTCGTTAGCTGTGCTGTGAGCAGCTTCCTAGGTCTGAGCCATGGATAAAATGATGAAATAAAAAAGAATTCAGAATAAAAACAGATCTAGCCCAAAAGATATGGAATGAGGCCCACTACACATTGCTGTTATTTGCATACTACAAGGGAGAACTAAATTATGCAAAAGAGAGAGGAGGAGTGAAGAACCGTGTTTTCTGTACAGCAGTATGTTTTTCAGATACCCCAGTGATATCCCAATGGGATTTTTGAATGTAGTGGGAGTTTGTTATCCTCAAATAAGGTTAGAGTTCATCCTTTGTTCTGGCAATAAATTACAGAAACTTTGAAAATTAGAAGCTGTTTGGCATTTAAGGATTGAACAGCACCTTCAGGCAGAGGTGAAGGCGCATCCTCAGGCAAACTTATGCTGCTCATGCAGCTCCCCTGCCAGCTGATAGAGTTCCCAAAGGATGGAGAGTTAACCTGGGGAAAACCAGTAACAGTTTTTGTGAGCGCTGTGAGCTGACCTTGCTCCCTGCCATGAATGGAGCCCTGCCAGCCCTGGGGAGGTGGTGGGGTTGATGTAGGACGGCATAGAACAGGGGACAGGGATCTACCTATACATTATGGACAGAGATCAAAGGGCTCAGGTGTCCCCTGATCCTGCATCCCAGGGTTTTACCTCCGTGGCATGGGTCCTTCTTTGGGTTCTCCTCCAGGGAGAATTATTTACGAGTTTACAGTAATGATGAAATAAATGGCTGCAGCTCCCTGTGCTATTCAGGAGCAGCAGGAGAGGACAGAGGCTTGGAGGCTCTACCACAAAGTTCCCTTGAGACTGAAGCCCCTTGAAACCAGCATGACTTCTGACATGTTTCCTTATGTTTGCATAAAACAGCTTCTCACAAACGCCAACACCATCAGTAAAAGAGGACGCCAATGACAACATCACTATATTCACCAGGATCTTGGATGGTCTGCTGGACGGCTACGACAACAGACTGCGCCCAGGACTGGGAGGTACGGTGATGCTTTGGCTCGGCCGCTCCCCCTCTAGACGGGACTGTCGTCTACGTGATGCCCTCTCAAGTGGCCTCTCATCTTGGGCCAAGATGCTCTTGGCCTTGACAGGGGACTTGTGTTTGATTAACTAAACTAAGTCCAGAAAGTAGATTTGTCTCCTAGCAAATGGGGCACAAGAAAAAATTACTGAAAGTCGTGTTCTTTCAGTCACTCAGGTCATCTGAGGTTGGGTTAGGAGAGCATCTGTGATACATTTTTTTCTGTAATTGGATACAGTTTGGGTTCTTTTTTCTGGTACTTCCTAAGGTGAGCAAGACATTATGCTAGCAGGTTCCTGCAAGGTTCCCTTACTGGTCAGCCTATATAAAATTATGTTGGTAATGCGTATCTCTTTTAAAAACAGATCCCCAAACCATCCATATTTAGACAAGTACAGCAAATTTCTATTGATACGTCTTTTTGATAACCTCTACAGCAGCTATTTTAAAACTGTAACATGTGAATAGTGGTTGCCATCCTAACCTTGTTGAGCCCTCCTTCAGCTCTCTTTCCCCCAGATTTCTCTCATTTTCTACCCATGTGTAAACCATCTGTTATGTTTCTTCCTGGCCTTTTTTAATCTGGCTACCCCCACCCCTTCCTCTTGTGAGACCAACACATTGCTTTCATCCCTTTCTCTCCTTCTCCTCTCACTTTACACAGAGATGCTTGAAAATAGGGCTTGATGCTTTTATCTTACATAACGAACTTCTGAAATTTCTGCCCTTAAATTAAATTAGACCTGGATTTGAAAAGATGCCAGAAGGACTTAGAGACTTGAGGGTAGAAATAATTTTACCTAGCTTTGGACATCTCTGATAGATGTCTGAAATCAGGCAGATCACCCAAGCCAGCAGAGGGGAGTAGGTCCTTCCAAGATACACTTCATCTCATCCTGTGGTAGGTATTGTGTAAGTGCTGGTAATGTGCACTGACAGCCCAGAAAGTCGAGTGCATCCTGGGATGCATCAAAGGGGCGGCCAGCAGGTTGAGGCCGGAGATTCTTCCCATCTGCTTTTTTGAGTACTGTGTCCAGCTCTGGAACCCCAGCATAAGAAGGACATGAACCTCTTGGAGCGAGTCCACAGGAGGCTACCAAGATAATGAGAAGGCTGGAGTACCTGTCCTGTGAAGACATGATGAGAGAATTGGGGTTCTTCAGCCTGGAGAAGAGAAAGCTCTGGGGAGAGCTTATAGAAACCTTCCATTGCCTAAAAGTGCTTTGAGGAAAGAAGGGGAGGGACCCTTTATCAGGGAGTGCAGTGATAAGATGAGGGGTAATGGTTTTAAACTGGAAGAGGGTAGATTTAGATTAGGTATTAGGAAGAAATTCTTTACCTTGAGGGTGGTGAGGCACTGGAACAGGTTTCTCAGAGAGGCTGTGGGGACCCCATCCCTGGAAGTGTTGAAGGCAAGTGTTCAAGGTTCAAGTGTTCAGGTTGGATGGGGCTTTGAGCAACCTGATCTAGTTGAAGGCATCCCTGCCCATGGCAGTGGGTTGGAACGAGATGACCTTTAAGGTGCCTTCCAACCCAAACCATTCTGTGTTTCTATGATCAAAACCTGTCAGTCAGACAGTCAGACAACCTTCTTTCTGATTGTAAGAATGGAGCCTGGATTCCCAAAGGTCAACAACTGCATTTGATCTGGGATAAAATGCCTCCTCAAGCATCCCCTTAATTTCAGTCGTTTGGGGATCTTTGAGTGATTCAGGAATTAATAGAAAAATGCATCACGAATATGTATTTGCATTTTAAAGCAATTACTAATGTGGAACCTATGTTTATTACAGAGAGAATAACTCAGGTGAAAACAGACATCTATGTTACCAGTTTTGGTCCTGTGTCAGACACTGAAATGGTAAGTTAGCACGCGTCTGCCAACTCTGTTGTATTTACTTTGCTAAAGTCATTTTTGGAACCATGGTTTCTATTCAGATCCTGCAATACCTTGAGTGTTTCTTTGTGCCAGGAATACACCATTGACGTTTTTTTCCGACAAAGCTGGAAAGATGAAAGGCTGCGATTCAAAGGACCTATGCAACGCCTCCCTCTTAACAACTTGCTCGCCAGCAAGATTTGGACCCCAGACACGTTTTTCCACAATGGCAAGAAGTCTATTGCTCACAATATGACAACCCCAAACAAACTTCTGCGCCTGGAGGATGATGGCACTCTCCTGTACACCATGAGGTAATAGCCAGGATTGATTTCTTTTGCTGCTGAGTCCCAGATAACTACAATTACTTGTGGGGAGCATCACTTTCTCCACTCCTAGTAGAGACAGGGAACCAGTCTTTCACACATATTTATGTGAATATCAAGAAAAATGGAAAACATAATTGCTGCCTACCAGTACAAATTAATTTGTAGCTTCTGAATACTGCTAGTGCTTAAATATTTCTTTTGATTAAATGGAAAGCATATTCTCAACAGATTTGATGATTCAGTTCAGCTTTTTTATGACGATCTGTTCTCTATTACTGTTTGTATTTGCAGCTCTAGTGCAGACTGCAGAACAGTATCCAAGATCAGAAACCGAGACTTTGTTCTGGGGCAGTACATCTTGAACCCTTCGAGCTTTTGTTATATTATTTTTTTATTATTTTGAGTAATAGTGCTAAAAGGCAAATGATCATAGGGATAAATGACATAAGCAAGCAGCATTGTGAAGCTGCTTTAGCAAGTACAATCCTGCAAACAAAGATGGGACATTATATTACAGAGAAGCAAATTGATGTCTTGGATCTTCAGAATTGTAGTCCTCATCTGATTTGAGTATACTGCCAAGCATCATCATTGCATAACATAGAAGATATAATATTGATGATTTTAGGTGTCTGAAATTCTTTTCAGGACAAATTCCACATCGGTCTATCGCAATTTGCTCATTAAAGGTAATTAGCCTGTAATAATTAAGACTGCTGTCCATCTTCAGCAGGGTTTTCTCCAAGACCATAGTCACATGGACAACTTAAGGAAGAGATAAAAGGAAAAACCTACTGAGCAACAAAGGGTTATTCTGAGTTTTCCATACACAAGCCCAGTGGTGCCCGAGCCCCAGCAAAGTGCTCAGGAGCCTGAAGTTGGGCACTGAGATGACTGGGTTTTCAGCAGGCAACCCGCAACCACGTGTGGGAAGCTGAGCTGTGGCCAGTGCTGCGTCCTGCTGTGGGGCCACACAGTCCTGCATGCTGGGAGGGCGAGTCCCAAGCTCGCTCTCAGGCCCAGTGGTTAAGACTTGTTGAGGCTCAGGAGAGTTATGCTTCTGTACACAGGGACCTGAAGCTTCTCAGGTTTTATTTCAGGTGTTTTAGACATGTTTTATTTTTTTGGCCCTAGTCTTAAATCCCTTCTTCTGGAAGAAAAAGGTATCCTTACGTATTTCCTTACAGCTTTAGACCACCCCAGTTGTAACTGCATTAGCACTAAAAAGACTTAGACATGATACAAGTCATGTTTAAAAGAAGAGAAAAACATCCTAATTTTTTCTTCTACTATGTGTGTTGCTGTTCTTACTCTTACTTTGGTGATCTTATGTGATCACCAAATTAGTGACCATGGCAATAATAAACCAAAAAAAGTGAGGATACATGGACACACTTAAAAGTCCAAATAGCTATTAGAGAAATTTCTTTTCACAAAAAAGTTAGTAATGCCAGCCTTAAAATCAGTCTCACTGCTGCATGGACTACCTAAGTACCACTCCAGAGATTGCCATAGTGGCAATTCCCAATTTTCTGTGTAAATTACTTGTGTAAGTGAAGCCCAGATCAGACTCACATTCAGCCTGGAACAAAACATTATGTCATGGGGCAGATTGCACAATTTCTGTGCAAGCACTGGTTTTTGCAGTGTTAAAGAAATGAAGTGAAGCCCTGATTCATGAGGTGAGAAGCTAAGCCACAACAGCTGGCAGAGTGAGACCTGGGTGAAATAGACCTAGGCGAGCTCATCACTGAACCTGAGTTAGTCTGTCCTGGTGCCTCTCTGGTGAAAATGGCACAGTATTGACAGGTGCCACAGGTACCCTACTGAGGAACAGCTCAGCATATGCAGCTGGAGAAAAATATAGATTTGACACAG
The DNA here is from genome assembly GCF_041296385.1 of Aphelocoma coerulescens. NCBI lineage: Eukaryota > Metazoa > Chordata > Aves > Passeriformes > Corvidae > Aphelocoma > Aphelocoma coerulescens. The sequence continues at coordinate 32,949,182 of NC_091013.1, forward strand.
GCTTTCTCATCATCCCACTCAGCTCCTTTTCCCCTGATTTTTTGGGATTGATGATTTAGTAGACTACAGAAAGAAACAGAATGCTTTTGTAACTTGAAAAAAAACATGCAACTAACTATTTTTTTGTTAGAATATTGTCTGTGGAAATAAAATTTCTACTTACTACAGTATATGGGATAAGAAATAGAGTGCAAAGCTTTTAAATCAGCTTGCTTTTCCACTATTGCAAGTAATAACTTTAAAGTGTCTATGCTATTCTGATTAAACATGAGTCAGGAGCCTGCTTTTGTAACATGCATGGAGCTATGCTCCTTTAGAAGCCATGCTGTGCTGCAAGGTGGCTTGAGGATCCCATCCCAGCCTGTTCAGAGGTGACTGTGACAAGCAGCCAGCCCCTTCAGCTTCCTTGAGTGTCCTAACAAAAGTAACAGCCAGCAGAGTTACCTAGGGTGGCTTTCCTTGAGAAGATAGACAGCACTGGGCTTTTCTGGGGGAGAGCTGCTTGTCTCAGTGGTAGTGTGTTGTGAAGGTACTGAGTTTCAACTGAGGCTTGAGCCCCAGTTCCTGTAGCTCCCATCAGGCTTACTCAGTTCTCAGGATCTGGGGATGTGTAGACAACCCTCTGTTAGCTCTGCATTCTCCTCGTTTCCAAGGAGGAATTGCGAGCTTCCCAGACTGTACGTAGGAGTATTCTGTGTGGGGAGGATTGGACCCTCTGTCATTGACAGAGATGCCTGAATTGCTTTTGCAACCTTGCATCTGGCTGCCTGAATGAAGGGGAGGAAAGCAGCCGAGCCGATGCTGACCTTCCATCCTATTTCACTTCCAAATATACCAAGTATGATCAGCTGAGCAAACTTCCATCTTTAGCACTTGTCAGGACATACGTTTCCATGACACACGTGTTTACTTAGAAAGAAAAATGTACTCCTTGCATATCGCATTTGATGATACGTTGTCTGGGTCAGAAGTTGATGTGTGTTGCTAGGGAAATCTGATAAACGAGCTTCTGTATATGTGTGGCATTAAAGTCCTTCTGCGTGAATATAGGAACACAACATGTCCCCTAGACAGATTTCACAGACAGCAGTTCTCTGTGGGGAATGAATTAATAATTCTGGTTGTCTTTCACTTGGGAGGACCTATTAGTTTTACTTCGCTAATGTGATTTACAAATGAAGCGCTGCTGAATGAAATGCTGCAAATTCCATTTCTGCCCCTAGAGGGGAGTATTGTCCGTAGCTGCACTTTAAAATTTTTTACTATTTTTTTTTTTTTTTCAGTAAGAGCGCTGGTATTAAAAACGCTGGAAAAGATACTTCATATTTCGCTAATATATATTAAAAGTGTCTTTGTGAATGGAGGAAAAAAATGGATTCTTTCCTTTTAAAAACTTAAAATATATTTATTTTATCTTATCTGAGAAATAATTACTGTAAAAATTATAAAATTCTTTTTTTCCATGAAGCTATTCCGAAAAATTGGAACAGTGATTTAAGCAACATTTTCAGGCTAAGAAGAGAACCATCATGTTTCAGTGAGCTGCATTTTTTTTTTTCTCCATGCGAATTGGCTGTAAAGGCAGAAGCTTTGATAAACTTTGCAGTAGAGTGCCAAAAAAATGCTGTGAAGAAGCCAAAAATTGTATGAAGTAGAGCATGCTAACTAGAGCTAAACCTTTGGACCATGAATTAATTTTTCACCGCTGGCTTTTAGGCATTTTTTAATGGTTTTCTATCGTCTTGCAGATAGTGAAAATTCTTTCTTGTGCCGTCACAAGGGCACTCCTTAGAGCCCCATTCTCACTGTTAATTTGAAAGGACCCCAAACTCCTTTTTTTACCACTGGGGCTTCCATGCATCTGATATAATCTGGGATTTTAAAAAAGGCATAGTCATATATCTGAGGAGTGCACAGACAGATTTTTCCCATATTCTTATGATGACTGAAGGTTGCCAGAGAACCTGGGAGAGTTTACAGTAAAATATATATTATTTGCATATGAATAATTTACCAGCTGGAGAATGCAGACATTTTTCAGCATGGTGTTAAAAAACTCCAAAATTTTTAGTACAGCCCTGAGATACTGTTATCTTTACAGCTCCAGAAAGATACTTACAATTCAGCAATGTGTGTCCACTTGATGGCAGCATAATCACGCTGCTTGCTCTGCTGTAGTGCACACACAGGCTCACCTAGGCTGAAAATATTGATTCTTACATTAGCACTCAGTGTTAAAATTGTATGTGCAAGTGAACACACGTCCTGGGTGCCTGTTAGCACGAAGTCTGCTTTTCTATGAAGGACTTGGATTAGCAACTAAAATATTTTATGCTGTAGAGCTATTGATCATAAAACCAGTTGACCAGAAGATACGGTGCTGCTTTCAAGACTTCTAATGGGAAAGTCAGGTTTTGTTTTTTTCATTGGTTTTTAAGGGAAAATTATTCTATGAGAAATGTGTGGGTTCTCAAGCTCTGGCTTTGCCAGATGTAGGTTTGATAGTGTGCTCCTGAGCAACAAGTGACCAGCAAGTCTATGATTTAAAATGAATCCTTAGTTTTCCATCAGCCAGATGCCTAGATGGGAGAATTTCTGTTCAATCTGAATGCTTTATTCCTTATTTCACAGGAAAGATTTTGTTTATACATCCATTTATATTTACAGAAAGGGATCTGTCAATGCTTTTTAGGCATTGTATAAATCTTACAAAACTAATTAGAAGCTATGAAGACATACAAATACGCATTTCCTTTCCCTGTGTTAGGTTTGCTGCATTTTCTTTTGTATTCAAGCTTCAAACTGCCTGAAGCTGGAAGAAAAAGAAAATTAATTTCTTTACATTGGGCTGAGTCTTGCAGAGTGATGAAAAACTGCCGTGGTGGCAAGGACTCTCAGCTGCTTTTCATTTTGACAGAGCAAGAAAACATCAGGATATATGAAGTGAAGGGCCCTTCCCAGAGGATAGCAGCAGGATTCTTGTTTAAAACACAAAGTTTCTTGGTTACCATCACTCTGTTTTTGTTGCACCTTGCCCCATTTCTCAAAAGTTGTCCTTCAAGGAACCAAGATTTGTTGTTTTGAAAAATCCAGGGCAGGAATTACCCACGGGGAGAGAAGGGCATCAGAGGAGACTGTGGTGTAATACATTCAAAACAGGCAATTATGACCTGTCCAAATATAGTCCCTATGTAGAGTGTGTGACAATGGCCTATTCTGCTGGTAATAAAAGTGGGCAGAGCCCCGCAGAGATCTCCATCACAGAGATGGGAACTCTCACAGCAAGGGCAAAATTGATCAAAAGGCGAAACCCAAACCAGAATCAGCCTGTCCTTGGATGAGGGGGATGCTTGCTTGGACTTTGAGGGGCTACAAAAGGTCCAACTTTAGTTCCAGGTCTGTTCTGAGCTCAGAGGCGGACCCATCTTCCTTTTGGGGTTAGCTGGCACATTTTCTGACAGATTCCTTTGTGTTTCCCTTTGTGTTCATGCTCTAGAGGCATGAACCAGCAGGGTGGGTATGCCTGGACGTGGTGACTGAACAGAACCTAGAGGGAAGCCGTGCTCTGACAGGTGCCCCCCAGGCACCCAGGGAAAGCACAGCTGCTTTGGTGACTCTGTCCTTGCCCAATCTGCTTCTGAATCTGGGGGCTTTGAAAGTACCTGGTAGATGCTGAAGAATTGTTAGGGTTCTGCTGTCGTTTTTTGTTATCAGGGGAGGATAACATTACAGTGGACTCCCTGGTCATTTCACTTACACAGAAATTAAAATTGTCATCTGCCTAATCAGAAATAGCATCCTCTGAAGTACATTATATTTGTGCTGAAACATCTAACTGCCACTGAGTAGTCTAAAATACACTGTGGTGTAATGCACCAGGCAGGGTGGGTGGGATTCACCTAATTCTATTCATCTGTAGTGTTGGTGACTGCAGCCGAGCCTCTTGGCTCTGATTTGCTCCCAATATGGGAGAGAGAATTTCTTAGAGTTAGAAGTCTACATTATTTCAGATGTCTAGTTTAATAGTGAAGTGAAAAAAGGCTTATTTCTCTCCACTCACATTTTAGGGGGTCCTTATTTTTTTTCACAGTAGCAGACAAAGGAGTACAGCATAACTGATATCTTTGTTTAATCACAGGAGTCCCATCTTACTTAGTTATTTCCTTTGGCGTTTCCCACCTCCAGACTCCTGTAGCCTGGAAATGGGTAGTGTGCCAGCCACCTAAAGCTATGGGATGTTCTGGCCAGAAGCTGGTCCTGTAACTATTTTGTGGAGGATTTGCACAGTTTTCTCTCTGTGTAACAGAAAGCCCCAGGTTGTGCAAGCATAGCACATCTGAACACACATAAATTGGGTTCAGTTCTCTGCTTTTGTCGAGGTGGGTGTAAGAGGGAATATAGTGCACCCTAGGATGAGCTCAAGAAACAAATGTCACTAGGAGATTCAGCCTTTCCTCCTCTGAGGTTGAACTGTAACAAACAGGTGATTATGCTGTAACAGATGCTAGCACTGGTGGTGGTATAAGTAGCAAACAGATGGTAAATTGAGGCCTGTTCTATGGCTATTTATGGTGTTAAACAGCTCAGGAATCATAGGGCTCTGTTCCTGGAGCAGTAAACACCCAAAGTCTGACCCTTTGCCTGGCCCTTCATGGCTGTATTGATCAGGAGCATGTAGCATTTCAGAAGCAAGGCAAAACCCCCCAGATAATAATGTCCTGCTTGGATGGCTAAACAACCTTCTTCAGGTACAGATGAGGTACATACACATAGGGATGTGCACGTTTCCTTGTGAAAGACCCTCTCATCCCAATCACTTGCTGCTTCCCTCTTTTGCAGAAGTGTGGGGAGCATTAATGTTACACAAAAGGCAGGAGATTATGATGAGAAGTGACCTTGGGGGTGGATCTGAGACGGCTAAGAGGAGGCTGGGGTTAAATGCAAGTGGTTGAAAGGAAACTGTGGTGTTTTTGAGCTCTGGGTCTGAACTGTGGAAAATAACCAAAGATTTCAGGTCTGTATTTCGGGTTGCCAGATCATAAAACTTCCTACCTACCCTGCCATGTCTGTGCATCCCAGTCTAGATGTGAGAGACCCCGAATGGGCTGGTACTGCCCATCTGGTGTCTGCTTCTCCTCTTCATCCCTCCCCTCCCTTACTTTCTAAATCCGGCTAATTTTTCTCAGTAGAAAACACTTCATGTAGTTTGTGCCTGTCCAGAGAAATATAAAGGGTGTATGAACTGGGAGAAAGCAAGAGAATGTCTGTGCAGTGAGGTAGCCTTCATCCACAGAGGAACACATCCCATACCGATAGGCAGAAATGGAAAAACAAAAGCCCTTTTGGCCAATCAGAAAATCTGCACTGATCAAATCGCCTGGCAGGTGATACCAAAATTGGAGGATGACTGCACTGTGTCCATCACAGTCCTTAGGTTTTCTTCCACTGAAAGCAAAGATTGGATGTGCAGTTGACTGGCACCAGGTATTGCTGTTGCTGGCTGGTTCTGCCAGTAACTGGGACTGACCTCTCTTGAGAGCCAAAAAGAAGTTCATAGTTCAGTCTTACACAGCACTTCAAGAAGGACTGTACTCACTGCAGTTAGCTCTTTGCTGAACATGCTATCAAAAAGCTACGTGGATAAGGAGATTATAGTCAAAATGTCTAGCACATGCATACTCAGGGAATGTGTGGCATGGCAAAATGAAGTGTGGGCTGGTTGAGATGTTTTTTCCCATTTTACCTGCATCAACAACTGCATCAGCTTCTCAGCATTGCTGGAGCTAGTTAGATTTTCAGGTTTTAATTCTAGAATTCACTAAAAAAGGAAGCTTCTGCAGAAGAGAAGTTTGGAAGCCTTCCTTATGGGGTGCCAAAAGAGAATTCATCATGGATAAGGGACCATAAAGAAGAGAAAGTTTGGAGAGTTTTTTAAGTGAAACTATCCAGTAGATGTGTGTGATAAGTGCTAGAGCATTCAGATCTGCATAGCCATTTTGATCCAAAGTTTCTTTAGGAAAGTAAACCTTATAGGAAGAGAACCTAAAGAATGAATTGTCTGTCAAAAAGGTTGGGGTTTTTACTGCACCAGTTAGTCTGATAAAAAACCAGAGCTTTTTCCAGCAAGTTCTATCTTGCTTATCGACTTCATTAGATAACTTTCATGGCAAGGTTGGATAAGCATAAACTCACTGCTTCATCCACTGGTTTTATGCACTTAAAATAAGTACTGTAGAATGAAAGGTATTACCTCTACTATAAACGTCTGCTTTGCGATTCTTTCTATAACCTCCCAAATCCAAATAATATAATTTGTGTGTCCCACTGGTTATTTCACTGCCTTTTTCTGGTTTTCCTGTGTCTGGAGGCGGAACACCTCCCCTGCCCCTGTCTAAGAGTATGCATTGGGTATGTCAAGGTACTCCACATACAGGGAGGTCATTCCAGTAGTGGCACAGCTTTTGAGATCAATTCTGTCTACCTCAGATCATCTCACAAAAACTTAGTTCAGCACAGTTAATCTAGGCGAATAAGGTCTCTTGTTTCACACTTCAGCAGAAGCTATGCTGAGGATTTTGTTTGCTTAAAATGAGAGTTTTGCTGTCAAGTACGCCATGCATCTGAATTATGTATTCACAGCTCCCAGAAGCATCAGCAACTGGAGCTCTTAGTCTTCCATTGGCCCTTCCGTGTAGCATTTTAAAGGACATTTCAGTGTCCAATAAAGATAGCACATCTCAGCATCACAGGAAAGCTGGGACATGGTAGTATTCTTGGCAGAGTGGTTATGAAGGAAAAATGGGCTAAGACAGAATTTTCTGCAGACCACCTCACTCTAGTCTTAGCTTTACTTTCTGCTCTCTGTTCACTTTATATGGTGTATTTCAAAGAAATGAGTGTTTATAAGTAGGAACCAGTGGTGAACTGTCTTCACATCCCATGTGGACATGCAGATCAAGGCCCTGAATCTGTATTTTGGCCTTTTTTTCAACAGAGTGAGGGAAATTCATGAGCAAAGAAGTGTTTGCGTTACTAAGAATAATTACTTCTCTCTCCCCGAGCCAGGCTGCAGACAATCACCCAGCCAGGGGCAGGTTTCAGGGTGACTCTTACAGCCATTGTGTTACCATGGTGAACATCTGTCCCCATTCTAATACTTCTCTATGGTGTTCTGTAACCCACTACCACCAATAGGGTTTGTTAGCACTGTATAGCAAGTGCTTCAGAACCAAGAAAGGTCTTCATATACATATATGTCTGTCTCTGTGTGTGTATACATATGCTTATATATGCGCATATATATATATGCAATATATTAGATATGCTTATATTGGCATGTTATATTTACTTAAGGAACACAGGGAGACATCAGTTCCCTGGACTATACACTTACTGTGCTGAGGCCTGAAACAAGTCTTGGTTTAAAGCCCTTTGAAAGAAATAAAAGTTTGGTTATTGAAGTGTTCCCAAGACATCACAGTGGGAGAACAGCTGAATAGTTGTGTCATCAGTCAAGGTCAAATGAGTAATTTCACAAACCTAACCATGTGTTCACAGTTTGAAAAAAACAACCCAAACCATCAACTCTGTTATTCTCCGGCCCCATGTGTGTCAGCGTGCATACTGGAGGTACCACAAGGGCTCAAATCGTTCTGCCGAGGTTGTGCTGGAGCAGGTACCCAGGGAAGCTTCTCCTGCAGTTGGCTCCTGAAAAGGATCTGGCCCAGCCCTGAAGTCTTCCTTCTCAGGGAGTCAACAAACCCACTGGAGTGGGATATAGCCTGGCTAAAGGCTGGATCCACTTAACTCTTTTTTGGCATGTTGGGGAGATAGGTTGAGGTAAGTTTAAGATGAGTTTCAAGCAAATATTTTGCCTTTTATTAAGGAAAAGGGCTGGTCTCATGCTGGGAAGGGCACTTGGGCTCACTTAAGCCCCACAGGAGGTATTGGTTGCCAACACAGGTGGGGTCAAAGCACAGTATTTAAATGCTCCCTTTAAGCAGGGGTAAGGGTAGTGCACAGAAATAAGCAACTAAGAAGATGGAGCTGGTTTGGGGATTAGAGCAAATAGGCAGAAAAGCTTTTTATCTCTCTGGCCACAGCACCTTAGCGCCAGCAAAAGTTTCCCTGTGTCCCTTTCACTTGTAACTCTTATTATTCAACATTTATCTTGAATTAAGTTCTCCCAGAAGCTACTGGTGACGGCCTTTCTGCTCCCCTCTGATTCTAGAGCTCTCTGTTTTAATTTGTTTTCATATTAAAGTTAGTAGCTGATAAGTAAAAGCAAGTTTTGCAGCTGTCTGTGGGCTCCTTGGGCAGGTGACTGCCCTCACCTCCTGCCTGGCAGCTGCAGATAATACATCAGAAAGTGTTTTCTGCACTTACAGGGTAGGAGAAAGATACTCAGTTCCCCCCTCTTTTCCCACAAGTAGGAGCAGATGCTCCTTGCATTGAGGCGATCACGGGAACAGCTGGGGGGGTCTCTGCAGCGCCCTAAAACAGGGTCTTGCAGAACAAGGTGTCTTTGGTCTCGGGGACTTGTACTGAGCGTTTCTCACCTCACCGTGAAGCACACTTACTGCAAATGTCTGTCTCCCTAATATCTGAATTTATTTCCTTGCCACATCTTGACTTTAACACCTCCTTCTTTTCCTGCTTGCTATAAAGGAACAATCTCTTGAAAGCACTGTCATGCTTAATTCCCCAGTGGAAATGGTTGAAGGTGACTTTCTGAAGTGAACAAATCTTGCTGCTTGAATTGTGCTTTTCTTAGATGGATATTTGCTTTATGTGTCTTGAAACAGAATGTCAGTAAAACTTTATGTTCTTAAAGTAAAGGCTATACATAATGAAGCTTTGATAAAGCTTTCATGTACAATTATAGGTGACAGATTAAATAATTTGTAGACCTAACATTTTTTTTGCAGATAGCTAAGGTACACAATAGCATTTTGTTGGTTGATTAACACTTGGATAGTAGTGTGAGTATTTGGAGCATTATGAAAACAAAATTCTGTCATTAATAAATTGGCAACTATAATCAGGGTTTGTTACATTTTTTGGGTGAATAGTGGCCCCATTCAAGTGAAGGAGAATTTTACCATTATTTTCAATAAAATCAGAGTTTCATCCTCCTATTGCAAAGGACCTTTAACAGCTGCTTATAATCTTGTCATAGACTCTTTTTGAGTGAAATTAATCCCATAGGGCTTTTATTAAGACAGAATGATGGTGGAGGAGGGAAGCTTTTAAATGCTTCTGTTGGAAAGATCTGCCTTTTGAGCAGTGTGTGTGCTGTGACAGAAGAATCCTGGTTTGGGGACTGTCTCTAGCTCAGATAACTGTGCTGCACTAGGCACAGCAAGATCATTCTGGAGTCACCATATTAAAAGGATTAGGCAAAGGCTGTTTCATGTATGCGTGCCCAGGCCTCCTTTCTTTTCTCTAAATAAATGCAAACTGGGAGTAATTTTGTTGTAATCACAGAATATGCTAGGTTGAAACAGACCCACAAGGATCATGAAGTCCAACTCCAAGTCCCTACATGGGACCATCCCCAAGAATCACACCATGTGTCCAAATGCTTCTTGAGCTCTGTCAGGCTGGTGCTATGACCACTTCCCTGAGGAGCTGTTCCAGTGCCCAACCACCCTCTGGGGGAAGAACCTTTTTCTAACATCCAACCTGAACCTCCCTGGACACAGCTTCAGGCCATTCCCTTGGGTCCTGTCACTGGTCACTACAGTGAAGAGATCAGTGCCTGCCCCTCTTCTTCCCCTCACAAGGAAGTTGTAGGCTGCAATGAGGTCTCCCCTCAGCCACTCCTCATATGGCATCCCCTCAAGGCCCTTCACCATCTTTGTTGCTCTCCTTTGGATGCTCTCTAATATTTTAATATCTTTCTTATATTGCATCACCCAAAACTGCACACAATATTCAAGATGAGGCCACCCCGGTGCAGAGCAATCCCCTCCCTTGCCTGGTTGGTGATGCCTGATGCTTCCCAGGACATGGTTGGCCCTCCTGGCTGGCAGGGCACACTGGTGGCTCATGTTCAACTTGATCAGGACCTCCAGGTCCCTTTCCATGGTGCTGCTTTCCAGCGTCTCCTTCCTCAGTCTGTCCGTACATTCTGCCCCATCCCAGGCGCAGAATCTGGCACTTTCCCTTGTTGAACTTCACACTGTAGGTGATTGCTCAGCCCTCTGATTTGTTGAAGTCTCTCTGCAGGGCCTCCCTGTCTTTGAGGGAGGCAACAGCTGCTCCCAGTTTTGTGTTGTCTGTGAACCTGCTTAGTATCCCTTCCAGTCCTGCATCCAAGCCCTTTATGAAGATGTTGAAGAGCACAGGACCTAAGATAGAGCCTTGCAGAACCCCACTAGTGACAGGTCACCAGTCTCATGTCACCCCATTCACTGTAACCCTTTGTGCCTGACCTGTGAGCCAGTTGCTCACCCATCCCGTGATGTGTTTATCCAGCTGTGTGCTGGACATTCTGTCCAGAAGGATATTGTGAGAGACAGTAGCAAAAGTTCTACTGAAATCCAAAAAGATTACATCAGCTGGCTTCCCTTGATCAACTGGGTGGGTTATCTTGTCATAAAAGGAAATCAGGTTTGATAAGCATGAAGCCATGAAGCCATGCTGGCTGTGACCAAGGACTGTGTAATTATCAGCTATGTAAACTAGAGTTTACAAAGGGTACCTAAGCTTTATCACAATGTTAGAAGTCAAAGTGTGCAAATATCACTGCAGGTGATATTTGAAGGAGTAGACCCAGATATCAATTTCCTTGTGACTCCTGGAGCTATGATCTGAATATATAGTTTGTACTCTGCATCTCAGACCAAATCTGTATGCAACGACCCATGCTTCCACCCTCAGTGTGTAGATGTATGCTGTGCTACTTTTATTTCTGTATGCAGTAGAAAATCCAGTCTCTTTGAACCAGGAGTCAGTTGAGTGGCTTTGTTTTTCAGATCCTCACATAGTTATGAAAACCAATTCCTGTTGGGCACAGAGCACCTACAGAAATTCAGGGTGGTGACATTTGTGCTGTGAATCAGAACCCACAGTCAAGTTTTCTTATGAGTTTTCTGTCAAGTTTTTGCCACTTTGGCCATTACAAGACACTTCAAAAACCTCGGGTAATGCACACTTTTGTGAGAGGTTTCTAGGAGAGTGTTCACTGAGCACTTTGAAAGAGGCTCAACTATGTAGTTCTTAATAGCATGTAACAAATAAGTAGAGCTAGTTAATTTGTTCAAGATGGCCAGACTAGGAGTGGTCCTAGGATAGAGGCACGGGAAAAGAAGCATGCAGGTATCATTGATAGAGAGCAAAAGGAACTTTTTTATCCAAAGAATTTGTGATAATGAAAGGAAAGGCTGTCTCCAAGCACATTAACAGCTCCTAAACTTGATTGTCCCTATCGCCAGGCTAGACCCAGAAGACTGCAGCAGGCATCACCCTTTTAAGGGATATTCTGCCTTTTGCTGGAGGAGGAATTCAGAGGGGACAGAGGAGTAGCCCTGGCACCACAATAGTCTTTGTGGCTTCTGAGTCAGGTAGTGGCAGCAAGATGCCCTCCAGCCTTATCTGCTACCCTTTTATTTAAGGCAAGCAAAAATAATTTCTAGAGGGACTTAATTAAATTCCACTAGGTCACAGTCTCTGTGCAACTCATCTTTACTTCTCTTCCACATTTATAGTTGATGAATGTCTACGACCTTCCTCATTACACACAAGGGTTATTTCCAGAGATGCAGGCAGCAGGATACAATTCATAAGACAGCAAGATGAAACAGAAGGTCCTATGCATAATTCCACATTGAATATTCCTTCACTTCCTGATTCTACACCTGTTGTCTTTGTAAGATGGATACAGGCATCCCCTCCTTTGATGTTTGTAGATGACAAGTGTATATATTAAAATGTTGTCAGGCTCTGAAATGACATGCTTAAACTGTTGGTAGACAAAGAGACAGGAGATGGACTGCAGCAAAACACGCCACTTTCTTATGGGCTCTTGGAGCAAGGTTTCTGAATTTATTAAGAAAATTAAATTTGCAGTGCTTAACATGAAAAATATAATGATGTATTGGAGGGATGGCAGCCTTGCTTTCAAGTTCCCACTAGAGTGATTTTTGTGAAAAGGGTGGAAGTTCTGCACAGGATACTACTGGAACCAGCTTGTTAAATTCATCTACACACCACTCTTGGTAACTTTGGCTTTGCTGGCTTTGGTGCCCAGGGGCAGTCTCCACTGCAGACGACTCCATATCTGAGTGATCTTAAAATATCTTTTACAAAAATAAAGTTCAAGAACAGTTTTGTTTAAGTGCAGGTATCTCAGGCCTCAGCAATTTCTTTTCTATATTGCAGCCTCCTGTCTGTTCTTACCAAATGGTAAATTATCTCTGTTCTGGATTTCTTTTTTCTTTTTATTTCTATGGCATATTATCTTTACATTTTCTATCACTGTGTGCAGTTTGCCTTTTTCTCTTCCTGTCTCCCATCTCATCCTCAGAATACGATATCCAGCCAATGATACTATTGCATTTTCTCTGCTTCTTTTGCCATTTTCAGCCACTGGTGCAGCTCCAGAATTTCTGTGTGTTAGCAGAATGGAGGCGTTTCCCCCAGTTTATTGTCTGTGTAGCTGTAGTGCCCTGGCAAAGCATCACTGTGTTGTATTGAACTGGACTGGCTGAACACTGTGCCATCTGTACAGAGACAGATTGTTACCCCTTACGATCCCTTTGGATAGAAGTTCTTGGGGCATTCTGGGTTGCTGATGGGAAGTGGTGACTATATATAGCTAGTATATATGGCTCCATGTTGCTGTAGTGATAGGAAAGTGTACTTTTGCATGCTGGTAGTAGGGTGTTGTGAATTTCTTTGGAGATTTTCACTCCCCAAGCAACAGTTTGGTTAGGAACCAGGCTGCCCTCCAGCAGAGCCCTGTGCCACCCCAGCACCAGGCAGTCTATAAAGCTTTGGATGTCTCTGGTCGGTTGCCTCTGAGGTGGAATAACAGCATAAAATAAGAAAGCCATAAAGATATTCATACTGTAAAATGAGATTTTCATCCTCAATATCCTAAGCAAACTATCTGTATTATGCAAATATCAAAATGGCATAAACAAAACAGATTCTCCTTGTGCTAGAAGCAAGTTTTGGCTCTCTTGAGATATTTGATATCAATATAACTGATATTGCACTGCTCAGAAATTTACCTCAGACTTCTTAGTCTTCAGCTTGATCTGTCAATCATGCAGAACATCCATGGGACACATCTGTATTTGCCTAATGGGCTTTTCCTTCCTTACCCTATGTCCAGTCTAGATGAAGTATTTCCACATAGTGGCTGGGGAGTCCAGGATAGAATTGCTTCCCTAGGCAGTATGCTGGGGAAGATGACCCTGTTGTTTTTGCCTGACAAGATGCCCAGGTAGTTAACAGACTGTTGAACTGAAATGGACTACCCCAATACCCTGTGATTTCCACAGAAGTTAACTGTAGTGCTATATAAAGTGGTGCATATATGTCCTTGATTATATATCTTTATATATAGCTATAATTAGTTATATTATACTTTATATATATATATATATACACTTTTATTTATAAATATCTATTTTATGGATTTAAATAGTTACATCTACATATAAAGTCAGTGATTCTTTATGTCTGTAACAGTGCTATACCCAGGAGTCAAATTCCTAGCCCAGTTGTAGTATGTCATGAGAGCAGGTAAGTATAAGGTACACGGCAGAAGCTCCATCACAGGAGTTTCTTCATGTACTAATAAGAAAGAATGACCTTATGAAGACAGCCTACATAAATAAAATGATTTCATGTGTCCCAGGGTTACTAGGTAAGGCCTCAGGCATGCACACAGAGTGGTCCACCTGGCTTATCTCACATTCAGTTTAACAGGGGGGTGCTGTGATTTCAACAGGAGCAAGGAGCCGTCAGGAAAGGTGTGCTTGTGTCAGCATTCATGTATTGCAGTGAGGGGCCTAAAGGGAAAGCGCAGGGGGAAAAAAAAATGATGTGTTTTCTTTTTACTCCCCCACAGATTGACCATCTCTGCTGAATGTCCCATGCAGCTTGAAGATTTCCCCATGGATGCACATGCTTGCCCATTAAAATTTGGAAGCTGTAAGTTCTCTTCTGGAATAAGAACTAGAAAAATACTGTTTTCTGGCTTCTTATGTTCAGACATGTCTTGTACAGATCTTTCACCCTCCTCCCCAGTCCTCCCTTTTTCACACGGTTCTTTAGCATCCCCATTCTCCCCCCCCTTGCTTCTACCCTGCTGCTCCTTTCCCATAACTGCTTTATCTGGACCTACTGCTTTTCAACTCATGCCTGCATACTCCATGATAAACGGTGAGTTGATGGGTGATATGTCTTATATATCCACATCAAGCGTAACAGTCACTGTTAGATGGAATTCTAGATGCAGACAGCTAAATTGATAACTTGGTTTTACATTTGTAGTAAAACAGAGCTTTCAGTGGACTGATCAGATTGATGTGCAATTATTATGGTATTTAAATGAATCAGACTACAGTGCAATATCTGCATCACATATATTAAAAGAGATCTAGAATATTAAAAAAGTAAATATCTTTCCATTTGGCTTTAATAAATCCAGTCCTGTATCCTGGTACATGATATTTCATACACATGTATTTGTATATATGCACACATTATTCTAAACTGTATGCTGAATGATGATTTTGCCTCAATTCCAAGCCTCTAATCCACCACACTGCTGCCTTGCCAGAAGCTTACTTTAAAAATAACCCCAGGGAATCAGATGGTTATATTTAAAAACAAAGCTCTTAATTAAACTACAAATGAGGCTACTACAGTAGATTTTCTTTTCTTTGGTAATCAAATCAGAGTTTCCAGGTGCAATCATTGTCTCTGAAGACTTTTGGTAATTACCAGGCAAGGCATTTTGCTAGCCCCTGAAGCCACCTAACTTCAACATTTTGCAATGTTTTTCAGCTGTATCAATTTAGAGTCACTAATCCTAGCAAGATTAAGATTTGCCTTTATCGTCTGTATCTGCCCTGATTTAATACTGACTATACATTGTCTTCTAGTGATCGTACTAAGAAGTAAAAACACTGTTTACAGTAACTATTACCACATTACCAAATTTATGATGAATTTATTTCCTTTCCCTCTTCCAATCCAGATAGATTCTGTTTCATCCAAATAGCCACCAGTATTTTACAAGATCACTGCAGGTTCAGGTGTGTTCATTGACTTCAGCAGCATTAATTTACAGCAAAGCCAGTATAAATCTGAACATCTGTACACCTTTACACTCCACTTAAAGAAATGTGTATGCAAATCACCCATTTAATTCCAACCTTGAAAATGGAAAAACATCTCTCAGAAAACTGTAATTGTTTATATACAGGGAAAGAATTAATATATACTAATATAGAATTTTATATATAAATAATTAAAGAAATATTAAATAATTAATATACTAATATATATTAATATATATGGAAAGAATTAATAAGATAAAGAAAAAGAAAAAGAATTTATCCTTCCTGGAATTACATATCCTTTATCAATAGATGAAGTTACATCTGTTGATCTCTAGTCTAGACTACAAAACTGTTCCATAGTTCTATGAAATCTTGCAAAATATGTAATATAATACTAAAAGATACATATTTAAATGAAGAGCCTGATGCAGCAGAGATCTGAAGCTCAACCCTAAAGTTAAATGGATGTTTCCATGTATTAGTAGATTAGATGCAGAAAAGTACAGGTTCTAACTCTCCACCTAGTATGACAAAAAAAAAAAAAAAGGCATCCCAATCAAACATGTGAAAAAAAAAAAAAAAGGCATCCCAATCAAACATGTGAGTGCATGAGGTAACATTACAAGCTACAAATGCTTAGAAGGAGTGCCCAGTAATCTGTCTGAATATAATTACATGTCCTGCTAGTGCCAAATGTGTTACATGTTAATCACCTCTTACCACACAGGTAACTGTAATCTGTCTCAAAGCCAGCGCTAAGGGCTTACATTTTAGGCCTGTGAGGGGTGAATAGAGTTTTAGTTTATGCTCCTTGCCATTCTCAGAATAAAATCTGAGAATACTTTTACAAGGTATTACAAGTCACCTTGAAGTTCTTTCACAATGTGTAGACATGGAACCATTTGGTCCATGCTAGCCACACCATTGGCCTCTGCAAAAAGTAAATATATAGGGACAGGCTATAGAGAATCTTTCAGCCTTGGGAATATCTGTATTACTGATCTTACAGCTCCCTAGTAATTTATTGGGATTTAATATGCATATTTTTGTACAAGTAGCAGCCAGCAAATCAGGGTTTATTGAATTAGTCCAGGTATATTTTACGAGGGCACAATATTTATTCCCTATTTACAGCAGTAGGGGTTTGCATTGAGTCATCTCCAGGCTTGCAGCAAGACAAAGCCTACAGGGGAATATGATGCATAAGCACATACTCTTTCTGCTTTAGCTTTCCTCACTGTCTTTCCCCAAAGGGTTTCGTTTTTAACGGTCTTCTTTCCAAAAAGGTTTTTTTTGAAAAGCCTCAAGGAATAGCATCAAAGTAAATGTTAAACACATTATCAGTGGACCTGGGAGGGTGGACAAGAAACTGGTGCTAACCAGTCTGAGGGTGAAGAGAGCAGGGCAGCAAAACGAAAGAGCTGGCTCACGGCAGAAAAGATGCAGCAGAAAGGATGCTGAGAAGTGATCAGTGTTGCAGCAGAGGCAGGAGCAGGTTATTAATTTTCTAGCTGCATGAGTGTTCACTAGGTTTGCTATAATTCATCAAGCAAGAGGCAAAAAGTGCCTGATGTTTCCTTCATTATTAAAGAGAAGAAGAATTAATCTTGCTCACGGAAATAAAGGTAAATGTTGAATTCTTACGTCCCATTTGACTGGTTTCTTGCTACATTAGAATTGTGGGAGATTTTATGGGCTAGGAAGCATTATATGTAGCAACAGAATATTTTGTAGAAATAATTAAAAGCCTGGTCAAATACACAAAATGGGATATAAAGTTACCTGTGCATGCCAGCAGCCTAGATACCTGCTGGGCAGTTCAAATGTCCACTACAGAGGTGGTATTTTTTAACACTCTATGGCACGTCATGAAAAGGACAGAAGTTCGGGGACAGCGCCTAATGAACTGAACAAAGCAGGTTTTAGTTGTCCTTCTCTTAAGTACCGCTCCCCACTGCTCCAAGATGGCAAGATCAGGTGGGTCTTCTCCAGGAGGTACATGTATGCAGGTACTTTTCCTGTGGGATTGTATCCCTGCTAGGGGTCAGGACACCTGTAGAAATTATCCTGCAGAAGTCTCGTTTAGAGGGAACTGGGGATGATGCCTGAGCACAGGCTTGAGGGTCTCTGCAGCAGGCTCTGCTCCCTTTGAATCCAGGGTGCTTGATGAGGGTGGCTGTGACAGTCTGTTCATTACCTCATGGTAGCATGGGAAGGGTGCTGTTCTATTCAATGGCCAAATTTAAAATAGCTTTCCATTGCAATTCTAGTGCTGATCTGTACTCTAAATAACTCTATTGGTCAAACAGGATGTGATGAAAATTCCTGATGCCAGAAGCAGTTTCACTAGGAGCAAGCACTTAAACCAAGAAATTACCCCCAGCCTATTTCTGGTCTGAGGAGGAAGAATTAGATAAAATAGCAAGGACTTTAAAGCTTCCTAGCTTTAATGTTTCACCTCTTCCACTGACGGTCCCTAAGAATACGTTAATAATTTAGCACAGTTTCCAAATGCCCATGTGTCACCAGGTAGGTAAGCATCATCATCTCTAGGGCAGCTGAAACAGAGAAGTTAATTGACTTTCCCTAAGGTCATGCAGAAAATCAGTGTCAGAAAAAGGATCAGACTCAACTTCTTTGGTTGGAGAGGCAGATGTCTAATCCACTAGACCATGAAGGCCTCTGCCCAGGCAACTGACTTAACTCCTAAATCTCATTTTACTGTGTTAATTATATCAGTGTTACCTAGCTCATGGAGTTGCCCTGAGGATGAATTAGTTAATTGCTGTTAACTGGCACTTTGACAATGTCAAATACTGTAAGGTCGAGTCTATTTATGACAGCTGTCTCTTGAAGACACAGTACCTGAGTACGTGGAGTTACCAGATCTTGTATTGTGGAATGGATAAAACATGAAGCAGCTGCCCACTAGTCACTCAGCAGCAAAAAAACCACCCCATACTATTTTTAGAGTAAGTAGAGAGTTTAATGAATATTCTGAAAATAATGAGATCCCCAAGCACATGAGCACAGGAAAAAGAGGTCTTGTGTTTATTCCTGATGAATTTTAAATCAGCCACGAAGATGGCAAAGGGTGATCACTGTTGATCAACCAGCGAGCTTGCCAGCTGTTGGTAAGGAAACAATCTGTAGTGTCTGGAGACAGTAGCTAACATAGCTTATGTACATCTTCCTTTTTACACCTCAAACTAAGTCACATTATGACTTTTGATGAAGGAAGGTGCACAGGCTATTTCTGTAGCAGGAGATACGCTCAAATTATTTTCCTCTAATAAGCATGGTGAAGTCACAGTAATGAGGAGACAGTAACTTCACCAATATCCCAGGATTTTATTGCAACACTGAACATTAAGGCACTCACTGTTCACAAGCTATCCATTCACTTGTAGCCACTGAGAAATTTCTGCAAAAAAAGTTATTTTAAGAAAATTGCCCTGATATTTCCTTACAATGCAGGGAAGGCACTGAGGTGAATGCTCCTAAAGGGTTTTTCTTGATTTTGTACTTTTCCCCATTAGCACCTGCAACAGCTGCAGGAAAACTGCAAGTATGGAGGGAGAACTTGAAAACAGTGTCCTTCTAAACAGGCTTTAATTCTGGGTTAGTAAAATGTGATAAAGAATGTATTTGGCCTCTCAAAACCTGTGTGTAAAAGTCTTGTATATGATTATAATTAAATGAATAATAAATAAAGAGAAATGTTAATTTTAAGAGACTTTGTAAAGTGGAAATGGCTCTTACAAAGCTTTTCATAGGTTGCTCTCAGGGACAGCTGGAACTGCAGTCTCATATATAGAGGCAGAGCTTTTCTGTTACTTGTCCCTACAGCCAGACGGAAGAGGCTCCTTGAATCTGTTCCTGAGAGCAGAGACAGTCAGCATAGCTTGTTGACTCTGCTGGAATGTGTTAGTGCCTTCCTTTTGAAAGGACACGTAGAGAGAGCCAGGGAGGTCCGCTGTGAAATGCTGAGCAGCCAAGTTCAAGACTTAAGTTTTGATTTTACAGTTTAAGGCAGAAGTCAGCTAATACGGAATGGATAGGTTTGGTGGTGTTCTGCTCACTAAGGTAATATCTCCTCTTACCTTTTCCTAAGGTTTACCACTGCTTCCTTAGACAGCTCCATTGCAGTGGATGTTGAATGACTAAAATCATGTGAAGTTAGGTGAATACTAATACTAAATACTTTTAAGACATTTGATGTATTTTTCATCTCTCTCCTTCAACCCTATATGAACCCCAGCTACCAACCACCTCTTTAGTTGGCATACTTTTCCCCTAATTTTTAGCTGTTTAGAAGCTAGATCTCCAGACACAATGAAAGACATGCTTGTGACAGCATCAAAAAAGCAATCTAGAAAACTGTCTTGGACCATTGCTGTAGTTCTACTTAAGTATAGCTAGCTATTAAAGCACAGGCATCTAGCCTGAACTAATTTTCTGTACAACCCTTAGAATGAATGGAGGGGGTGGAGACCACCTAATAGTATTGCTGTTATTTGCCTCTGTTTTCCTTGGAATCATGGACAGATGACTTGTTGTGGGATCGTGTTGTTTAAAAAATTAAATCTTTTAGTGCAGAATGAGCACAGGGATTTGGCCAATATCAAAACTTGTATTGACAGCAAAGCTCTAGGGAACGGATGAGACTGATCTGTGACAATTTCAGATAGAAAAATATGGCCCAGTTAGTTGTCTAGAGTCCCTCTATGGCCACTGAAAGAAATACATACTTCTGCAGTGAGGTTCATTAGAATTACTTTTGATACCTGCCTAAGGATGAGATGAATCATATTTTAGAAGTTCTTATTTTTCTGCAGTGCTATCTCAGATGTAGGTAAGTGTATTATACCCCAGTCAGAGCAACTTAGAAATTCATTTTTCTCTGCATTACTAGCTCAGAAATACAAACCCATTCTTTGTTCTGAAGAAACAGTCACTGCTGTAGATTAGTTAAGTGTTGCATTATATTGGTGGTGAGCTTTTGTATCTCTCCTAGTCATTATTTTAGCTATTTCTGCTGGAAGTCCCATTTTTCAAAGGATCTCAATGAAACAGTCAGTAGGGCTCTTCAGTATAGAGAGGACTCTACTGTTTCTTCAAGCATCTTGTATGAACTGTGCGGTTTCTTCTGCATTGGGTACAGTGGATTATAACAACAGATACTTAAGCCTTCTCACAGGTGTTGCATCATAGCCTGTAGTCACTTCAGATATGCATGTATAGCAATATAGCTTCTTTAGTCCAGCATTTTGGGCAGTTAGTGCTGCCAGTACCTTCGTCCTTGCATTGAGGCCCACAATCAGGTTGGAGCAATGCAGCCAAGAACACTCAAAGGGCAGGAAATTCATCAGCAGTGGTGCATAAAAGAAGATACTGTAATATTCAAGCATTCCAGAGATCTAAGAAGATTTCTTAACAGGAATCTATATAGAAATTAAAACACAGGTTTCTGGGCCTGGACCATGTGGTGGGTTTCTGCAGCAGCTGTTGTTATCGGACCCCAGAACAGTCTGCATCAGAACTTGCAAATGAGTATGACCATAACTTATCACTTGTCGGGTAGGTTTGCCATAGAAGTCTACCTTTTAGTTTAACAGAAGGGAAAAAGGCTCCCTGAAATGATCAGATCAGTTTTTCTTCACCCATTACAGTGACACACATCCAGGACTTCCTAGAAAGGGCTGAAGAAACTGTTGGTATATCCTTCAAGCACTTGCAGTCACTGTCACTAATTTTTCAAAGACTTTGTCATATATACATGGTTACTGTATGTCTGCACTGAGATAATTTTTAAAATACATTAAAACGGCAGCCCAGCCCCCTGGCTGTGTGATGGCTTTCCCATGGAACAGTGCCCAGCTCTGGGTCAATCACTGCCTACTTCTGGTCACCCACTGCTTAGAAGCCAGTGAGTTTTTCCCTCTTAGCTTCATAACAGAGGGAAAAAGGGAGGTCAGAAAGAACAAAAGCTGTTGTCTTCCCCATCTCTCTTGCAGCCAGCGCTGAGCCGAGGCTGCAAAATCTGCTGACGTGCAGCGGCCAAGGGCTTGGGTCCCTCCCAGCCCAGAGCAGTCTCCACGCAGGTAGGATCACCCTTAATGAAGCCCCTTTTTTTGGATAGGTAAGGAGTGCTTCCTGGGGGTGCCAGCAGCAGCTTTTGGAGCAGCTGCAAAGAGTCCCTTAAGCAGCCAGCACCGAAAGCCTGCACTCCACCTGCCCTGGGAGCAGCCTCCTCATCATGAGGTGACTCACATACTCATTTTTTGGGGAAGAAAAATTTGACTGGTGGTGGTTTTGAGCTCAAGGAAACAAAAGTTCAGGCAGGGGTAGGAGTTGGTGCAGAGATACTCAGCAGTGGTGTTTTTATCTCACGTGAAAGCGGTCTAGACAGGATTGTGGTGGAGCCGCATGGAGATCCGGGGTGCTTTGCTGATGGTACAAGCATCAGCACGTTTCCCACTCTGGAGATTACAGCCTAAATTTAAAGGCTTCACAACTGCCTGATTACAGGGGATCAATTTGAGTTGTCAGCAATAGAAAACAACATGCAGAGACTGCTTAATATGCTTCAGCTTTCAAATGGCCTTTGGGTGCAAACCTGCAAAGACATTGCTGGTCTCATAATGCCCCAAAAGGCAGCGCCAGGCTTACAGTTGCCAGCCATGGATCATGGGTCTATACCACTGGCAAATGGGATATTATTTGTAAATGTGACAAATGGGTAGTTACTGCTCCACTGCTTTACAAGCCAGGTTTTTAATGTCTCTTATTTTCTAAGGTGGCTGTTTCCATGGCTTGTAAGCATTTCATAAACATTTCTGAACTCATTCTCATGATCCCCATGTGAGGTTGGTAGGTCTCTGCCGCCTGCATTTTGCAGGTGGGCATAAAGGAAGCAAAGAGCAATTACAGTCTCTTCTGAGCAAAGACAGAGTGGTTCATTACTTGCTTTTATTGCCTCTGTCGTTACGGGTCCCTAGGTTCAATTAGAGCTTCCCAGTGCTACTGCAGTACATTAATGACAAAATTACTTGCCTACGGTTTTTGGGGGAGGAAAAAATCTACAAGACACTGCTCAAACTTGGATTTCAGTTTCTAGTCTGGCAGCTCCTTTATGACACTTCAGTCTCTGGTGGGCCAGGAAGTCCTCTACCTAAATTGCTGGATCCCACATTAGCCTACTCTCCTGCACAGAGAGCCAGGCTAGTCCAAGCTGTCATCTAGTGCTGCTGCAGTCCCAGTAAGCTTCTTCAAAGGAAACAGTTGTTTCATGTTGTCCCCCATGAAGAAAGGAGAAGCAAAGAGGACTGGGAAGAAGGAAAGCCTAATAAGCCTTCCGTTTTTTCCCCCTTCCCCATCATTGCCACTGGAAATCTCCTTATGGCAAGCCTGTGCTAGCAGCCAGCCATTTTGCTGAAAACATCCCAGAGCTAAATATGTCAGCAAACCTGGGATTCCTCCCTCCTACATTTTTATTTTTGTAGGATAAATATATACAGCTGAGCTGATTGCTCTCACCATCTTAGGGGAGAGGAATAGATATTTTTAGGCTCAGGTTAATCACCCCCTAAAATAGGTCAGTTGATGGCTATAAATAAGATGTTTTATTTGTGTACAGAGAAAATGAGATTGTGAGCACCTTTGGATCTGGGTCTCCAGAGGGGCTAGGAGGTGACAGTTCCCAAAGAGAGGATGTGTGCCTGGGTACTCTAGCAGAGAGCAGGCAGAATGGCAGTGCCTCTGGTCAGCAACAGCTCGCCTGAGAGAGGCTCCTCGTATCCATCACTGAGGTTGGGGAGATTTTATCCCCTTCTGTGAAATACAGGGCTGTACTGTGCCCCACAACAGAGGTCTGTAATCCATCTTCTGAGGTTTAGATGACTGCACCTTTGGCATAGGGAATAAGTTCTTGTGATTGCAATTTCAAGGCAGTATTAAAGTGTTTGAATAAAAACATTTCAGCCTAGGTATCTCCACATACCTATTGATTACACATTCACACAGTGTTACTAATGTAGCAGTACTTCTGAGATTTGTAAATGTCTTCATTAAGGGATAGGATTCAGAAACAGAGGTATATATTTAGCTCTGTGGGTAGTTCCAATCACTCTCAGCTGGTTTCAGGCCATACAAATTTACAAGTGAGGGTGCTTTGAATGGTAAGCTCAGCAGATACATTAACTACGATAGCTGAGTCCCTGATGCCACTTAAGTGGATGAGAAGAATGTCTGTAGATTACAGTGAGGTAACAGTTTCATTCTATGATGTTACATGTGGCCAAAAATACCATGTTTGTGAAGGCACCCTCCACAAAAAGATCAATTGGAGTATTTTCTAAATTTCACTTTGCATTTCTCAAACTCCAGTGACACTCCTATGGAGCTGGTTGTGTTAACTTTGCTGATACTAAATGGCACCTTCCAAAATGAGGGGACCACTGCAATCAAGATTAAGCAAAGGTGCTTAATCTTTGTAAAGGTACTATGGAAAGTGAGTAATGGTATCAGCCACACTTTGGAGGATACTTTTGTTTGCCTTACAAAAAGTAAATTAAATGTCTTAACATCATCCTCATAACCATGCTGTTTTTCCTAATGAAGCAGTTAATATACGTGCTGAATATTGTGATGGTAAATTCAAAGTTCATTAAATGTTAGTACAGCACTCAAATTGGCTGGCTGGTTTGGAATTACCACATGCCTGGCCTAGAAAGACCAACATAAGGTCAGAAACGTTCCTAGGATATTTAGCATTTAAAATATCATCTCAGCACATCCTACTGTTCTGTTGCTCTAGTCCTCTTACAGGGAATATTTATACCAGTCAGTAAAGGGGGAAAAAAAGCATCAGAGGCTGGCACACCAGATTTTTGACAAGTTCCATATGAAACGCAATTGTGTAGCCACCATTAAATTTCATGTAAAATCAGTTCTCAGGTTAGTTCTAGACTGAGACAGCTGCCACTAAACCTGAAAATAAAGAAAGAGGTTGTATTACAACTACTGACCGCAGTGAGAGGAAGAAATGGGAAGAGGAAAAAGAAGGAAGGCATAATGCTCCCTTACAAGAACTCTCAGATGGAAGTAGGAACCCTGGGCGGGTGACCTGATGTGCTGGTACCTCGGAGCACTGGATGAGTAACAGCACACCCTGTTTAGACACCTCTTCCAGTCAGCTCAATGGCAGGCATCCCACAACATGAGTGGCAGAGTTTAGTTGTCTACACCTACACATCTGCTTGCTGTTTGGCATACTCCAGGCTGCACCATGGAAAAACATTTTCTTCACTGCTTTTTTTTTTTTTTTTTTCTTCTGAGTGGAGCCTTGAGAACCTGCAGTCCCAAAACACACGGTTCAATTCAGTGTGCCATGCCTGGTTTTTAATGCTTATGTGTCAGATTTCACAGCAAGTAGTCACTCCCAGTTGCAATCCCAATGCTTGGGAAATAAATGCATCCCTCTTATTGCTCCCCCATGGTATGGGTGAGCATGATGGGGCAGGAAAGAGCTACTGTCACTGGTTATCATTCTTAGGAGACATTCTGTGTTACTCTGCACAGCTCCTAGCTCAGGGCTCTTCTTAAATGCTGCAATAGCATCCTGTGCTGTGCCTGACTGAATTATTAGGACAACACTGTTCATTAGTATTTGTGTTACATCCATCATCAGTATGACTGTGATTTAGTGTACCAACTTGCAAACAGTCAATTTATTGTATTAAAGCAGTCAGCAGACTTGCCTATGCTAATCATGAATCCCACCTCCAAAATCACAGTTGCTTTCAGTTTGGGTTTTTTTTCCTTTGCTTTATATTTTTGACCTCAAAGTCAGGTCATATTTAGACTTTTCTTCCATTAACTGGAACTTCTAAAATTACGCAGGACCTTCCACCTGATTTCTTGCTTAGAAAAGCCAAAGAAAATGGCTTTTGCAAAACTGTGTGTCTCAAAATGAATTTGACAGACATCTTCAGTTCCATGTGTTTCACCACCTTGTGGGTACAGTCTGTGCTTCCATTTCATTTCCCAGCCACATTTCTATTCCCACCTTTTCCTGAGGTGACTTATAAATTATATTCTGAAACAGAATCATTTTGATCTAACTTTCGGCTTTATTTTTTTAGCAATGATCAGTAGAGTATATTAGTGTTGCTTAGTAATGAAGTCTCTTGAGACCTGTCTGGCACATTTTTCAGAACATCTTATACTATTCCCTGCAGAATGTGACAAGAAGATCGAATAAAACTGTATCAGGAAAACATATAAAATACTACTTAGGTTACAAAATATTATTTTTATTTTAAATCCAGGGAGGACAGAAATAAACATTTTAGTATGACTGGACTTTCTACTGCCTGTTTCACAGCCAGTGGTGTCCTATAATTTTTCATGAATATGCCCATGAGTTTCATCAGTTTTCATGAATAATTTCCTCCTTGGATGCCCTCTATTGTCACAGACAATGATACTGTGTCATTCCAAAAAAGTTTCATTCTTAGAATTTAACTTCTGCTCACATCTGGAGCCATTCTGAGTGCATGCCCAATCTGAGCTGCCCAGTGCAAGAAAAATATAGACTTAATGGAGAGAGTCTGATGCAGGGCCACAATGAAAGGCCACTGAAAGGCTGGAGCATCTCTACTATGAGGGGAGACTGAGATCTTGAACTGTTTGGCA
Source organism: Aphelocoma coerulescens (assembly GCF_041296385.1). Taxonomy (NCBI): domain Eukaryota; kingdom Metazoa; phylum Chordata; class Aves; order Passeriformes; family Corvidae; genus Aphelocoma; species Aphelocoma coerulescens. The sequence goes on from NC_091013.1 coordinate 32,975,182, forward strand.
TGGAGAAGGGAAGGCTCAGAGGGTCCTAATCCATCTATATAAATAGCAGGGGTTAGGGACTGAGACATTAAGAAGAGGGGGCTGGGCACTGCTCAGCAGTACCCACTGGCAGAATAAGGGCCTTATTCTGCCAGTGGGCATTAAAAAACATCAAATTCCATCTGAACAGAGGAAAACATGCTTTTACTGTGGGAGTGGCTGAACACTGGAACAGGTTGGCTGGAGAGGTTGACAGTTGGCTAGAGATATTTGAAGATCGTGGTGATATTAAAAACCTGACTGGACATGGTGCTGGAAAAAATGCTTTTGGTGTCCCTGCTTCAGCAGGCTGTGGGACCAGATGACCACCAGAGGTATCCACCAGCCATTCTGTGACTCTGTGTTACATGAATTTATAGTCCCATGTATTCGTACACATTACACTTCTTGTCTGTGGTGTTTTTAAAATCATGCATGCTGTTTATCCATGCGCTGTAAACTCATGCCAGTTTAAATGATCAGTCTCAATTCTAATGATTTCAGGTCCCTAAAGTAATTTCCACGACCCTAAAATTCTCCCAAGAACAGCAGAATTCATCACACTATGGCAAACTCTTTATTTTAGGCTCTTAATCATTTAATATGTGAATATATTTCTCTTAGTATTTTAATTGCTATTTTACATTAAAATGTTATTTTTATAAAAAGCTATTTTCCCCAAGACCTAGACCATGCATATTTAGTACCATGTCTTGTTATTTTTATATTTAAAAGTACATTTTTGGTAGATTTTTTTTTCATTTGCTCTTCCTATAGAATAATCTCATTTGTACATCAAGTCATTCTTATAAAGTCATTTTAATGGGAAATTCCAATTATGGAGCTCAAATCTGGCCTGAGTCACATAGGCACAACTGTTGACAGATGCTTTGTAATGGGCTACAAAGTATTCATGCACAAGCCACAAGAAATCCAGCGTGACTGTTAGAATTCAAACTGGTACATGATGGTTTAGTAGCAGGGCTGTTTTGCTGCCTGCAGGAGTCTGAGAGGCTGTAAATCTGGATCACTAGTGAGTTATATAACAGCCTCTAAGTGAGTCAAATACATTAATGGTTAGATAAGATAGATATTTGTATGTGTATTCAGACTGTAATTAGAGTTTCTAAAAAAGCTGACAATTTATGCACATCTTCCCCAATCAACAGGCTTTGACAGGGATTAGCAATACTCCCAAGATTAGGCAGCCTGACAATCCTTGTGGCATGTACTAAAAGTCACAGTAATAAAGGCTTAGAATGTAACTGCACAATTGGAACGGATCAAATAGAAAGCAAACCAGAAGTCATCTTTCTACAGTATCTCTTTAAGTTAATTCAGCATCCAACTAGCATAGTTCTGAAAGGAAAGTTCCAGCCATGGCTTGTGGATGGCCTGTTTAATTGTGGAAAGTACCTCAAGCGTGCTGGATGGGCACCCGTACACGCTGCACAGGCTGTCTTAACATAACTACACAGGCACTGCTTTATGCTTCCCATGAGGTCTCTCAAAAGGTTTAGGGGGTGTTTTGGAGAGGGATTCTTTGCTTCTCAATTATTTTGTGCCCTGTAGTGCAGGAATGAAAACTTACTGGCAGATATGCGTGATGATATTTTTCAGGGGTTACAGCTTAAAAAAATCAGTCCTAGAAATATATCTGGGTCCCATAGACTCGAAGTTTGGGTTTATCCATCCACATTTAGATTTATTTGACTTAAGGTGACAAGAAACACTCTTCCCCACCACCACTTTTTTTGTTCCCTGGAGTTTCTTTCAGATATGGAGGAGAAAGAAAAGCGAGAAGGAGAGCATCTCTCAGTAGCCACAGCTGCCACCACTGCCCTGTGGGGGGGGGGCAGTGGCAGGAGAAAACTCCCTGCTTCTGAGTTGCTTTTTTGAATGGAAGGGAGGATTCTGCACTGCTCACACAGTTTTATTTGCAAATGAAAACAGGGCTGTCCTCAATGCCAAGGCAAATGTCCGGGATCCTCCAGGTCTTACCCACTAACTTCTGTGCTTTGCTAGACTTTTTCTTAATGTAATTCCTCTCTGGTTGTGGTCTCTCCCCTGCCCACTGTTCACTGGCATAATAAAGGCCGTTTCAGGATTTCCTTGCCAGACATACAGGAGCAGGACAAGTGTGGGAGAAGAGCAAGGCACATCTTTACTGTTTTTATATTGTGTGGTGTATGTTGGATGCTAGAATGTAGAAAAATAGATCTGCTCATCAATAAATGTATAAGAGAAGATATTATTTCTTTCATCATTCTGATAGGTGATAAGCTTGTAGCCATTATCAATTGTCCAGGAGAAATAAATGTCTGTTGTCATTTTCTCACATTTAATAACATTATACTTTGTAATTTTAGCTGTTCATCTCAACTGCTATCTTTTGTTTTATTTTTCAAAGAAGTGAGCTTAGAAGAGAAAGGATACTTTAATGAGGCTTCCTCCTTTCTTTGACAAGATAAAAAAATGATTGTAAAGAGCACAAGATTAATTATTTGGATTCATAAATCCAGAACAAATGCACTTGCTTAAAGTAGAATAAACACCAAGCAGTCTCACTTGGATTTGCAGTGGCTTTGAAGTTGAGTTTGCTTTTGCAAAACTACCAGCATCATTTTCTCAGTTTGCTATCCCAGACCTGCTGCTACCTTTTTCTATCACCCTTTGGGAGACATCCCCACCCTGTGTGTCATGTAAAGGAGGTGATATATTTCCATATTTCCTTTTATTGGTAAATGTTTCTCATATCTCTAGACAAGACCCGAAGTTCTTCAGTGCTCTGGCAAGCATGGCTAGTAGGCAATCTCCTGGCAGCTTCGCTTAAGTGAATGAGTGTTTTTACAAAATTTGGTATGACAGTGGATAATACCATCTCTCCATTAGTACTTCTACCCCAATAGCAGAATAACATCATTCTAGACTACACCCACAGTTTCAGCTTTCAATATGACTATGCCTAATTACACTGCAGGGGTCATCAGCCGCAGAGCTGGAGCTTCTGGTTGTCAAGTTCGGGATAACTGGAGTTGCAGGCTTCTGTGAAGAGATGGCACAAGGTTTGCAGTAGGAAGACAGCTACCTGTTAAAAGTACACAGGCTTATTCCTCTGGAGGTTTATCTAGATGACCAGAAAAGAGATGGTCAGCTCCCACACCAAAGTGCATGGGGTGGCTTTTTCCTGTCAGAACGTGATATGTAGTAAGGAAAGGAGGCACAAAGTAAAAAATCTTATAATAGAGCTTCTTAAAACACCATATTTTATTATATTTGCATGGAAGATAGATGAGGATCATATAATATATGTGATCCATCACAATAGAATATATCTAGACTGGGGTAAATTCATGTTATTCCTAAGGTGACAGACTTCTCCTGAGGAGATAAAATCACTGCAGGTTGCAATGGTTTGTGTTGGGCTCCACAGGAACACATCTGTTACCCTCTTGTGTCTTAACACCCTGGCTATAACCATCCTGCCCTTGCACAAGAATTTTTTTCAGGTGGGCTATTCTCCCTTCTCCCAGGGATACTCTACTCCTGGCCAAGCAGTGACACAGCTCTCTGTATTGTAGCCTCACAACAGATCCTGTGAGAAGGGACCTACAGCCAAGAGTCTTCCTCCCATGCAGGGACTGGCCTCATGCTGTGCTCTTGCCTGCCTGAGTGGTCTCTCTTCTCACCAGCTGACCTGGGATGGGCAGCTCCCTTCCCTGACATGGTTTCAAAAGAAAACAGCCTCGTGAAGTATTGCTTAGGTATACCTCTGAGATCTGGAGTTTTGGCAGCTTGTGGCCTCTATCTGAATTGCAGATATTTTACAAGAAGAGCTGCCAGACTTCTGCAGTGTAGGAGCCCCCAACCCTGTTCAAGTGCATGTGTTTTAGCACCCAGTTAAGGCTGCAATTCACAGCAGAGGTGCTGAATTATTTTTGGACACCCCTCCCCTCAGGCCAGGCAGAGCAGAGAACCAAAGCATCTGAATGCTCATTAAGCCTTACAGGCCTAAGTTCCTGTGTGATTGCAATTTGAGTGAATTTGGTTACAGTACTCTCATTGGGAAGCATCTAGTCAGGATGAATTAATGTGTGTCATCATCAGGAAACAAGGACAAACCCAATTATCCTTGTGTTTGGGATCGTTGCAGAGACAGGAAAGTTCTGAGTTGGGATACAGCTAGATCATCCCAGAAAAAAAAAAAAAAATCCAATGCTGTTATTTGGAGGGGTTTTTTTTGCATAGGAAGTAGCATAGGTAAAAATCAAATTCTCTGACATCCCAAATCTACCTAAACAAATCCCACATTCCCTGGGGATCTCAGCACATGAACAATATGTAGTAGAGAAGCATTTAAAAAAGGAGGGGTTTCTGTGTAATTTTTTAAAATGGACCTATCCCCTCCCACTTATCTGCTCCAGATCTGGCTTTGAAACTATTTACAGCACGTTGTGAACTTGTAGTCATCTCAGAGATAATGAAGTATCTCAGCTCGAAAGGGAAGGTGAAGTTCCATTACTTTTTGTGATGCAAATATTTTGAAATAGGGAAGACATTCCTTCTTAGCCTTTCAAAGCAGATCATGACATGTAATTACAGTAATTTTACTGCAGAGCTACAAATACAAGCATAAGAAAAGCATGTGGGCAGTCCTGCATGGCTAACAAAGGATGAAAAATTTGTAGATCCTCAGCTTCCAAACCCAGGACCAGCTACAGCCCTGGATACAGCAGCAACTGTCAGATACGTGACAAAAAAATTATTTCAAATTACCATTATCTTCCTAGTGACAGTAGTTAATTTTTTTTTTTTTTTTCTCAGAAGGTTATCCATTGTATAATTACCCAGTTAGGAAGTTCTGCCCTGTTCTCCATCTGAACCTGCCTGGAACCATCTTTAAGGCAACTTTTGTGATTAGTCCAAGAGATTCACCCTGGTTTCAGATTCCTGTATGCAAGTATCTATACTCAGAGCTTGAGCTACGTCTCAGCTTTTTGTCAGTGAGCTGAATAAGCTGAGCTGGTAAAGTGTCAAATCACGACTTACTTTCCAGTCCCTGGAGATGCTTGTAACCTTCTTTTGAACTCTCCCCCTCTCTGTCCTCATTATTTCTGTGTATTTTCTCAGATGTGGATGAATAGCCATACACAGTCAGAGCAAAGGTGTATCTAGCCCAGTGTCCTGCCTCCCATATATGACATAGTAACATTAATAACAGTGCAAAGAAGGTGCTGCTTTCTTCCCTGCTACCTGGTCTAGCATTCAAGTGAAGTTCATCATGCTACACGGGTGCTCTTAGCCTGAACTGAGATCACTTCCCATTTTCTGCTTGACATTCCTGGTTGTATGGATCCAGGGATCACCTTAGCATATTTCTTGCCCTTTCAGTGCCTCAGAAGCCCATGTTGACCCACTGCCTGTGACCCAATGCCTATGAATTTTGTATAAGTCCTCCATGGAGCTGTACCTTTCCAAGACAGTTCACTTGCTGTAGCAAACAAAACATGCAGTCCGATGGAGCGAGTACATATCCTTCAACCTAGCCTGCTGTCCTTGATTCTCAAGTCCTGATCTGGAAAGCCACCATATGTTGTCTCCTGAACTAGGATGTCAGGTTTTTTCCAGAAAGAAACATTCTGCACTCCCACCTTCCAAGTTAAAAAGTGCAGAAGGTGAGATACTAATATTTGACTTCACACCACTTCGAAGCCTACCTGCTTTTCACCTTCCATTTGGAGAGTAGTCCTTGCCTGCTTTCCAGAGATTTTAGTACAATGTACTCTAGCCTACTGTAACATGGTTGCAGGAATGTGACCTGAAAGCTTTCAATGATAGAGGAGTTCTAAAAAGTGTGAGAGCTACTTAAATAAAATATAATTAAATATCGAGTTGACTCCTGGGGTTTTTGAGACCATCTGCAGAGAAGGCTTAAAAACTAAACCCAGCATTGGCTGTCTGTAAAAGAAAACTGAGGTTGTGTTATAACACTGTCATCACTCTGGGTGTTAGGGCATTAAAGTTACAGCAGCATTATAGAGGAAGGAAGGAGTTGGCAGTACCGCGACTACATTTAATTCCTGGAACTTCTAAATGAACGTGAGAGAAATCACATACATATCTGCAGTTCTGCAGGTGTTTCCACAGCACCACCCATTTGCTCTGCTATGCACAAACACCTACCCTCTCCTTGCAGCTCCCTGCCCCATTCCTGCTCTCCTTCAGGCATTCTCACCCCTGCATACTGTGTCTGCTCTTCAGCATCACAGCCACAGGCAGACACATTCCAGCTTCCTTTATACACATGCAAGGCCTGTGCCCTCATCCACACATACATATTCCAGTCAGTGCATACACACCAGACTCTGCGCTTGCACATGGCATCACTTAGAATTTTATCCTGGAGACAGGACAAGACACAGAAGGTCCCTGTTGTCCTGGCATTCAAGGTGTCTGAGTCCTTTTGAGGGGGAACTTCAGCAAAATACCTTTTGCAGCTTGATGGGGTTTAGGAACCACTAGTGAGGTGAGTATAGGTCTGAGTTGCTCTTTCCCAAACTGAGTGGTTGTGATGGATTATATTTATACCTCCACTGTTCCAGCCTTTCACAAACCATCCCACACATCTCTTATATTGGAAGGCTTCAACCTAATATTTTTTGAGCTGGGCATACGGGACCATGATTATATAATCTTTATTTGTTTTTCTCCATTCACTCTCACTCCTCCATTCTTCTCTCTCCCTGTCATTATCATTTAAGGATCCACTAAAATATTACACAGTGGTTTTTATTCCTTACTGTCTTCTTTCCCCTTTGTTGGCAGATGCTTACCCCAATTCTGAAGTGATCTATGTGTGGACTAATAGCACCACAACATCTGTGGTAGTGGCCGAAGATGGCTCACGACTTAACCAGTACCACCTGATGGGACAAACTGTGGGAACGGAAAACATCAGTACCAGTACAGGTAGGGGGAATATTCCCATCCCACGATTGCTGATAGCTGGAGCAGGAGGGGAGATTCACAGGCTCTGATTATTTTGCAATAAGGCTAGGGAAGCATCTGTGGGATGCGGAGTGCTAGGGAGATCCTGTGCAGGTTCACGGCCACTTAGTAGAGGCATTTAAACACTGTGAGAGGGTTATGTGCTGGCTATAAGGTACATCGCACGACTGTGGCTGAAGATACATCCAAGTTCCTGCTATTTACAGGAGTGCCAGAGAAGCTGCACGCAGTTTCTTGGCGATCGCCCTTGCTGAGGCTGCCAGCGCTATTGCTGGCTTATTTCCCCGTGGGAGGAACCACGCTGGGAGGCAAACACCACCCACGCATTTGATCCGTTTCAATCATCGCTTTAAAATGATTGCTTGATGAAACCGCGTCGGGGGGAAGGGGATGGGGATGGGGGGGCGAGGACGGGACTGTGGCATGGCATGGCGTGGCATGGCGTGGCATGGCTCTGCAGCGTGTCCGGGGGACCACGTGGCCGGAGAGGAGGTGCAAACCCCGAGGACTCCCATTCCCTCTCGGGCTGCAAGCGGAGGCGCCAGATGTGGCAGCATTAGGGAGACAAAGAAGCTTTAATCCCAGGCCGGGCATCCACGTGAGCCATGCCCCCCTGCTTCTTAAGGCTCCCACGCAAGGGCAGCCCTGGGTGTGCATTGGTGGGGGGGGGACTCCCGGGGGGGTCGAGGCCAGGACAAGGGATCACGTGCACTCAGTAGGACGGGGGCTTAACCAGGTTACACAATGCACTCGGCTGGAGAGCATTAGTGGCATCCAGCGAAGGGCGGGGGGAGAGGTGGAAATGAAACAGCCTGCCATGAGGAAAAGGGGGATTTCCACTGCTGGTGGTTGCCAGGGGCTTGGGCTGGGGAAAGGGGCAGCCTGCAGCAACATGCCTGGGAGCAATTCCTGCAGTATATCCCAGCAGAGTCTGCTGGTGATATACTGTGTCCCCGGTGAAAAATGATGGGCAGAGTTGCAGAGGACGAAGTATAGATTAAATTAAGGACCTCTTACTATCTTTAGGATAAATTTAGGAGACGTGAAAACAGGTACACATACACTTGCACACAAAGTTAGTTGAATTGAAACATGAAGATGCATAAAGCTTTGTGCTCCAACTGGAAAATAAAGAGAGGGCATCTGAGCTTGCCGTTTGTGCTCCAGAAAGGACACAAAGTGACGAAAGGCCTGCCTTGGGCAGCCGCTAAATTTGACTGCCATCTCCATCCATTCACCCCCTCCCTTGCCCATTTCAGAGACATAAAGCTGATGCTAAAAGCAAAGGTTTGTAAAGTCAAGAGAAACATATAGACAGAGCGGTCACTTTTGCAGAAAAAGAATGAGTACACTATCTCCCATTAAAGAGTAAAGGCACTTTTTTCCTTACCAGTTCACCATCATAGCCGCGTTGTTTTCTGCAATGAATGGCAGCTCCCCTCTCGCCTTCATTGTTGCCAAGAAAAAGATCCAAAGGATGTACTGGAGCATCTCCTACAACTTCGTCCTGCTCCTCAGAGCAAGAAAACCATCCAGCCCAGGCAGCGAGTGCTCCAGTGTGTCAGCTCCAGGCCACTTCCAGTTTGCCGCTTTGCCTGTGAAAGCTCCTTGTGCTTCTCAGCCCAAAGGAAACACTTCAGACAAATCCCAAAGTTTCTGCACAGTAAACACCTCCCTCACGTATTTAAGATTTATGCTAATAAATGCTATGCTTCCAACGTCAAGATTTTATATTAATGTCCTGGGTTACATCTGGGCTGGCTGGATTCTGATTGCAGGGTGGATCACAAAGAGCAGGACACAGATTGTAACTGGGGATTAGCAAAATACAAAAATCCGATTTTGCACAGGGAAAGCATCAGTCAACGATGGATTTTCTGGACTTCATCAAGCTCGTAGGAGGCCAGTAATCAGCATTACTTAGGAATGGCCATCGAAGGCATTTCTTCCTTCTATTGAATTGTTGAACGTGAAAAAGAAAAACCAAATAGCTATTGCATAATCCAACTGCTTGGATCTTTTGTGCCTTGTGTGACACACAAGTCAAACTATGCAGCCCTTGCAGTTGCATAGATGAAATGTTTGTGTATGTCATAGGTGATTTATGCTCTTCTTTCTAGCAGGTTTTTTTTTTAAATGGAAGTGCCAGACCTGTACCAGTTCCTTGGGACTCTGCTGATTTTGTAGGCAAGCTGCTGTTTGGCTGGTTTCTCAGAAAAAAATACCCTGGCATTCCTAATTCTGTAGCCAATCTTGAAATTTGGAACATTTTAGCCATGCCACAGAAAACAGCTCTGTCATGTGCCACCTGTTTGGTTTTTGGCTGTTCCTTTTTTTGGGGTTTTTGGGTTTATTTGCGCTAACATCCCCTAGTGTTATTCACCTGAAAGAAAGACATTTGTCTACTCACACTGCTTCCAACAGAACCAACATCTGTTATGTCCTGGTGGTAAAAGTACTGAAAACAATCAGATATGAGATTTGAGTCCAAGTGGATCTTGCTGCTTTCTACAAATCAGGTTGCCCAGTTCTGTTCCCCATACCCAGAATCTCTCATAGCTAACTTAGGATCTGCAGTGGCACAAAACAAAACATAAACCCACTCTTTTATATACTGCCAGCTGGAGCCTGAGCTCTGTAATATCCAAAGCCTAAATAATAAAAGAATCATTCAGTTCTTCATTTTGAACCAAATAATTCTGATTTTTTCTTGAGATGAATCTTTCCCCAGTATCACTATAAAAGGGAACATGCAATTTTTATGGGCCAGAATATTCTGGATGTCAGCATAGTTAGGGAGGTGCCATCACAGACATAATGTCAGGATCTTGCCAGAACAGCCATTGGTAGAACTGAGTCCAGGTATATCCAGTAAACAAACAAGCCTGGGGGCTGGTCTAGCCTCTTTAAAGTATTCAATTGAATCTCAGCATAATGGCAATGGAATAATATGTGTAAGATCCTGGAAAATCTGTAAGCGTGATGTCCAGAACTCCATCAACTAGATACCAAAAAATACTGTAGCAGCTTTTAAAGCATAAAAAGCCCCTTAAGAGCAGCAGCAGCACAGTAGCACAGCTCCATGAAGAAGTGCAGCCATTTCTGCTCTAGGGCTTTTCATTAGAAACTAGGTTTGGTTTTGTTTACTAACAATAATTTGTTTTCTGCAGTGATGAGTGGACCCCATCAGGAACAGGATTCTCTTTTAAGTGCTACACTAACCTATAACAAAAATTAGCTCTTGCTCAAGAAAGCTCATGGTCTAAGGATAAACAGAGGCCTTACAGATGTAAAAGGGAGCTTTGCCATTCCAACAGAGCCAGTATCTTGTTCTATAAACAACAGGCCAGCTCAGGCAGCTTTTAGCTTTACTTTAAGCAGCAGTCCCAAGGCATTAAAAACCAAGCTGTGGGGTTTTCTTAAGCCCTAAGTCTCCTGGAGGAAGTATTCCTAGTATAGGCATCTTTGAAAATGACAGCATGGTAAATCAAAGAATATATTGTCTGGGAGAAGAGCTAGTACAAAATCATGATGCTGTGATTATTTCAGTGGAGATAAGAGCTTTGATAGGTTAAAGAAAATGGTAAGCTAAAAATCAGCTGTGGAGGGTCATCAGAATGTAGGCATTCACTTTCTGTATTTTAAAAATGAAAAAAAAAGAGGGTCCTGTTGCTCTTCTGAAGCTATGTAGATTCTTTTTTTTATGCCAGCTCTCAGAGCATACTGTCAAAATCAATAATGCACATTGTCACTCTGTAGAGAGCAGGGAAACTGTGACTCAAACACATCCCAGTGCAGTAGCAACTGAGAAAAAGATTACAGGCAGGCAGACCCTGCTGCTCCTGTCATATTTTATGGGTAATCCACAAACTAAATACTCCTAAATAAAGAGCAAGGGGGGTTCCTCCTGAGACCACTGCATGTTCGGCCTGGTTCAAAATTACACCAAATAGAAGGGAATTAGGCTTTGCTTTGCAGGGGTTTTCTCCCCAGTTTCACATCATTCCACATCACTCAGGGAACCGTTTCACCAGAAAATCAGACTCCAGAGAAAGACATAAAGATTTGGGCAGGATGTCAGTTAAGGTATTTCCGTGTTATTTCACTTTCTGTCTAATATCCTCAGCATGAGCAAGGTCTGTAAACTTGATGCAGAATAGCAGAGCTCCTGTAGCATAGTATATCAGTGCAGCTGTACCTGCAAAACCCCATTCCCTGAAAACCTGTTCCCTGCTAATTAGCCATATTGTCACTTAGAAGTAATCTGCCAAATCTAATAGCTTAGTAATGCTGGCCACAGCTCAACTCAGGCTGTTCACTTAAGGCAGAATCAGTCTGTTAGGTATTTTCCTTTTGTAGATGTTCTGTAGAGACTAACAGTCAAGTCTTGCAACAGAGATTATAGCTATAGTTGTTTTATTCTTGGAGGACAACATATATTTCAAAACAGGCATTACTCTGATTCATCAGTACCCAACTGAATGCATGCTTTTAAATTACTTTGATATCAGTGAAGAACTGTTAGGGCTTGAAGGGATGGGTTGTTTTTTATTCTTATATTTTGTTTTTATTGTTATATTTCCTAGGCAAATAGTAGCATGCTTTTAGCTAGCAAGATTTTGGATTTGGGAGCAGTTGCCATCATGAATAGCCTTCAGTAACAACTACCTGATTTTCTAGAAACACTCTGAAAGAACCAGGGAGCAGTTACCACCAGGAATAGCCCTCAGTAACAACTATATGGTTTTCTAGGAACAATCTGAAAGAACTGGTTGAAGTTTGATTTTTTCTGAAACATTAGGGAAGGTGACAGCTGGTCTGTCGATTTTTGAGTGCATTTTTTTAGGCTTTTATTGAAATTCAGAGAAGCCGATAAAAGGCATATTAAGGCAATGCTGTGAATTTGGCATATGAAAAAGAAATGGAATTTAGCACTGCTGTGGCAAGTTTTAGGGAGCTCTACATGCAGGCAGTACAATATTCATTGCACAGGTGAAAAAGACAGGACACAATATCTATCCAGAAACAGATAATCTTTCCAAGGGCTAAAGTGTTCCAAATTCTAGAAACACTGAATGCACTAGAGGGATTTTTTTTTTTTCCTGGTGCAGCAATCTGAAGAGTTTGGGTACTCAGATCAGGAAGACATCCCAGGATCCATGTACAAAGTGGCAGTTCTTGCAGAAGATTCTGGGACTGCCAATCCCTGAAGTGTGATGCAGAAGGAGTGTATGGACACATTTTCATTCTTGAAAACTGATGGCTTGGCCATAACAGTTTCCCTAATGAGGTTAAATCCTGCTGCTAAATCAGGTTTCTAAGAGTCGAGGGCCTTAATTGTTACTACGCTACGGAGAGTTTGAATTGTTACTATGCTACAAGAGTCAAAACCAGACAGTGTTGAGGCAGTGCCAGCACACCAGATTTTTTAAGCCTGTGAACATCACAACATTCCAGGTGCATAGGAGAACTGCAGCTTTTCAGTGTAATAGAAATAGCAGTCATTGTCTTCTGCTTTGGAGACTGAATGTGAAGACTATGAGGATCTAGCAGCACCTCTGTCTCAAGTCTTGGTTTTCCACAGTGAAAAAATCCAGACATTTTTCATGCAATTAAGAATGGCTGAGTGGTATCCTCAAATGGGGGTTGGAGCTGGTCTCTTTCAGTCTCTAAATCAATAAGCCTGCCTTATTTTACTCACATGCACATTCTTCTTCTTCTAGGTGAATATACTATTATGACAGCCCATTTTCATCTGAAAAGAAAAATTGGTTATTTTGTCATCCAAACGTACCTTCCTTGCATTATGACTGTGATCTTATCGCAAGTGTCATTTTGGCTAAACAGAGAATCTGTCCCTGCTAGAACTGTCTTTGGTGAGTATCCCACTTTCTCCTAGAACACAGGTAGGATCTTTGTGGCTTGTGAAAGTGATTTGCTGTTACAAAAACACAGTTCACTACTGTTTATTTCTGCTTGAGATGTTGTAAATGTTTTCTCATTCTCTTCTGGTTTAAACTCAAAATAGGTTTAAAAGCCCTGTCTGGGCTGTTTTTGTAAAGTTATGACAGAAATTGGTCAATCAATTATGTGAAAGTTAGGGACAGAAGAAAGAAGAATCAGATTGGTGTGATTTGTGTTGGGTTTTTTCCACTTGGATGGATACTGGATGGTTTAGAAAAGATACACGGATTATCATATTTAATGTATACCCTAGCTAAGCATTTGAAGCAGATATCACTTCAATACATTTTGTTTATCTTCGTTGTAGGAAGTTTATCTGGGAAAACCATGTAGAGGTTAATTAGTGACAATTATCTCTACTACCATAAAACAAATTAATATGACTTTGCATTTAGAAAATGTGTATTTACTGAAGAAATTGTTACGGAAAAAACCTTTAGGGTGTCATTAAATTACTTGATTTATCACTAGAAGATTGCAGAAAATAAGCACTTTCTTAAGTGAAGGTTGATGAAATACAAAATTTCTACTAGATGAAAAACAAGGGGAGTGGGAACAGTTTATTAAGTAAAACTTTCTTCAGCTATTTTAAAGGAGTCACTCTTCTGTACAAGCCTCCTCAAGTCAGTTGGCAGCTTTGTTCAAAAATCAGCTCAGCAAGCTGTATGGGGAGAATACAGGTAGTAGCATCACTTTGCTGACTTTGCTGACACTAGGTTTACAAAGCTGTAACTGAGAGTTAAGTTTTTTGCTCTTGGGGAAATCTTTCCACAGATGAAAGCAGCGGCTGTTTTGTCATTTACTGTCATACGGGAAAGGAGGAGCTACAGTCAAGGAAACCAGTAACAGTCAGCAATTTGATACATGCAATCTCTGTATAAGAAAACAAAATATATAATCCCACTTCACTCCGACAGTTATAAACCCTGAGCTTATCTTGCCCTAAAAATACTTATTTAAATACGCTACAGCTAGAACTAACCAGAACTTCATAGAGTAAAACATCTGAGGATGAAGGCTTTCATTTTTTCTTACTCTGTCAAACTGGTATGCAAACACTGATTGATTTCATGTGGCCTTCTTAGGTATCCTGCTGAATTGGGATCTGCTCATAACTCATTTGGGATCTCATAAGGGTTAGCAAACTCTTATTTTTTTTTCTTTGCAGGAGTAACAACAGTCCTCACCATGACCACCTTAAGTATCAGTGCCCGTAACTCTTTGCCAAAAGTGGCCTATGCTACTGCAATGGACTGGTTTATAGCTGTTTGCTATGCCTTTGTATTTTCTGCATTGATTGAATTTGCAACAGTCAACTATTTCACTAAGAGGAGTTGGGCATGGGATGGCAAAAAAGCCCAGGAAGCTGCGAAAATCAAGGTGTTTAACTTACGTTTTTTAAATACCTAAAATAAAAAGTAGGTATTCAGCATAGTTGAAATAACTGAACGGTCAATTTTCAGCTTCTTTGTGAGAAAGGTATTTAATTACCTCATGACATACTTTTACCTTCCTGTAGAGAAACATTTGTAAGGAAATACGGTGCCTTCTCTTCACGGAGATAAACTACCAGTCTCTATCATCCATATGAAGAGGACTGTTTACAGAAGCACATTGGGCATTGAGTACATGGGGCATGGGATTTCAGTGATTAGACTTCTGATAATAGCGGACATACGCTATGAAACTTATCTCTGCAGATAAGTTTCTCCTTATTTGTGTGTGCTCTCCTAAATAAATGACAAAGCTCACACTGAGCTCCATGAGTCGGAGTCCCACCACAGTGAAAAAAGGAACCAAAGACTGGTTCTGTGAAAACAAAAACCTGTGAGTTTCATGCTGAAATGAACTTTTGGGATAGGACTGACTCTTAGTAAATCATCTCCTAGAGAGAGCTCGTACCCACAGGCATCCCAAAAGAGCCTTATAAAGAGGGCAAGCTGGCAGGGGCAATGAGCCCTTCCCCACACTCTTTGCAGCAGCTGGGGAAATGAGGTTCACATCTTGTCAGCTGTCTGTGGGGCAGCAACCTGTGCAGATGCAAGACCACATCTCACTGACAAAAGCTGTTAATGCACATGCCAGGTGGGATGTGGGTCCAGCCAGTGAGTCTTAGCTTTCTCCATCAGGGAAGGTCTCACCTGAGTAGGGGCTACAAAATCAAGGCAGAAACATCTGTTTGATAGACAGTCAGAATAGCCAACAGGCATTTACTAGCACGCTTGATTATGGTGTTCAGCTTTCTGAGTCAGTATCTTGAGAATGTGTTTCCACTTTCTGTTCTTGTGGTATAACATTTTGTTCTTTACACTGCAGAAAAAAGAGCGCAACTTGCTGGGAAATAAACCAACTAATACCTACAGCACTGGGAAGATGACTCCTGCACCAAACATGCCAAAGGACTCAGCCTCATCTGTCATCTCAAACACTACATCTGCTCCAGTGAAGCCTGCAGAAGAAAAGCCTGCTGAAAGCAAAAAGACTTACAACAGCATCAGTAAGATTGACAAAATGTCCCGGATAATTTTTCCAGTGCTGTTTGGAACTTTTAACTTAGTTTACTGGGCCACATATTTGAATAGGGAGCCTGTTATTAAAGGTGCCAATTCTCCAAAATAAACTGAAGTACTCTGGAGCCACATGTGAGCCATACTTACAAAGCAGATGCTACCAAGGAAAATTTGAGATCCAGATGACTTTCTACGTTTGGGCAATATTCTTCAGGAAATTTTTTGCATGTTTAATAATATGTACAAATAATATTGCCTTGATTGTTTCTACATGTAACCTCAGATGTTTTGGAGACGATTATATTACTTACAGCAACGGATCTTTATAAAAGATCAGAAGACATTGAACATGGCTTCTTTGCTGCTGAGTATCTTGCATTGATAGTTTACAAATAAAATAAGTTATATTTTTTAACTGTTCAAGTGTACTACATATCGTGGTTTTTATACTTCAGATGTACAGTCATACAAATATGGGCTTAACCTATATTTTACAGAAGAGCTCCACTATTGTCATCTGATAAGTTACTGAGTAACGCCAGTTGTAAATGTGCCAAATTATTAAGTGTAGGGCTATGTTTGAGAACCTTTACTAGTTACAGGTAGTGCATTATTCCACAGACAAAACTGCTCAGCCCAATTTTCATTGGAAGTTTAATACAATGCAGTAAATCCTAATGGCACTATGATGATTTTCACTGCTTGAGACTCTAGCTTGCAGCAAAATAACATAGGGAGCAGGATGCTACTTGTGTAAATAAAGATGATGGAATCTTGCCCTTAAATGAAAATACAAAGTTTGTTTGGATTTTGCATTCCAAGGAATTCTCTCTAAAGATTTTCAGTATTTATTCCAAAACTTAAGAATTATATTGCATGAAATTAACATAGATTAGGAACATACTTGTGCAAATAAAACTTCTAAGAACAGCAGTAGACATTTTAATCAGAGTAAAGTAAATTATGTTTGGACATTTTTCCAAGAAGAAGACTGTGTTCTATTAGCAGAGATTAACAGAAGAGAATTACAGTAATTCTGCAATAATTATTACTTGTTTCCCACTGCAAAAACCAATCAGCCAACACTAGGAAGTGTGATCAGAAAAAAAGATGTGCTTCACTACAGCAAGGTGTTTCAGAGACAATATTGACAGAAAGGTCTTTGTACTGTCCATCTGAAACTTTTCTATAAAACCCCTTGCTGCTGACAATGTGTTTTGCTTTCACAATGAATGAAAAAACGCAAGTCTGAGTTTTCAGCTCTTTCTTCCTTGGCATCCTTTAATTGTTCCAGAAGCTTTTGTAATTAAATCTTAATGTTTAAATAAAAAATGCATATAACATTTGATTGCAAAATGTCATTCTTATACTGGTTATCCTTTTAGAAAGACCAAAAATCACACCACAGAAGCTGAAAAATTAACTGGAAAGCACACATGCACACACTCAATCATGTGTGCACATGTGACATATCCTCTCTGTTGCCCAGAAAGGGACATGTCTTGAGTGGGGACAGTGAATCGAGTTGGTGCAGAATTAGGTGCTATCTCACTATGGAGCAACAGTCCCATGATCTTTTGGCGACAGAGTGGAGAGTTCATGCTTCACTTTGAGGTGAGGGTCTGGTCTGGGACTAGGGAGTTGTTTGGCTTCTTTTGTGTCTTCTCTTCCACCTTTCCATTCCTAAACATTACCAAGAAAAAATCTCATACATCTATTCCTTTTTGCAGCTTTTTGTTTGATGCTGTGGAATGAGAAATTCACAAATTCTTGAGGGCAATGGAGAAGCCATGGGACTGAGCCAGGTACTGGATGCTGATAAACAGGAGCAAGGGAGGAGGCACGCCCATCTATTCAGTGCTAGCCTGAGCCAAGGTGAGGAGGTGGATCTTTGTTTTCATGTAGGCTTCCTGTGTGTCTCTGAGCAGCCACACACCTTGTTCATCATCCGCTTGGGGGATCTCTTTGGCCCTTCAGGGAGCAAAATCCGTGAAAAATTGCAGTGCTTATTGGAAGCCAAAACTTTATAAAGTCCCTTGGCTATTTCAGGTGAGAAACTTGGAGAATTACATGACTGAGTTGCGTGAATGAGAAGCTCAGAGCCATCTTTGGGTAGCATCTTCTCCAGGACAATTCTGGAGTCTGCCCCAGTTTCTGTATTTAGTTTTATTTGCTTACACCCAAGTCTGACTCTTACTCTGTATGACAGCATTATTTTCTGGTCTCCATTGAGGGACTCAGTGAAAGGACCTCTAAATCTGATCTATTTTACTTACATGGAAAGTCATCTTCCATGACTTGGAAGACTCTTCCATGACAAATATGGGTCTACCTGCAGCATGGGCTTGTGCATGAACACTAGGTGTTGTTCCATAGTTTGGAGGATGCTTCAATAAGCCAATAGACTCCATGCTGGAATACTTAAATGCTATTGCCTCGCGTTACACATTACCTCACAATTTAAATCTCTGCGCAGTCGGTGGAACTGTTTGTGTGGGAGATCAGTGCTCACTGAGATGGCATCTGAACTGTGGGAGACAGAAGCATTTCCCAGGTCCTGGCTGAACCAAAACACCTCATTGTGCCCCAGGCTGGGGTGGTGTCTGGATGTGCGCCAACCTCTTCTGATATCCCCTGGAAGTAGCTTGGGCTTTCAGGAGTGGAGTGAGCTGTGTCACTCTCCCCAGCATGGGTGAACTGGGACCCTGCAAGACACGGCTACTTCACAGCTTAGTCATGGCCAAAGGGAGTAATAAATAGGAATTACTTCTCACTGAGTTTTTCGTGTATACTCTAATGAAAAATGAGTTGAGAAGTGAATTACAGCAATTCAGCAGTGTAGAGGAAGTGTGTGCAGGCTGCTGCCAAATTTCCTTACTTGCACCCATTAGGAATAAAAGAACAAGTCAAACACAATGGAAGAGATTTTTAATTTCTGATATTTGAGCTCTGCCAGCTTACTTCAAGGATGAATTGAAGCAACAATGTATTTTTTAAAGCTGAACCCTCTTCTGTTATCTTGTGTTCTGCTTTTTTTCTAAATGGAATATTCCCTCTGTAGAATAACTGAACATACTCGTACAAAACTGAGGAAGTAATGATTTTATGAAATAATCTCATCTTTCAAAAATTCTTGCCCAACATCTAAGTTAAACTTTGAAGAAAAATGAATGAAACTGCTTTGCTATTCATTCTATGCAGAGAAGATTAATGTAGCACTTGCACAGTTATTTGGTTTTTTTATCTGGAGATAAAGTTCTTTGTAATAAGGATGTTATTTCCCCTAATACCCTTGCTTCTCAGATTGGAATTGACACTGAAATGATAAAATTGCTTGAATTCTTTCTGATCTTTTATATGTTTTTATGTCCCTACAAATACTTAAGTATGGTGACTCTCAGATGACATCCTCACTTTACCAATTTTGCATCTTCCACTCTGTTGTTATAGTTCAATTTGTTCAATTTTGAGAAGATAGGGAGATTGGAAGTTAGATTTTTTGAAGCACAAAGGACTTCTAAAGGATCTTCCTAGGTTGCCCCTAACTTAGACTCAAGTGCAAGTGTCCCATTCTGTAATGCATTATTTCCTTTTCAGTGCCATCCTCAAAAGCAATTATCACTTGTCACAGTCATAATGTCTTAAAAGTTGCTGCTTAAATTAGCCAAACAAAGTAAAAAGGAAGAATATTGACTGAAGATACCAACTAATTTCAGTTAGATGAATTTGGAGAGTTTTTGAGAAATACTGATAGATTGGACTATGAATGGACTGGACCAACAATGATAGGCTGGATTTGTAGGTAGGAAAATTACTACACAGAGGGCAGTCCCCCCATATAACTTACCACATATAATAAATGTTGGAACCAGCCACCCAAGGCAGTTTTGGGCTCAGTGGATCCAGGCTCAGTTCTTCATTCACTGTGGGCTGGTGTTTTTTATGACCTCAGGACAACTGCTCTGGGGTGGTCTGGCCCCAGAAGAGCAGCCCTGCCTGCCCTGGATGCCCATGCTTCTGCCAGAAGTCTACACAGAGCTGCTGAAAAGCTGTAGCACAGCAGCATCAGGAGGGATTCTCCCTATCCTGCCCATGAGCCAGAGAGCAGAGAGCCCTGTGCTGAAGGATAGAACTGAGGGCACACAGAAAGTGTCGGGACCTCTGAGGCTCAACTTCCTACCTCAAGGCTCCAGCAGGAGCAACAGAGACCTTCAGTAAGAGTAAGTTGGCTCAAACATCTTAGAAATCTCTAATAAGCCTTCAGCTGGAGGACTCCAGGAGCTGTAGAGACAGGTTTCAGATCCTTTCCTTTTTTGTCTCAGGGCAGCCTCAGTTCCCTGCTGTGCTTCTCGTGGTATATAGGTAGCACTGGGGTGCCAGGAAAATCACCAGTAGGGCTCTCCTTCAACACTGAATCTCAGAAAACTTCAGGTGCCCAAACTGTTCAGTGCTAGAGACAGGGTTCCCAGTTCTAGCAAGTGAGGAATTTGATCTGTGAATCCCATTCCCTTCCTCAGCATTTCCCCCCTTATTTATGCTAACTAGCTCCCTGCACAGCTACTTTCAGAGACTCATACTTCCCCACAAGACATATGTCTTGTGGTATGCACAAGACATACCACAAAGGTATCCCTCAGGTTGAAAAGATAGTCGCCTTCTGTGAAAATGCAATGAAAAGTAAGTTAAAATGTGGATGCATTTTGTTGTGCTGGAGAGTATCAATATTTTACTATCATTACAGGGCATGATAAAATGTTCTTCTGTTAAAACGTGCTGGATAATCATGACCCTTACCTGAATACACAGTTGGAAAAGGCGCAGCAAAGGCAGAGAGTGTGCTTAAAAGAATAAAAGCAAGTGATTATGAAGAGGAGGAGCAGATGACCGAGGCATGAGGCGTAATGAAGAGTGGTGCTAAAGTATCCCTTTGGCATTAACACATGCTCACCGAGGACAGCAAAAAGAAAACCTTAAACATCACGTGTTCTTTTTTCTTACAGCCTGAGGAGAAGGGGGCAATAATCAAAGAACCATATTGCTCCGATCGAGCCTTGGGGATTTCTGTCACTCTGCAGGGAAAGAGGGGACACTTGTAAGGGTCTTTCTCGAGGTCTGAGTGACTCGATGGCCACATACAGCTCCGGTCACGGCGCACGGTCTCGGCGCAGGGGTAACCGAGAGCCCTGCCGCCGGCTGGAGGCAGCGCGGGGTGGGGGACCCGGCCCGATCCCTCGCGCTTCCCGTCGCCGCCGCCAGAGGATCCCGCCACCGCGGCAGGATGCGGTGAGGGCGGGATGGGGCTGGCGGGCGGGGAAGGGGCGGCGCGGCGCCGGACGGAGCCGCCGCTGCAGGGAAGCCACCCCCGGCCCCCTCCCCTCCCGCCCGGGGGTCTCCGCGGAGCAGGGCCGCCGAGAGCTGGGATGCGGAGCTGGACCTGCGCTCGCCATTTCTCTTCGTAAATCGCCGCCGGGGTGTCTCTCCTCCGGGTCTTTCTGCCACCTACCGTTTGGCTCACTCGTGCCGCCCACCCGGGCGGTGGCAGAGGCACGGCAGCCCCAAGCCGCCCCCTCCCGCTGCCGGCAAAACGAGCTCCCCCGGCCCGGGAGAGCTCGGACCCTTCCCGATGCTGCGGCGTCGCTCCAGCTGTTCGCGCTGCTGGGCTCCGAGGCCGGGCTAAGCTTTTATTTATTCAAATTGAGTGTGTGTGTGCATACACACATTTTTCTATATGGCCAGCGCAGGGGAGACCCCTCCTTGCGTGACGGGCGCTTCCCGTCCTTGCTTTCCAAACGCGCGGGCACTGCGAGCTGGGACGTGGGAACCGCGACCTCGGAGCCCCAAATGGCGTTTGCATAAGCAGCAGCCTTAAGGAAACCTTCAAGTGCCTGCAAGCTGTCGCCGAGCGGCGGTGCCGGAGCCCCGTGCCGCCGGGACTCACCGGCGCCTGCGGGACTTTATCGGGTCACTGAGAGACGGCCGCTCCCCTGTTGGCCCCATCCCCCCTCCCGCCCGCCCCACAGCGCCTGTGTTCCCGCAAACTTCACATCAGCCCATCGGGGTGCTGCTTGACCGTCAGCATAGCTATTCCTGGTGAAATCCAGGCAACCCCCGAGATTTCGCCGTCCGTTCCCTTCCTCATTTTCTCTGGTCAGCAGGCGGCCTGGATTCCACCCGCATTTCTCTGCAGGTGGCGGAAAAGAGCACAAGCCTTTTAACAATTCATTATTAGCAAGTCACGGTAACTGCAATTAGCCAAAGTAAACACGAAAGAACTGCTGTATAATCTAGTAAAGAGGCGCTTAGGGTGGATATAAAAAACCCAACAAAACCCGAAAGGTTGAAAAAAAACCCTAAAGTGAATAACTGAGAATTAATTCCCTGGCTCACAACGGATTTTCCTTAAGCTGGGTCGTTCCTTCAAAAATTAACTTCGGGAACAGAACTCCCTACAGCCAGCTCTTCTAGGCATCATGTAGGAGTAATTCTAAAAGCAAGATTGCATCTTCCAGCAGATTTTTTTAAATGTAATGTCACAATTAAAAACGACTCCCCCAAAGCATGGAAATTATGTCTAAGGGAGAAGGAAACAGATTTATATTCCCGAGATTTCTGGTTACAGGAAAGCGGTGACTCGCTGTACCTCTGGCAGAGTTTTTTGTTTTCAAATTACCACTGTGTAAGTGAAATTTTGTCATTTCCCATTTTGAAAACAAAGGGAAATATTCCAATTACCCTGATGCCCAGTGCAATGCTCCACACACCGGAAGAGAATTGAAGTCCCTAAAAATCACATCTGTGCTGTTCCTACTGGAGTAGAAAGACAAAAGTTATCCAAACCCAAACTACTTTTGCCCTGAATACACTTGACTGTTGTCTCATTTCCGAGTTCTCACAGCAGAAAAACCTCATTTACTCTAAAGTTCACAATATACACAGAAGTCCATGTAACCTGGTCTACAGGATCGTGTAGACCTCTTCTACATGTATACATTTTTCTGGCATACCTTGTGCATATACATGTGTATCCATGCATTCGTACAGTGCATGCAAACTTCTGCATACATCCCCCTAGATACAGAAGCATATAGAAACACACTGCGTTGCGTTTGTCTATCTGTCCGTGTAAGTAGCCGCATCGATTACATAGATCTGCGCCTGTGTGTACATCGGGATGCCCGTCGCTCCGATCACCCCGAGACCAGCGCCCGATCCCTCTCCCTCCGTCTGAAGAGAGCATCTCCAGCTCCGGGCGGTGGGGGGGCTTTCGGCAAGTGATTGCGGGCTTTGGGCGTGAGGGCATCCCGCAAAACAGCGGGGGGATCCTTCCACCGGCCGCCCCTTCTGGGGCATCGGGCTGGTGATGTCGGGGAGAAGTCCCGGCTGCCGGCTGACTGCGGCTGCCGGGTTTGCTGCTCCCCCTCTCTTGTGTGCGTGTGTGTGCGCCCGCTGGGGCGGGGGCAGGGTTCACTTCCCGGCTCCTCCAGTTGCCGGCGAGGCGGGTACCTGTTGGGCAGGGAGCGGGGACGAGGTGTTCTCCGATGCGGGGCGGTCCCCGGCAGCGCTCCGGTGCCGCGCTGCGGGGCTGGCTGCGGGCAGGCGCTCCGCGGGGGGGGGCAAGGTGCGCCCCTTCCCCCCGCCCCAGCCCGCCCCCCGCCCGGCCCGGCCCGGCCCGGCCCGGCCCGGCCCGCCCCGCGGCACCCGCGGCCCGGCGGGGCCCGGGCTGCTCCGCGCTGTGCAGCGCCCGGGGCACGGCCAGCGCCAGCCCGGGCAGCGAGCGAGGCCGCGCCGCTGCACCCGGCAACGGGCTGCCAGCAAAGGGGAGCGCCGCAGCTCGGTGCCCGCTGAACACCTGTCAGCCCGCGGAGCCTGATTTATACCTGGCCTTGGCAGCCTCTCTGCTGGGGATTTTCCCCTCGTCCCGCTTCTTCTTTTTTTTTCTTTTCACTCTCGCCTCCCCCCTCCCTTCTCGGGGCGTTGTGGAAGAGAGTGTTTTCTTCAGGGTATAAAGCTGAGAATACGGAGGAGGAGAGGCTTAGACCTTCACCTCATTGCCTCATTCTCCCTTCCATGTGAACATTCTACAAGGTTTCCTTCATCCTGCCGCACCTCTCACCTGGCCAGCGCTGTCCGGACCATGTCCACTAAGCTCCTGCCGGTTTTCTTCCTCCTCTCAGTGTTCCACGCCTGGTAAGTCTGCGCTTCCCTCGCCTCCCTCCAGCCCCTCTCCTCTCTGCACTGGGGCTGGACGGCTGAAGTCCCGTCTTCTGGAGTTT
Source organism: Aphelocoma coerulescens (assembly GCF_041296385.1). Classification (NCBI taxonomy): domain Eukaryota; kingdom Metazoa; phylum Chordata; class Aves; order Passeriformes; family Corvidae; genus Aphelocoma; species Aphelocoma coerulescens. The sequence goes on from NC_091013.1 coordinate 32,998,955, forward strand.
GCACAATATTCGGCACCCAGGAAGAACAGCGGGCTCTCCCCACCTCTCCCGAGCCGTGCCGGGGCTCTATTCCCAAACACGGTTTACCCCGCTCCCAGCCCGGGACCCGCCTGGCTTCGCGGTGCGCCCGGGGCGGTGGCACCGCTGCTGTCCCTTCCCGGCCCCGCGTGAAGCCGGAGGTCGCCCGCGAGGGCCCTGTCCCTGAGCCGGCCCGGCAGAAAGTTTCGCCCTCCGGCGGCTGCCGGCACCAGGTGGGACGGCGGCTGGAGCTGCCCGGGCTCCCCTGGTGGCCCCGGCTTCCCTCCGCGCCACCCCCGGGGGCTCCGCGGGCGGGGCCGGCGTGAGGAGGGACAGGGTGAGTCGCGGGATGCGTGAACCCCTGGTCCCCGCCTCAGGGCCGGGAAGGGTCTCCCCGGTGGGGCTCCGGTATCCACTCTTAAGAGGCCAGAGAGGCACAGCCGGCAGCTTCAGCCCTGACCTTTTGGACTTCGGTCCTTTGGGTTGTCCGAGTCTATCGTACACCTTCACTGCATAAACCAGGCAAAGGGGTCAGCTCAGCTCCCCCCTGTAGGAACCACCACCAACCAGGCTACAGGCGTGCTCAGAGACCTTCCACTCTCCTCCCTGGCAGCCTGCCCCACACCTGAGTGGCGTCTATCTGCTAAATCCCCAGAGGAACTAGAGAATGCTTAATGCCAGCCTCCACAGCAAGTGTGGAATACACCTATTGCAGGAAATAAACCCTTTCCTGACAACCTCTCAGAGTTTTCTAGATTTCTTCCCTTGCATTTTATGCACGGTCTCTTCTCTGTCTCCTTGCAGAATCAAAACTAGTGGCCCGTGAAGAGTTGGGGGAAGGTGTGTGCCTTTCTTACTTCCCAGTTTAAGACTGGCTTGCTATCATTCTGTAGTTATTTCTCTGGACTGCAGGAATATGATAGGAATTAGCAGTCACCAGTAGGGTTACAGATGAAAAGTGCAACCTCAAGTACCTTGAAGGAGATTAACTGTGTAGAGGCAAGCAATGGAAGTGAAATAATAACTTCTTAAGGAAGAAAGCAAAAAAGCTTGAAAAATATGTGTCTAGTGTATTAGTCTGATCCACTGTGAAACCTCTCCCACCTCCAATCTTAATCTAGAAGATAGGTAGGGATTTAAATGATTTGGAGGTATTTCCTGGGAAAGAAGCTGCCAGAGTAAGGGGATCTAAAAGGTCTGCCAGTCCTTAGTTAGACTCTTGTCAGTGACTTCTTTAAAGCAGCATTTCCCTGAAATGGGAATCATGATACTACCTGAACTCAGTTCTCATTTACAGGTGAATGCCTGTGGTAAAGTTGTGGTGGCTGCAGCAGAAAAAGACATATGATTTGTCCTTCTTTGCTATCAGCAATTCAGCACCACTGCAGAGTTTCAGCTCAGAAATAGCAATCATGTATGTTTGGAGATGATGCCTCCTTTGAGAATGGTTCTGCAACAGCAGTATTAAAACACAGGGCTTGTCATGAATCTGATGAAAAAAAACAAAACAAAACAACTCCCAAAATCCTCTTGAGTTTTTTTAATGCTCATTGGGTGAATTATATATATATATATATATATATATATATATATATATATATATATATATATATAAAAGTTTTTAGAAAATGCAGCTCAGTAACAGAGAAGTAGTGGTTGTCTATTCAAAACTTCTTCTAAGTTTTCTCTACTTTAACAACTCAGTTATATGAGTTCTCTGTAGAAAATCCTCAGGGTCTAGGTTTAAAAATTATTTTTATATAGAAATTGTGCCTAGAGCAATTGCAAATTGTGAGGTCGTGTTAAGTGATTCATGGTTAATCCTTAGGGATGTATTGGCTGTAGAGCAGCTTCAGTTTAAAGTTCATTAAATTCTCAAATAGTGGTCTTTGAGCAATGTGAGAGTTGATGATGCTCTGTGATGAAATTTTTATATTTGTATCAGGTTTTTTTTATGTTCACATAGAGTGTCTATTAAGTCTTCTGGATATCTGAGGTCTTTTAAAAGACACTTGTGTCATGGAGAAAAGGAGAAAGGAGAGAAAGAAAGTTGCACTGATGTGTGTAGCACATCCTGTGAACAAGCAAGGCTGGTGCCTCTCATCCTCCACTGCTTTGTGCCTCACATAATTACTGACATTTATGTAAAAATGTTGCAAAATGACATCATATCCCCATGGCAATTGCAGGTTGAAACAACACATGATTCCTGCCATAGGTTCCACTACTGAGGTTATCTTTTCTCCTGATAACTTCATCTCAGTCTAACTGTCATAGATTTTCTCCTGTGAGAGGCATCAAACAGATTTGGTTTCTAAGATACCAAAAGATACATCTTCAAATCAACATTTTAAAGTCTGTGCACAAAAAGCTGCACAAATGAAATTAGTCTTATGTGAAAATAGCTCTAGCTGTGTTTTCTGGCCAAACTGTAGGTTCACCACCTTTGTATTAATATACCCTTAAAAGAACCGTAATCCACCTATAAAGGAAAGAAGTTGCAACTCTTGGTGTAGTACTGTTTTTTAAAAAAAGTTATTAAAGCTGCAGGGAAATTCAGATTAATTTATGCAATGTATTTGTGTGCTTGTGATAATCCATCTCAAATTTAAGGAGTGAGCTCTTAATTCTAAGCCTCATAATACATTAAACTCTGAAATTCAGGCACTGAGAATATAATAATTTATTAATAGGATAAAATGATCAGGAAGCATTAACAGATCTGAATTTTTAATACTCTTATTAGCCTTTGTGCAAGAGATGAATCAGTTGTCTTGATGTATTAATAAAATAATACTGCAGATGTTCGCTCCTTGTAAAAGTATATTGTAAACTAGTCAGAATAGGTTCATTAAAATACAGGATATAAAATACTACTCTGTTAGCTACATTATCTCCTAGAGTATAACTTTTTGAGGAGACTTTCAGAAGACAATTTCTAAACAATTGTCAATCATGACCTATCCACAGATACTCAACAATTGTTGATGGGAACATCCTGTTGCAAAACCAGCGTAAGGCTGAGTAGATTCAAAGCCAGGGGATATACCTAAAACTTCTTCAGATGAGTGTGGAGCTTTATGCAGAATGTCATATTTTAGTTATGTAAAATAGCATCTATTTGTTTCATTTGTTTTGCAGCTCTACAAAGGTTGAAGAGGATGAATATGAAGATGGAACAACTAACCAAAAGTGGGTTTTAGCTCCAAAAACACAGGACACAGATGTGACTCTCATACTAAACAAGCTGTTGAGAGAGTATGACAAAAAGCTGCGGCCAGATATTGGAAGTAAGTACTTCTTTCTGCACAAGTGAGGATATGCTTCTGTGGGCGCAGAGAAGACATGTTGCTATATTCTGGAAGTGTGCACAAATATCTGGGAAAGTGGAGATTAAGTTTTATTGGCTGAAGTTAATTTCCAATCAGTATTTTAAAAATGCTAATTCTCACAAGGAAATCTGGCCATAGCTTAGGGTCCTAAAATCTGGTTTGTTTGTACAGAGTTTGTGTAGGGATATGGAAGGGCTAGTTCTTAAGCATTCAGCAGGTCTTTGGCAGAGGAAGGAACATACTTATCTTTTGTCATCCAGTCCATGCTGAAAATCTCACACTCTGAGAAAAGAAAAAACCCTCAGCATATTAAAAACAAAAAGTAGGACACAGCAAGAGAAAAGAGTGTGCACCTTTTTTCTTCAAAATATGATCATGAAAGTTATGTTCCTTAATGCTGAGAAGAAGGCACCAGGATTTGCCTGTGTATAAGGCAACTCCAGAGATGATCTTTCACAAACCAGCAGACATCTCCAAAAGAAATCTTACAGAATCGAAGTGTCTTGTGGTCAGTACTACTACATATGAGTATAAAATTTAGAAAAGAGCCAGTAGATACCTGCATATAACCACCTTGAGCTATTTTTTTTTGTTTTAATTTGTGTAATGAGGTTTCAAACCAGTTGTGGGGGTTTTTTTTGGTTGTGGTTTGTTTTTTTTTTTTTGGAGTGTGTTGGTTTGTTTTGTTTTTGTTGGGGATTTTTTGTTGGTTTTGTTTTTTATTTTTAATGCTCCACTTATTTTAGTTACACCCTTTTTTCCTGGTTTGCACCCCTAGAGCATAATGGCTGCAGCACAACTGCTGCTCAGTTTGTTCACAGGAAGTTTATATGACAGAAATCAGAGAGAATTTTTCATTTATATTTACTGTACCTTGCATGTGCTTCAGAATGAACTGAGAATTGGTAAAACTCAAAAAAAATCACTTAATATAATTTGCTTTTCCTAAATATTTGCAGAGGTTAGAGGGAGAATTCCTAAGTAAGATTGTAAGTGAAACTATTGTTTGCTAATGGCACCTGTATTCATACACTTTATAGGTGATCCTAGTTCAGTCCTAGGATCAGTTTAGAGGGAAGTAAGAGCCATCTGTATGTATTTGTCATTACGATTATTAGTGTCTCATAGCTACACAATAATGCAACAGTTGCAGGAAAAAAGCCTATCCTGTGGTATTAAAGAAAATGGCTGTTTGGTTCTTTTTCATAGCTATTACTTTGATTTTCCATAGTATTTACAAAGATCATATTTGATAGATGTGTCTGTTTTTGTCAGAAAGTGACAATTCTCTCTCTCTACTTAGATTGTCATACTGGACTTACCTATCTTTAATATCTGATGGAGAAGTGCTTTAATGCACTTTATCACCCATGTCAACATCTGGAAGACAGTCTCAGACAAATTTTTTTATTTATTTTGTACACCGTGTCCTCAGATCATGGACTTAAGGCAGAGTGAATTACATTATGCTTATGTGGGGCAAAGTAATCATTCAAAGTCCCCATGTCAGTTGCCATAAAATCAGTACAGGTCAGACATCTCTTATATCACTGGGAAGTCATTGTTATCAAAATAATTCCTTTTGTCTCTCCACAACATTTCACAAATCCTGTTTTAGAGAAAGGAGTCAAATTACACAGCTTCTCATATATCAAACAGATTTTACAGTTCTCAACTACATCTATTTCTATCAAGCATCTTGGTCCTAGGCCATTTTTCTCTTTGATAGCAATCTGGCTATTTCAGAACTTGAGCTGAGCGTTGTTCAAATGCTACAGAAGTTAGTTCATCTCTGCTTCGGTCCCTGGTCCCTCTTTGCACCTCTCCTACCTTTGATGCAGATAAATAACATTGCCCTTTTGAAGTTGAGGAGCTGTCGCATTTGGCAAGGAGAACACAAGGGGAATGCTAGAGAATCAGGCATTACATATAACTTCCCTCAATTGCTGGCTGGTGCCCCACACACAGGCACATCTTCCTTTCTGTCTGGGAGATGGTTATCCTCCAAACAGGGTGGTTGACATGTTCTGGCAACAGAACAGTCTTCCTGCCCTGAAGGTCTCAGTATTAATACAAATACTTTAAAGCATAATGCATACCAGCTAGAGCACCAGGAAAAAAAGGTAGTGAACCAGGTAACATAGAGCATACAATGAGAAAATGCATGTTTTGGAAATTGAGGAAGCACGGAATGAACCAGTAGAAGAAGCGAGAAGTAATTCTCAGAATCAAGCAGAAGTTCAGTAATGAGGGTTAAATCCAGGACTAATATACAGTCACCTACTCATTAGGGCCTTTATGTTTGCATGGTACTGCTGGGAAGCAAATTCTCTGACCCACAGGACAGGGACACTCATAATTTCATGTCACGCTACTTTTCACGCAGTTTTTGAATCCTTTATTGCAAATCCACTATTTCTAGCAGCTTTAGCAATTGTCCTGAGGAAATGGTCTTTGTTCTGAATGCATTCAGGAAGGCCTAGAAATTACTTTGCACTTTCAAAGGTTTGGATAGCAGGTTTTAGATCACTTGGGAAAACACTTTTGCAACCAAAAATCATGGAGAGAAGGAGAAGACCATGGCAAATACAACATATTGAAGTGCATGCTGGCACAGGCAGTGACTTCTCTGTGGTTTTTCATCTTTCTCAGGGCAATGATATTTTGTCTAGCTCAGGTATGTATCAGTCCTACCTGGTATAGGCATATTCTGAGTGCCCTTTTGCCATTCTGTGGGCACTGACTTCTTCAGCAATCACATCTCCTCCAGGCCAGCAGTAGAGCCATCAGTAAACTGTGAGCACTTAGCTACCCTCTTTCCTCCTCTGTCACCCAAGCACATCTAAACCACTGTAAAGAGTGTGGGTCACTGCTGGGATGCAAAGCTAGGACTTTTTATTTTTTTTTCCTCATCCTGGCCTATACTTGGCCTCAACTTTCATGTAAGTAACTGTTGCTCAGATCATATGCACAATCTACACTCAGCAGTTCAGGCATCACCTGCAAGGTTCCAAGCCAGTATTTTTAAAGAGTGGATTGAACAACCTAAATATTAGGCAAAACATTTAACCTGTGAAGGCTATTAGCAAAGTGATACCTTAACAGGACCTGTCTCAGTAAAAGGGGCCTTTGATCTTTGGAAACAAAGCAGTGTTCTACCAGCAGGGGAATGCCTGACTGCATCCCCTGTGGCCACACACTTGGCAGAGTTCTTGTCTCCATAAATATAATGGCTTTTGAGGGTTTTTATTTTATTGGTGGCATCTGGAAAGTTTCCATTATACCACAAAAAAATACACGCCTTTTTGAATTGAAAAAAAAAAAAGAAGGAAAAGAAAGCACTTCATACTGAACAGCTAATAACAGTGTACTGATTAGATCAAAAAGAAAAGTGTTTTATGATGTAAAGCATCTTTTCACCTATTTTTTTACCAGCTACAATTATAGATCTGAGATACTCAGGTCTGTTGCGTGGTATGAAAGGCACCAATCCTAGAAAAAAGTAAACCAATTCAGAACTATGAAGGTCTTAACATCTCTTCCATAGGCAGGTGTTCTTGTTTTGTTTCAAAGTGCTTTGAAGTGAAGACCTGTTCAATGGATATGCATAATTTTCTATGTGCAGTAAGACTTGCTACCCTGCAAATGTGCTTTTTCCCCCTCATGTCACATTGATTTAAATCCTGACATTTAGTAGGACCAAGTTCTGGCCCTGAAATTTTACTTCCTCTTTATTAATACAATGAAAAAAGAAATATTAGGAAAACCAAAATGGGCACAGAATAGAATGATGATATTTACAGCTAGAAAATCTCAGTTTCATTTATGTTCTAGTGATAAACCAGATTTTTGTCATTGCTTTTTTTTTTTTTTTTATTGGCAGGTCTAAAATTTAAATCACAACAAAAAAACCCACCAAACAATCAAAAGAAAACACAACAATGAAGCAAGACACAGTTAAATTAAATGCCAAATGGCAAAACATACTTCTTTCAAAGTCAGTTTACTTTAAAGAAATCTTCCCTCTCACCTTCCTTAATGGACAGCTTAGACCACAGCAAAGTTCTGGAAAAGAAAAGCTACCTTCAGAACCCTACATGGTTTCAATTTCAACTTCATATGGAATATAATTTGTCTTAGACAGAAAATTTGTAACAAAGTGGAAGGTTTGCCCGTCACATTCCCTGAGGGAGCTTATGTGTGGAAACTAATATGCTATCTTTTTCTTTCATTGTGAAAGTTACCTTACCCATCAAAAAGTTAGTATGTGAGAGGTTTCTGAAATGTGCCATTAGTAGTGGGAGGGAAAAAGTCTCACCCTAGATTAGGCTTCGAATGGCAGTGTAGTAAGGCAATTTGTACTGCATGTTTGTATCCTCTGTTTCTCAAATGTCTTGTTACATTAAGGGAGCCTCTGAACTGTATATGTTGAAGAAAACTTCTCCAGTCTGTGTTCTGAGGTGTTTTCAACACTAATGTCTGCTTTTCGTTCCTTCTTTTTTTTTTTTTTTCCAATTACTTTGCAGTAACTCATGGTTTCCTCTTGGATTTTCTAGAATTATTTGATCCCTGCAGCCTCTGGTGGTCATCTGCATTTATTATGTATTTATAACCTCAAATAAATTCACTTTGGAATATGCAATATCCTGACTTCACCAGTTCTAGCTGTCCTGAGAGTCATTCTGGTTTTCTTTACTCCTCCAGTATCTTTGTAACCATAAGCCATATTTCTGAAGATGAGAGCAATCTCAGAAACTGCTGTGCAGCTCTCACTACCCTGAGTGGGCTTGTACAAGTGTAGCTGGTACACATAGATGGGCTCATTTGAATCAGCAAGCACAGAAGGATAAGCTCTATCTGATGTGCTTTACTGTGCTGCTTGGGAGCATTAACAGCAGTTCTCTTTTAAAGCAGTTAAAAGTTTTCTCTGTAACTAATTTAACCAGTTTCTCAGTGTATACAAGGAGCAAATCTGTTGGTTGATAGGGAACAACTCTGTTGCTTTTAAAGGATGTGCCCTTTTCCAGGCACAATTCTATTGAAAATCTTGAGTTCTGAAGCAGTATCACAACCTTTCTCCTGTCTGACCTGCTTTCCTACCATGCCACAAAGAAAGGAACCCTGAAGTGCACCACAGATGATTACCACAGAGGCTATCAAGTTATTTTTGCTAGCTGCTGATTGCCACACCTGATCCTCTTTAAATTAACTCCAGCTAGGTTTCCCCATATGTGGTGACAGAGGGTTGCATATTGCCTGACAGATCAAAATATTTTCCAGATCGTAGTGCAGAGAAAGCTGTGAAGTGTCATGCAAGGTCAAATTACTACTTTCTGCTGTAAGTCTTTTTTGTGCTGGCCTACAAGACAGTGTCAGGCATATTTTAACATAAAGCAGTGAGATAGACATTCATTGCTTCAGGATTGATCATAGATAGTTGTACCTGGAAAGCCAATTTGTGTGTAAAGGTAGAGCACATGGGAAGGAGAGATGGGGTAAATTCTGTTTGTATGACAGCAGCACTCCAGAGGGGAAAGCCATAGTCCTGGATCCAACTTCTGTAGTACTGGGCACTGCAGAAGATTGTAGAGATTAGTCTAATTTAGATTTATATGGAAGAATAAACTTGAATAACCTGTTGTTGAGGACACAGAGTGCTGTGGCTGAGACCTAGTTAGGAAACAGGGCTGAATAAAGTGAATAAAAAATCATAACTAAAAAGACAGAAATGCTTTCATTGTTCTCACTGATACTTCTCTTTTTCTTCTCATTTTGGTGGGGTAGTCTCATTTCAGAGACTTTTGTTCTGATTTAGCCATCTAACTAGAAATCCTCAAGAAGAGGAATATTCCTGAGGAAAAAGTTGCTGTTCAATGAAAATGAGAATCTGTTCTAGGTGGGACGATAGAAGGGATTTCTTCTGATTCTGCAGGAGTTCTAATTCTCTACCATTTTCAGGAACTGATCCTTTCTTTTGCAGTGTTGGACATGTTGCTAGTTAGGGGTAAACTACTCTAAGAGCACTCCAAAATGCCTGTTTGAGATGTTTGTGATACGTTTGAGTTTTGAAATATTACATAAACAAATAGGTTGTTTGCACATAGTCTTTGGTGCTGGTCCAGTGCATTTAACATAGACTCCTTCAAAATCTAGCGTGGGAGCAACTCAGATTAGGACAGGATCTTGACAATGAGATTTCTTCATGCCTGAATTCTGCTCTTCTAATCACTTACCCATGGACTGAGTACAGGGGAATTACTGACTTGGCTATCTGACCTGCTTTGGTTCACAGCTTTTCAACCCTCAGGGGAAACATCCTACTTTTTATTCATCCTTTTCCCAGGTAAAATTTTAATGTGTCATACTGAAAGTATAAGTAGTGAAATTTTAGTCCAATGCAATGAGCCTGAAGGCCTCCAATTTAATGTTTCTGCTTAAAAATCTCAAAAAACACCAAGCAACCCAGTTTCATTTTTCCAATTATTTAAGAGTTTTGGTTATTTTTCCAATTATTTAAGAGTTTTGGTTATTTTCCAATTATTTAAGAGTTTTCCAATTTATTTTTCCAATTATTTAAGAGTTTTGGTTATTTTCCTTTTTCGTTCCTTTTTGTTTGTTTGTTTGTTTAGATCACTTGATTTAAATCAAACACTGGAAAGCAACCCTTTAATTTAAAATTTCCAGTACTTCAATGTATAGAAATATTGTAGTATTCAAATACTGTTTTTCTGAATTTAGCCCATAATTTACTGCCAATAATTTATCCCAGGTAATACAGTTCTTTGCATACATAAAATGCTCCTTTGTGTAATTTCTAAGAAGCCACTTGTATCTTTGCAATATTTATGTCTTGTGTGCAGTCTGTTGGGTTGAAAAAAAGTACTTCTTGTGTGTTGGAGGAAGAGGCTTTTTACCCAATTACTGCACAGCAAGCTCCCTTAAAATACAACCTTCTCTTTGTGAATGTAAATAATCAATGTACACAGATAACTTTTATTTAGAGTTTTATTTCCTGACAGTGATTATTTGCTGAAATGGCTTGATACATACAGAGATAGAATATTTTTCTTGAATAGCATTGTAGGTAGGAAAGTTTGGTTGACAGTTAATGTTTGCCAAACTTAGTCTTAACTGTCACACACAAAACTAAATATAGAAGCTGCTAGTTCTTATTCTCTCTTCTTTTCTATAGCTTCACAATCATATTTTTTAATCTGAGAGGATCTTAGGAGTACAGCATACAAACTTTCTGGATGCCACTGAGTTGAAAGTTAGGTAAGAGTCAGGGAAAGTCTGAGGTATGAATTACATAAGAAAATCCTTTTCTTCTCTCCCCTTCCTTCTCAGATTACCCAGACTATGCTGGCGTTAAAGAGGTTTCTTAGCAAGTATTTGTAAACTGCAAAGATGTTCAGTGTTACAGTTGCCATTTTGAGGTCATGGCACAAACTACTTGTTCTGTCATCTTTTAACAGGGACGTATTATGTTCTGCACATATTATTTTAAACATTGTGGCTCATTTTTGCATCTGTATCATTTTCTTATGACCGTTATTGTTCATCCAGACCTTGTTTGCTAGCTTGCTAGACTTTGCAGAAACAAATTCTATTATTGTTCAGTCTTATGATATCCCACAGGAACTCTCCCCACTGATGAATATAAGTAAAACAAAAATTGAAACTGTAGGGATTGATTGAAAAATAAGCCTAACCATTAAGATCTAGAGTTTTCATTCTACAACATAATACTTGAAAAATTACAGCTTGTGCATTAGGGAATGGTAAATGAAGGATGAAAGTACTGAAGATTGATTGATAGTGATGGTGGGAAATGAAGAATAAAAGTGATTTGTAGTTAATTGAGGGAGTCCGTTTATGTGCACACTGTCATTCACACTCCTGGACGAAGTGACAACCAAAACCAGCATGGGGAAAAAATACTGTTTTCAGAGGACTGTGTTCTCATCCTGGTACTGCTTTAATCCAAACTTTCTTTCTTCTTTTGATTTTCACTTGCAGTTCTGTTTTGGTAGTTTGAATCTAAAGCATAGGGATGACATTTCTGTCAGAGTTTCTGTGTCTGTAGCAAGTGGAGGGCTTTCTATTTTCAAGTTCATTCTCTTCCATGCAGGAAGAATGAGGGTTTTTAATTTTCCTCACTGATATCTTCATAGCATCATAGAAGAGAATCATCGAATAATTTAGGTTGGAAAATATTCTTAAATTTTTGAGTCCAGCCCTTAACCTAACACTGCTAAATCCACCAATAAAACATGTCCTTAAGTGCCACATCCACTCATCTTTTAAAAACCTTCAGGGATGGTGACTTAACACTTCCTGTTACCAGGTCTTTCTTCAAATGTGGTAATTTGTTGTTAAATGGAGATGTTTTAGCATATATTTTTTAATAGGAATATCTAGGTAAATAAATGTTGCCTATAAGGTCATGTAGGAAAATAGGAATAGTCATCATCACTAATGCAAGGTTAAAAACCCCACTATAATCACTACTAATACAGTTACCAATAACTGTGTAATGATTTATTACAGCTTTGTCCCAATTTAAAAATAGCAATTTATGTGGTAATGAAAGAATGTAGAATATCATTTTAGAGCAATATTAAAAAAATATCTCATTACTGCAGAGCCAATCTTATTCAGAAGTCTTGTGAAATTTGGGCCAAATTCAAATGGCTGTGTAGTTCTGGAACAGAGATCATATTATGTTTTTTATGTGGTTGTGTGCCTTCTAAAAATCTAGTTCTAGTTGCTTTGCTTCCCTAAATGTGTATGTATTGATCTATAACATTTTTTACCACTCCTGTGTGGTACCTAACCAGAATAAACCTGGGAGTTGGTTGAACAATGTAAGAAAGGTTAACTCTCAGCAAAAAAGAAATTTTTTTTAAAATATATGAGAGCTCAGTAAGATGTACTCTGTTTAATTGAGCTTGTAAAAAATATTTCTCAATATTAAAATTTAAAAAATATTTCTAAATATTTATGATTTGTGCAGCAACATTAGTGCTGTTTGGACTGACTTCAAATGTGGAGGAAGCTTTCTGAAGGAAGAAAAGTGTTTTCATTCATTAAATAAGCATCAGTTCTGAATAGTGGAGATCTATCAAAAGTTAAGAAATATTTTAAAAGGACAGGATAATTCAGAGTAGTAAATAAGCATAATAAAATAACAGGAACTTTTTTCAGATTTTTTTCCCTACATGACATGAAATTGTATAACCTTCCCTCTTTTGATTTACTCAAGAGTCTTTTAAAATTTTCCTGATTTCTGTTGAGCTTTTTTTACACACGATCAACTCACACATGTCCAGCAGCAACATCTTAATGGATTTTAATCCACGATTAAAATGGATTCAAACTCAGGTACTGTTTTTCTCACCAGTGTAAATCCATAAATCTGGACTAGATGAATCCTATAGTTGTCCTGAATGTGTATTTAGGATGAGGGCATTATTCTAGATGTTTCTGTGTCCCGTTGTGCAGACAAAGCTTTGCCCTAACTGTCTAGGTGTTCCCATGTCTTTGTAAGTGAGCTTTTCAGGCAGTGTTGAGCTCCTGACTCCCATGGCCAGAAGTTTTGAACTGTCTGAAGTTTGTAGGCACTACTTGTTGATAGTGTCTTTGCAATGTGATAGTTACAAAGCTGACTGGAATATAAACTCTGTCTGTCTCAAAGCAGGGCATTTGGATCAGATGACCTTAGTTTTGTTTAAAAACATTTTGATTGGTTTTGTAAATCCCCTCCTTGAATAAAACCAGAACATATGAAGATTAAATGACTGTGATAAGCAGCTATCTTACCTTAGGTAGCACTGTGTAGCAGTGTAACACTGCTTACACATGATGTTCTTACATTGTCTTTTAGGGAAAGTTACTACCATATATTAGGCAGTAATTCAGAGAACTTTGAGAAGGCTGGTACATTTGTTGACAACCTTTAATTGCTCTCTTGCATGTTGTATACACATGGTTCTGCCAGTAATTTTTCTTAGTTCTGGCAGCTCTTTAGAAATATTTTGGGTTTATGATAATATTAAAACAGTACTGAAGCTGAGTATCCATTTTTAATCTTATAGTCAACTTTTAGTGAGGTATTAACACTTTTGTTGTTCTGTCAACAACACTGTGAGGACTTTTCTAATGCAAGAAAAAAAGCTCCATCTGCAGCTCGACAACTCTATGTGTGGCTTGAATTCCTTCATGAAGTGAGTGTTCACAAATGCATCCAGTATACAGAAAAACTGAGCAGGCATTGAAATTGAAGAATCACAGAATGATTGGAAGGGAACACCGTGGGTCATCTGGTCCAACCTTCCTGATACTGTAGCTATTTAAGTTTTTTGATGAAACTCAGTTTATTTATTTAGGGTGAGTTCTTTCTAATAAGACATGATAACTTTAAGACTCAGTTATTTCCTTTTTCATAATGCATTTGGAGGAAATAGTCTTAAAATCTTTTGAATTGGTATTTTGAATTAAAAACTTATGATAACAAATTTAAAATTTATACCTGATAATCCTTTGTATGTTTGTGTGTTTATATCCATGAAAGACCACATGCAACAAGAACTATTCTATCTTTTCTTTTAAAACCTGAACACATATTTATCATACAATCAAATTACAATTGTATTTTCTACCTCTTTCTAGGAAAATAATTCAAAGAAACTTTCAATTCTTTTTTTTTATTATTATTTGTACAAGTATAATAGCTTACCTGTATTTTTTAATCATTTATTTTCAATTTGAATTTCACTGGGAACATCTGATAGAAGTGACTGTTGTTTAGTGTTCTGTTTCAAGGTTAGACTTTTACTCTTTTTTTTTAGAGTAAGATAAAATTCTCTTTAGCATTAATAAGCAATGCTTAATATTTTTTTACACTGTAAGAGAATTTGGTCCAGCACAGTCAGGAAAAATTATCACCTCATATTCTATTTATATACTTGGCTACAATGATTAAACAAAACCAGATTTCAAGCACCATTTTCTGGTCCTGAATTTTGTCCCTGGTCCTGCCAAGACTCAACTGCATGTCAATTTGCATAGTTTAGTCTAGTGCCATTAATGTTCACCAGAACTCCTTAGTCTTGAACTTCCAGCTAGACATGTGCATAAACCCTGTAAAGATAAGAGCTCTTTATTCCATGTATGCTATTCTGGTGGAAGAGCTAGCTGTAGTTCCTTGCTATTACCAATTCCTGTGTAATGACATTTATTACTGCATTTTGAGGCAACTCATTACCAGAAGCTGCTAGACTCCTATTTAGTTATTAGCTGGGTACAATTAGAATTGCTTTAATCAGCTGAGCTTGTTCAGCTGAATTCACATTTTCTTTTGCTGAAGGGGAGATCTGAGTTTATCAGCCAGTACTTCAGACAGTGTGAAACCATGACCTTAAATAATCCTGGATGTTCTGACCATATACAGTCAAGAAGTATGTTATATTAAGTAGCTTATTAATTAGTTATATTAAGTAAGTTACTTAATGAATTGGAGAGAATGGTTATCATCTTTAATCACTGCTTGTACCCAGTTTAATGTCTGTTTTTTGCAACAGGGGATATAGCCTTCCTAAAGATGTGTACATACCAAAGTCTTACAAGACAAGCCAGTTTGCCTTTTTTTTTTTTTTTCATAACCGTCTAAATTTTCAAGTACTTTAAAACCACTTGGCACCTCATTGATAGTCTGAAATTTGGGGGATGCAGGCAAAAAATATTCATCTTTACATGTGAAGATTCCTGTCTATCTTCAGCTTTGTGCCAGTTAGATGGCTTTAGACCAATTGACTGATACTTACCAGAGATAAGCTTCCAACAGTGTTTAACTGTTCCTCACTTCTCTGCTCAGTAGCTTTCCAGAGGAAAGCTTTCTGAGTTTTGAATGGCTGATATGCCTGCATTTCCTCATTCTAGGAGGCTTGGGGGTTAGTGAAAAAAAAACAAGTCCAGCATAGTTCCCAAACTTCAGTGATTTGAATACTCTCTGGAGATTTTTGAAAACCATGTAGAGGAGAAGGTGCTTCTATGGGAAAGAAAGATGTCCAACAGAAGCTGTTGGCTTACCAGGGGCAAGTTTGCATAATTTCTCACTATGCAGGTTAAAACAGCATTTATACTTAGTTTTGAGTCAGCTAACTCTGGAGAAAGTAAACCACTAATTTAGATCTCAATTTAGAGCTGAATGTATACCCTATGGGTTTGGAAGAAAGGCAATATAAGTAAAAAAATTAATTTTCCTTCAGTGTAAGAGTGGCATTATTTTAGAGTTAGGTTATGTTACCAACAAGAGGTAGCTCAATAAGGTCCAGCAGGTACCCTGACACCAAAGATGCTGAAAGAAAGACAAATCCTAGTGGCCTCAGCAAAAGAAAGGAGTACCAAGCTTTTCTTGGCTTATTAAGTCCTGGAAGTCTGAAAACATGGAAGATGTTGTGAGAAATGTGCACTGACTAAGCCAAATCAAATTCAAAAGCCTTTGGATGAAAGGGTGAAAAGGCAATGTGGGCTGAAGGGAATGAGTCTAAATTGAAAGAAGAGTTGCTTAGGTTTAGCTAATCAGATTTCATAGAGATTTTACTCTAAGTTAGGATGATTTCAGGGCTGATGAGATGCAAAAATCTGGAAAGAAGATTGTTTTGATGTGGAACAAACAGGCTAAAGGATCTGCATGCTGAGGCAAAGGGAAAAAGTAATATGCTGCATTATTTATACTTTCTTGGCAGACATCTTTTGACTTTGAGCTACCTGCCTAGCACTGAAAGTTTCTTTAACAAATTGCTGCTGAGACAAATGGGAATCATGATAACGAAGTGGTACAGGTTTTAATTTATGGCAATTTTTTTTGTTGGGTAGAAGGAATAGAACCATGTCTTCCTAAAAATACATAATCTGTATTTCTCAGTAGTTGTACCTGAAAAAATACCTTATGGTTATTGGGGAAGAAAGTATTTAAAGTGATTATTTATGTTGTCTGCAAAATAATATTTTTTTTTTTTCTCCACAGTAAAACCAACAGTTATTGATGTTGACATTTATGTCAACAGCATTGGTCCTGTATCATCAATAAATATGGTAAGTGACTTGTTAACAAAGATTTTTATCTGGATTGGTGGTCTTGGCATCAATACTAGCTTTTGAAAAAGACAGTAAATACCACTGTGATAAGCTGTTTTGATTCTGATTTAGTCCTATTTTCTGCTATAATTCTGGTTTTCGTGTCTCAGCAAGAGAAGAACAAACCTACAAGCAATATTATGCTCTATGTTGTCTATCGAAAAATGCGGGTAGATCTTCAATGGTAAAATAGCCATCTTAGGAAAAAAAAAAAGTATGAAATGAAGCCATTTTCAAGAAAACTCTTGAGCTGTTGTTTCAAGAGCCAATCAAATATACAGAGCTTCATAATGTGGAGTTAATGAAAATAATAACAGCATATTTATTTGGAATTCAACATCTCTTCAGTGGTTACTTTTCTTTCATTGAGTTACCAACAATCTCGACCCCCTAAGTATAATTTTGAAGAAGTTATACCTAGCCGTACTGCATATGTAAAGGCAGGAGAAACTGAAGGAGACAGTGTGATAGTGTGGCAATAATAAACCTATGGCTGGTCAGTTGTTATGGTCCTAACTCTAGGTCTTTCCTCAGTTCTGCAGCAACATATTCAGATTTAGAAAGCAAGCTGAATGTTTATGTAGCTATAGGGTTATGGATAGCTGTGGCTGCTTGTGCAACTTTCCAGTTTGGATTCATTGTATTATTCCTCTTCTTAAATTAGGTTGATTTTTTTATTAATACAACTTGGAAATGGAGGACCTGTTAATATCTTACTGTACTTAAAGATCTTAAAATAACCTCTTCAAAGCAATGGCTCTTTTTCTCAATGCCATGCAAAGGCTGCCATGTACAATGTTCCTGTAAGACTATAATGAATGCATTGCATGTATCTTTTGTAGTTTTGGAAGAAAAGCTCCTGGGTTTAAAAGGTGGTCTGGTTGTTCAGCCTTATTCTTTGGTTTTGTCTATAAGCATGAAAGAAGGCAAATCATTGCAGCATATCAAATATAAGGTGGCCAGAGACTCCTATGCACCCCGGCAATGGAAAATCTGGCAAGTAAACACAGAACAAATTATGTGCTGTGAACAACTTGGCATCATATTCAATGACTGTGAAATGTGTTGATTGGTATTTCATGTCAAGCACTGAATGTCAAACAATGGGAGTACCTGCTCCATTCTAGAACTAATAAATAGCTAATTATCTTGGCCCTTCCCTGATGGTCTACCAGAGCAACTTCTCCAGAGAACAATTTATTGGAAGGTCCTCTGGTTTGCATTTACTCTAGGAATGGGTACTCTGTTCAAAAGCAATGGGGGCAATGTGTTTTTGCTCTTCACCTTTCTGAATTAGTTTGTAAGTAGAATTTTGGGGTGCTGGAAATGTATGTGGAATAATAAGAAAGCATTTGATCAAAACTACTTCAGGTAGAAAGAAGGAAAAATTAATAATAGGAGAAATCAGTGGGTTTTGGAAGATTATTGTAGCAGGGTCTTATTTATGTGTTAACTTTGAGTTCAAGATACCCTATGGCACCAAGATAGATAGATGTACCAAAATACCAGTTTTAAAAATGCATATTGTATCTCTTTTATAATAAATGGTCTTGTTAGGGTAGTTGATGAGTGTATGGCATTGAGATATTTCTTGGTCACAACTGAAGAATAATATGTGCAATGTGTAAGGGCAGAATGATAAAATGATGAAATATAAAATTTAGATATCTGAAGTTTTAAGAACTCAAGACTGCTTAAAGCTATATTTAAACTTTTGAATAGAAATGGACCTTATTTCAGATGTGCTTGTGGACAGTATATCCCACTGAAACTGAGTCTCAACTAGCTTGGTACTTTTGAACTTTATTCCTGTTCTCAAACCTAATTACCAATATAGGAGATTGACATTAGGCACTCAAATGTAGCAAACCTTTGTCCAAAAACTCAGTTTCTGTTCTGTTACTTTGGAGTTTGTCCAAACATACATAAGAGAGCAGCAATGATCTTGCAGTCTCAAATTTACAGTGAAGAGGGCAAGTCCTCCTCACAAACCTGCAAGCCACTGTGCTGTGTGATGGCTTGTCTTTCCAATGGCACAAGTGATTGAGAAGCTTCTTTTCCCCCCATTTGTGTTATTTCAGCTGTTTGGCTACAGTATTCAGTAGCCCTGATTTGGTCTACTGGAAGAAAAAAACCAAAGACTTTTCAGAATTAAAAATAAAAATTTATTTATTTTTAAGTAAGCAGTTTTTCATGTCAACTGTGAACCACTGAAGCACGGGTACACAAAGAGCTGAGCAGAAACAGTAGCTGGAAATTATCTGTGTCTGAGGAAGAGGAAGGAAGGGACCATCTTCAGTCTGATATCTGTCATATAACTGAAATTTCAAAGGGACAGGCATGTGCATGAAAATCCCATTTCAGGAGAAAATAAAAGGTGATTCTTGGTAGAATCCATCTATACCCTTTTCTCAACAGGACAGGAACTTTTAACTTTTCTCCCCTAAATTATTATTAAAAGTTGAGCTGTTCTGTCCAGGCAACTTGGTAAGGTGGTGGTTGATTGAGCAAAAAGAATGATGATTGCATTGATTTCCATCTCTTCTATTTCAAGAGTGAGATCAACACGTACAAGGCAGACTTTCCTGCTGTGTACTTCCAAACTTAGACCTTGGCTCAATTACTTTTTTCTTAGTCTGCAGCACTTCTGAGCGAAAATCATGTGGAGCTTCTCTAGAGATCAAACTCCGCATGTATATTTTCTGATCAGTTTTCATCAGTGATTTTCATCTAGTGGGTGAAACCTAGGAAATAATTTTCTTTAAGATATTTTTTCAATGGGTGTTCAGCTGAATGTTCTAGCCAATTTTGTAGAGCAAAGCTTTTCAGATGTCATTAACTGTTGTAATTATGGTTAGACTTGACTATGAATATTAATATCTGTTTCTTTAACAGTCAGGAAAAAGTTGCTATCAGACACCTACTTGTAACAAAGTTAATCTCAGATGAATTTTATGTGACTACAAGAAAGAATGAATCCTTTTATACTGAGTCTGTAAATGCCACAAGGGGATGAAATGTTGGGGACCCCTTCCAAAAGGCTTCAGGTCAAGGGAGAGGTAGTGTTCTGTGACAATGATGGCATACTCCACAGGACTATATGGCTAACCCTGCATTCTGTACTTTTTGTGGACAGTTTCTGCCACTTCCCCTAAAAGTTGTATCAGTGAGTAATTTTCTAGGTACTTTCAATACGTCTATTATAAACCTGAAGATTTCCAGAAAAAAAATCAAACCAACAGGATTGTGAAAGAGTAATGTGGTTGCTCTTCTATTAGAGACCCATCATTGAAATATCTTTATGAAGACAATAGAGACTTGTTTTCTGAATAGACAGAGGTGATTATTCCATTGTGACATGGAAGACTTCTTTAGGTCATGGTTTTAAAAGACCTGATATGAAGAAGTAGGTATTGTGTAATAACAGACAAGGAAAAACAGGCTGAATCATGAACTGGTTGCAAGTGGCAGTAGCTTTAAAGACGTAATTTCAGCATTTTGAGTTATGGCATGATGTTATGAAATGGTAGAAATTATTGAGGTTATACATGAGTATTTTGAAATTTAAGATTCCAAGATGCATGAATGCCCATTCAGAAATTTTGGGTGTCTTTTTAATAAATAAAAGCCATCATAAGTCTAAATATCTTGATGCCTGTCCTTTATCAAAAACATAATAGGATGTGAGCTTAGACTCATTTAAAGGATATAAAAACTGGTTTATTTAAAAGTAAATGACAAATGGATGCTATGAGCCAAATTATATGTTCCTATATGCACATTTTATCTCTTTGTCTTGGTTTTTATCACTTAATAAAGTAATTTAAAGAAATCTGCAATTCTCCATTTCAAGGTACAATGTCATTAGAGACCTTGGATTGTAGGATAGAAGATTTTAATTCAACCTTTTCTTATTGAAAAACTTTGTTATATCTGTAATCATAGTGAACACTCTTCCCCTATTTTAGGGAATCTTAGGGATCTTCTAAATGAGTTCTTTTAATTAATTTTTTTAATTTTCGGATTCATTTGCAATCTTTTTTTTTTATTTCTTCCCCATGCTTTATATTGTAGACTAGATGTATGAATTCCATATCACTCAGTTTTATATATCTGTCCTTGTTTAATATATATTTTTTTTTGGTACTTTCCATTCAAAGTGGTGTCCAGGAAGCATATGATTTTTCATTAAAATCCACGATCCATTTTTTGTCGACCCTCCTGTTCTTGTCAATAGCTGTAAAGGTTTATAAATTGCCTTATAAAACATAATCTTGTTACAGTGCAGATTATTGTAACACGATGTAGCAAACCAGGAGTCCTGTGGAAAGGAAATATATATGGACAGATTCTTGATAGATGTTTGAGAGCTGTTTATTTCCCCAGCCGCATGGTCGGGGCTCTGCCAAGGAACTCAGGCAATCATGGGACCCGAGGGTCCCTGCCCGCGCAGGGGAACACAAAACAACCACTGGGGAACGAGGCTGACCAGGGAAACCCCGTGTGTCTGTGCCCTCAGGGCCCCTCTCCCAGGGCTACATGGCGGGGGGAGGAGACCCCGACATAGTCTTGATGCCTTTTCCTGGTCTTAAAATCAAGAATCAAACACGGTTAGAAGAGAAAAAGGGGTTTTACCTCAGTATTTATTTTAAGGATCCTTAGGTGCACTACGTCCAGGTCGAATGCACTTCAGTGCACACCGCAATGCTCACCCACAATAGATCACGTATAACATTATAGGTCTTACTAATTAGCATATCTATCAAAAATTCCCCAATGAGAGGCTTGAGTGAGCCCCCCTCCCCAAGGAGCCTTCCCCTGGATGGTTCTATTTTAGTTTACAAAATGTGTTCTGGAGAGGACCTTGGTGTCTGGGGCATTCTGATCCCTAACTACGAAGCTTTTAAAATGTTTAGTCTCCTAGCTTGACAAACAAGTCCAAGAGTGTAGGCTAAAAAACCACTAAGATATAGAAGTTATAAAAAGGTATAAAAGAGGCATAAAAGAAAAGGCAAAAATCATCATGGCATCAGTCTTAGCGTGGCTTACTGTAGCCTGGTTTTCTACAGATAAGCAATACTGGCTTGTCAATAAAAGAATAGAAAAGGGAAGGAGACCAATATACAAATTGGTAACTAGACATAAATAGTGGGGAAGAAAAAATCCCCCAGAAGCAGTTTTGTGGGACAGAAAGGTAAACACGGTAAAATTACATAGACTATTAAACCTCGATGGCATCAAAACCTGTGTATTTGTGCATTCACATATACAGGGTTAACTGAGTAGCTACAAGAATCTGAGGCTGCAGCACAAATTGCTATTGAAGGAAAAATTTGACACCTGTGTGGTTTTTGCAACTGGAATCTCATTTTAACACAGCTGTACAGAAAGTAGGTTGAAGAGAGTGTGAGAAGCAACCTTATAAACTATACTTACCTTACCTATAAAAATAGTAATTGGTTATATGCTGGATATACGGTCATCTCTTTATTCTCACGTATTTTTAAATGGCAATTCAGAGTGTTTCTTTTATGTATTTTATCACTACATTCTTTTGTGTCCACTCTCTAGGCTATGTCAAATATCTTTATGGGTACTATATTTCCCATTTGTTCAGTTAAGTGTTCTAAGATAAAAGCAATTTTTACACTATTTTACCCCTTAATGTATTGGTAGACTTCTTTGAACTTTAGTTTCAAAGTGCCCACATGCTTGTTTTGCTTCTCCACTAGACAATATAGATATCTAAAAGAATAGTCTTGATCTGGAGACTTGTCTAAAATACTGTTCAAAGCTTACAATTAAGTCTGTATTTCTTGCATGCTTTAAGTGTTTGTCTATTTGCTTGATAGTTAAAATTATTGTTGGAACACCTGCAATTATAGAAACATAGCCTGGTGAATCTTTCCA
Source organism: Aphelocoma coerulescens (assembly GCF_041296385.1). Lineage (NCBI taxonomy): Eukaryota > Metazoa > Chordata > Aves > Passeriformes > Corvidae > Aphelocoma > Aphelocoma coerulescens. Next base: position 33,021,355 of record NC_091013.1, read on the forward strand.
TAATAGGGCAAAGCTACTTTATAGCCAGATTTCATCCCATTTTCTGCCCACTGTGAAATACCCCCAAGTATTTCCTTTATGGGCATGTTCTCAAAGATAGTGCAAGTCACTGTTTGGGCACGAGACCGATGCCTTGCTCATTGTTAACTCGAAGTGTGTTTTTCTAACTCTATCTCACTATCTTATCTCACTACCTAATCTATTTATAAAGCAATTGTGTAGTGAGATGGTTTCAGTTATTTCTGAGGAGTGAGTTTTCCAGTTGATGGGTTCAGATAATCACTGAAATAATGGAATGCCTTGGGATATTTGTATCTTTCCCCGCAAATTTTACAAGCACCGTTTTTGCTCTGTGACTTAAGAGACCTAAGTCATGTACTGGACTAAATTTTAGTCTGAGTGGGTCTGTTTATGACGACTAAGATACTAATCATACACTTGAACATTTTGCTAGATTAAGATCAGGTTACTGTGCTTGTTTCTAGAGCATATTTATATACTGTCATCAAGTTTGGATCTCTCTTGATAAAAAATATGTATGCATTATAGAAAACTTTTAAGATTAATGGATTTTTTTCTGATAAATCAAAATCACCTCGTGTACAGGCTCATTCTTGTCTTAAGCTCTGGCAGTCAGTGCCTCACTATGAAAATGTTTCTGGGAGGTAGTAGTAATAAAATGAAACTTGAATCTATCTGTGGCTTCTGTTCCACCACTGATGTTTTGAGAGGCTCATACAATTTCAAAAGTGAAACTGACCGGAAAAGAGGAAGTTGAGGGGGAAAAGGGAACATGGATTGAATTTTTCACATATCACCTTGGCAGTGTCTAGATTTGATCTTCTCTAGGGCTTCCCTTTGTGTGACTAAAACAGGGCCTGGGAGATACAGACTTGGATAAAGGCCTTATGTTGCCCTTGTTTGAGGTGCAATGGGATGGACTAGAATAATGTTCACTTTTCTGCAATGAAGCTTGTGCTGTGATGTGTAGCAGTAAAATACATACTGCCATAATTTACCTCACTGGCACGAAATCCAGTTCGCTTCTTGGAGGAATGATAGATTCTGTCACAAGTCTTTGGTAATGGACTGGTCTTCTGTCTGCTGCTCTGTCTTATCAGAATTCAAGAAGATTGTCAAATATGGATGGACTTAGCCTTAGTGGTGTCTCAAAAGGTGTATGACAAATGAGCAGTTTAATTTCAGTAAGATAGGAAAATTAAATGTCTCATCTGCTTAGTAGTGGGTATTAAGATTTGAAGAGCAGCTAGGCTAAATGTTTTTTTCCATAGATAAACAGTGTGACAACATCTAACACGTACCTTCTCTTTGAGGTAGGGTATTAGCCTTCATACAAAAAGTGGTAAGAAACTAATTTCCAGCCTAGCCCCAGTTTTTAAGGCTCTATTTCGCCCACTTCAATAACCTCTTTTTTGGGCCTGCAGGCCTTAGGCTTTAGAATTAGTGTACTCAGGTTAAAGTTCCTTTAGAAAGTAGTTGCCCTTCTTGTTCATAGCTTCACATTCTTTATCGCCAACATTTGGGAAAGTAAGTTTAGAAAAACTATGACTAAATTTCTGTGTAGGGTATTGAACTACTTTAGGGTAAATTGACAATCTCTTGGCCTAAATCAGTTTCATTTTTGAGTGGTCAAGTGTTTATCAACTTTGTTTTAGACTTTCAGCTTTCCATGATTGCTCCATGAAAGAGTAATTACTTTTGTGTCGACCTGTTTATTGGATTCCTGAATGATATTGACCTAATTTAAACCATGGTTTTGAGAGTTTGGTCTTCCTTAGTTCTTTCAGTGATGGATTTATTCAGGAAGCAAATGGATGTTGTTGATTTTTTCTGTAAGTAATAGAGATATACTAATGACTAGTTATTGTAAGACTTCATGGTATAACTCTCTGGGAATGTAGACCTAGCCATCACAGCATCCACAGAGCAATTCCAGCAGCATTATAAATGTGCTTGGTAGTTAGGAAGAAGTAAGTGAATACAGGGTTATAAACTGTTCTTGGGTCACAGAGTCATCTTCAGCTTTCTGTAAGATTTTTTGGTTTGTAAAGAATGAATACTCATCAGCATCATTTGAATATCAGAGCAATGATCGGCATATTCCACACCATTGTTGCAATGAGCAAAACCCAGAAGAACCTCCCTACCTTACTCTTTTTTTTTAACAGGAGAACTTGTCATCCATCTAATTAGACATAATTTCCTTTTTTGTCAGATTGATGAAAAATAAGGTTTAGAGAATTGTATTACATTTCCCTTCAAGCTTTTTTAGTGTCCCTTGACTCTTAAGAACTCTCAGATATGCTTTTTTCTGGTACAGACAAGGTATTTCTACTGAATGACTACACAGAACTGAAGAATAATACAAATGCTTGGTTTCTGCAATTAAAAATGTCCACAGCCTGCAGGGTTGTATCCGTATCCCAGCACTTCCATGCTTTTGCTAACACAGTATACTTTCCTCTTTTTAAATCAAAGTTGTCCTAATTTATTGCTTTCTTGGTCTGGAAAAGGGTTTTTCATGTGGTCAAAAATAGCGATATTCTAAGTTCTTTATATGTTTTCATAGCTTTCTTCCTCAAGTTCTTTCCACCGCAGTCTTCTTTTGTGTCTGCTTTTCATTAGACTTATAAGATACAGGTGGGTTCTGTTACATACTGTGTTGTGTTGGGCAAGCTGTTTTCTACACTTAAAACTTCTATCTCCTCATGAAACTTTGTGTTTCTTTTCCTACTTCTACAAATTACATTTGCAACCCTTGAAAGTGAAGAAATTTTGTGAGAGGAAGCTGTTCTTGTAACTATTTTTAGTTTTTTGCACACTACACAGAAGCAGATAGTTTTGACCATAGAGCTTTGGATATGTTTTAGTTAAGCATTTCAGATATTAAAGTGGAGTCACTGTTTTAAAACAACAGGCATTTTAATGGTATTATAATAATTTTACTAACTGCTGTTTGAGGGTTTTTTAAGGTTATAAATGATAAAGATACAGAAACTATTCAGGGGTCTAGGAGAATAAATTTTCAAGGCCGTTGTGACATTTTTAAACCAAATAAACTGCTGGTTTTCTTTCTGACTGTTTCCTGTGCTTACCCCACAGTTTATCTGGGAAATTGCGTTCCTTGGGAGACTTGGGAGCAGGGATAACTTATTCTTGCTTTCTCACAATTGCTTTGGCATATTTTTCAAGGAGAACAGAATTTTTAAAAATATTTAAGGAACTTAGTCATGGGAGGTATTAAATACCTAGCCTTCATACCTTTGTGAACATAGCCCTCTCTTTGTCAGGTCAGAATTATGAAAATTGCAACAGGTTCATAAAGGTATGACAGTGTCAAGCTCTTTCTTACAGTGTATAGCTTAACATAAATGACAATGGTTGTTAAATAGTTACATCAGCTCCACTGAGATTTTCCTTGCATAGATAGTGAATATTTGAATAAGATGAGATTAGAAATTTAGATTAAATCTGTATGATTCTTGGTTTACCAGAAGAAATCTGGTATGATTTTGGTAAGTATTCTTTTTAGGAATTTTGGTCTAAACAAAAAAAATATGTCATAATAATAGGACTGTTTTACCTGTTTTGATTTGAGATTTAAAATAACAATCTTTGAAGGAAAGAGTTTAGGCCAGCAGTTACAAAGAAAAATGGAGAAAACACTTGGTCTTGGAGACTCTTCATCATGGTGGCACAGACACAGTGATTATTTCACTGTCATGTAATTTGTTTCTGTATTACTATTCTTCTGTGAAGCCAAAAGTTCCTGTGAGGACTGTATGGAAGAAACAGAACAAATGTGATACAGCACAGGGAACTGCAAGAGAGGAGGAAGGATGAAAATGGTTGGATACTATTTTGAGAACATTTCATAAGACAGCCATGCTATTTCAGACCTCCTGGTCCTTCTCCTCAAGAGAGATTACTAAATCCTTCAAAAGAAGAATCCTGGAAATTAAATTTCATAATCCTGTTGAACATGGAAAAGCACAAGCTCAAAAGTGACATTGGTATTGTGACTCTGTACTTGTGCTCCTGGTAATCTCTTCAAGTGGTGACTACTTGTCACCTTTCCTGCCTATTGCATCTTTCTCTGCTTCGGTTATATGTACTAACCTTTCTCTCTGCTGTCTGTTGATTAATGAATCTTATTTTTACCCAGAACATGTTTATCTCGACAGGCTAGAAGTTTGCAATGGCTCTCTCAGATAAGAAAAAGGACACGTGTGCACAAGATTCTATGATTTTTTTTCCACCTGTACTGTTTACCCAATAAGAATAAGTAACCTTTGCTTTCAGACCTTGCCTCTCAAAACCATTTTTGAAAACAGTAGCTAGTGAACTCAAGGGACAGTGAGCTTTGGCTGATAGTTCATGTTTGGTAAAGTGTGTCAGCTAACTGAGACAAAGAAATAACTGTCATCTGCTTGCACACACTCAATATATCAGACTCTGACAGCTCTATGCTTTCAAATGGCTTTCCAGGTGGATATTTCCCTGAAGTATATTTGCTGCAGAGTGCACAGTATGTGTTTTTCATTACCTAGAAGGCTTATAGATTGAGGTCAAATTAAAAAGCAGTCAAAACTGTGAATTATAGAAAGGTATGGTCCTAGACTTTCAATTTATAGAGATTATTATATTGGAATAAAAAAAGCTTTTTTTGTTTGTCCAAAAGTGCCAATTGCTTAATTTTACTACTCCTAGTAACTGAAGAATTGGGATCGCCAAACTACTTGCTGGTCTTCCCCCCTGCAAATGGAAATAAAAAATTTCCTCCTGTATTACTTACCTATCTCAGTCTTGGTCTTCATTACTCTGGGTGAAATTGTCCCTTGAGCATATGCTCACTAAACATCTGGCCATCTTTAAGGCAAAGAAGTTTCAATTTTCCTAAATTGGATTCATGCATTATGCAAACGTTACTTCATTAGACACTGAGATGAGCTATCAAGCTATATTGTTTGGTCAGAATAATGTAGGCTCAATGCTGATTTGAAATCAGACTATCAATTTTGGATAAATTCAGTTCATGCAATCATTTTTGCTTGTGATTCAATTAGGGCATACATAGTGATTGAGGTAAATGCAGTCAATGATTTTGTCTCTGTTTCTGACTTATTCTGATACCTATATGCAATGTGTGAAACAGCATAAACAATAAAAGAGCTAAATTAATCTCTCAGAAAGTTAACAGAACTATGCCAGGCATAATTTTGAGCCATGTTCTCCTAAAATATTCCACACTGAGAGTCTAATTATAAGACCTAAAATTACCCAGAGTTGATTTTGGCACTAGAACATACTGGATCCTCACCGCCTTCTGTCTTTTCTTTGAATGTGCACTGTGTGGAGAGTGCAAAGTGAAACACCTGTAAATTGGGGAATTTCTTCTGTGCTGCATGGGGCCAAACAAATATGAGATGTATGCAGTAGCAAAGGATCTGCCTGGTGCCTGATATTGCAGTCTGAATTCCACAGGGGACCCCGTTTCTCACCTGACATAAATGGTTGAATTCATCAATATAAATGGAAATGTGGTGATCTGTGCTAGCCTGCTGCTTTCATATTTCTTTTTTTCCTGAAGTACTTGTGATTGCTTCCAGATTAAAAGGTTAGATACTAGGAGTTTTTAGTTTGCATAATATTATATTTTAGTATATAATTCTTTTGCAGAGTATATTAGAAAAAAAAAAAAAAGACTGCAAGATTGTTTGATTGCCCTCACCTGAAATCTGTTTGTCTTTATTTTTTTTCCCTGCAATGTGTTCTCTAACTCTCTGTTGTCTGAAACTATATTTATGTAAATTGGTCTGAGCATTTCTTTGCCATCTGGATAGTACTGTAAAAATGGTATAAAGAAAAGGAAAGTAAAAACAAATATAGGAAGCCTGGGAGAATATCTTAAAAAAGAGAAAACTGGACCTGTATTTTGAGAGCTGCCTAACTGGACCAGCACACAAAGTTTTTGACAGATTGTGGCACAGCTAGGTTAGCTAACTGGAAAGAGGCAGACTGGGAGTTTCTTCTGGATTTTCCAAAAGTCTGGCTAAACTGGTATTGTGTGGTTGTTCTAGATAACGACAGCTGATACACTGAATGGTCAACTTGTGTAAATTCTTTGGTTTAGCTCAGATTTATGCATGAAATTTTTGCTGACATAGTAGTGTTTAGGAATGTGGCTTCTTTCTACATATTTCACCATCTCTTACATTTGGAATTGGTTTTTTATATGTTGTTGCTAATATATTTCAGCCTGTACAAATATATAGCCAGTGATAACAGAATCGCTCACATTTTAAACTCTTTATAGGTCTAGAGTTACAAGGATCTTTGTAAAATGCTTTGAGTAAAATGGCAAACAAACTAGCGGTCAAAATCATAATTAAATTAAAATGAGGAACATGCCAAAAATCCATCAGCTCCTAAATAAATGATCTGATTTATACCAAGTATCACGTAGAAGCTAAAGTCAGGAACTGCATTTGAAAGTGCTTTTTGATTATTTTGTTTCTAATGGAGTTTTAAAAGGCTCAGCTTCCATTTTCATTAGAATTTGAAGCCTGTCCATGGGCTAAATCTCCATTTGTTTCAACTGAGCATTTTCCAGAATGAGAGGGAGGACAGAGTCAGTTTACATAGAAAACTGCAGACAATTTTAGCTTTATCTAGTAATTTGTTCCTGTGGAACTATCTTGGATCATAAAACTAAAATAAAAGTGGTGAAATAAGGATATAAGTACTTGGGGCTGATGTTATAATCTAATTAAACATCTGTGTAGTGTTTTTCTTTATAAATACTGGATTTCAGATGAGTACTGTAAAGAACAGCAGATATATATTGCAAAACCTTGCCAAAAGCAGTTCAGACAGTGGTTTGGCTCTGAAGAAAATATAGGAACGTGTTTTTTTCATTTTCAAAAGCAAGCACCTTTCACCAAACTTTCTTATGTCATGCGGTTAGAAAGGACACTAAATTTTAAGGCTTTGGAGGTGGGAAGACATTTCCTGCGTGTCAGAAGTGCATTCTGTTGTCACTGAGAAAATATGCCTGCAAGTCTGTTTGCACATGCTCTGCAGAGAAAAAATGGTTTTATCAGCTTAAGTCTCTGATTCCACCTGTGATGCACATGTTTTAGTGTGAGCGTGGGCCAGATTTTCTGGAGAGCTTACGTTTGAGCTACTGCAGCTGGTGTAAAAGAGCAATGTTCTGTGCTCCTAGTGATCTTGCTGTGATGCAGCAGCAAGGAAGAGGGAGTTGAAAAGCCAAAGTTATGGTTGATTTTTTTTTTTTCTCACTTGTACTCAGGCATGATATAACAGTCCTGCATTTCTTGGTAGTCTACCATGGTTTTGCAAAAATAGCTCCTCCTTCAGCATACACAGAGTTTCTGTGATCTGAGGCTCTTTGTTTAGTACAGGAGTTTTTTCCTTGTTGTAGTACAAGCAGGTGCTTATAGGGACACAATAGGAGGGCCTTGAGGTTGGAGCAGCAGAATGCTGCTCCAATGGAACTGGGTCTTGCTTCTGTCAAAGAAAATGTAGTACAATGTGGGACAAGATGTTTATAGCAAACTTCTCAAAATGGCTATTAGTCGGATGTTCCTTACCTTTGTGAGCTAATTTGACACTGTGTCCTGGTATACAGTAGCTCAATAGACACTGAACTAATGAATGTTGAAAGTAAATCATAGGACATTACATGTTACTTAATAGAAATTATTTGGGGGAAAAAAACAACCAAAACCTAACAAAAAATGAGAAAGCCTCGTTTCAAGCACCAAACTAAAATGTTCTGTGAACTTTTGACTTAGTCTCAGAGGCAGAAATAATGATGAAACTTTTCTGGGAAGACCATAGAATCACAGAATATCCTTAGTTTGAAGGATCCACAAGGATATCAAAAGCCCAACTCCACGCCCCTCACAGGACAGTCCCAAGAATCACACCATGTGCCTGAGAGTGTTGTCCAAATGTTCCTTGAGCTCTGTCAGGCTGGTGCTGTGACCACTGCCCTGGGGAACCTGTTCCAGTGCACAGCCACCCTCTGGGTGAAGAACCTTTTCCTAATATCCAACCTAAACCTTCCCTGACACACTTTCATGTCATTCCCGCGGGTCCTGTCACCACAGAGAAGAGATCAGAAATGAAATGAGGTCTCCCCTCAGTCTCCTCCCGGCTGAACAGACCTAGTGCCCTCAGACACTCATCACACAGCTTTGTCTCAAGGCCCTTCAACCTCCCTGTGCTCCTGCTTTGGACACTCTCTAACAGTTTAATATTTTTCTTATATTGTGATGCCCCAAGCTGAGGCTGCCCCAGTGCAGAGCAGGACATGAAAATCACCACCTTCAACTGACAGGTGATGCTGTGGCTGATGGAGCTGAGGACAAGATAAGACAGATAAGTGTCTGGTAGCACATTCAACATATATTTTTAAGCACATATTAAAGTTAAGTGGATGGAAAGGACTTTCATGCTAACTGGACTATCCTTATATTTACTCTATATTTCCTTATATTTTCCTTATATTTCCTCTCTTTACTGTATCCTTAAGTGCCTGTTTTCTTACTGTAAATTTGCATCAGCTACAAATGTTATGGGCTCTCCTAGGAGAGCTGGAAAATGGGGGCTTCCAGGTGGTGTTCATTCTGTACACAACTGATCAACACTATGACTTGGTGCCATTTAATGATCTTCTGCCTGCAGCAAAGAGGTGTAAGTTCTTCTGCAATGAGGCATGATTTAGGTAGGGCTTAAGATCCTGTTGGTGTTTAAAGAAAATATTTTGATTTCTTAAACAGTCCTAAATTTCTGGGTTTTCCAGTGAAAGTAGCTTTGAGATTTAAAAGGCATCTTGCACTGGTATTGTGTCAAGTGCAGGTATAGTTCCGTCTTTGGTGAAATACTTGTATTAATCTTAGTTTTACTACATACCTTTTGTATAGCTCTATAGATGAGGTATTGAAAATGGCTAGGGATCTCACTTTCTGGTAAAAATTCAGAGGGTTTTTACACAGAATCCATGTATATATTACCTGACAAATAGTTTTCGAAGGATGGATTGCCTGCATGTTGTTTGACTACATCTTTTTCAGGACTAGTTTGAAACAAACTGGACAAAAGAAAGTTACCCGAAACTCGCTCAGACTATAGTCAACATGAGATGAGCCTGCAAAAAGTGTGGCAGCCTCTTGAGCAGAAGGGCTGCTGGGTGGTGGGAGCTGGTGGAGGAGAATGGGTAATTTGCTTTCGTTTTTTCTTTTTTTTCCGACAAGCTGTAAAGTGACTGTCTCATTTGAAACCTGTGAGTTCCTAATAGCCCTTTAAAGAGCAGTTTTCTACTCAGGAGCTATGAGAATTTCTTGAACTTTAAACAGAGATACAGTGAGTGATTAAATAATTAGAGGCTTTTCTGATGGAATATAGGAGAATGCAGATCACGATTTCCTCTAGCCTGGAAAAGAGCTAGGACTTGAGCTCAGGAGTTTACCACTGAATCCTACCCAAACCAGGTATTTAGTGGTTGTTAACAAGGTTGATTTTGGGCTTTTTTTCCCATTCTGCAGTCATTTCCATGAATATTTTGCACCCCTCTTCAGTGATTGTTGCAGATACTCAGATACAAAAGGAACATAACCTATATTTTCTAAATGTAGGATGAGTAACTCCCATTAGAGTGAGCAGAAAACTGGATGAGGAAAGTAACCCAGCTCATATTTTGAAGGGAGACACTATGATACACTCCAAATAATACCCCATAATCTATTTCCATATAATTTATTAAATATTTTTACTGGGGGGAATGCAAAGGTTAACAAAAATCTTCGTTTTCCCCTAAATACTCTGATATAGTTAAGCAAGAAGCACTCCTTTAATAAAGAAGATAAAGGCTTAGGTGGAAGTTCAGTGTGATTTGCTTTAAGGCATATGACATATGGTACGTTCTACATCATGTTAGAAGAATGCAGTTGTTAGAAGTAAGGATCTACAGATTTTTGGCATGTAAATTAAATCCCTGCTCACTCATTGATTTAAAATTAGTGCATTATGAAATCAGCCTGCAATTTTTAATGTCATTCATGTGAGTGTTCAAAATCTGTTACTCTACAAATGCATTCTTCTGTTTTCTATAGAATACATTTTGCAGAAATTAGTTTTTATCAATGAACTATTGATTATAGTACTTATCAGTAATGCTGTGTAGAAACTTTTCTATCCAAGATACTATTGTTTGGCTCTGTATTTTCTTTCAGATAACCAAAACTGACACACCTATCCAATCCATAGCTTAAAGGTAGAGCTTGAAAGTACAAAGTGCAGTATGAAATATTGCTTCTCTTCTGCTTATTCTTCCAATGGATTCTCTGCAGATCAGTGTTATTTTTCTTATCATCTGTATTTTCCTCAACCCGTTTTCTCCTCTGAAAAATTGTGTATACTTTTAAAAAGCCTCTGAAGTAAGTATGCTGATATTGTTTTGGGGTTTTTCTTTTCTCTAGAGGACAATTATGTGGTAAAGTTGCTGTCCCCTTGGCTTGTTCACTTGCCTTGCCTTGCCGTGTCTCACCTATGCACCACCTCTTTTTGTCTTTCTTCACCTATCTTTCCTCCTATTCTTTTAAGCTCTGGCACAAAGTTTGTACCATGCAACTGCTCTCTCACTCCCTCTAACCCTGCTAGGTGAGGTGGGAAGGAGAATCAGACACTTGTGGGTTGAAATAAGAACAGTTTAATAATTGAAATTAAAGTATAATAGACTAACAATAAAAAAAAAAAATAATGAAAAGAAAGAGGGAGAGACTTTTGCTCTTAATAGGGAAAACCAAAATATTTTCTAGAGTTCTCAGATGATTTTGAATCTTGAATGTGTTTTTCTGATATAATTCAACTATGCAAGCCCGTGGCTCAATTTCAGTTTTTAATGGATCAGGTGCATGGCAACATGGTCTTTTCTACCCCTATTATTCTGTAATTCTGTTAAGCTAAAAGACTCCAAGAGCCCTGCTAAGAGGATTTGTTGATTTTCCTGTGGATGTTGGAAGGAAAAGACAGAATGACTTTGTACCTGCATCTCCCATCTTTTGTGTTATAATAAAAAATTCAGTGCTGCCCATTATTCCCTCTATAGACTGTGGCCATAAAATTTTGCTAGACCTTTTCTTTAGAAAGGAAAAACTGTTGGGAACATTGAAGCTATTCTTATGTCAGGTATGCAGGAGACAGTACAATCTTTTTGTGGCCATCCAGTATGGAGGTGTCCCTGCTGACTGAGAGAAGTCATGAATGGAAAAAATGTTGGTTGTTGTCCTAGATGTAATACAGGTAATGCTTCATGATGGAGGGAATAAAAGATTTGATATAAAGAAAAGAAAGTGCATTAGTGGGAAAGTTTATCTATTATTGTGGGATTTCTAGATGTGTCTACAAGCTCAAGGATATTTGGGCTCTTGAAGTCTCAGGCTTTGTGACCAGAAGGAACTTTCTAAACCATGCTCTTGCAAAGATTTTAAAGGTTCAGCTACTTGGTAGTTCCAGTAGCTGTTCTGCCCTGCTTTGCAGAGCACGGAGTCCTATGTTTGTTAGTAACAGCTGTATATTGACTGGTGGGTCTCTGTTAGTGGTGAATGCTGACCTGAAAATGCCTGTGCTTTTCATGTTGCTTTCCTACACTGGAAGTGCAATTCCTGCCTGAGATTTTTTTGTCTGGAGGCAGTAATTTTGCAGCTGAGAGGGAGTATTAAGTATATAATGGCAGCAAACAAAGCTAAATTAGTTAAAGGGGAGGAGAAATCTTTCAACAGTTAGTAACTAAAAGTTTTGTGGGAAGGGTAGATTGTAGTCCAGACAAATGTACAGGTTTGGATATAACCTGAGAGCCATGCTTGAAGACACTATTTCTTCATGCAGGGCAATAAAAGCAGAAGTTATCCTCTAATTCACTGAGCTGATTCCATGGTGCTGTAGGAAGCCATGTAAGATAGTCCTTTTCTTGTATTCTTCTTTAATCTTATACCTAAACAATTTTTTTCTGCTTCTGTGGATTGAGACCAGAATTTTCAATTTTGGTCATTCAGATGAATGCAGAGATTAACACCTCCTTCTTTTCCTGTACTGGTGAAGAAGTACATCATACACAGTGTAGAACTAGTATTGCTTTTCTTTGCATTTCTTGTATTGCATGAGAGCATTGAAATCTAGACTTCAGATGCAATGTGCTGGATAAAGTAAATGAACAGGGGAAGAGATGATCTGTACACACTAAAAGAAAGGGAAATGGGAATCTGAAGGGAGAATTAGTTACTTTCTGGGGTTTAATTCATACAGTCTGCCATTGGCAGAGTGTGGAAATAAAGCCCAGGCACTCTCTGTCTCCCTTGTCTTTCTTAAGAGTTCCTGCTTCAAGCTGCTAACATTACATGGCTAAATGTAAATTATTTAACATAAAAGCAGTATATAATCAGAATACCATGTGGAAAGAGTGAATGAAGAAGATACTGAAATTCATTACTGATACATATTATCAATTAAGGGGTCTGCTCTGTGTTCCTCTGCTTTCTTTCCCTATCTCCATAAAATAAATTAATCTTTACTTCAGTTCTTTCATAATTTCCTACTCTCATTTCCCTTGTGAAGTCCTATTTCTGCCTTTCCTTTACCTGTAGCTTGTCCTGTCCCAACTTACACTATTCCCTATCTTTATAACATTTGTCTCTCTTTGCCAGTAGAACTGTTGCACAGTTGACTACTCTTCCATAACTCATTCTGTACCTGGTTTTGTGCCTTTTTTCTGCTGTAGTTCTGTCATGCTTACCAGTTCTTTAGTAAATGGGACATTTCTAACACTGTGTACAACAGAACTATAATGAATTTTACCCTTCATATAATCTTTTCCTGATAAATATGATTAATATTAAAGGCCTACTACTACCCTAATATACAGACCATACTGAAATTCAAAATTTGAGGGTTACTTGTATAAATGTCAACTCTTAAAGTTGTAACAATTTAACACTGCAAATGTCAATGTATTCTAAGTAATGGTGTTTTCCTCTGTGTGAAGTACATTATAATCACTGACGGATGAATCATAAAATTTTCAAAGTTCACAGAAGTTAATCAATCCAAAGTGTGTATGCTCTTAAAAACCACTGATTTTTTTTTGCTTGGTTTTTTTTGTTTGTTGTTTTTTTTTTTTAAGCACAAATAGAGTGGAAATCAAGGTGGCTCAGTATTAACTAAGAAAATGCCAAAGCAGTCAAAATTAAAATCCAGATTCCAAGTAATTTGGGTGGTAAACCGTTGCTTAAGGTGTATGATAGTAGATTCTCATCAGTTTAGACATCCTTATGTGGTCATGGAAAAAATACTAGCGGCAGAAGCCTCTCATTCATTATACGTACAAGTACCAAAATCACATGTGAAAGAGAGCATGGAGGGGGGCCGATTTTGACTCATCAGTGAGCTGGTTGAAAAAGAGTGATGAAATTCAGGTTTGCTGTATTTATCTGCTCAATATCTTTTTTCTTAAATGAAAATCTTTAAAGTGTGGTTGCACGAACAGGAGCAGTCCTTCCCACAGGCAGAGTTTCTCAGTTTTCAATACTGGGCTGTCCAAGTGGTAGACCAAATATGGGCAATCTTTAAAAATCATGCTTAAAGCAGAGTGTATATCTAATAATTCCTTTCGATTTGAACCATTTCCTTGTAGTCACAAGAAGACTGACTTAAGTCAGCAGAGGTGGACACCTATGTGGTATTCCAGTCTAGCATAAAGGTTGTTGCAGTTGCAGAGTCAGAATTAAAATCTCGTTTGTTATCATTTGCCACTCTGTCCATTTTGTTGGACATCTGATTCAATCAGTGCATGAATGTGTTTTTATGTATGCTCTTAGCATGAATTAAATTTGTGTTTTCAATCCTAAATTGACTAGGAATGTGTGAATCAGCTAAACACGGGCTTATCTTGGATGTGAAAACTGGTAGTTCAGTCCAAATATTTGTTATTTTAAAAAGTTGTTGGTATTGTTTTGCTTTTTAATTTACCAGAAAAAAAAATTATGTAGCTACTGATAGAAAAAAAGTAGGGAAAAATAATTCTGATTCATGCTTAAAATCATCGAATAATTTAGGTTGCAAGGGACTTCTGGAAATCTAGTCATCTGATCATCTGGAAATTCAGTCATCTAGCCCAGCCCTCCCCTCAATGCAGGTTCACTTAGATCAGATTGCTCAGGGCCTCAGCCAGGGCAGTTTCGAGCATCTGCAAGAATGGAGATTCCAGAGCCTCTCTGGACAGCCCCTTCCAGTTTGTTTGGCCACTGCCATGGTTGAAGAAAATGTAATATGTATCTAACTGGAAATTCCTGTGTTCTATCTTATATCCATTGCTTCTTGTCCTGCCTCTGAGAATAGTATATTTTACATACTCTCCCATTAAGGTAGCTGAGGAGCTCCCTTAGGCTAAATAAATCAAGTTTTCTGATTTTTTTTTCGTATTTCATGTTTTCCAATCTCCTGATGATTGTGATGATCCCCTGATAGACTCGCTCCAGTATGTCAATGTCTTTTAGTGAAAACCCCTAAACTGGCACAACACTCTAGAAGTGGCCTCTCAAGGACTAAACAGAGGGGAACAATCATGTCCTTCAACCCACTGGAAATACGTTAGTTAATGCAGCTCAGAGTGTGGTTGTCCCTTGTCTGCACAGCAGCATACTGCTGGTTCATGGTCAACTTGTCCATTAGTCCCCAAGTCCTTTCCTGCAAAGCCATTGTGTGGATTTATTTAATTCCAGCTGAAGAACTTTACATTTGTCTGTGCTGAGTTTTGTGAGTTTTCTGTCAATTCACTTCTCCAACTTTTCAAGGTTTTTCTGAGTAGCAACCCAGACCTTCAGCATGTTGATTATTCCCAGCAGTATGGTGCACAATTTCTGAGAATGCCACATCAATCACTGAGGTCATTAATGAAGATGTGAAAGAATACCAGATTGAATGATTGATCCCTGAGGAATGGCAATAGTAACTGGATTCCAGCTCTACTTTGCCCCCATGATGACACCCATGTGAGCCCAGCTAATTTTCCATACACTTTATAGTCTGTTTATTGAGCCTCTACCCCATCAATTTGGCTGTAAGTGTAATATGGGAAAACAATTCATATATTGTTTTTAATCCCATGGTAACTCTTAGAATTCCATTTTCCCCCTCTTCATTTATTCACAATGCTATTAATGAGGGTATAACTATTCTTTTAATCTAAGCAATACTGACATTCTTTAGGAAGTGCATAATAGATCAAGGGCACATTTGTAATATGGACATTGACTATGCTCAGGTGTTGGAGGTCAGGCAAATATGTGATGAATTCTGTGACAAAGTTTTAGCCTAGCAATATAGGATTATTTATTACAGGGTGAAACTGACCAAGACATGAAAAACAGAGGCCTCATGACTGGTTTCTTTTTTTTGGACTCTGTACAGAAGGACAAAAAATAGATGCATACCTTTTCCTTTCTTTATATCCACAATAGTGGCTAATTACTGTCATGGAAGGATACATGTTTTAATTGATGTCCTTTAAAAGTTAATTTGATGTTTGGGAAGAAGAGTGGGAAAGAGCTGCATGACAAACTGTTAAAATCTCTCTAGAGATTATTCAAAATTTTCTCTTCAATGGCCTTCTTATGCAGTAACTGATCCTGATAAGTTGATGTAACAAAGATGAAATGTCAACTGTGGAATACCTTTATTGGCTGAACTAATCTACAGATGAAAGAATACTTTTCCATTAGAAAAATACTGGTGCAGCTACCCATGATTGCAATATTCTCTCAACCCCAATTGATTTAATTTAGCCATCAGATGAAACAGCAAGAAAGCTTCTTCCCAGCCTTTCTTAGCTATGATTTATCTTCATTTGTCTGGCTCAAGGAATGCTGACTATCTAATCCACATGTAGAGACTGCTCTATTTTTAAGTCTGTGTCTCTTTGTGTCCAAGGCAACCGTTTGAAGCCAAGGAAATCCTAATATCTGCAGAACTTATTTCATGTGTGTATGAGCCCAGCTACAGCAGGCTATCTCTCAGGGTCTGACAGATTATCAACAAAAACCTATAGCAATGCAGATATCATGAATTTGTCCCCATGGGATTAAAGATAGCCACAGCTGTTGGGGATTTAATAACACTGCAGATGTTTGAACATAGAAGTCTGCTCCTTCCTTTAGCACTCATTTTTCACTTCCTTAAAAAATAAGTTGTTTTTTATTTCCTGGGGTTTAGCTTTTATTAATAGATTGGGCATATTAATTACAGAGCTATTCCAGCTTTCACAAAGCGTTATTATGGCTGAGCAAAATGCAAATGTTACATGCATGCATTTTGTCTAATTAAGCAATTCACTGCTTTATTTCTGATGTTAACCAGGGCTTTGTGACCATGAAAATATTATCAGCAAAGTGTCCTAAAAGCATATTGAGGACCAGCAGAGTAGGTCAAAATAAAGTCCACAAACTCATTGACAAACTCACTAAAAGCATCGGTAAGTACTTTAGCAACCTACAGGTGATTCACAGGCGAGGCAGTCTGGCTATGTGCTTCTCAATTTTTTTCCACTCTTCATTAAAAAAGAGAAAGTTAAGGTGTGTACTTATGTTAATTAACATTCACAGCAATCCTCCAAAAGATTATAACCTTATTCCTCATGTTTTAGGGGAATTTACTCTAGAGGTCTGAAAAGGAGTTTCATGATAGTAGGCTGTTTCATTATAGTTGTTTTATAATAGTAAATCTCTTTTGAGGAAACTGAGTTGTCCTAGGAAATGAATTCAGTAAACAATTAGAGGAAGGCAAGAGAGAGAAGGATGAGATTATTACTCAGCCTGTTCTGAATTCTTGTTATTTAGCTAGCAATTTATTGGAGTTGATTCTTATTTGACTTTATCTTTTGGTTAATGTTTTATTTGTACTTGTACAAAAATGAAATCATTCTGATTTGGAAGTAACTTGCATCCATTTAGCTTTTACTTTTTTTCATCATTATGAATAGTATAGTCAAGAGAATAGGAAATAACTCAAGAGATTGTAATTGACAGGATTTAAAGTCAAGAGGAAAACAGCAGTGTGTGATATTACTGTCCTTATACTTCATCTAGTTTCTTGAAGCAGTTTGTCCACAGGTACTTTTGGTTTAGTTTTATATATAAGTGCTAAAAATAATGTTTAATGAATTGCTGTCTTATACTCTTTCTTACCAACTCCTAGCATTTTTATTTATCTATATAAATTTGTCCAAATTAGTTGATTTTTGTCTGAATTTTTGTCACTATATTCTGTTAAACTGTGAAGGTCATTATTTTGTTGAAAATAATCAGAAAGAGAACCCAATATGAGCTTGAAACTGCATTTTGCTTCTTAGAAGCTCTTAATGGTCCTTGTTCTTTCTGCTCCTCTATTAGCTGAGTCTTCAGCTGAATATAGATATTTTCTTAATGGTACCTCAGTCTCAGAAAGGTTGTGGCAAGAGGGAGCTAAATGAGGAAGTCCTTGGAGTTTAACTGCCAAATATTAATAGCTTTATAAAGATTCTAGGATCAAGCTAGAAAAAAATAATATATTTTTTATAACATCAGTTGTGCCATTCAAGCCAACACCAGGCCAGAGTAACAGGGTTTTTTTTAAATAAGGGATGTTTTATAGAGTATTATTCAAGTAAAAATGGGTTAATTTGGCAAAATTTTCTCCTATTTCTTTGTCCTACACATGACCATGCTAATTTACCCTTGATAATTCATGGAGCTATAACTCTTGTTACCATGCAATGACAGAAGAAATTTTTAAAAGACAGTATATTAATTTAAGGGTAGGACCTAATGATGGGGATTTGAGTGTAAAAGAGTAGCATGAAGAGCTGACAAAGTCTTTCAGACTGTATCTAAAATTCTTGAAACAAGGTGAAAAAGAAGGTTTTAAAACTCACTGGAAATCTGCTGGTATTATTTTAAAGGTATGTTCAGCTAATGTATGTAGATTTTTCTCAGCTGTATTTAATTTTTGTAGTTTCCATTCCTTGAGTCTGTTCTTGCTTAATGTTACTTTGCTTTTCTTAAAGCAAATTATTTTACAGTTTTGTTATCCATCTTTATGTGGAAAAATTGAACTTGCTTCTTGCATGGCTTTAGAAGAATCTGCAATTCTAACACTATTGCTATGAACTAGTGTCATAGGTTAGCAAGCATAGTCCCGGAAGGGATATCCTTGCTAAGGGGTGCTTACAGCTTCCTCTGGGACCTGATAGAACCTATCAGCTGGCCAGTTTGAATATGGACAATTCTTTAAGCCACTTAAAGTTGTGACCGCCTCTGTGATCCACACTTAAGAATAGACAAACTCCCACCTCAGCTCTCTCTCGTTTCCGGCGCTGGCACAGGTGGCTGCAGGCCCCGTGCAGGGGCCAGCAGGCCCGGCCAGGCCCTGCTTGGGCCAGGCCGGGCCGGGCCACGGCCAGCCTGGAGCCATGGGCCTGTTCCAGCCATGGAACCCCCCCCCACTGCCTTGCCGTGGGCAGCCGGAGCGGCTCGGAACCCCCCCCCCCCCTCCACTGCGGCCGAGATTCAGCAAAGCGGCACCTCTGTCCGGCAGAGGTCAGGTGACCAACTGCGATAAGCCACATTCCAGCTGCAAGGCCGAGGTGAGATTAACCCTTTTATTGCTGTGAAGAGCTGAAAACGTGAGGGAAGAGAGAGAGGAGATGCTTAAAGCTGAAAGTCTGTTGTGAAGCTATGATATATCAGAGTATCCCGTTGTAATTTCATGAAGATATGGGGGGTGGAGTGTTCAACTCATAAGCAGAAGCACCTGCGCTGAGATAGGCAGATGCTGACGCAGCTGTAATTTCATGAGAAGTTTGGACAGAGAGAGATGAACCAGATGAACCAGATGAGGACTTTTGCTCCAAAGAGGAAAGGAGAAAAACCTCAATTCCTAGAGATGCTTCCAGAGATAGTTTTAAAGATGAAGATGACCCTTTGCTCCCAGGGAAGGAGAAGGGCCTCTGTTTTTTTTGTTTCTGAACAGCTCAACCTTAAAATTGTACCCCAGAAAACTTTCAAGAGTGGACCCTCGAAAGCAGTTGCGGGAAAAGCTGCAAGTCGGGGGAAGGGACTCACATCGCAAGCAGAGAGACTCCTCTTCCTGAATGGACTGAACAATATTTGGAAGTGGGCGGCTGTCTCGTTGTGATACTGTTTTCATAGCATGAGCAAAAAGAGACTTCTCTTTCTAAATGGACTGAACCAGGTTATTATGGAAGTGGTAAACAGACTGAACATCTTAAGGGTTGTCTTTACATTGTCAGTGGGAGACGGGAGGAAGGTGGGGGGAGGAGGAGAGTTCTAAAGGTGGTATAATTTTTTTTCTTTTCTTCTTTTAGGTCTGTTAATAAACTTCTTTATATTCATTCAAGTTGGTGCCTGCTTTGCATTTCTCCTAATTCTTATCTCACAGAAGATAAACAGCAATGAGTATTTTAGACCAAACCACTACACTAAATTGGTGTTTCTGCCCGGTTACAAACCCAACCCGCGACAACTAGACAAGAGCAATTTCATTACATTACCAGGATAGGAGCAAGTTGGGTAGATAAAAGGCTGCAGAATACTAAAAGCTGAAACACTTTTTTTCTTTTGTAAAATAGGTTTCTGAGACTTCTGTTCTAGACAGATTCTAAAGTTTTCAGGTTAACTTGCAAGTATAGCCATAATGTTTTAGCAACTTAATTAGGCATCCTTTAATGGAGTAATATTGACTCATGTTCATCAGAGTTTTAAAAACCGAGAGCTACTTTATAAACATGAAACTGTCATGCAATAGCTAACACAGTTACCTAAATTGGCTAAAGCTGTGGTATTTTTACTTCAATTGATGATATGTTTAATTTTTGACACTTTTCACTGTAATTTTGACCTGATGTATAGTTTGTAATTTATCACACCAGATATGTTGTGATGTGGAGTTGGGAAGAGAGCATTGGGAAGGGACTTGGATAATTTTGATTGTATTTCAGACTCATCACTGAATTTTGTTCAATTAATTGCTCTTCTCTTTGCTTTTTCTTACCTTTTCTTATAGATATGAGTACAGAAAACAGAATGCTGTTGTGACAAAGTTGTTTGGTGGGTGCCTGGATCAGGCAGGGTCAACCTACTATACCTGTAAATTTACAGAAATGTCCAAACTAGCCCATCCCTAAGAATTTATGGAATCCTAAAACAGTAGTGCCTAGTACTGTGCAGGCAACAGAGCTGTCACAGGACTTTATAATATACAGGTTAATTGCTTTTTCCCATATTTCTGCCTAGAAAATCCAGAGCTGGTGTTACAAAAATCATTTTCTGTAGAAAAATAGAATATTTATGGGTATCTTAATATTTTGCATTCTAACTGATTAGGGTATCATGTGCTTGGGCAGTTAAACAGATTGATCCATTGCTTGCCAAAACTCTACCTAAATTAGTATAAGCAGTATTAGCAGTATGAATTTTCAGTATCTAATCCTGAAAAATACTAACTTAATGGGGTCTTGTATATCCTGATCTGGAACAAAAAGAGCATTTACATACTCAGCATGCTGACAGGAATTTGTAGAAGATTCCTTGGAATATCGTGGTGCTAAGTTACCTTTGTAGGCAGGAAAAAAATTGGCTTAAACTGAGATGCCAAAATGAGAGAAGGCAGCAGATGAAAGAATTTATTTTGGATGCTTCGTTTGAAGAAGTTTGTCTTAAAATTTTGGATGCCAAAACTGTGGGACGTACTTGTTCTTATATCTGATGAAAGATTTATGTTTTTTAACAAGCTTTCCACACCCCCATCCACCATACTCTAAAAAGAGAGGATGAAGGCCTAAAATGCAACTGAAATGCTGCCGGTGGTTTATAGCGTAAGATGGAAATGGAGTGAAGTTTTGACTGCCTCTCAAATATTTGTAGCTGTCTACAATAGAAGAGATCATAAGATACAGATTTTTGGACTGGGAGTATAGTATGCGGAAATACATGGCCATGATGACAAAGTTGAAGACAAAACTGAGAACAGAGGAGGAGATGGATGTACTGGAAACAGAGGAGAGGAGCTGTCGAAACAGAAACTGAGTCAAGCAATAAAGACGAAAGAAAATATGTCATGATTTTCCCTTCTGCAACAACAGTTAGAACTGTCACAAACCTGGGACAGTTTACTGAGAAAACTCTTTTTTGAAATGGAGACTTGAGCGATATGTGGAACCTTCCAGTCCTAACACTGTCAGCAGGCTGTACGATTCAAAGATGCTCATTCCTCTAGTTATTCGAGTACTTTTATGATGAAATCTCCCCACCTTTTAGTGGGAGTCATGTTTGACTGGTATCATCATTGTCTTCCAAACAGCAACTGACAGTTCCAGAGCTTGTGAAAACAAGACATTTTTTAGAAGTAAGAGATAATAATTGTCCAGAACACAAGTGCTGGTTGTTTTGTTAAGGGAGAAGAGATCATGTTGTAATATCTTTATTGGATGAGATAGTTCATTAACAAATTCCTGTTATGACTGGAACAGACTTGGTTTGAACTCCCTTTGATTTTTGTGTAGAGTTCGGTTTTAAGGTTTTGATTTTTTTTCTTTTATTTTTAAAGGAAATCCATATATAGGATGTATAGGACATCTTATATATTCCAAGGACTAGGTTTTATAATTAATAGAGACTTCCAGAAAGATGCTGTGAGAAATTTTTCTGCTAATGGCATCAATGTATGAAGATAAGGTTTCTCATAACTATAATGAAAACCTTATTGAGAACTATAGTATTCAGTACAAAATATAATATAGATTGCTTGAGGAAACAGTTTGAATAATGGATTATTGTTTAATATTATTTTACTTTTTGTAAAGAAAGGATGGTACAATCATATATGATTGCTTTCTTGAAGCTCAGTTGCCAGTTGAGATAAATTAGATAAGTTTTCTGCCTTTATAAGTAATTTTACTATCAGTGTTCTTTGACATAATCATTACTTTTAGTTTTAAAGATTTACTTTCATACTTAGACTCTTATTTTCAGTCTATCTTTATCAAACCATCTTTTTGCAATACCTTCTTATAAGTGTAGCATGTCATAGCTGATATGATGCTTTACTACTGATGTCTCTCTACTGCATAATTAAGTTGATAGCTTAAAAGAATTTTACTTTTTTACTGAAAAAGTCTGGTCACTTTGGGCTTGTAATTTTCTCGGCTAATGTGTGAAGGTCAGCGTAAAGTTCAGTTATTACTGGATGTGACAGCAGTCTGACTTTTTTACTAAATAATTACAGTGCCAAAAACTGTAATGTTTGCTTTGTAAGTATTGAAAAAATAATTTTAAAAGAATCCAAGCCTGTTAAATTATGAGGTTGCACATCAGTTCAACTTAACTTTCACTTCGGTTGATTTATTTTAAAAAGCAAACTTTGGGAAATTTAAGAGAATTATTTAATGAGGTCATGTTGATTGAACATCTTAAGAAATTTGATGTTTAAGAGGCATTCACTTACTTCAAAGTTCTAAAACTGACTTTCATCCCAAGCAAAAGAAGGAGTGGGATGGAGGTGCAAGGGGTAATGAAGGAGAGGGCTACAGATCTAGGGAAAATGGAATTAAGAGTCGGCAAAGAGCTTGTTAAGAAGAGAAAGTGGATTACTTACTGATAACTCAGCTCATTTATCCAAGACTGAGAATAAAGTAATTCAAAAGGTAAAACACTTTCCAAAGAACATTAAAACTTGTAGTGCTTTATCTGCCAAGTACAAAGAGATTCTGTACAGCTGGGGCTGTTGGTCACTGGCAATGCGGTATGATCTCAATTCTGAATGAATACCTGCTCAACTGGATTAGAAGGTTGTGCTGTAGAAAAATAGCTAAACAAAATGGAAAAAACCCAAAGACAACAACTGTGAAGTACAAGCATACAGATAGATCAAGGAACTAGCCACTCTTTTCCTAATTTTGCATAAAATTGCAAATTTACCACCAGCAGGAAATGTACAAGATGAGATGAGAATTCAGCTGAAATTCCTTTCCAAGGGTGACTGAAAAATGGAAGAGATGCAAAGAAGGGCTAGTAGAAGTTATAAGGAGGTTGGGGATTTTACTTTCTAGGAAAAAAAAAAAACCAAATAAAAAAGCTGGTTTTATACAAACCGTTTTGGCTGCAGTTGAGATTGATTCAGATCTGTGTGCATGATGTTTATGTGTTATCTAACCCTCTTTTATCAAAAATCCTCCAGGAGGAGAAGGCTTTAATATAATTTTGACAGAACCAGGAGAGGAAATAAACTGATAAATGGTTATGCTAGCTCATTTGAAGAGGCAGGGAAGGTGGTTTGGAGATTTATATTCTGAAGGTGCAACTTCACCAGAACAGTACAGCTGAACAATTTAAACAGGTTTGGCATTGTTCAGTAAAATGATTTTTGATTGCTGATATGTATCCTCTTATGAGGCTAAACAGCAGGAATGAAGAAGTTCAAGGGACAAGGTTAGTACAAACCTTATACACAATTATAGATGCACAGTGGTTCATTGTTGGCTGGAAATAATATTGCTAACTCTCAGAACAGTGAAAACAAAATGGTCTTCTCTAAGGAGAGGTAAATGTGTTTCAAGAGGGAGCTTGTTAAAGGATTATACATTGTTGTCACAAGCCACAACATAGTGCTAAATTTGATTACCCAATTCCATCATTCCATATGACAAAACCAACCACAGAATCACCAAATTACTTACAATAACACATTCAATCAATTTTCTGTTCCACACTCCTTGCTTGTACAGCTCCATTATTTATTTGTAGATTTACAATGTAATAATGTTCAGTATGATGTAAAAAGAGTCTTTTAACTTCAGGTTGTATCCAGTTGAAAAATACAGCATTAGTTTTTAATCCCTCAGCCTATCTGGTTTATTAAAGTAGGTCTACAGTCATCTGCTCATAGAAGTACTTTGAACAGAATCTTTAATCTTCTTCCAAGAAAGCCTCCATTTTATTAGAGACTTGACAGATTCCTAAGAATGTTCATATGCTTTCAATAAGATTATAGATAATGTGATTTTCTTTAGTACTTTTTTAGGAACTCTCTCTATATATAAATCACAATAATAGATAATTAATAAAGTTTTCTATTTAATGCTGATTTGTAAGGATTTTCAATGTTAAAAGTTTCAATGCAGTGTAAAAATGCCAGTTTTCTCCCCTCATATCCAAGGCCATAAGTTGTCCTTTTACACAAATAAGTAAGACTTAAAAAAACTATGCATTATATCTTAAAATTAAGTGTGAGTAATGGGGTTTAATTGAGAGATTCTAGGCAGAATTTTGAATTTTACAGTGCTGTTATAGGTTGAAATTGTGGAGAATTTACACCTAAGTCTAAGGTTTTTTTGAAGTATGGAGGTAGATACTAATGAGACAGAGCAGCCTGAAATTTTGCTGCAAATAGGAACGGTGGGGTCACACTGCATGCTTCTGGTGTTCTGTACCTGGATAACAGGACAGAAATTTTAATTTCTGCCTACTTTCACGCTTTTTATCTAAACTAACTGAAATATCCAAAGTACTGCATAGGCCAGTATAGCAGAAGAATGAATATATGAAAGTGCTACTACAATTATGTAAATCCATATTTCTCCAACATGCGAGTATAAATCAAAATATTTGCCTTTTTCTTCATGCAGTTGTTACAGAGAGAGTCATGGACAGTGCTTTTTAGAAAGACAAACTTACTTACTGGGACCTTAATATAGAATAATGCTCTCATGGGTAGCCAAATCTATTGAGCAGCTGGTCACCAGATGGATGGTAATAAGAGGCTCCACTGCAGGTCCTTATGGTAGTGCTTTCATCTGGATGTGATGAGATTCCTGAGTGGAGTAATGGCTCCACTCAGCTCTGGCTTTGGCCTTTGGTGATCACCCAGCACAGGCATATATCATTGCTGCTGATTATCTTAACTGCATACAAACCCCCTTTCTAAAGACTATTTACAAATGTCTTGACAATTTACAGTGTAATCTATCTTGCAGCACAAACTACTTAGAGGAGGAGCCTTTGGAAGAAAAGGCCAAATTCTCCACCTAGGATGTTAATCAACATATCCAAATTGCTGATATCCCTCAGGAGCTGCCTGAGGGAAAACTGTATGAAGGTCCCACCATGAGAGGGCCTGCAGTAATCTGTCAAATCATCCCTCTAAGCATCGTCCTTAATTCCCTGGGTCATCTGCATGGCCAAGGTAGCTGTACTGGCCTGAGGCAACATATAAACTTGAAACTATGTAATTGCCTGAAATTCCAGTGGTGATACGACTGTACGCCAGGATCCATGAGATTCGTGGCCAGGCAGAGGCATCACTTCAATACAGCCAGAGATCAGCATTCCTGCAAGGTTTCTGGGGCAGGTACATATGGCCATGGGTTGAAATCAGTTGGGTTGTAGATAGAGAGTCCCAGGTGAGGCTGGTCAGGGCAAGTAAGTGCATTTGTGGCTCAGAGGTGCCACAGACCCCAGATGAGACATTTATCGTATGCCGCAGGGGTTTGTGAAATGCTGGAGCAACACTTAGGACTAAAGCCTGTTAATCCACACTGGAGTCTTGTGCTGCAGTTAATGATGGCATTTGTTATACCTGTGATTTATGGTCTCATTTTATATACTGCTGCCTTTGTCATCAATCTATTCTTCACTTCCTTGCAATGAAAGTAATAATATAATGTATAAAAGTTTAGTTCAGGATCTCAGACTGACAATAATAGCTTATTTTTTTTGTTACATGCTACTCAGTTGAGCTTAAGCCCTCACCATTTTTTAGCAGAGCTGGTAATTGTTGCTCTGATTATGCAACTGTCTTCATGCTGCATTGTGGGTTTCATAATGTCCTATTAGTGCTCTGGTTAGCCAGCAGATCTGTCTTGCCACCAGCTGTAGGAAAATACTTTCAGAAAAGTGCACTCCCAGTGGAAGTGATTCAGATTTTAATGAGCAGGATGTTTTATGATCTTTGCTAATAAAAATGAAGCTGGAAGAGAACACTTTCTTGCCAGAATGTGTCTCCATGTTGCTAGAAATTACAGGCTATGCATAAACTGTTGTAATATCAAGCATATTCTGTCAGAATATGAATATGTATTATTCAGTTAAGTGTTACAGTATGACCATATAAATAGTAACAACACTGTGTGTTGAGATGGGAAATCCCATTGTGTATAATGACACCACCAATAGAACAGAATACTGATGTGTCTTAAACACTCGGTGAAAAGTAGTTAGTGACCTCCCTGCCCAGGAACCCTCCACAGGCAAAAGACCCAAACTGTTTCAGGTTCTCTACTTTTCCTCCCAAGTCCCTGAATTCCCAGGGAAATAGGATATATTAAGAACTAGCTGCCTACAGCTTGTGGGCTTACAAAGTATCACTTTGTGGTTTTTTTTCTTCATGACAAAAGCTATTTGAAAGCCCTCTTTCACTTAGAAATAACCTGAACAGTTAATATTTCTTTTAAAACGTATTCCCGAATTGACAACCTGAAACAAATGCTAATGCAAAATTTAGCCTGATTGTTGAAAACTATTTCCAGCTATTAACTTAGATAAGCAATATCTGAGACTGTATTTCTTTTCTGCCTTGCCTTTCCCAGCCCCAAAGAAACATATTTAAAGCAATTCTAATGTCTATGCTGTGGTCATACTCCCAGGTTCCTTCTGAACAGAGTTTGATTTATCTTGCTGTTGGAGCTGAGCCATGAGTCTGTCTTGCTACTTTGTCACAGTGTCTTGCAAAACAACATGGATATGCAAGATAGAGGTCTCTAATAAGCTCAGCAGTTAGCCCAGTAAAATGCCTTGCTATCTTCTTAAATCTTTATTTACTCTCATTCTCTGAAACATAGTATGTTATCTCTCCTGGACAGAAGTTTGGGCCTGCCATAAGTATTTTTCAGTAATATCTATTTATCATTCTTATCTGGATGAAGGATGACCTGTTACTATCTGGAAGAATTTTTAGACATTTTACCTCTGCCAAGGTTTTCAGCATAAAACGTTTTACAACATCTTGTATATTATATGTTCAGCTTAGAACAGTTGCCTGTTTTAGTTCTCCACCTTGTTGTCTGGTAGGTACCATGTGTTTTCTACTAAGTAAGAAGGTGTTGGATATAGAGGATACAGGATAGGTACAATGCTGGTAAGGCTATTCAGACCAAATTAGATTATGGCAGAGGTCTTTATAATCTGTGACTAGTGGAGGAACAAGAGCAACAGTATTTGTAGGTAATGAGGTATAATAAATGTTTTCACGGAGGAACTCTTTGAGTGTTCCATATCCATAAGTAACCTATTGTTAGACTAATACTTCTTTTTTCCTTTTTTATCCCCCTCCATCTCTTAGCTCAACAGCAGTGAAAAGAACCAGATTATAGCTAAACCATAGCATTTGGCCATAAGTAATTGATCAGTGTTTAAAGTACAAAAATACACAAAGATTGGGTAAGCAGCTGAAGGACTGATATGGCAACACTTGTGTTTGTTGTCTGGATGTATTTCTTAGAATTTGATTTGGAATAATTTTTCAGCATATCCTTTTCTTAGTGATAGATTTTATTTTGATAATTTATATAGTTTGTTGTAGTACAGTAACATCTGTATTGTGTTTTCTCTTTGTTTGTGAAGGCTGAATGATTTTATGTCATGGTGTGACCTAGGAGGAGCTGCATACTGTACAGCAGGACATAGCACCTTCATCCTGAGGACACCAGTGGTGTGGACTAAAAGAGTTAGCCAAGAAATGCATTTTCTTATTATTATGCTTGAACATGGGACTGAGACCTGAAGGATTCTAACTATTTAGAGAACCATCATGGTGTTTGGTTTATCTCCAACAGCAGAGCTAACCTAAAACTAGAATTTATTTCTGGTTCTACAGTAGATGCTCAGCTGCAGAAATCCCCAGTATTTTGTTGTTGGGGGTTTTTGTTCTAAAATTGCAGATGTATATTATGTTGTCTCAGAATTATATGAAAAAAAACCTTGTATTCCTACCACAATTTGCTTCCAAGAAACCAGACCTAAGGCATTAGGTTGGAGAATCTAGTGCTGGAGTAAGATGGCATGCACTGTCAAACATTTGTCAGAAGCACATATAACTTAATACACTTCAGCATGGTGGCTCTGGGAACTTCATTTTTTTCAGATGATTTATTACATCTTTGCTGTAGCATTCAGTGTTGAATAAAACTTGGAACCAAAATTGGACTAGCAGTTTGCCCGACATTCATTTTTTCCTAGGGATTCCTCTGAGCCGGAAAGAGTGAGACAGAACTGTGGAGTGGGTGATTTATTGTTTCAGGCACTGCTTTGATCCTGTGCAGCAGAACACTGATCTGTGGGTGGAAGTTTAGTCAGGAACTTGCTTCTTTTGTTTAGAAATCTTCAGGTGATGTTAAGTGAATTCCAATTGATCACAAGTCTGTTACTGTCTCTGCTTCTGAAATGGTATTGATCAAATTATCCCTTTCCAGGAAACAAATTAATTCACATTTTCACTCAAAATGTTTGGTGAGTAGGAATGTATATATTTGAAGACCACTTTCTTTTACTATCATGATCATGTATGAGAATAATTCTAAAGAGAAGGTGGTCAGACAGGTGGTTGTAGAATTGAATCTTTTAATGGAAATCTTCATGTTGATCATCTTTTAACATTTGTGGAGAAAAAATGTGCAATATATTCCACAGTGGCCCCTGAATACCACAGGTGTCACATCTGTGTGATGTACTTGATGACATCTGTCAGGACTCATCTGCTTGCATTATTGAACAACTGAAAATAGAGGCATATTGATCACTTGCTTGAAACTGAAACTCTGTTCCTAATGGAAATCTTTTAACAGAGAGAGCTCCTGTTCACATGAAAACAGAGTAGACATGGGAAGAAAGAAGAGGGAAGGAATAGTGGTGTTTTTCTTCTCTACATAATTTTGAAGCTGATAATAATGGAATGTCCCAGAAACTGAGGAGAGAAGACAGTGTTCTAGATAAAAAGTCATGAAATTATGAAGGAACTTCTGCTCATGGGATTAGCACAGGAGAGAGGAACATGTTATGTAGAAGAAAAATCCAACTTACCAGGCTGACTAAGTAAGGAGAAAGGAAATTAACTAAACAAGAAATTTGGCCTAATTTATAGAAATAACAGCTAGATGCTTCTCTGGAGAGGAAAAAAATATGAATAACAGATGTCTTGGAGGATCTCTGAAGACCCAGTGCTCAAGATTTTTTTGGGAAATTATGTGTGTGGTTTTCACTTTGCCTAGAGTTCCCTTTTAGCTATGGCAATAAAACAAAGGAGCAAATTGTATGGAAAACTTCAGTTAGATTTTATCTTATTTAAGTTCTGACAGCTACCTCTGAATTAGTAATGATATTAAACAGTAGAGAAATAAGTACTTCTGGGTTAGGCATCATTTGATCAGACAGGTAATTTATAATAAGACCAGTTGCACTTTTCAAGGACATATTTTTGTCTGCTGGTTTTCAAGGAAGAGAGCCTTTTAGTTCTGGGAGTCCTTTTAGCATTTGTACCACCACAAACAGTCAGTTGTAAGCCTACAGTGAGGCTGGAGGGGAAAATGAAACTACTGATTAATACGGAAGGAGTGAGAGTACTGAGGAGGGTGGGGAACTAGGTGTTGTCTTGGTGGTCTAAAGATCTTATGTTTGAAGAACCCCATTCCTATCAAGGGAAAACAGAAGGTGTTTGTGTCCTGAAGATGTACCAGAGAAGCCTGTGAAAGTGAGTGTGTTTAGCTGGGTCTACCTGAGGGAGATGTAAGACTAGTTGCATTTCTGTTTTCAGGTTCCCATTTGAAGGCTGTGTATGTGTGTAAATATGAATGCCTGTGCTCCTAGTAGAGCAGAAATCTGCCAGGCATGTGATTGTTTAGAACAGATTATATTGTATTCTTTGAAGACCTCGTGCTGTACCATTTTGTGGCTTCTCTCCAGTTCAGTTAACTTGGACCATTGCTGAAGAAGCCAAGACCAAGGGGCTGATAATTGGTTTGCACTTGAGATCTGCCTAAATACACAATCGGAAGAAAAGAACCTGTATGTGTACCTGTACAGGAACCTGCTTCAGGGAACCAGTGTCAACTTAGCCATAGCAACTTGAATGGTTAACTGAGTGGACTAGGAATGCCATAAGAGACATGAGGTTAAGGTGAAGTCCAAATGTTCTTTATTGATTTTATTTTTCAGACCTGGGTATCAAACCCATTGTATGATTTTAGCAAAACTGCTTACTGAAATTTAAGAAGGATAAAAAAGGTTGATCAAGTGGTTTTTTCTCTTACCACTCTCAACTTCTTAACACTCCTTTAACACAGTATGGTATAAGTGGTTTCCCAAAGAGATTACAGTATTTTCTTCATTCTGCACAAGCAGGCTTGATATTCCATAGAGACTGCACGAAGGTCAGGGCCATTACTTAACAAGTCCTGCTGAGCAAGATGAGAGTCTCATCAAAGCAAAAACTGAACCAGTGATTCAGGATCTAACTCAATAGGAAAAGGACTGAGCCTTAAGCTGAAGACAGGAACATAAATGCAACAAAGGGATGTTGAAGGGAAACAACTTCAGTTCTTTCAATTTAAACACTTATCATTAGTCTAGTATTCTGCAGGTGTTCCCAGGTCTTAAGTAGGCTATATAAAGGCTCAAAATGAGCTTTAAGAAACTTTTACAAGTAAGTGACAAAGATTGTGCTCTGGCATATCGGGTTTATCCTTAGTGTAGCAATCTTCTTTTATGATCCTACTCAAATAATTTCGTTCATATAATCAGTAGTGAGAGTGCCTTTTCTTTGCAGAGCACTTTTTAGGTTTTTGAAGGTCTCTAAGAAATCAGAGGAGTGCAAGTTATGACAATTTGTTGACCTTTTAGGTTCTTCATGGTAACTTAGTTATCAGAGAGCAGCAAAATCCAGTAATATCACAGTTACAGTTAACAGCTCACAAAAAAATGGGAGCCTGAGAGGGCATAGGAAGGGTGTTAAGTCTTAAATAGTTCATAGCCAGCAATAATTGCTTCTGGTTTCATGATGAAAAACTGCATTTGTTTTAAATACAGATGAAGTTGTACAACTGTTTCTCTGGTAAAAATAAGAGAGGAAAACACACAATTGTATCCTTCCCAAAAGTGTCAATCCTTCATCTTTCCCCCCTCCCCGAACACAATATTCTGAATATTTTTTCTCCACTTTGTTCCCTCTTCTGATTTTCTCTCTTGACTCTTTTCCAGATTTACATTTCAGCTTGTTCTTGTCAGTTCTTAAATAATCTGAAGCCCACCTTGCCTGTTCCTGAAGTTAGAGTCTGACACCACTCTGGCACTGCAGTTAATGTTGGTGCCTTTTCTATGAAGGTTCCCGAAGCAGTGCTTATCTGGCTGTGTGTAATGTGTAGCCAGAGAAGCCATAGATCATGCTAGACCTCCATCTACAGGTCTCTTGCCCTCACTGTTGTCAGAATCCTCTCACACATACTTGTGGGATTCTTCTGGATGGCAACTTCATAGCATTTTTTGTCTAGGAGGCATTACAATAGGAATTAAAAATCAGTCAGAAAACCTCACATTGTGTTGGATGCTCTTGTTGCCTGTAGAAGATGATCCATGTACCAATGGCACTGGATTTTCATCCCACAGTAGGAAGCCTGTTTTGTTGTAGAAGGCATAATAGATCAAATAAAAATTGGATAGGCCTTAAACCCATGACTGGACTTCTGTCATATATGGTTACATTAATTTAAAGAAACTGTGTGGCAGGCACGGCTCCTTCTGCTGTTTCTTCTACTGGGCACCTGAGTCATGTAGTGAACTTTCACTGCCTGGGACATTAGGTCAGTGGCTTTATCAGGTGACAGTGATGACCATGTCAGACTAATAGAAATATTTAGGAGCTGGCTAGCTGTGGGTACAGTCCTAGTAAGATCTCAGTATTATAGTGAGGTAAAACCCCAATGCACAGTACTGCCACAAGCCACCTTTCCTTTCTCTTTCATTTCATTGGAAAGATAATAATGGAGTAATAGTCTGCTTGGGTGAGGTGTGAGGTCTAAATGACAAATGACTCACACCACAGAGAGTTTTGTTGTGGATGCTACCTGGTGTAGCAGGGAAACCTCATAATAGTCAGCTAGTTTCTGGAGGGAAGGGTGGCAAAGCATTTAGCATTCAATAGACATGTGCTATAGTTAGCTAATTCTTCTGATCAAGTCGCAGGAGATGACATGGCAGCTTTATTTAGCAATATAAAGAGACATTTTGTACACTGCTGTGTTTAATACCCCAAGTTCTGAACTACAGATGAACAAAAAAATTTGTTTCTGTCTAATAGCCTAATGTTCTTAGTTTTATAGATTGTGAGGTACTTTTCAGACTAATGAAGCTAAAATTTGGGGGGAGAGGTAGGGGCTGGTTTCTTTCCTCCCCTGCTCCTTCCCACTGGGGGATTGTTGGTTGTATTAATCCTGCCAAAAAAATAGAGCTTTCTCACTGGAGACAAAGAAGCTAGGAAAACTAGGTGTATGTGTGTAATTCTAGCTTTTTCAGAAGAAAAGCCTTGGGAAAAAAGCTAATCTGCTTTATACATGTTCACAGTATTTGTGGTTTATCACTTGAATTGATGCTCAAAACAAAGATGACAAAGATGACAAGCAGGTTTTTCCAGAGGTTATCTAAGATTTTGGGTTCAGTTCAGTTAGAAAGACCATCAATATTAAGCTCCTTTAAATCAACTTCTTGACTGTTCTCCTTAAATTGAGAGTCTTGGTAGAATAAATCCATCAATGCAAGATTGAGTAGCTTTCAGTACAGGTGTGTACATAAATATTTAAAGGTAAAATGGGTCAAATAAATAACAAAGAGTTCCTAGAATGGATACATGTGCCTGAGACAAGAAACTCAGAATAGATTATTAAATATCTTTTTGAAAAGACTGTTAATAAGCTGCCTAAATAATTTCTTGAATCAAGTCAAGTAAAGCACAACAGCAGTAACAAAATAGCTCAACCTGCACTATTGTGACATGAAAGACCCAGTACAAAAGATCCCAGAACAGGGCTGTGCTGGTGCCATGACTTCTGCCTTACAACCAGCATGACTCTGGAATCAGAGTCATGATGAAAGCACACAGATCTGACATTGCTCTAGTGACCGGCCTTTTAACCTAAGGCAACAAAAAGACTGAAGGGGCCATGGGAGAACAGGTATTCCAGCACTACAAATCTGGGGTGAATATGTAAATTTGCAAATTCTGTTTAATCAATTTATCAGAAATTCAGACTTCACAGTCCACATGGGAGTACAGTGTCCAACATCCAAAGGGCATTTGTCAACTAACTGCCCATAATTATGCTTGTAGGTCCTGGATGTTGCTTGTTATATGCTAATTGAGTGCCTCTGGGTAGCTGCCAGTGGTGTTAATTTATCTTAAAATCCCTTCACGGTTTAATTACCTTTCAGACCTCCAGGCATTACTGTTATCATAGAAGAACTTTGGGTGGCATGCCTGTCTTCAGATCCAAGCCATTTATAAACCCCCTAAATGTTTCATCTATGGTAATAATCTAGATTCTTTGTAGAGCCGACTGAGAGAAAAGATTCATTTCTCTCAAGGTATCCCTTTTAGACACCCGTTTTAAATATTCAGAAGGAAATGTTTATGCAAACTAATCTCTTTTTAAATTGTCTAAGAGGCATATAGGTGCTAAAAATCTCAGGCAGCTGAAAGAAATTCATTTTTGGCTACTACTCTTGCTGCAGAATGCTGTGGAAATCAGGGAGAATTATTTTTATAAGCAGAACTTGCAACTACAAGCAGTCACTCAGTATTCTCAGTAATCTCTTTGAAAAGAACTTAATTTTGAAAATACTGCATAAATGTTTTAGGGCATAAAATATGCATGTATTTGTATACTTTTCAGTGTTAAAAGTTACTTCAGGTGGACATGATGCTAGAAACGTTGCCATCTCTCAGTCTTGGCTAGTAAGCATTTTAACTCACACAGACTTGTTCATGTAAGTCAAAAGAAATGATGCTATGGTTTGAGGTGAACAATAATTACTTTCATGTTTGAATTAATGTTTAATTGTAAAATAATAGACTGGAATTTGTTTAACCTTAAACATTTAGATGTACTAAGAGACCAAGAATGAAAGCATCATTAAATAATGAATTTATCTATTTGAAAACAAGAGCACACTCAGGGGCCATATAGGTAATTGGAAAACTGTAAATCTAGAAGAGCTGGATTGCAAACATGATGAGAAATTCAAGCCAAATTCCTGAAACTCCAAGGGAGACCATATGAAATATGAGTAGTGTTTTCTTCCTTAAAATAGATCGTTCTATTAATAGAAGCCTGAAGAGATGCATCCATGCTGAAATGCTTTGGCTTGACATCAAATGTAGTTTGCTCTCTGACATTTGGAAATATCTCTCAAAATGATGTTAATGTTGACTTTGGATGCATTAGAAATTCTTTTTACTGGGATGCTTTTGATGCTTTTGCACTTGTTACGGAGGAATACTGAGAAGATGTTATTATGAATAATAAGTAAGGTTTTAGACTAGTATCTACATTGTTTTCTTCCTACAAAGGATATAAAAATGTATTGAGACAGCAGACTCCTACAGAACACAATTAATTAATTTGTAAAATTACCTACTACTTTTATATTCAGATGAATACAAGTATGAATCTGAAAGGGTAAACACAGCTGTGTCTGGCTCTACCTAAGAATTTTGCAGTGCAAATGATGGATAGTTTCCTCCTAAAACAGGAGTATGTTTTTCACTTTTTTCATTTTTCATTGATCTCTCCTAGAGGACTCTTGAAAATATTAGTTTCAGCTCTGACTGCTCTGTTTCTGTTTATAGTGCTGCCAAACACAGGAGCATTTTACTACATAACTTTGAACTCCTGAGCTTTGAGTGACATATACTGCTTGTACATTACTTCCCTTTGCTCTCTGTGATCAGGGTATTTGTGCATCTGTAACGTTTTTCTTTTTTCTTTTACAACAAGAAAGCAACACTCACTTTTTTTAGGGATGTTGCAATCATGTGTTCTAGCTGTGTGTTTTTTCACCTTAATAATTTTTGACACATGAACCAAGCCTTTTGCATTCACCAGAATGTACTGCTATCTCTGGAAGGCATGGATTATTGAAGTGAGTGCTCAGGATGTTATGCTATGACTGTAAATGTGCATTTAGATTTATTTATTTAGATAATGCAACTCTTTCACCATGAGGAGCATGATTAAATGGAATAAATACTTGTGTGGGTTTTTTTCCATGGCCTTAACAATCAGCTGGGAGATGAAAGACGCAGAACACTCCACCAAGTGCAGTGTTGAGAATAAAGATTAAATGGAGAGTATAAATTCTGTGGCTTGTTTAATCTTTCTGCTTATTATGACAGTCATCGTCTGGGGCTACCAAACAAGAGGTAGCATTCTGCTTCTCCTTCTCCCCTGTGCATTTGATACCACCGTGAAGGGACAATTTTTGGACTGACAATGCTCACTATATGTTTTTATTGCAATCTCAATAAAATTAATTCAAAGTGTCTGTTAGCAGACACTGCTCTTAGTGACATGAAAAATAACATGCTAGAGAAGACACTCTTGTTGAAGTTTGATACAAATTCAGAGCTATTTTTGGAGACACTGAAAACTCCAGGCTATACCCTCTTTTGGTCCTGCCAGGAAAATAACATGGATAAAAGTCTGAGTGAGGTGACAGGTTCTTTGCCATGATGCCCATCATCTCCTGTGTTGTCACATTTTTGTCCATAAGGCTAGAAATACTGTCTTCACTTCCTTAGTTTTCTTGTTCTAGGAACATGTAGCTGTAGAAAATTAGTATGCTGAGAGAAAATCATCTCAAACAAGGGCCTTGGAAAGGCTTACTGCTACAGTTTGGGGGATATCAGGAGATACTTAGACACCTGTTTCTTTCAGGAGTTCTCGGTGTTTGCCAGGAACATTCTTCCTTAGGTGATAGGTGCCTCTGCATGTGTATTAGGCAATCCAGGTCAGTCTACCTTGATGCTGTATGAAATAAAACATTTACTGCTAACAAAAAGAAAATAAAAAAACCATTAATAACAACTTCTAGATATTTTGCTACAAAATTAGTACTAAGTAATTAAGAGTAAAGAGAAGATAATCCAGGCTCATGCTTCACACTGCCTTGTTTGTGCCTTGTCCAGAAATCTTCACACTGTCAAAAATCTCTAAGAGAAAAAATTAGGATTAAAGTTAGGCTATTTTAATTTAGCACCAGTGGACTTTAAATGTGATTATATTTAATGCTGTGTGTTTATTATACAATGTACTTCCTTACACAGTCTGTAAAAAGCACTGTCATGTGCCCTTCTCTAAGCACTGTAATGGGTAATACCAGTTACAGTACATATTAGTTAAAGTCAATTGAAGTTTGATTTAGATGTTACTTTCTGTGTTGGTAAGAGTC
This sequence comes from Aphelocoma coerulescens, assembly GCF_041296385.1. NCBI lineage: Eukaryota > Metazoa > Chordata > Aves > Passeriformes > Corvidae > Aphelocoma > Aphelocoma coerulescens. The sequence continues at coordinate 33,057,990 of NC_091013.1, forward strand.
TGTTTTTCTGATCAGTTCTTTGATTTTATTTTTCTTTCCAGAGAATATAAATATTGTTAAAACTGGGACTATTATAATATGTATTTACTCCCTGCATTTTCTTTACTTCTGATGTGCCAACTGTGGAAAAGGCTGTCCAAAAATACAGGCTCTAAACTTTTCTGTTGATTGCAAGGGTAAAACTGGATTATGTCACTCTTGTTTTGTCAGCTCCATTTTTTACTTTTGTCTTTCATATTTAATCTTCACATTCTGTTTTCTCTGTTTGGAATTTCTTCAATTTGAAATAGTCTCATTAGGAGTCAGATCACAGACTAATAAGGCATTCTCTCATGCTTATTTCTATCTATTAAGCATTCATTTGGAGCTAAATGACCAAGTATAGATTCCTTGAAAAATGTCCATAAATGCAGTCAGTTGTCAGTCACTTATCATCCCATGTAATACTCCCCATAGACCCCATGGTAATCAAAAAACCTTAGAGAAACTGACAGTAGGAAAGTGATTGACAAAACTCATATTGGTAAGCTCCTTATGCTGAATAACAACACCTGTTTGCTATTTTCAGGATTTATGTTCCCTTTATTTGGAGGATTGCTAGCAAACATCCTCAGTGTCCAGGAAAGTCAAAGTGGTTCTGGGAGATTCAATTCCTGAGAAGACTGGAGGAAGGTGTATTCATTTTTTATGTAATTATGTTTCCTTTGCTGTTGTTTTTAGAGGTAGATGAATGTAAATGAAGTCTGTTAAAAATAGAAGTCTGTGCCATACACTAGTAGTCTGCCAGCAGATTAATTACTTGTATTTGATTTTGAGGGTTGAGTACTGGTAATTATTGGAATGTAATAGCCATAGTGTTCTCTTGCAAAAATGACCAATAGCCATCATTTAGCTCTGGAATGTCTAGCTTATGTCTGTGACATCAAAATGTCTGAAAACATCATTCATTAAAGCCAGTGGTGTGGGTGAGGGTCTGTAGTGACACAGAGTCCCCAGGCAGGTGCAAAGGAGAGCCACTTTATTGCAAAAACCTGGCCTTTTTAAGCAGTCAGCCAGTTATCAGTTAGTTTTAAGGCACAACAAACATAATTCAACTAACCACCATACACTACAATGTGAACACACAATGGTTATATAACATGTTTTTCTACCCCTAATTCAGCTGTGTCTATTTCCCACAGTCTTCTTCTACTTAGCCAGAGTAACAGGCCTGAGACATGACTTTACAAAGCCTTCCCTTTATAAAAGCTTTACTTATTGGTAACATAATAGTGCTTAAAAAAACTTTGACAAGTAGCTCCGGTGTATTTCCATCAAAAAAAACCAAAAAATGCAAGCACACAAGAGTTTAATTAAATATTGATGTACTATTTAAATTTTTTATCATGTTTGAATTTGAAGTTTGAATTGAAAAAGATTGAACCTCCAAAATGAAAATCTGCATATTAGAACCTGAAAGTATGTCAGAAATGTAAGTATGTAACAGGAATTTTGAGCTGTTTTCAGAGTATTGTTTTCCTAGACACTGTACTTCTCTTTATCTTAAAACATTTCCTGGAAATCCATCTGTTAGATTAGGATTGGACTCATATTTTATATTTTTACTTTCTAGATGATAGTGTTCCTTTTATTTTAGGTATTGCAAATGTAATGTAAAAGAGTAATTCTTGATTTGGGCTACAATACACATGACAGTGAGAATTTGTGTCTGGTCATATACTCTTCAGAGTCTGGAAGGACTGAAGGCCCTCACTTTTCTGATACTATTAAGCTCCCACAGGACTTAAGAGCAATTTACTGACATAATGTTAATGGTGAGTCAATACCTTCCCGGGGGCAAAGAGGGAAAGGATAAGGAATAATAATGCACACAAGTAAAACTACCACAGAATTATATTTCTTTTCTGGTGCACAAATCAGTCGATCAATTTCAGAATTTAAACTGTCTGAGACAGGTTAAAATCTCAGCCACTGTTCTACAGCTACATGAAACAATGCTGTTGGGGACAATTCCTAGGAAGAACTTATGATTTTATCAAACACTTGGATTTTCTTCTTTTTTTTTCTAATGGAAATAAATTCTTATAGTAACATCGTGTAAAAAATATTGGCACTGGCAAAGATTGCTTGAGCATTTCAAAGAAAGGAAAACATCAGACTTCATAAATATTTGTTATGTTTTTGCCTTCACTGAATGAAAATCTGTTTTTATACTTGATAGAATGACACTACAGTTTCAGATTAACTCTCCAAATTGAATTCTTAGTTACTGTGTTTTAGGCATTTGCTGAACAAGTTCCTGCTTTAACCACAAATTTCAGAATAGTGCTTTTTAATTTTTAATTCTCCTTCAATAATGAGGAATAAGAAGTATGACTAGTTCCCAGCCAAGCATTTGACCAAGTATTTAGCCACATATGTTAATATTTTTTGTGTAATGAGTAGTATAGTGCTTTTTCTTCCCATACTTGAACAATGATTCTAGCAATCCATGACTCAAGACTTTGTAAGACTTTGGTGATACATACCAGTAAAGTCTAAGAAATAAGAGAATCTGTCTGATCAGTCTAGTCATTATCAGCAGACAAATAATCCTGTCAAAATAGACCAATGCATTTTAAAATGGCAAAAAGATAAACTGAGGACAATGTATTATTGGAAAGAAAAAAACCCAGGAACTTTATTGATGGAAATTCAGGAAAGTTTCAAGGTTACCCTGTCACAGAGAAACCACTGGCAAGTCAGTAATTCACCCATAGTTAATAGTTTGCCTGTTATAAATAACATTTTATAGATGGTTAATCCTCATTTTTTTCATGGTCTAGCAGCTATTTCCAATGGCTTTCAGCTACGTTTGAGTACAGACTTGGGAGATGAAAATTTGCTGGCTAACAGCATGTTTTCACTGTAGCACCTGGGGATTTTGGTTAAAAGAGATCATACAATTCTGTAATGACTTGGGGGAGGGTGTTCTGCCCAATTCATTCAGTGCAGTTAAGGATGTGAAACTGCTGAATTTTTTAAATGTTCTGTCATTCACCCACCAGCACACATAGAATTCATCACATATGATCTTCCCTGTCAGAAAGAAGATAGAGAACTTGTCAGAGAAGATAATTCTTAACTACTTCAGTCTCTAAAGGCAGTAAGAGTGTCTGAACTGGGACACCATCTGTTCAGCTGAGGTGGTTTCTCAGCTGAGCTGTGACTGTGCTGCAAAGACCTGGTCAATGTGAGTTATGGCTGTTACTCATCTTGTGGGGATCTGTTTCCTTTGAAAGACATCAGGATTCAGGAAAGACTTATTATTTGCCTAAGTCCTACCCTGCTGTGGATACAGGTAGGATATATGCTCAGACTTTAGAAGCTTGGAAACATTGCCAAGCTCCCAGAGTTATATACTGCTTTAATTAAGTATTGGGCATCCAAGTTCTCCTCTACCAAGACCCAAGACAAAGAGGAACTGAGAGGTGAAGAGGTTGCACAGCCCATTTAGGGAGTTTTGACTGTGGTAGCTGTAACAGTAGCAATAACTGTTAAAGAAAACTGAGTGACAGTTTGGCTGAAATGGAGAATAAAGAAGAATACTGCAAAAATTCCAGAAAAGAAGCCATTAGCAGGAAAGGGATAAAGACCTTGACCAATGGTAACTTGTCACCTTTATCTTAGCATGTTTCAAAAGAACGTAAGAGAAACTGAGGCAAGGAATGAAACACATTTGACTAAAGTTAAGCCATTCCTGTGCTGCTTATAGTACAGAGGGATTGCTTTCACACTTCTGGCAAAGATTTTTAATTGTGTGTTCACCAAGGATGTGAAAGACTGTTTCATTGTGTCTGTGTTGCAAATTTAAAGAGGGAAATATGGTAGCATTTCGAAATTTTCGCATTCATTTTGCAGGAATTCCCATTCATTTTACTGAAAATACAGTGTAGTCCACAAAAGTGCCTCTCACTTTCTTCCATTCCTCTTTCAATTTCAGTCTTTGTTCTAAACCTCTTGGCAGGTTTGGAAGTTTACCTGGGCAAGACAGTCACTGAAAAATCTAGTACTTTGGTGAAAAATCATATCTTCAGATGTCAGTAGTGCCCCAGTATGCTCATCATCTACGTGTGATATTTGATAGAGTTTTTTGCAGGAAGAGTTTGGGGTTTGTTTGTGTTTGTTTGTTTGTTTGTTTGTTTGTTTTTATTTTAAAGGCTAGTTGCTAGGTATTTGCCATATTCAGTGCAAATTTGGTACAGGCTAAGTATTAGCTCAAAATTTAATTCTGTGAAGGAGATGCTACTGTTAATCTTTAGTTATAACTGGTATTTTCTCTTCCATTTCTGCTAAGGTATATTTTAAGATTTGCTATGTTTTAAGATAGCATGTAACAGAGTATTATTCAAAGAATACAATTTCAGAAACTGTGATGTAGGAATTTGACAATACAATCCTGTGTTTATAGTGGGAAATATAGTCAGTGTATTGGGTTTTTTCAGTGGTGTGTCCAAGGGGATTGATGAGTTAACTTGAACAGTAGATTGAAAGCCTACCTTGCACAGTGATAATGGCAGCTCCTCCCTGTCACTGAGGAAAACATCCTGAACTTACGGAGTCTAAAGATATGCGCTTATTTAAATACTTGTGCACCTTTTCACGGTAGTGACATTTCTAATGTTGTAAACAGAAAAATGTTTAGAAACTTTCTTGTATTTTTTTTTCTGTGTGTAAATCCTAAGCTCTTCATGAAAGCTCTTCTTTCTGTAGGTAGCAGAAATTGAGATGGTAGGATATAATAACTAAACTAATCCAAATAATTTGTGAAATAGTGTTTTCAGTCAAAAAAGCTTTTTTATTAAGTTAGAGATATTAGTTACCTTTGACTTCCCAGTATTGACTGACAACAATCTGCAAAACAAAATCCAAGGTAATTGCTATTATTTGTACCAATGAAGTATTTCCATGTTTGGGATACCATGTTCAAATTTTTCTAACTTTCAGATTATAAGTAGCTGAAAAGAAGCTCAAAGGAAGAATTAAAAATAATTTTTAAAAACATCTATTAAGTTCTACAAGTGATTTATCTAACCTCTAATATAAATAAATATTTTTTTTCCACAGGGAAAAAATGGTGACCACTTAGTTCATCTGGTAAAAAAACCCAAAAAACAAACCCTACCACTCCTACCCCAGCCCATTTATGATTGAGTATATGAGTAACAGTCTTTGTCCTTTAATTCCAGTTTCAGAACATCCTCCTTGTTCTGTTTGATGTGTCCATATAAAAGAGCAATTCGTTGGACTTCATTTTCTTGCCACAAGTTCACATAAAATAAAAAGAAACAGTGTGTTTCAGATGATCTGAAGAGGGGCTGTATAGAAAACTGCAATAAGCAAGAAGAAATCAGGTCTGAAATAGAGATGATTTAGAAGCTCAGAATGCAGATCTAGGATTAAAAACTACAGAAGCTTTAAAAACTGTTCAGCCTATTTATTGAGAAAACTAAGATAAAGTCCTTCATTTTGAAAATGTTCCTGCATAACACATTTAATTGTATTTTGATCAATGCTGACTTTTCACACTTGCTGATTTTTTTGAAACTTCAGCTCCTTGCTGGGTGTAAATGTAGCTTTGGAACACTTGCATTTAATACTAGCAGGTGATTTATCCAGCAGCATCAATGATAGCTAAAACTGAAGGAAAATGGTTTATGATATAAATATGGGTTTAGGAGCATTAGTAGTTGAAGCTCTTGAAATGGGATGGTTTGGAACTCTTTGAGCTCAAAGAGACTCTGCTCTGTTTATTTGTTTTTTCTTTCTCCCCAAATGGATGCTTGCAAGAAGACAATGTTCCAGAGCTACAGCTTTGGCCATTAAACAAGACATTCAGTGCCCTTATTATCCAGAATAAAACTTTTACATGCTCTCCTTTGTCACTGAGAGTCAGCACTGCATGTATAAATTGCAACAGGATTACACTGCTTTTGGGAGTGTTTTGGGGTTTTTTGATGCTCTCGCAGTTTTCTGGGAGACAGGAATGTGGTATGAGAGAGGTTTCTTTCATAATCTTTATCTACATGTCTCTCCTCCGTTACAGTCCTTATATAGTTTGTCTTTTCTCTGCATATATTAGGCTTATGTTCTTGGACACATGCTTCAATGAAGTCATTCCTTGGCAAAAATATGCTTATTTCTCAGTAGTTCATCATTTCAGGTTTACTGGTCCTAGGACACTATGCAATTCAAAGAATCCTTCTGAATGTTGGCATTTTAGCAGGAGAAAAAATGCAGGAGTGTAGCAAGTGAAGAGTGATTAAGAGATGAACATACAACTTCTAAGACATCATTACATCTGAAGTCACAGACCCCTGCTCTGATGGTAGAAAATGGAATTTGTCTCTGAGGGATCTAGGTTTTGTTCTTCAGGTCAGGAACAGTGCTTGTTACTACTGGTGAAAACTGTCTGGGCAGCTGACATGACCTGGCAGTAGGCCCTTTATTACCTGAAGAAAAAGCTTGTGAAATCCTGTATGATGCTTGACCTGTGGGTCCTGTGCATGTCTGTGGAGAGATCCTATTTCTGATGCATTAGAAACGTTGTAGGGCTACTTCTCCTTTTCTTCCCATGAAATGTGCAACAGGCTCACAATGCCTATAGCAATATCTCTCTCCGTTGCTGCAATAATCAAAAAGATGCTCAAGCTGCACTTGAGTGCACAAAGAAATTTATGATGGAGGAAAATTGTGTTCTTTCTGAATCTCCTGCTCTGCCAACTTGTCTGCAGTTGAATAGGATGACTTGCAGAGTGGTGCTAGTGTTTTTCACCACGGAGAAGCAAAGAGAGTCTTGTTCCTGCCTCAAAAGGCCAGTGCTGTGAGGTACTGCTACTGGTGATCAGCTTTCCACAGTAGGTGTTTGTTCATTGACTTTTATCCCAGTGTTCTGCATGGGGCAGCATCATTAGTTCAGTCAGAAAAGGAGCACACAAAGAAAATAATAAAACATGGCAAAAAATTAGGAAAAGTATTGAGGTTATTAAAGATTAAAAAGGGGGTTTAATTGTGTTATGAAAATAAAAGTACATCTTATAAAGCCAATTAGTTAAAAACTGGCCATGGAAATTAATTAGTAATAATTTTTGCTTTTCCTGTTTAGTTTGAATTATTTTAAAACTAGTTTTTTAGGCTTGGGGCAGGGGGGACTGGATCAAAATAATCTGTGGATCAAGGTTTATGATCCTCTTCAAAAAAAACTTCATCATTTCCTACTAGGAGATACTGTGTTAGATTGACAAAAGTGTAGACATATAATTCTTTAATTATAAAACTTCAAGAGCTCCTAATCCTCCCAGAATTGTAATCAGGAGATGCCACAATCAATTTCTGTTGTTCTTGTGATGATACATGGGACTTTAATTTAAATTGGTAACTCTTTCCTCCAATCACTTGAAAGGGAACCTGGCAGCATGGTCAATTAAATTCAGACTTCTGTAAATTATTTTTATTGCTCATCATTCATTCAATAGCACCCTGATGTATGTAGGCAATATCCTAGTAGGCTTTGGGGATGTAGATTTTAATCATTGCAAGTAGCCAAGGAATTTAACGACTTAATGACAAGTCTCCCTGTTTTAATGGAAGCTGTGTGCTAATTAATGAGTGCAGGTAGTTTGTCAGCTTTTTAAGAGACATTGATAACTAGGCTGCATTTGCCCTTTGGGAATGTGAATAATTGACTAAGTTTGTCTTCCAGATCAAATGAATTGAGAGAAGTGGAAAGATTGCTGCAGATTAAGAAAATGCTATGATTTTTCTTTTAATAAAACAAAACCTCAGAGTTTTATGTTCAACTGAACAACAACAAAAATCTCCATTTGGTCCAATCTAAAATAGTTCATTTCAGCTATTAATTTTAAAACATCAGTGCATTAATGGGAAACAAAAGTCTAAGTTTACTGTACTTAGAGTGCAGGAAACCACCTTCTTTTTCCCTTTGTGCAGTAACTGAAGAGGTTGGAGAGGTGAGGTTAGAGGTAAGATTTGGGACAAGGCCCTTCCAGGGTTTGATGGCTTTAGCAGGAAAAATGTGGGAAGATTAACTAACTAAGAAGATACAAGAAAACTCTGGTCTCTGAATTTCTCTTCCAGGATATAGAGTGGTAATTTGCAGTAGGCACAAAACAAAGTCAAGTTGTACCTTTTCCATGAAAATAAAATTGATTCACAATTTCAGCTTTCACTGCTACATACAAATGTGTTCATATCTATAGTTTTATCATCAGAATACAGTAGATACTGGAAAATTTCCCTTTACTCTGCTTAGTTTTTCTGTAAATGTTTTGAATACTCTTCTTTTGTCATATGCTTGATTCCAGCATATCCCAGAACACCACTCTCCATCTTGGCTAAGATTTTTTTTTTCTTTCTGAAGTTTCTCCTTCTTTCATAGAACCACATAATGATTTGAGTTGGAAGGGACCTTCACAGATCATCTGGTCCAACCCTGCTGCCATGGTTTCTCAAAGGCCCATCCAAATGGGTCTCAAGTCTCTTCACCTTTGAAACTTTGAAACTTCAAGTCTCCTCACCTTTTTTAGTTTCATTCGTGAATCTATAAAAACTACATCCCATAAGGATTTCATGTAATTTGTCTGTTGAATACTGACTTCACTCCAACTGAAATCAGGTGAAAAGCCCTTACAGAAATTTAGAAAGGCATCACAGGAACAATAATTGATTTTACAGCAAAGTTTGGCAAGCCTGGAAGGCTGTAACCCAAAGTAATTTGTGCTGCTAGCTGATCCTCAAACTATTCTCTTTGCATCTTATCTCACTGCTAAGAATTTTGTTTACATTACTTCTAAGATGAGTTTGTTCTTCATGCAAATCACAGGCAAGCATAAATATTCAATGGTTTAGGCTTGCTTTTACTGTAGATTGTCATTCAGTACTGCAACCAATGAAGATACCCATTTTGTAGGAAAATATAATCTGAAATAATTATTCTTGGAATTTTCTTCTACAACATTTATTAAATATTTACAAGTCGCAATTAGCTTGTGGGTTTTTTTCTTGTTTTTTTGAACAGAAAGGGAAAGCAGAAGGGGAAAAAAGTCTGAAGGCTTTTCCAGCACTGAGTGTGCATAGCATTTTTGAGGGGCAGATAAAGCCTATGTTGTTCAGGAAAATCTTCCTAACAATCGAAACAATGAAAAATTATTTGAAGGTAGTGTTTTTATAAGAATGTATATATGGAATGAACTAAAAAAGAGTTTAGAGGTTTTTATCCAAGCTTCAAAGACAGACAGCATGTGACACCTGAACAAGACCAGAAAAGAACCTCCACTGATCCTGAAGTAGTCCTACTTGCTGACCTTGGATGTATAAAGATTCTGCTAGTGTGGAGTAAATTAGGGAAAAAAGATAGTCAGCAAGAGGGCTCAAGAATCTGGGGATTCTGGTGGAACCATCTTGAAGACCTGTGGAGTATAAGTGACTGCTACTTTGCAGATCATTTATTGAATGCTCTACTTTTACTTTTGTTGTATCACTTTTTCTTGTTATAGAAATACTGTTGCCGTTCACCCCATTGGTTCTTAGAGACTGCTGCTGTCATTATTTTATTTTATTTTATTTTATTTTATTTTATTTTATTTTATTTTATGAAGATAAAGGTCTCCTCCCTTAAATGTACTACCACAGTAAGTAAATTGTTACAGCGCCAAAATATGAAAAAGCAGGATATTTTTTTAGATGATGAACAAAGGAGCAGACAAATGTAGTCCTGTGAAACACATCAGCTGCTTTTTATGAAGTCCTTTAAAAATAAAATAGTCCTAGTCACTCTTTTCAAAAAATGTGCTTGGGAATACAATCTATAAAACAACAACAATAAAAAGCAAATCCAGAAAGCATCCAACAGCCACTATGAGATAGTTATTATTTCTCTCCTTTAGGTTTCTGCCTCTGTATGCAGTATTGGAGCATTGCATCTACTTCAGACCAAGAAGGATAGTGGATCTGGTTGGACAAGTAATGAAAGTTAAATTATTTAAGTACAATATGCGTGCTTTGAATCCCTTAGCATGCAAGAAATATCAGACTTGAGTACAGACAGAAACAGAAAATTTCAATACGTAAACTGGATTTATATGGACTTCTGTAAAGCCTTTGATGTGGTCCCCACAGCATTCTTTTCTCCAAATTGGAGAGTGATGGGTGGACTGTTAGGTGGAATGGGAATAGGAATTGCTTGGATGGTCATATCCAGAGGGAAGTTGTCAATGGCTCAGAGTCCCAACAGGCATCAGTAACGAGTGGTGTCCCCCAAGGGTCCGTACTGGGACCAGTGTTATTTAGTATCTTCATTAATGACATGCAGGAATTGAGTGCACCCTCAGCAAATTTGCAGCTGACACACCTGAAGGATGGGCTGCCATCCAGAGAGACATAAGCATGCTCTAGAAGTGCGCACATGGAAATCTCATGTGGTTTAACAAGATCATGTGCAAGGTGCTGCACCTATGTCGGGACAACCCTTGGTATCAATACAGGCTGGGGGATGAACAGATCAAGAGCAGCCCTGCCCAGAAGGGCTTGGAGATGTTGGTGGATGAGAGGCTGAACATGACCCAGTAATGTGCACTCGCAGCCCAGAAAGCCAAATGTGTCCTGGGCTGCATCAAAAGCCACGTGGACAGCAGGGCAAGGAGGGGGATTCTGCCCCTCTACTCTGCTCTGATGAGAGCTCACCAGGAGGGCTACATCCAGCTCTGGGGTCCTGAGCACAGGAAGGGCACTGACCTGTTGGAGCAAGTCCAGAGGAGAGTCAACAAGTTGATCAGAGGGATGGAGCACCTCTCCTATGAGGAAATGCTGAGAGAATTGGATTGTTCTGTGTGGAAAAGAGAAGGCTTTGGAATGACCTATTTGCAGTCTTCCACTACCTGAACGGAACTTACAAGAGAGACAGGGCAAGACTATTTATGGGAGTATGTAGTGACAGAATAAGGAGGAATGGATTCAGATCAAAAGAGATCGGATATTAAGAAAAAATTATTTTCTGTGACAATCGTGAGGCACTGGAACAGGTAGCCCAGAGAAGTTCTGGATGCCCCATACCAGGGAGTGTTCAAGGCCAGTTGGGTAAAAATTCGGTCTAGTGGTAGACATCCCTGCCTGAAGCATTGGAACCAGATGATCATCAGGGTCCCCTTTCGACTCAAACCATTCTATGATGATTCTGTGATTTAATGTGAGCTAACAGTCAATAATTTTGAAGTGAGGCAGCTTCATGTTATTGCCGTCTTTGAAACCGTCTCCCCTTGTGAGGAAAAGCTAAGTTCCTCTGTTTTTCCAGTTTGTTAAAATTGTTGAAGTCTCATAGTGCTTTCTCATCCATCTCATAGGGCTGTGATGAGCTATTAAGGCTACCTGGAATCATCATAACAAGGATGAGTTGAGAAACTTAATGCTACCAACGCTAGCTTGTCTGTCCAAAAATTCTATTCAGTCTCCTGTTTTGAAAATCTGTTTTTGAACTGCAGAGTGAACAGAAAAGTAATTGTAAGGTTCAGAAAAATGAAGATGGGATGAGTTGCCTCCATGTGGGAGACTTGACACAAGAACACCTGGGGTGTAGATCTTTACTTTCACCTCAAAAAATCAAATGCATTTAGAAAATACGATGCATTTATGTGTAGTCTAAGGAGAGAATGCTGCCCGGGAGATGCTTTTGGGAGATGTTGTTTAGTGGTTTTGAATGTGGAACTGCATGCAGGAAGACAGTGTCACTATTGTTGAAGGCCACAAATGCAGGAGTGTGGAGTAGGAGCCTCTTTCGTGAGAGCCATTCATTTCCTTGTGGATTTCCTTTGTCCTTATGCTTGTTTCCCAAGCTCAGCAGACTGGTAAACGTCCGCTTCAGTGCTCACCCATGCAGCAGCAAATCAGAAGTCCAGTAAGGCACAAAATCAGAGATCTATTGCATCTTCCTGCTCACCAAATGAATACTTGTCTTACCAGTTGCTAAACATAGAAAGATAGAGATTCTCAGGACTCTCTGATTTACGGTGCTTCATATTCCATTCTCTTAGGAACTTGAAAATCCCTTACTGCCTTGGGCATTTAAAATACAGAGAACAGATGGCAGCAGCCTTTTATATATTTGAAGACTATAAGGTTTTATTTGAACTGTTATTCTTCAAATTAACATCTTTTCCTTCATTCCACAGCTCATTCAGTCTGTCCTGGTAAATTTTAGATCTCCAGTTTCTGTGATCCTGCTCTATGACTTTAGGTTTCCTTTGAACTTTCTCACAGACCATGCCTATCTTGGTATCATGCTTGAAAGTAAGTCTCAACATGATTTTCTAGGTGAGTCCTTACCACTGTCTCATAGAAGATTTTTTCATGTACCCTTCTTGTCTGTATAGCTGAAGACAGTGACCTACATCTGGAAATTTACATATCTTATGTGAAATTTAATTTTGTTTTCCTCCATCACATTCTCTTAATTTTCAAATTTATTATCCATTCTTATTATGTCCTTTACCTGCTTAAAGCCACTTCCAGGTTGATGTCATGTGGTTATTATTATTTTTTTTCCATGTGTATGTGTGTTTATCTTTTTTATGGTTAATAAAACTATTAGATAATTCTGAATCAGGACTAGATGTCAATGAAACCTTGCCTGATTCAGCCTTCCATTTCTTTTTTTGGTCATAATCTACTAAGAGGCAAATATAAAGAAGCAGTTTTCCATTACCACTTCTTGTTACCATGTTCATGTGCACCATAATCCACCTTAGTTCAAAAAACCCCATAGGTATTTGATGGAAGAGGGAATGAGGTTCCCTGATAACTACTCTATTTCCTTCTCAATGAAAACCTTCTTATCTCTATTTTCTCCAGCCTCCTTAACTTAACCGGGGATGTTTAACAACAAAGCACACTTGTACAATCTTTTAAAAGACTGAAAATGTAAACGAAAGGAAAATGCTTTTTCATATTTCAACATACTAAATCTAGCTGGGATTTTTTTTTTTTTGTTTTGCTGTCATAATTTTTTACAGAGTTTAAGAAAAATAAATGTGTATTTGTTTTGAGACTTACTGAAAGGAAGCTATTTAGCAAAAACATTTCAGTATGAAAGGATTTTCATTTGGCTAACACTTCCACTTAAGTGGGAAAGTGAATACAGTTCGGCAAAGAGATTTCAACACCTACTCAACCCATTAACTGTTGCTAACAGACGTATCTGAAAGAATTCTCTCTCTGGGTAAATGCATAACAGCCACTTGCATAACTCCCTAGACTGTGTATGGTTAAGTTCTATTCATATCATTGTAGTGTGCCTGTTGCCAAAAAATCTGAGATGCTTCCAGGAAAGTGACAGCAATATGATCTACCATCTGACACTTTTTTTTTCTTTAATTTTTTTTTCCTTCACAAGGAGAAAAACTTGCATGCGACATTTTTTAAAGGTATGGTATGCTCAGTAAAAGCACTTTATGTCCACAACAAGGACCCTAATGCAGTCTCACGTTGTTACTGCCCAACTCCACTTAGTGTAAGTCTGTGTAAGGTGTCAAGGGCAGCATGGAACCTTCATTTATCAATAGTATTCAGCTTGGACCACTGGACATGCAACCTTACAAATGAATAAAATGTTTCTGTTTTTACTTATCTGAATTTCGTATGTGCTTCTCCGTTCCAATAACCAAAATCAGCCTTGTGGAAAAATGTCAGCAAGGATACTTGTTTATAAACTAGCCCCATAGTATTTCCAACACTCAGATTCTTTTGCTTGTATTTCATCTGTCTCCTGCAGCCATACAGTCTGTTTAGTGGCTCTGTCAACATGCTGCTTCAGTTGATCTAACTACTTATTTTTTATGCAAAGCTTTCAAATCTAGCAGTTTTATACAGATAGAGGGAAGTAATACATGAGATTTGCCTTCCATTAACAGTTTACAAGAGACAAATTTTTACCCAACCTCATTCTTCTTTCTCCTCATTTTCTAGGAAACAGACTGAAATTCAAGTTCACCATATTCTATTTTTTGAAAAATCCTCATTTAGTGCCTCAATCAAAGCAGATTTGATCCCATGTATAAACCATTGGTCTGGGCACTTGGTTGTGTCCATATTTATGTGTCAGAGTGGTTTTAAAACCCCCATAACCCTCCTGCCCCCCAACAGCCTAACAAACTATGACTTAGTTTTTAAAAATGGAAATATAATCATGGCATCTTTGTTGACTTTGCATCTGTTAGAAAGAAAAACTGACTTGTTCACCTAACTCTTTGAGCACCACTGATGCTGAGGAAGAAGTTCTCTATGTCATCTCAGCTTGTGGGCTGTTCCTCAAAACTGAAAAGAATTTTTACTATTTTTCATTTTGGTAATGAGGTTAATGGAGGACAATGCTAGTAATGCTCCATTTACAGGCTTTGCGTGGAGCTACTGCAAACACAACTCAAATTTGGATGTATTTATTTCAAACTGGTTTAGCTAAAACACAATCACTGCTTGTATGAATGCATTTAAGACAGCTATGAACTTGTATGAGAAAGTGAAAGTCATCTTAAACCTGCTCCTGTATTTTATCAATGTAAATGGTTCTTGAACTAAAGCAGGCTTGCTCTTTTTTATCACTTATCCATCACTTCCAGATGGCTCACTTGAACTGCATGTGGGGTTGCTATGTTCTACAATGCAGGAAAAAATTCTATGCTGGAGATTTTTCCACATCTTAGTGACAGTGAGAAGACAACATAAGACAGGGCAGGCTATTCCTGTGCCACTTTAGTAACAAGGAAATTCTGCCTGGAGGAGGCTTGCTATTAGATAAAACAGTCATGTTTAGTGAATGGGGTCAGAATCTGATGAAGGGTTTTGTATCTGCAGGAAACTGAGGGTGGCTTGGAGAATAACTTGCACTATATTTATGAAATAAGGCCTGCACAGTGAGTCTGATACAGCGAAGTGTGCATATAGCAGGCAGTTTCTTGTTGATCTTTGTTCCCACTTGTCCCCCTCTTGCCTGTAGACAGTCCACAAGCTGTGACAGCAGCAGTCATCTTCCTGTCTGCTTTCTTGGTAATGCAAGGGTTCTGACCTCTCAGACAAGTGTCTCCATCAACACAGATGTTGATGATGATTTAAATGTATTCTCAGCAGCTCGAGCTAGAATCTTATCAGAAATATAAAGTTCCTTTCTTAAAATTCAGGAGCCACTGTCATCTTTCCCATTGGAAATGGGTCATGGCTGTGTGTGGCTGTTGCATTCCTAGGCAAAGCATGAAAAATACTTTCAAAACCCTCCTAGCAATTGATTAAAATTGCTCTCCTCATTCCCATTCTCATCATAATGTGCTGCCTTTGCCCTTGCTTCCAACTAATAATTGATGCTTACTGATGGAGTTTAAATGTGATCATGAAAGAAATGGGTTAAAAAGAGCAGCAGCCAGTTGGGTCCATACTGGTATAATAAAAACAATTACACTTAAGAGATCAGAATCACTGAAATGGCAGCTGAAGCAGCTTCAGACCCTGAGGCACAGTAGGAAGTTTAAAAGACCAGTTTTGGCTTTAGTTTTGAATGGATTGTTTCAGCAGGATGGATTATAAGTGCTTTCTACTGCAAGAGCAATTAAAATTAACTGGTCAAATAAGTTAGAAATAATGACATGAGTAAAAAGATAACAAATTTTGTTACAGAATGGTCAGACGGGAGATGAAGAATAATTTACCATAGTTAAGGATATGAAAACTACTGAAAATTAAAAGCTGAATTGTCATAACAGATTTTATTGTGTGGATTCAAATGGACTGTGCTTCCAGACTAAATGCAAATCAGTGGGGAAATGCAAAAGACTTTACATCTTAACCACATTGTTTCATAGTAAATACTCTGTGATTAGGGGTCAGATTTTCAAGGTCCATCAGTTCAGAAAGTAAAGAAGCACCAAGCTGAATGAAAATGTCAGTAGATATCCAGTTCCCAGTGTTTCATTTACAGTTAGGAACTACACAGTCTCTGAGAATATTAGTGGCAAGTTAGACCCCTTTTTAAAGATCTGGGTGTTTGAAATGGATAGACATCAGGACAACTCTTGTGATCACCCTTAGGACAGTGTGTTCAGTGTCAAAGTCATCCTGCCCTTACATTATGGAAAATATTAATGCTTTAGGAAAACTATACGTATGATAATGAAGAAAAATACCAGTGTTTGAATTTTCATATTGGTTGTAATCTGGACATTATTCCCAGTGCCTAGAATAGAGAAAGGGAGAAGTTCTGAGACAGCATGTCTTGACTCAGCTGCTTATGAGAGTGCTACTTGTAAGGAAACCTATGTAACTCTGTTGTGCTGAAGACAATTCCCAACTCAGTTGTCTGGCATTGCCCCAACAAGAGTTCTTTCCATTTGCACACTTCTGCCTTTGCTCAGGTTTTTCAGGCTAAAATTATGAAGCGGTGAAGAAAATTGTTGTACAGTGAGTGCAGCAAATAACCAAACCTAGAATCTTGACATGCCCCATACTGCTGCATTTGGCAAACCCCATTCCCAGTGTTTTACAGTTTGTTTGTGGTATGCCCATTTCCAGCCACTGCAGAGTCTCATAGGAACATCAGCTGTTTGTATACAATTGAGAAGAGAATATTGTCAGAATTTGCTTCTCTTGTACTTTCCACCTGAATGTTACTAATGGGAACTTAAATCTCTCTACTCCTTCTGTAATAACTTTTATTCTCCCATCTTACCACTGTCTTTATTTAAGGTTTTTTTCATGTCTCCCCCTAATCTTGGCCCAGGCTTAAATGGATTTTTTTTCACTTGTTTCTTTTACTAGCATTTGTAGTCCCTGTAGGGATTTCTAGCCAATTAGTCACTCAGAATACAGCTGTTAGGTAGAACAAGAGAAGATTCTCCAATTTGCCTCCCTGCACCAAGACAAGCAGAGGCAACCTTGCCGGGGCAGTTTCTCACCAAGAGCATCACTGCTCTCACAGATGATAAGTAAAAGTAAATTCGTACTTACTCCTCAAGGATCACTCCTAGATGCAATTTACTGTAAAAATACCAGATATAACTCCAATGACCTTTGTAAAACTCGATTTTGCTTCACTCCCAGTAGAAATATTTATGTGTAATCTTTTGTAAAGTAGCTTTTTTACTGCTTAGTACCTTAGTACTAGGATGTACAATTAGTTGACTGTATGTGTATTTTCTTGTTCACAATCAAAAAAATAGTATGATCCAAAGAAGAGAGAACATTTTTGTCAAATTGATCTGTAGGTCAAGACCTACAGCAGTGCAAGAGCAGAGATTACTGGCAGAGATTGTGTTTCTTTTTGGGGTGGGGATTGGTTTGTTGGTTTTCTTTCTGATGCAGATTACCGCAGATAAGATCTATGCAGGAAAAACTAAAGCATTAAAACCTAAGTAATGATATTCATTCTTGGTGATATTCATCTGTGATGCCTAAATCCCCAGAGATGCAGTATTGTTGCAAAAATCAAGCTTTTAATGAAAATGTATTAAAGTTTGTAGGGGCCTGGAGCCAACTTTTTTTCTACTGCTATGTGGATTAAATGTCTTTTAAGACTGCTAAGAATGTTTTTGGTAAGGTTTTTTTTATTTTCCCCAGACAATTTTTTCCAAGTGTACACCACACCTCTCAAGTGAAAGCTCAGGATAATCCTGTGGAACAGGGACCAGTGCAAAGGCACACAAATGTGTGTCAGTGTGTGTTCGCTCTTTGAGATGGCATGGTCAGACATCCAGGCCTTTCCAGAGCTGTTACCTGTGGATCTATGACTTCAAGAGGAACAGCCACATTGAACTAAAATTAGGCCTGTACTTAAACATGTACTGAATTTAAACTTAAATCTAATGAGCTATACAAGTAACAGTATCCAAGTAAAATAATCTCTTTCTTTACAGATGCATTCACTCAGTCCAGTAGGAGTATCTGTACCTTTATCTTAGGCAACCTATTTTTAGAATTACTTTCTCTAGCAGTAGATTTTCGTTACATGCTCATTGCTGGAGAATATGTACTGATTAGAAATCTTGACACTGCTTCTGGACTCTGTCCTAATACAATGGGTATGCTTTGCTACTGTGCAAAATGGCTGTGGTGGAAGAAGAACTGGTTGGTGTGTTGAGGTCCTCTTTTAAAGTTGAGCATTTCACACTCCTCACCTGTCCCATACATGTTTCAGTGCCATACATATCTTACAATGATAAAACACAACACAGTTTATCCTGTAAAACACTGGTGTCTGTGTTCCATCCAAATCAGTGATTCAGTCTGATTGGTGTCAAGCTCCTCCTCCTCCTGTTCTAGAGTTACAGGCTGGGGTGTATAACTGGAGGCTCTTGCTCTGGATTGACATGGAAACAGAAGGAAAGCAAGGAAATGTTTTGTCTTTTCTGCTTCTGCAGAGCAGAATTTTCCATTCTTAGGTAAAGCTGACCAGAATGAGAAAACCTTCTGAAAACACTGTGGTGAAAGCATTCTGGACCCAGTTTAAGGAGATGTTTACTAAAATGGGAGATCTGTAATAACCAGCGAATGACACAGTGTGTGACATGGTAGCATTTTTGTTCTTTGTGTCTGATTTTCTTTTGAGGCAGGGGAGATGTTGTTATGATCCAATTGTTTTTAAGGTTCTTTGGAAATTCCTCTACCCGAATTAAGATGCAAACAAGACCATATGCCAGTGACAATAATATGGGTTTTATTAGATAGTAAATACGAGAGAAAGAGAAAAGAAAAGAGAAAGAAAGAAATAGAAATAGGTAGGGGGACGAAGAGTGACAGAGACAGAATAAAAAGAATATCACTGTATTAGTTTGAAAACAAACCAGTGGGAGGCACCAAGTCAGAATAAAAATTTAATGGGGAAATTAAAAAAAAGGAAAAACTAAAAGAAAACACTGGTTCAAACTGACAGAGTCAAGATACAACCTGAGTCCCTGTTAGGCAGGGTGGTGGTAGCAGTCCTCTGAAGTAGTGATCCTGTAGAAAAAGGGTCTGCTCTTCCTCAGGTCCCATGGTGGCTGTGTAACTCCTGTCCTCTGGAAATCCAGTGGGAAGGTTGTCTCTGGTGTTCAGAGTCCCAGATTATATCCAGGATGGGATGCTTGGTTCCTCCCTCTGGGTGGAGCATCTCACAATGGGGTAATGAGTCATGAGGCCAAGTGTTGATTAGGCTCGTTAACAGAAGATGGTCTGGAGGGAGTTATCTCTGAGTCATGCGGCAGGACAATGATGGGCCATTAACAGAAAGATAGTCTGGGGGGAGGAGGCAAGGAAACACTGCCCCACCTGATTTCCATTGCTCATGAGGATGGTGATAGAATGCACTGCAGCCCAGGACAATCATCACTCTGTAGGTCCCACTGGTGCCTTGATGATCTTCTTCAGCAGATCTTCCCGGTGATGTAAGTCCCCCAAAAAACATAGAATCCCATGGGTATATATGCTCAGGCCAGGTAGCAATGTCTGGCCATGTCCCCCTGGGGTGGGGGGCAGTCTCTCACAGCAGACTCTGGGTCTGTTGCACCACGTGCAGCCCTGTGGGGCCAAGCCTCTCATGTGAAAGTCCCGTGGATGTGCCCTGTGGGGTTGAGGGTTCCACAGCTGGGCCAGTTTGTGTAATCAGAGGATGGGTGTTTATTGCCTCTCACCAGATGTTGCACCATGAACCCAAAACCTCCTCCTCCTGCCCCCTCGGCTGGGGGGACTTTGTGCAAAGCTGGCTTCTGTGAGCTGTGCTCTCCCCCCACCCCAAACTCAGCCGGGGATAGCTGCAGCTGGTGGCTTTGGCCTTTAGTGGATGCATACCTTTCCCTCAGCCTGAGATGACTGAACAATGTGTTTCCCTTTATCTAATCAACAGTTTGACTTTTAGTTCAAAGTCCCACTCTTCAGGGAAGCTCCTTCGGTTGTAGCTTCTTTATAATGAGCAAAACTTTATATCAATGTTTGAGGCATGAACTATTTTCAGTCTCTGATAGATGTTGATAGGAGTAAGTGAAGCAAAGAGCCTGTATGACAGCCAAAACTTTCTTTAATTTCTAGTGGAACACCTATCAACTTACTGCTACTCTCCTTTCTGCACCCATACTGTCATCACAGATGTGCTGCTAGAAGGTTATAATGATGTTGCTTAGCTATCCAGTGCTTTAGAAACAGGAAAGGATGTCAACAGAGAAAGCTTGAACTATGAACTCTACAAGGAAAAAATGTTACAATAGGTTCCTCTTTGTCCTTTCTATCTTGCTATTCATTTGTTGTTTCCTTTATAGATACAGTCTCTGGAGGTACCAAAAATCTATCAAATCCTTGAACTATTAGTATAAAACATTACCTTCAATGATGGGTGTTTGAAAGTTCTTGCTGCTTCTTGTTTTGAGGATGTATTAGATATTTTATCACCTAATTTCTGGTGAACTACAAGCATGCTCTATTAAAGGGCAAAGCTGGAACTTTTGCTAGGCTCAGAATCACGCAAGTGAGAGGAGAGGATGATTTCTGTTATAAAAAGCACTGCCACACTTTCCAAAATGCTCTCCAAATTCCTTGTTTAATTACACATATCTCATATGGATTTCAGTTTTGAAAAAAAAGTAAAAATTCCATATGTAGTTACTTATTAGTCATTCTAACTGAGATAAAAATTCAGGCTCTTTTTGGATTTTTTTCCCCCTGAAACTTGTAAACAGTTTGGGACTGTTTTAAAACTCTCGGTCTCTGAAGGGTGAGTTCACTGTAATGTAGTACATTAAACCCAGGAGGGATTATTCAATTGTTATAGGAGGCTGGAAAGGCAAACAAAAGTCAAGGAAATAGTGTGCATTATGAGAGAAGCATTTGAAAATTAGTTTGAAGAGAGGACATGTTTTTGTCTGTATCTTCTACAGTAAGCAGTAGAAAAATGCCTCATCTTCTTGTAGACAATATGAAATCCATTGATGTGGAAAGTAGCAAAGGTAGAAAATTGAATATGTCATAGATAACAGAGTGGAGTTCAAACAGCCTGTTTGGATAATAGACTGCCATAAATACATCAATGGAAAGCATGCCAGCTGAAACTACAGAGGACGTTTTCTTAGTCTGAGAAATGTATATTCCAAAGATTGTTTTTGGTCTAATGTTTTCTATTCCAGGAAGACTTAGGTGCTGAATTCAAACTATATTTGCAGTTCCATCACAGCTTTAGAATATTTAGCATGCAATATGCAGGCAGATGCTTTTTCTTTTTACGTGTTATTGCTGTCTTTTCTGTCTTTCTGTCCTTTTATTCTGCCCTTATTTTTTAACATTTTCTATTCTTTATTTTTAATGTCCCCTTTCTTATAATTTCTTTTTTTAATGCTTTGAAAATATTACTTGGGGAAGGGTCTAGAATGTGTGATAATATAGTGATAAGCAAAACTGATCTCGGGTCTCTAAATACTGCTAGAATACATAAATATATTAATTTGATTGGTTTTAAGGAATGATTGCTGGATTACTGTTTTTGTAATTAGGTAGGTACACTTAATACCACCCCCCAAAAATGCCCATGCACACATATGCATGCACATATACAAGTCAAGTTCCCTCTTATGGATGAAGATGGCTTTTACTCCATGTAGACGAAATCTTCAAGCAGGCTAGTGAAAATCATCAGAAACTCTGGGGATGAGATTCAGCCACTTAAAAATAAGTCGAGACAAAACTTGTCTCGATATATATATTCTCATATATATGAATTTGATAGAGACTGTGAATTTGGTTCGTTAGGACATGAAACTACTTTTATGGATAAAATACTGGGTGGAAGGCCTGGGGAGGGCTGTCTGAGGTAGCTCGAGGTACTTTCCCACTGCCAGAAAGTGCTGCCCCTTGGATCTAGCAGGGCTCTGTGGAGATCCTCTGTCCTTTGGGAGGTGGCTCTGCACTTGCTGTGATGCCCTTTGGCAGTGCTGCATTGCAGGGGTCTGCATGCCTGCCCTGAGTCATGAGGAGACACCGAGTTACAACTGTGGCTAATGAAACCTTTTTCATGTAATGTGTACATACATTACATTACAGAGCAGAACAGGCTCTTTGGTTTAGGCTGTGATGAATTAAAGGCATTACTGAAGTGGATGGCAATTCATATCGCTTCGACTTCCAGCCTGCCATCAGCTAATAATGGCTTTGTCACTAATGATTTGGTGGGAATGATTTCTTTTTTTATAATACCTGTCATTCAGAAGAATCCCAAAGTGATCTATAGTCTAATTTACTTATTACTCAGAAATTGCTTCTTTCACTAGTAAAGTGCAGCTTTGGATAAAAGGTGGTAACTGTGCTACAGCTCAAAATCTACTTGCTAGAGATAGATGGGAAATAGAAGTGATTCCTAGTAAGGTCATAATGTCATAGAATATTTTGGATTGGAAGGGACATTTCAAATGTACGTTAAAAAAAACACAATGTAAATACTTAAACTTACAGATTTACTTTTGACTAAAGAAGAGTGGGAATTTGGATTTCTGTTCATCAGACTATGAGATCTTGATGTCAGTAGGGAATGATGAAACAAGAAAACCATCTACACAATTGTGAAAAGTTTATAGCTCCTTTATGGTCTGGGTTCAAAAGAGGAAGGGTGTGGGGTACACCCAGCCCTTGCCAGGAGGTTATGCAATCACTCCAAGGCAGGAGCTGGGCATACCCCACAGAAGGGACTTCAAGTTTCTTGGCCAGCTTCTTTTGAGGGCCTTCTACACAAACAGAAATGTGATGTCAAGCAGATACAAGTAGATCTGTGTATGATAATATGCATTTCAACATACAGTCGCTGTTGTGATAACAAATGATAACAGAAGATATTTCAAAGCCAAAAACTTATTTGTTGTTAGTATAATCATATGTTTGTTTGTTTGATTTAAATGCCCATTTTTATTTCACAGTTTTTTTTGATACAAATATCCCAAGATTTTTATATAATGTCCTGATGAATGAAGAACCTTGATGTTTCTTTTTCACATGTAGTGACAGAACTGTGGGATGGCTGAGTCTGTAAAGACTCTCTTAAGATCATTTTAGTCTCACCCCAAGCACAGGGCTCCATAAACCTGAGCATATTGTTCGGGTCCATGTCAGTTGGGCTTTTTAATATGTCCACAAACGGATACTCTGCAAGCTTTTTGGGCAGTCTGTTCTGATAGTTGACAACTACTGCAGTAAAAATGCATCTTGTATTCAGATGGAATTTCAACAGTAATCTCCATCACAGGGTGAACAAACATATTCTTTAAGTGCAATATTGCTTTAAAAAGTTGAAATTGTTACTTCTATTCTAAGAAAGGTCAACTGAATTCAAAGGAATTTTCTTCCTTTTTAGTCAAACCTGAAAAACTTTTTTATATGAATTCAAAAAGTCCTTTGAAGAAATAAGAATAGAAACTTCACGGGAAGTATTTTAGACAGGATTTCAGTTTTTCTAGAATTGAACTCAAACAAGGGTAGCTTAAAACACTATAAGATAAGAATGAATTCTAGTATTGGAAAATTATTCACTCTGCAGGAGGATAACAAAAGAGACTTCAACAGTGTTCATATGTGGAGTCTTCTCTGAGAAATGAACAGCAACACTGATAAAATCATAATTGTTTGGATACTGGCTATGCTTATCAAGTTAGAAGTGTCTTTAAAAGCCTGCTGAACTACTTTGAAAAGTACTAGGTACCAAATAGAATGTTTTCTTCTATGACGTGATCTCACAGGAATGCAGAGCTTTTGCAAAGGAATCGACTTATTTAGTTGTCTGAAAATACATTGTGGTTGCTAAGTGCAGCTATCAAGTCTGCAAATTCCGGTTTGTGTGAATTTTATTTTTCAACTGCCCTTGATACAGTAGTAGAAGTCTGTTTGGAGTATTGTGTCTCCTTGGAACACCTGTTTTTGGCACCAATTAAGGTAATACTGAAATTAATCTTCAACGAGACCTTGATTTCACACTGTGGCCAAGTGAAAGAGTGCATGAAGAGGTGTGTGGTAGGAAATCACATGTTACATTGAGTGATGGAGAGTGAGAAACAATTTCATCACAGATTTATTCAATATCCATGTCAAGGGAAAAACCACATCTGACAATCCTACATCTGAATGAATCCAGTTTTGGATTGGTTTTACTTTTCTGTGTCTTTAGACAGCACTCTTTCAAATTTAATTACCTGCAGTTAGGCTACTGTGGTTTAACCCCAGCAGGCAACTAAGCCCCACACAGCCACTCACTCACCTCAGCAGGATGGAGAGAGAGTGGGAATGGTAAAAGTGAGAAAACTCGTGGGTTGAGATCAAGGCAGTTTAACAGGTAAAGCAAAAACTATGCATGCAAGGAAAGTACAACAAGAAATGCATTCACCAGTTCTCGGGGGCAGACAGGTGTTCAGCCATCTCCCGGAAAGCAGGGCTCCATCACGCCTACTGGACCCACTGACCAATGCACAGGTGGTGCCCGAGCAGTGATAGGCACCTGTTGTTACTTGAAATCTATTTATTTCATAAATCTATTATTTATGTTATTTCACAAAACCTGTTGCTATTTGAAATCTATTTAGATAGCTACAGAAAATAAGTAGCCTGATTGTCGGGAGGCTTTGAGCCTTGTAGTTATTATCACTGGATACCTTTTTATTATATTTTTCCTTTTGGCCTTCATCAGGTGGTAAACAGTTGCTAGAACTCTTCAAACAAGGTATTAACAAAAGGTTTCCAAATAGTATATGTGTTTATTTATTTAGTGTTTACCCAGGTTTTGAAATTATGATATGGAAGATAGATTTACTTAAAGAAAAACTCAAACCTCCACACCATCTGGAGCAAATCCGGAATTTGTTGGTTTTACCCTTCTAGAACATTGTTTTTTTATTTTGCTCTTAAAACTTGTTCGAAGAGAAGCTGACCTTTTTAGAGAACCCAATTATGTTTAGAAATCTCAGCCAATATTCAGATGCTCTAATAGTTCCTATTGTGAAAAACATTTTGGAAATATTGACCCTTTGGTAATGCACTGTCAACTATAGGAGCCACAAGGCTTCATACTGACTTACAACAGCTGAAGTTGCACAAAATTATGCATTATGCTGATTTTCATTATCATATTTTATGTGGGTGTTTTTTCCCCATCAAGAAGTCCAAGTAAATAGCCAAAATAAGACAATTTTGAAAAGAGTGTGTGAAGGGCTTTGGAGTGGACGTTTATATTTATAAGTAAATAAAAGCTCCTTCTGAACTGTTACGTAATAGGAAAACCACCTGACTAAGGAAGCAAACCAGATTACACTTTCCTAATGTATTTTTCAGTAACATTTAAAAACTGATTCCTATTCCAAATGATGCAATAAAGAATATCAAGCTACATCTTCTAGAACATTAATTTTAATATCTCGGCAAAGTTTTAATGTTGCGGATTCAGATCATTATTTGCTTTGAAGACTGATTGTTTTTACCTAGTCCTGAAGGATGTCGTTACTCTTATGGGGACTTTTAATAGAAGTAACAGAGAGAAACAATGCAAGTCCAGGAGGAGAAAAATAAGTTTTCAAAACAATTGTTTAGAAGAGTCCTTTGTGATCTCAGCAGTGATGGTATTTAAAGTCTTGTATTATTTATTCTCCTTATTCAAATGTACTTCCTGAGACTCCAGGCGAGCATAATATGTGGGTAAACTCTGTAAAAAAAGATAGGAGAGTTCCCAACTCAACCTGCAGCTCTAAACCAAGAAGTACAACACCCCCTCACACTCGGTCTTCACTGAGGCTCTGGAATCTGTGTAAGTTCTAGAGTGAAATATTTTCAGTATTCATCACCCGGGTGTTTTTTACACAAAAATTTCCAAAGTCAATGAGAGAAGTCAGTGGGAGGAGGGACAGGTGGGACTGTTGTTGGAAGCTTGGCGAGAAGGTACCCTGCTAGTTTTGTTTTCAGATGAGTACTTTGCTTTCCCTACTTCCTCCGCTTTCCACTCTTAGCACAAGAGATGTGACTGAAATGAAAAAAAACAGCTTTGAAAATAAAACTTGTTTAAAATGGTCTAGGAGTGGCATTGAAAGCATATGCTGCACACCTACTGTATAGAAGTTGCAGTGTTTATAGGTTCCCAGACTGCTCCCTTTGCCATGCCATTGCCATGCCTTTAGTAATGACTAACATCTGTCGCATGTTTATTTTCCTTGTACCCCAAGGGAACACTGTGTGTAGTGAAATATGTATTTTTTTGGTTTATTTTATTAAATTTATCCTGCCCACATTTACTATAATGTTATATGAAGAAGGGTCAAAGAAATGTTCTCTGAAACTGAAAATTCAAATTTTTACTGCCTTTAGTTCTTTGAAAGATCTCCCCATGACCTTCAGCTGTCAATGGAGGAAGCTTATTTTTATCAAAGACAAACCTTTACCTTCAGGGTAGACAGCTGAATTGAATGTATAAGCTAAGAAATACCTATTTGTATCAAATATTGTAATATTCAGTGAAACAATTGATAACAGCCCAAATACTCTAGCCAAGAGAATTGAAAAGACAGCATTGCATAACTCAAATAAGGTTTATATAAACACAACCCCTAATATAACTGGACTCCATACTACTCTAAAAAGAAGCAGTGGAAAGAGGAAAAAAAAGTAATGTTGGAAAAGCAGTCCTATAACCACTGTCAAGATATTCCATTCACTTCTATATAAACTGAATGTTCTTTCCTAAAGTTAAGTTTTTGAAAAATATTTGGTGTTTAACAGAAACATTCATGTATTACACTGGAAAATCTTCAGTACACAAATACCTAAATGAATTTATAAACATCACTTTTAAATACCTGTTTTCAAAGAGAAAGTAGATAAAAGTGAATAAATCATTGTAATGAGATTAAAAGGCAAAGCCCTCAGGAAGGCTGTTTATAATGCATCCTGCAAAGATCAGGACTTTCTTTAAAGGATTAGCATATGCTGTAATTCTGGTGAACCTGAAAAATACTGCTGCTGAAAAACTAATGAGTAAAATTCTATAAGAGGTATTATAAATTCTAACAAAGCAGCTAAATGGACAGAAGCAAAGCAACATCTTCATTTCTCCAGGCTTCATTAAACAAGCATTAAAACCCTCTTAAGACTGATTGGCAGAAATAAAAAAAGTGGTTCCTGTTCAAATAAGTGAAATCACATCCTCATAAACCATTAAGGTGATACAAGGTATGATACAAAATGGAGGTTTTCTGGTTCTTTTCATGGCAACTCATGATTTGTACAGCACTGATGATGGTTTGGAAGGTATGGAGTAGAGAGAGATTTCTCTTTTAAATGAATATGAATTAAGACCCATGCCTTGGGGAAGGAAGAAAGGTAGTGGGTGAACCACAGTAGTTGTGTTGTTGAGTCTGTCACTGAAGTTTCAACTGAGACTTGATCAACAAGATATTAAAAATCAGTGTAACTCTAAGAGTTGCATTACATATATTCAGTCTCAGTGGTTTCTGGAAATTTCTTAGTGTGTATAGTCCAGTCTTCAAAAACTCTCAAATAAAAGACATTAGCAGAGGAGAGGAAAGATAACATTTGAGAAGCTCCAAAGTCCCCTCCAAGCATTTCCTTTTACTATTCATACTGATTACCTTCATTGATATTTTGCTGGTGCAAAAAAAAAGACAAACAAGATGAGTGGTGTTTCTGAACCCAAGTAAGTCACCCAGCCCCAGGAACACCTCTTGCTGTAGTAAATACTTACCCCAGACTCAACAGAAGCTTTTCCATTTACTCTGATGCTCTTTCCATGGGACATAGAAAGAACAGGGGCTGGGCTACCGGCCCACCTTGTTTGTCAACTAGAAGCAACTGTATTCTGGCTTTAATGCTGCTCAAAGACTACATTATCATATGTCAGCATATTTTTTTTAATACAGCTTTGATTATACTTTGTGACCCCAAGCTTTCAGTCATCCTCAAGAATTGAGCCTGAAGATGTGTTTGGAACATCAGACAGCATTAACTGGGTGTTCCTGTGCCACTGGGATTGGAGTGCTGAGACACACAGGGCCTGTTGACACTCTTAATTGACCAGTTAATTGACCTCCAGCTAAGAGCAAACATGATGTGGACTGAAGTGGGACAGAGCACAAGTATTTACTCCTTTAGTAAATACTTGATGAGCATGAGCATATTTCCATGAGATTGATACCTTTTATCTGTACAGTAACATCACCATAGCATCATTAGTTTTTCTGGGCATGCATCATCATAGTTAGGCTTTGCATTACCAGAGTCTTCCATTTCATCTGGGTGCAGTCCACCCTGCATGCAATTTGCATGTGAGGCAATTCCTCTGCAGCTAATGGAGTAAAACAGGCTTCTAGAATGTAAAGCACTTTCTAGTCTCTGTTTTTTCTATCAGTTCAGAGACTTATTAATGGTCTAATTTTTTTTAAGTATGTGCATTCATCCCTTGTTGCTAACATCAGTACACTACTACAGTCATATTTGAAGCTTGCCACCTATCTGGTTACGTTAATTAGTCCTTCTCCTGCCAGTACCAAATCTGTTTAATTTCTGACTTCTGATTTGCCAGGTGCATTAAGAAGCTCTTCAAAGAACCTCTTTTTTTTTTGCCTTCAAAGGATTCTTTTGAATCTGTATAAATGGGAAGCTTTTAAAATGTAGACTTTGCACACAAAAACACATTTACAGAGTGCCTAATCTTTATCTTTGCACCCTTCAGCACACTTAGCTATCGTTGTGGCATGTACAAATAGGCTGCCTTAGATGTGATATTTTCTTGGGTTATTAACCTCTGCCATTGAATCTCTCTCAGTTGTTTCTCAGCAGATTGTTGCATAGCATAGGAAATAGAAAACTGCATAAAATAAATTGATTGCCATAGGAAAATAGCCACACATCCTTCAAAACTTAGTTGGCTTATGTTTGGAAAGGAAAGGCCTAAAGATTACTGTTGTCTAAAAGTTTTCATCAGAGCTCTCTTCAGAGATCTCATTCTTCTATTAAAAACATCAGGCATTTGTAATAATATATAATAACATCGATTCATATTGTGTTCCCATCCCATAGGATCTTCATGAAGGTGGACCCAGATTAATGGGGTTTTTGATATGTTATTATTGAAATGGGGCATCATTTTAAAACAGCAGTGGTCAAAGCAATGAGAGAACTTAATGAAGAATTGGTTGTTTTCTTCTGTCCCTCTCCAACGATTTTCAGCTGTGGAAGAGCTTAAGAAATGTACCTCAGCACTTCTTAATTTTCCATTTTTAAGATGGAAAGAAATATAAGGAAATGAAAAGGATGGTCTGGACTGGTCATACTATATTTCACTTAAATGAAAATTTTCACTGAAATGAAAATTCAGCTCTAGATTAAAGAAAATCCAAGAATACCAGTTTCTTGATACAATAGTGAACTCCCCTATTTCCATAGCATGGAATAGAAGAAGTGTCCAGTTATTGGAAGAGCTGTTGATCTTCTCTTTCCCTCTCTTACGATGCTGTCAAGGGGAACACAAACTCCTGCTGAGTGATTTTACCAGCTAATGAGCTCTTCATTCTACATCCCTCCTGACACAACGGCTTCTTAACTGAACCATCCCATAATACTTAGAATAATTATTATAATGGTTTTAAAATACTCCCAGATTGTAAATAATACCAACCTTCATAGCTCCCGTGGCTATTTCAGTATCTACTGCACTAGTCCTGTGCTTCTCCCTGCTATGCATCTTCCTGGAGTTGGGCTGCCTACCTTGTCTCTGCTCTTCAGCAGGAAGAAATAGAAAGTGAAACAGATTTCTCCTCTCTCCTCTCCCTGGCTCAGGGATGCTCCTGTATCAAGACTCCACAAAGAGCAAATGCTTCTGAAAAGAAATTTAGTGGGGATAGGAGTTCTCACAGCTTCATCCAGAACCACCCTTTTCAGCCTAGTGACTTACTAGTTCTGTGGATTTGGATGTGGTGTTCTGCTTTCAGTGTTAAAAAAGACTATCATCAAGACTGTCCTATTTCAGGAGGGGCCTAAGCTCACTTAAAGATTCTGTCCTGTGTGACAGTGAGTGCTGCTGTTTTGTGATGTTTCAGACCAACGTGAATATATGGCACAGCAAGAGAAAGTAGGGATCCATCTTTTCAAAGTACAGTGATTCATTTGGTAATGCAAGTCCAGCAAATATAACTCTAAATAGCATTTGTAGATGGGATGTCCAGATCACCAAACGCTTCACTCTTATTCCTTTCCAGGTGAATGTAGGGAGCTGGTGTACTTGCCACAGACAGAGGTACATATTCAAGATAGATGTACTATACAGTCAGAAGCACTGCCTAGCTTCTTTATGATCTGACTTAGATTTAGCTTGTAGATATTTGTAAATGTAAAAAAAACCCAAAACTTAATGGAGAATAGTATGTGCCTACATCATGGTAGAATTCACATTGATTTAAATAATTAATAAACCATTACTTTATCGTTTTTCAGTAAGTGACAATTCAGTCTGTGTATTTTTACTTTTTTTTTTTCTATATTTATAACGTAGTTACAGAACTGTAAAGTGGGTGTGTGTAGGGGAAATTAGAACTGAGAGAGATAGGTTACAAAATCATGGACAGCCATTATTTTAAAAACAGTGTCTACGAAGCCTAGAAGATATTAAAGAGAAATGAAGTTAACTGGTTATCCTTCAAAACTACTGTCGTGGAATAAAAAATTAATTATAGATGAATACCATTTGCATATAAAGGCCTTTATAAATAGATCAGAGATGCAGGAAGGAAAGGAAGGAAACTATAATAGCTTGAGGAAAAAACCACAATGGTTTTAGCTGTTTTGCTTAGCAAGTGAAAGCACAGCCTTGGCAAATTTATTTGTGAATCTTTACACACTTTGAAAGATATTTTAGCTCCCAAATTAGGCATTCTGGTTTTTTTCAGTGATGCAACATGATTTAGACTAAGTGAAGTGAAACAATGAAAACCAGCAAAGACGTGCCATGAATAAGGCTCGTGGCACATAAAACTAGTGTAAATTCTACTGTGAACTGCACATACTGATGTATAACCCATCTGGCACCCAAGAGCCTGGTTACCACTATGCTTTTATCACCACAGCAGTGGAGACTCCAAGTAGAAGGATTTCAGACAGGCTAAGGAGGTGTTCTGCTCAGAGCTCATTATGGCTCTGGAGCCTTTTTGTTAGTATTGGTATTGATATTAGTATTAGTAAATAAGGAATTTTAAAATTGTACCAAGTAGAGTTTCTTTTAAAAGAACTAAAGGGGAAAAAAATCAACTTTTTCAGGATGACATGAAATAAAATACTAAACACTTGTTTAGTACTCGTGCACAGCGTTGCTTAGGAATCAGGAAGAGGATGCATATACAAGTAGGACAAATCTCACCCCACACTGTGCAACACAATTTTTCAAAGTGTGTTTTGCTTTCTTGTTTTTCTCAAATGAGTGGTGCCTTGCTGCACAATGCCAGAAGCCATTTGAGAGGAATGGGCAGAACTTGGCAGGATTTGACCCAGGGGAGGAGAGATTGCAGAAAAGCTTTCAGTGCAAAGCTTTGTACCACAATGAGAAGAGAACTCAGTGATGTTAAATGTTCCCAGTCAGAGAAATGAAAACTATTTCATGACAGTTAAGACACTGGCTTTACAAACATCACATGAAAGGCAGGTGGTCTCACAGTAGTTGTGGTGAGAAATAAAAAGATCCAATCTTGAAAGAGCTTTTTTTTTTTTTTACTGTCGCCACCCATGAGAGTCGTAATGAGATCTCCTGTGTTACATCTTTTGAAATTGTTTCTAGAAGCAGGTGGTAATTTAAAGAGAATAAAGCTGCTAAAATGTTCTGATTCTTTGGCTGCTGATTATTACCTGATCCAGAGGCCCCTGAAGTCTCTGGGCAGTCATAAGGACTTGTGATGCTGTTCCTCTGTGCTTTTCTAGAAGTAATGTACAGAAGTATTCATGTCACATAAAGCTGCTGATGGGACTCTACACGAGAGAGTGACTTGCAGTCTGAGTCTGTAAGGATTTATGCATGCTTTTAAACTTTGAACCACAGTGATGAGAGTGCTGCCAGTGACTGAGCTGTGTTTTATTTGAAGTTGAACATTATGTCATATTGGATGTTACCTAGATAAGAGATGAACCCATTCTTGTTTCGCAGTGTTGAATTGCTCTTGAGGTCAAAGAAGGTGTGAGGAAGCAGGCTGAATTTTTCCATTCCTTTTGCTGAAAATAGGTGGTCCAGCAGATTGAGCTTGTAGCCCAGTGTTAAGGTCCATAATCAGTGCTTTCCCAGTTAATTTAGACCTGACACTGTTGAATTACCTTGTGCTAATTGAAAGGAGAATGTTGGGTTTACTTTTTGTTTGGTTATTTATTATTTTCTGGCAGCTGTTTAGTACAGCTCATGTCTGTACATTTGCAAGGAAAACACTAATGAATTGAGGAAATTGTAAAAAGAAAAAGAAAGGGATGCAGTTGCACTGTCACATTAGCAAACAGCATGGCTTTCAACAGGCGCTGAGGGAGGGAGCATTTGCTAATGTCAGTATAATTTTTAAGACAGCATGTAATTTTACAATTGACAATTCGAGGTGAAACAGTGAACACAAATAAGTCTGGTTCAGAAAACAAAACTACGATTACCTAGTGGGGCTTCAGCGCCTCTTGACAAAAACAACTGTGACAGGACTTGTCAGCTCTGGAGAGAACCAATTCAAAAATGACTACTTGAGCATTTTAGCAAAGAGGAGAAACTGTTGGAAACACATCTGTATTCCAAAAATGTTGAAAGTCTTTCCAGTTGCCAGGAATTACAATTAAATTAAGCCGTGAAGCAGTATCTTCTGCCTTTAATGACCCCATTCAGAGTTAACTATGACTGGACTGTCTTGTTTTGAGGTATGATTCTGACTACAGTGTTGAGTAAAGACAGCTGGAAAAGTCTGCTTTTCATCTTGACTTCATTTTTTTTGTTGTTTTCCTTCCCTGTTTTTTATAGAAATGGGGTGTGTGTTTCAATTTGGCTATCTATTTTGCTAGCGGCAGCTTTTTATGAATGTGATACAATGTCAGACATTTCACACTGAATGTGCTTTGCATATGCTATGCCCTTGAATTGAGGCTCCTATCCTTCCCCTGAAAAACAGGGGAACCTCATGTTCTGAAACACTCTTTTCAGGAAACTTGAAAGGCTTTTAATTTTGCATAGACTCTTTCCTCCCCCCTTTCTTTATTTCTTTTTTCATAGCCGTCAATGCCACAGTGCTCCAATGAGTATTTCTAAAAATAAAATCTGCAAATTACAGGCCTTGGTTTACCACAGTGTTGCAAACTATCATTAACAAACAGTCTCTAAAAGCCACTGGTTCTGCAAGCCATGAGGTAGCTTAAGTCCACAGAACTGTATTGTTCTTTTTCAGTGCTCCCAGTCACCATATATTTAAACTTCTTTTTTTTTTTTTTTTTTTTTTTAAATACTTACTTGCTGCTTGAAAACACTGGGGCTTGTTTTCAGCAATGAATTAATGTCCTATCTTTCCAATGATTTTCCAAAGAATATATGAGTTAGAGGATGAATAACCCCCAGGATATGCTCTCGTTAGAACCTGAGCAAAGTTTCAGCAACATGTGCCTGCTAAGGTTTAGTCCTCAGCTTCACACCCAGCATGACATAGCAGCAGCGTGTTCCTCCCCTTGCCTCACCCTATAAGTCCAATCCTCTTTGTTAGAGAACCTGGTGAACTAGCTAGGTGTTGGGACTGTGCTGGGAAAAGTTTCAGAGCCATAGGAGCCATCCAAACAATTTGCATTTCAATTCAAGTATCCCAAGATTTTAACACCTGTGTCCATACCCTGTTTTATACACGTCTCACACAGACCTAGAGATCTTGTTGCTTTCACATCCCATCTACCATCAGCTGCCAAGGAATACCACCAGAGCCTTTGCAGGAGGGCAGATAGTTAAATACTGCTGACATTGATTGTACTGTGGGCATGACATTGAAACTCCTGCCTTGGGAACGGTTATTCTCTACTTACTTTAAGTCCCATGGCCTGCATGCCTAAGCCCTCTTTCAGTATTTGATTTATAGATTGTCTTTTTAATCTGAAACTTATTTTCTTTGTCAAAATTTGCACTTCTGCAACTATGGTCATTGCCATGATGTCATAACCCTTGTAGGTGCCTCACTAGCTCTTTTTTCTGTTTGTTTTTCAAATGAATGGCTTGTTAAATGTTTGGGTTTTTTTTTCCAGGAGAAACTTTGGATCTGTGAGTCCTCAATATATATACTTGTGTAATTATAATGATATGAAGTACTTTTTGTTTTGGTAAGAGCCAGGTTTGTAAACTAGTCCTTCTTCTAAGCTCTTCCGTAGACAATGCTCAGTGTGCTGATGAGACTTGTCCTGTATTTTGGTAAATGTGGGTGTATAACACAAGGCAGTTCAATCCACTATCTGGCCAGGTTGCTTCAACATTAAGTATTTTGGTGTCAAATCCCTTTGTAGATCTAGGACTTATTATTCTTAATTAGACAGAGACTGTAGAAAATAAAATGTAAATAGGGATTGATTTGGAAAAACAAACTGGAATGTAGTCTTTTTTAATCTAGCTTTTATTGAATCACAAATTTATTATGTACTGAGTAGCTTTTTTTTTTTTATATTATGCTTATGAGTCCTTACTAGTAAGAAAAATGAGAAGTGGGTGATAAAATGTTGCAATATAGCAAACATTAGACAATCTGTTTCCCTTGAGAGCTTTCAAGGAGCCTTATTCCAAAAGGGCACTGTAAAATATGCCTTTGTATTTTACCAATGTGTTATTCTACAACTCCTAGAATATATTTCCTTAGAAATAGAACCTAATGATGAAAATTGGAGCACAGAAACATACACTGTCATTGCTTCTTGAATTTTACCAGTATTTTTTGTTGTAATGCAGAAAAAAATGGTTTTTCTTTGGAATGTCCACATTAGTAGTCAGTGGTGGTATTAGCTATGTAACAATTAATCAAATTTCAGAATTTGACTTAAGATGTTGATTTTTTTTTTTAATTAGACATATTATGAATGCTATATTCGGATGGTAATTTTTTTGCTGGTTTGTGTAGCAGTAGATTCATATCTACCACCATATACACATACACTTCTGTATAGATACTAAGTAGCCACATAGGGTTGTACTGAAATAATAAAATTGATACAAGTAGAACAATTTTTCTGTTGTTATTAATGAAACTCATTATTAAATAAAACATATCAATTTTATTTTTATTATGTATATATTACATAATACATTAATTAAATTATTAATTTATTATTAAATGAAAGTAATGGTTATGTGATTCAATTAGCTTTGTATCAGTAGCTGAATATCTAAAGCAAACAGATAATTCCTAATTCTGTGATTTGAATACCAAAATGTTTAAGTTAAAATGGGCATTAGAGTACAGGATGCAATTTAGTTTGAATGAGTATCTCTTAACATCATATTTTTATTTCATTGAATCAACAAATTGACTACTTGCTTCTCTTTAACATGAATGATTCTTGGCAGATCATAGTAAAACTACCAGTATGAAATAGTTACCAAAACTCAAAGGCTACACAGTAATAGCAAAGATGACTTGATCACAATTCTGATTAGACTAAAAAAAGATATCTGAATGTTGACAACTGTCTTTACATTAATTTGAGAATGCAAAAACAGTAATTGTATCCATCTAATATGTTAAAAACCACTTAGCCTTAAAACCTAAAATTTAAAATTAGATAACTACAATAATTTCCATATGGTAGTTGAAAAAGCAGAAATTATGAACCTTGACATGCTTATTTCAGTGGTTTAGAGGAGAAAATGCAATTTGCTAAACCTCTAAAAGTGTGCTCAAGATACTTTGAAATTAGGAAGGCATCACCAAAATCACAACAAGTATTCTTTGAATTCTCTCTAAATTATGTGTAGATATTATCTTTTAGAACTCTAAGTATTAATCATATCTACAAAGACAAGAATTGCATAAAACTCAGGTGAGGAAACATTGTAGCCCAATATCTGAAATTGCCTGAAAAATAATGCAGCATATTTGACTTTAACATTTTTGATTTGTAGAATGTTTCCCCGTATGGTTTTTGTGTGAAATTCTTGAACAGTTTCACTCCAGTGCAGAAGGACTCCTTTCAGTAGAGCATCCTGAAGCACATTGAAATCGGTTTCTGGCTGCTTAGCCAGAAGGAGAATGGACTTCAGAAGAGCTTCCTGACAAGTTTAGACACCTACTAGCACAAGTTAAACTTAGCAGGCTTCTAAAAGCTGGGCCCCTGGCGCTGAAATTAAGGATGAGGTTTCTCTTTCTTCTCATAGTGGGGCATCCATCTATGTGTGAGAAGGATTCTTTGCCATTCTTCACAGAATAGACATCCAGAATAGACACCACAATAGACACGTGATCTGTGTGTTTTTTCTTATTCCTTTTTTTATTTTCATTTTTGGTTTTATTTGTATACTTCAACTGTTACCACTATATCTGTAAACACTTGGGTTTCCACATTTGAAGCATCAGTTTACACTTATGATGCATACTTGAATTATAGAGATTAATTCTTGTTATATTTTTACACTACAACGTTTGAAAATGAAGTAACATTTTCATAGTGGGGAAAGGAGAGATTGGGAAAGTCCTTGTTCTTGCACATTACTGACTACTCATTTGAAATACCATCGAAGAGTAAATAATACTTCTCTTTATTTGATTTTGTTAGATTATTATGATTTCTATTGTTCTCCATCTGTTCTGATCTCCTGTTGGAAAAGGGTCCGTGGACTCTGGCAGGGGAAGAAATTGCTGACCCAGCCAATATGGTTGATAAAAGCAAGCTCCCTTTATTAGCAGTCCAGAGGCACTTATATAGTATCCCAGCTTGTTAACTCTTAAGTGGCTTAAAACCTATCAAAGCGCATATCTGCTTCTACATAATTAGACTACATTGGCAAGCTTCTACTAGTTATGTTATGATAAAGAATTCAGAGTTCACCCCCCCTTCTCCAGGTCTTATCTGCGCAGCTGTACATCTTCAAACTCCGTTTTTGTTTCTCAGGCCTGTTTCTCACACAGGGATTTTCTCATGGAGACAATTTCTCACACTAACCTTTGCTTGCAGGCCTATTGCTTGTACAGTTTTTTTATTGATCCCATAATTCTATCAATGACCCATGCCCCTGATCCTCTAACCATTCTGCAACAATCTCCCTTGTGTTCTCCTCCATTCTGTTGCCTATTTTTACCATTGATAAAGCAATTAATATTCATTTTCAAGTTGTATGAGTTCCTCTCTCTTACATACCTGGTCTCTAAAAGAATTATGGCAGCACTGGGTATTAAAGCAGAGATTTGACGTTTCCTCACAAAATGTATTGGATATCAGATGTGATGCGCTAGACCTGGTGATGATTTCAAAACCCTTTTTGTATTGCTCGTAGAAGAAAAGAGTGCAGTATCTACTCACACTTGCGTAAATGGAGATAAAAATCGCACCCAGAAGCTTCAGTGTTTACATATGTAATTGTGTGATCACTACTGGCTCAAAATCTTTAATGAGTATTTTCCAGCAAATGTGTATTCTTCAGTTTATCTGGAATACTGTCCAGTCATGGTCACTGAAATATAATAGATCTTACTTTCATTATGGTTATACTTGTACTTTTCTAGTGGGGTAGCTTGTCTCAATAATTTGAGAAGCTGGGAATGTCTTATTGATCCATGTATTCATTTGTTGCTTCTTCATACACCTGTGGAGGAGCATTTCACTCTGTGCCACTCTGAAATTAACTCAGTTCTGTTCTTACCTTTCCCTGTCCTGCTGTAATTCATGTCTGTTTGGACAGCAAGTGATTCAGGCACTTCTGTAGGCAAGAACCTGGAAAAGCTGTCTGAATACCTTTGAATGCAATGGGATTTTTTATTCCAAGGGCTATGGGTAAGTTCTAGAAGTATAACTGCATGTACTCATATACATGAATATATGCTTTATTGTATTTTAATTATATGCACATTTGCCCCAATGATTTATGTATTGATGTGCAAAAATGTTCAGGGTATGAATTTATGAAAATATAAACAGATCCCTTTCTTGCTCAGCGATGTCTGTTTTCTGAACAGCCATTTTTTTGCTGGAAAACTGTTTCTGCAAACCAGTAAGTACGTGTTAGGCTGAAAAGAAAACTCGTAATAGTCTTTGCACAATATCTCTTACTGCTGATGTACTAGAGAATGTAAAATTATAAGCAGTTTTCAAAGCTCACAGATTTAATTTTCTAGAACTGATAGCTTTAAAAGCAGAGTTTATATCAGCCCACTTGTAACCAAGGAAGTTTACTTGGTTATAGAAATAAATTTATCAGTGACTCCTCTCAAGGAGAACAATGTTGCAGCGGCAGGTTTTTTTTGTTTTTCTCCAATTAATGTATGTTTGACCTTTGAAATTTCAGGTTATGAGAGAGGGAACTGTTTGATAATATTTACAATGTAATCCTTATGCACTTCATTGCTTACACGTCAGGAGAGAAATATCTAGCATACTTATTTTAGTTTCATACTTCATTTTAAACCAATCTTACCATTGGTGATATCATCAGATAGTCAATCCCCTCTACTGTCTTTCAGTTGTTATTTTTTTCTGAAGAGTGTCAGAAAAATGCAGTTTTTTGAGTGAAAAACAATTAGAGCAAGGCAAGGAGATAGCTCATTTCCCTTTCCTTTTCTTTGCAGTTACTTCAAGCTTTGAGATCTCAGTTGACAGGATCACACCATGGGACAGGTTCATAGTCTTGATCCCCAGGTCATTTTTAACAAGAGACCTGGGCCCACAGATAAAACCCTACTTGCTTTTACAGACTTCCTGAAGGTGTCCTTTTATTTTAACTCATCTGATGTATAGTCAGGACACAGCTGCAGGTTACATTTGGAGGCCAGGTCCATATAGTGGTTCTTAAGTAATCTCTAAGGTCTCAGAGGATAAGAAAGATCATATACCTCCTTCTTAGCATCTCTTATCTGTGTACATGAGTACAGGTTCTAGAGTCTTGAAAGGTATTTATATTTTTTAGAACTTTTTCCCCATTCATTTCTCCTTTATATTGAGGCTGGTCAGTGTGCTGGTGTAGTGGAAGTGTTGCTGCTGGTGAGGAATGCTTAAGATAGAAACAGGTGATGGTGGAAGTCTGTCAGGAAGTAAATTGTTAAGTGTTTCCTGCTATAATCTCTCAGAACCAAGATAAAGTTAGAGAAAGTTCAAGACAAACAATGTTCCTATAGTAGTATATTCCTATGGAAGCATTTTTACTTATGTTTATCTGGATAAAAGAAGACAATAATAAATAGAATAACAAGGCACTTAAGTGAGAAGGCTCGTGATGTTGTGCGTCATGACAGCTCTCAGAGTAGCGGCACTTGATTCAAAGCTTTACAGATCTGTATGTAGATAGTTCCTTTTTGTAATCAGAAATCCAAAAGTGTTGATGTTAGTACAATGATCCCAATCCCACAAATGTTGTCTGTATGCTTCTGAAATTGAAAATTTGAATATTTGCATTTAAGTCCGCTGACTTACTTATGACAAATTAACCACAGGTATGTACAAGTGGAAGCAGGCTGAAGTCTGAGTTGTGAGGAAAAAACGCTGTTGGTATAATATTTTGACTGAATAGAGACCAAAGACAAGTTCATTTGAGAGGCAGAGACTGTCATTAACACGTCAGTGTGGGAAAAACTTCATCCACAGTGATCCCTCATGCAGCTTTTATGAGCCAAAACAGATGCTGCACACTTGTGATACAAGGAGACACACTGTGGCTACTGCTCCTAGCTGTAGTTTTATTTTTGAGATGAATGGTTGACACAAAATACTTTTCCACAAATGAACACTGAGATCACTGGGGACCCCTTTTCGAGGTCAGGACCTTGTGCACAGTTGGAAGGACAGCTATTCTTCATGAGCAAATTAATGGACATTGCAGTTATTTCCTGTGACTGCAGCCTCTAATTTAATGCACCAACTTGGTTTCACAGGAGGTTATACATGAATATATAGGTCTGCATATGCTCACACTGTGCATATATAAACATCATAGATGCTCTTTTTTCTTTTCTTTTCCCTTTCCCTTTATTTTTCTTTTAGGTTTTTTCCCATGTTTTATAGAAGTAGTGCTTTCAACATCTACAAAGGGCTTTGGAAATAGTAATGGGAATTATGTTTCTGCCATGATATAATTTATTCATCTGTCCACTACAGCTGCTGAGGGATTTATGCTGGGATTTTGTTTGCAGAATCTGAATACTTCATAGTCTTTAATAAACATTGTTTTATTCACTGTTCTATAATAAATATTTTAGCTCTAAAAACTTAATTGTGAAAGCAGGTAAACTTGAACTATGTTAGCCTATCTACATTTCAAACAAAAGGAAACAAGTATCTTCTGCTTCCTTTATAACTAAAAAACCTCTTATTAAAAAGCATTTGCACATTTAAAAAAAAAAACAACTTTATATTACTCATGAAAGGGATGCTTAGGTTTGGACCAGTTCAGCTAATATTTAGAATAAAGATAACCACATCAGTTATACCTACAGCAATTAGAGTTTTATTTGTTCAGGTAGTGGCAACAAAAATTGAAGGTTTCCTTTCGATGCAGCAGAGTTCTGTGTTTGTGCTAAAACAAGTTTTCTGAAAGTCCTGCAATATTTAAATACTCAAGGGGTCTGTTTTTTCTGCTGTTTACTTTTTATCTTTCTTTTCTTCCAGGCTGCAAAGTTGCTCCTTTTATATTTTGGCAATCAACACAAAGGAAAGTGGTATAAGTACCTCAAGGAGGTCTTTTCAGCCTTGGCTTTTTTTAAGACTGAAGCATCTTTAATAATTCAGATCTGTGGAGCTTTTAAATAGCTTGGTATGAATCTGAAAATCCTGTTGAGACTGAAGTGTTTAAAAACTTTGTCAATTACTTTTTAAAAATTCTCAAGTGTAGGAGGGGTGCTCCTCTTTTTCCCCTCAGTAAACATGAAAAGCTTGAAGAACAACTGCATGCATGCCTCCCAGCTTCTTTTTTGTGTCAGTCACTCTGACCACCCTGGGTGTGTCATAAGCCTTTATCTGATGGTTGGATTTCCTTTTATTTTATTTTTTTTTTTAGCTATAAAGGTTCAGATCCTGAGAGCGTTTTGCCAGATCTTCAATACCTGCTGTGCTGTAAAGCCTGGAAAAGGCTAATCTGAGGCTGTGGAAGGAGTAACTCCACAGATTCCTTGTCTTCTCTCACCTACTGTTACTGAGGGAAAGGAGATAAACTAGTTTTTTTACAGATTAAAAGCAAGTATTTCCCAGGCAGCCTTGGGCTGAGGGTGTGTAACACTGCACATTTCCTTGTAGGTTGTGGGGTATGAATAGATTAGTGTCTACAAGCCTCATGCCAAGTGACTGCTAGCCTTGTGTTTCCCAGCTGTGGGAATGTTTGGTGCTGCAGTCTGATAGCAATTTCCAAAGTCAAACCAGCATTGCTTTATATTGCCTTTATATGCTCTTTTGTCTTGTATATGTTGTTCATTCTTACAGAACTGGCTCGACAGATCTCAAATAAGCACCAAATTCATTTCTCACTTGCAGTATTGACCAAACAATTAGTTTCTGGATGTCTGCTACCTGGTCCTAATAATAAAAAAAACCCAAACCCAATATATTTACCTGTATGTAAT
The DNA here is from genome assembly GCF_041296385.1 of Aphelocoma coerulescens. NCBI lineage: Eukaryota > Metazoa > Chordata > Aves > Passeriformes > Corvidae > Aphelocoma > Aphelocoma coerulescens. The sequence goes on from NC_091013.1 coordinate 33,099,791, forward strand.
TTCTTGTCTAATTTCTTACCCTTTATGGTATGGATATTGGACCTATTCTGCCTAAAACTTCTTTTGTTCTACATAGGTCAGCAGTCCTATATCAATTTAATTTCTTTCATTTCAGAACAACTATACTTGGTATCAAAATGCTCTTTTTTTCCTGTTGCTTTAGCTTCTGATTACGAATAAAACATTAAAAAATCCCACACTGTGCTGTGTTATAGCACTTTATATTATGTTACAGGTGCTAGAAAAGGGGATTTGTCCTTCATTAATATAAAAGTGTACTCTGGTTTTCCTTTTATACAATATCATTATATGCTCTATAGTAGACATTTCATTTATGTATTGTTCCAACAAGTGTCAGGTGCATGCAGATTTTTAGGATCAGTTTGTTCAAATCAATTCAAGTAAAGTAAGAGCAACAAAGTATTTCTGTCTTAGTGGTTAGTCAGCAAAGTAAGGCTACTTAGCTTTCACACTTCTACACAAATTCCATGTCAAAACCAAGAAGATTCAACATGTCTGAGGTTACCCTTTGGTAGAGGATGGAAAAGCATACACTACTTCAATCCCCTAGCATGCCTTGTATACCCCCTTCCTACCTACTCTTATAAATGTAATTTTTATGCTATTATTCTCTGCTTCTGGCACAGTTCTTCTATTTGGAATATGAAATAAGCTCCTACTGACTGTACTCTTAGCTAAATCAAGGTAGAAATTAGCTGGGAACAAAGTCCCAGGAAGTATACAAATAAATATGAAGGAATAGAAGATGACTTTTCCTTCTATGAGTTTATGTTTTAGTAATGTTCAAGCATTACAAATAGAACTAGTCAGCACACAGTTTCAATATAGCTGTTATTGTTAATATATAGTGCTCTTTTAAACATTGCAGTCTTCGTTTTTTTACAAATAATAGTGAAAAAAAATCTCAGAATGATGTAAAATCTAACAGTGTTTGGAGGGAGCAGAGACGATAAAGATTCTTTCTCAAAGACACACCAACTAATAGTAAGAGACTGCAAAGCTATCCTTAAAATGTAAATATATAGCTTCTCTCAGAAATGCTGCCACGCAAAAATGACATTATTTAAAGAGCATGAATAGACAAAACCGAATAGAACTTGTCCTTAGGGAAAATAAAGTGGATCTGCTCTATAAACTATTACTGAGTTGAGAAATTTATCAGCACTATGGGCACTTGCTGTCCAACTTAAAGAGGTTGGTGAATTTACAGAGCACATCAGAGTTATAGTACAAAAATATTTGGAAAAACAGTGCACATGCATGGTGTATGAGATAGATGCATTGGAAACTATTAGTTACAGTTATAAAACTGGGAGAAACAGATAATTATATGTCAGTACTTATTGTATTACTAGTAGGTAACAGCTGTATCTTACAGAAACAGAGGAACCTGATGCAAACACTCTGTGAACCACGGGAATGGTTCAGTCTAACTTTCAGACATCTTTTTGGATCCTTTGATGCCTTAAAGATCTAGAAATAACACACTTCTGAGACAATATTAGTATAGGAGGAAATATAAAAGCTGATCTTTAATTAGAGGCAGCAGGGGCAGATATGGAAGAATGTCCACCCTACATAGGGTGAATACAGTTTTATAACTTTAGCAAATTAGCATAATTGACAGGAATTCCCAGTTAAAAGCATAGGTGATGAGGTAATTCCCCCTTTTGGTTCAACCCTTTTCCAGAGCCCCCCTCTTGGTACTGGCTGTACTTTGTTTATGAGAAAGTGTCTTAGGAGAGTAGCTCGTTCTTGCTTCTCAGATAATTTAGCCTTGGACCCCCAGGGCTTGGAGCCTCTGGAGAACGTATTTTGTCTTTCTGCATATCAGGGGAAGAAAACTACTGGAGTTAGCTAGGAACTGTATAACTATACAACAATGGTCTACAGAGCTATGAATATATGAAGGAAATATAAAAGCAAAAATAATTTTGGCATCACCTTCATACTGTAGAAGCTTTACTGCTGGTTTGTTTTTTGGTTTTTTGGTTTGTTTTTTTTGTCTAAAAGCAGCATTGACAACAAAGAAGATATGTGCATATTTTCCCCTCTCTTTTCCTTACTGATAAAAGTTCCCTTTCTCACTGATTCCTTTCTCCATTTATCCTCACAGATTTTTTCCGAAGGAAGGGGGGAAGATGTCTTGTGACATCTATAATACCTTGAAGTTTTGCAGCTGGTACTTGTCCATTTCACATGGCAGAAGGTTGGATGACCTCCTTTTTAAATTTACTTAAGGACAAAACTTATTTCTGCTGAGATAAAATTTGGATCTCAACATATTGACAAAAATATGACCCTAGAGGGTAATATTTACCACTGTTAAATGTTGCAAGGGTAGACCATCTTATTAGGCAAAGGTTGTTCCACTTTCCTCTTGTTAAATTGGCAGAAGGTTAAATCTCTGCAAGTGTAGAATGACCTTAAAAAAAACATGTCTGTATATCAAATGCTTGACAATCAGTTGGCTACTGCAGTGAGTATGTGGGTTACCTTGAATATAGCAGAAAATGCTACCCTGAAGTTTGCTGCCCTATTCCCTAAAGGATAGACCAACAAAATAGCTGGAAAGGTTAAAAAATACAGCAAAGGGAAATGGCTTATTTGGAATGTGGAGATGACCAAACCAATTACCGCAGTCTGAAATCCAGATAAAGCGAAACTTACAGGTTATTCTAGTTGTTTATTTAAAAAAAACAATATGAATGCCTGCTTAGCTTCAGTATCCAGAGCTTTTAGGACATATTTTGGTGTTGAGACATATTATTATGTCTCAAAATATGCAGCATATTTGCACCGTTCCAAGAAAATACAGGGAAAATGAGACCTCCTCCTCAAAAAAAAACCCCTCAGAAACCAACCAAAAGAAACCCCTCAGAAACCAACCAAAAAAAACCAAAAGCAACTTCCCTTGATAATTTTAAGAGTATAAAAACATCTGGATAAATCTATGCCTGTCGGGGTCCCTTCCCCCCCGCCATGTAGCCCTGGGAGAGGGGCCCTGGGGGGAGACACGGGGTTTCCCTGGTCAGCCTCGTTCCCCATTGGTTGTTTTGTGTTCCCCTGCGTGGGCAAGGACCCTCGGGTCCTGTGATTGCCTCAGTTCCTCAGCAGAGCCCCGGCCATGTGGCTGGAGAAATAAACATCTCTGAAACATCTAGCAAGAATCGGTCCATAGATATTTCTTTTCCACAGACCTCATTGTCTGATACGCGTGTTACAGTATCCCCACTGTAACATATGCCCAAATTCAAAGTGGTTCTTTGTATAATCCTCTATTTTTCCTCTCTTTAACAACATTATATGCATTCTCGTCAGTTATGAGTCTGATGCCTTCCCAAAGGTCACAAGTGTAGATGTCAAATTCTGAAAAAGGAATTATACTCCCTGAATGGTCAAGGGAGGAAAAAAATTCCCAGATGCTTCTAGAGTGCAAAAGGTTTAAAGAACCTGCTTTTCTCAAGGGTAGTCTAGGGTGAGTAGTTGACATGTGTACAGCTACTTTGTAAACATCTAAGTTGAATAAGACAAATCCTACCTGAGAAATTTACCTTCAGAGAGCCCTCTCTGTTCTTAGTCTTGCTTCTGCTTTAAATTTCCCAGTCACTGTATCCTGATGGTGTTTTCTTTCTCTTGCAGCTTTCATCAGCCTTTATTTCTTTGTCCTTTCCAGCTCACCCTCCCCTCGGTTTTCTCTAGTCACTTGGCTGTTCTCAGGGAGCAGAAGTGGCCTTTTCTTCATGTTCTCCCCCTTTAGCTGGAAGGTACCCACTGACCTAAGTTATTATTTCTGCAGGCATCTGGCCCATTGTCAGCCATAGGAGAAGAGGAACAGCAAGATAGTTGGTAAAGTCAGACGGTATCACAGGTCTGGCGTGGTAAATTGTGATATAATCTGTGTAGCACCTACCTTTGCACACTCTTTTGAATTCTCTTTACCAACAAATCATGTGCTATTTTGATGTTTACCTGTCTTGTGTAAGAAAGTGTGTGGCTAAACCAGAGGCCAATTCAGACATCCTGGTGCAATATTTTCAAGGGGTATTACCTCACAGTAGGATCTGATGCATGGAATGTCTTTCAAATGACTGAATGTACATGGATGATTGGCAATGTGTCTTCTTGAGACATTTATTTGTCTGGGGTAATATTTTGTCCTGCTTGTGCCAGGGGTTTATCTGAAGGGAATTTTAAACTGTTCTCAGTGTGGTTTCTCACTGATCATGGCTTTTTGCTCTCATCTGTGATTAACTTTGACTGCAAATGTGCTCTAAACTGCAATCACAGATATCTGCCTTCATCACGGAGAGGAGAAAGAAGGGAGTTGCTCAAAGAGCTTTTCAGAGGGCAGCTAATAGCTTATGGGCCACTGGTGAGTAAGCAAACATACTGTCCCAAGATAAAATTCTTTGCTGAGGGGAATTTCTAGATTGCCATTTAAAGGTGCATCTCTCCCTTCAAGGTTTTCAAGAGTACAAGATTTTCCCCTCTGAATTGAAATCAGCCAGCTGCTTAGTGTTGTCAGAGACAGACGAGACCCCTGAGTTCTGCCTAAACGTATCCCTGCACTGCAAAGGAATTTTTAACAGGGCCTGTCCTGTTGTTTAGGTTACCTTTATGCTCAACAGTCCTGTGGATTATATATTTTGTCACTGTTACATGGAAATGATAAAATTACTTACTCTCTATTACAGTGTCATAAATTGCATCTTACTTTCATAAAAGTTTTTGAGAGTGAAGGGAATGCCTGCTTTGGAGATTATTAGTCATTCTTCTGGAAGTAGATGTTTGTATACTAAGAAATATTTTTTTCCCCCCCAAAAAATTAGCTAGCTATGATTTGAGTGGCTTCAGCAATTCAAGATGATTGCTGGACAGGTATGGTGACATGGTAGAGCCTGCCATTCAGCATAGTTGTATGCCAACTCTTCAATTAGGAACTTCTCTTCCCTTTTGTTAGCAAATCTTTAATATAGCAACATCAATGCCAGCAAACACTTTTGCTGCCTTACTTCAGCAACTTTTTTTCTATTTATTTTATTAAATAGCTAGTTACAAATTGCATGTACTTTTGTAACACCATAAAACTATCAGCTCTTCACTTCTTACTTTGAATTCATTATGAATTGCAATTTATGGAGCCTATTTATGTATACAGGATGTTTTGGAAATTAACAAAATAGATTGTGTCTCATTGTCAACCATTTCTACAATGACTTTTAAGCCACACACAAATACTTGCTTTAGATATACTTTTAAAATTTTTTTATTATTCTAAGATTCTTAGCAGTTACCTCTGGGACTACTCTTCAATTTTCCTCAGTATAGTAGCCCCATTTGAGATGTTCAAATTGGTATTCAATGTGTGGGTATTGACACCAAGGAAATCATTTGCACGTGAAAATTGGTGCTTCATCACCTTCTGCTTCAGCGTCAACTGCCATACTGTAGCAGGCTAAACAAGGAGTATATATTTGCACTTCATTATCTATTCCTCATTTTCCTTTCCAGTTGTAGCAATGTGGACTTTTATCTGATTATGTCGTGAAGATGTTTCCTTAATTGGTGACAGGTTGGTAATTTAGGCTTTAGAAGTACTTGGATACTCAGCTGCTGTTCACTGGAGTACACAAGCAAAATGCTGTATATGCTGAGGATAAGCATAATTTAAGGGCAAAATACATCAGAATGTTTATAATTTTTTATTTTAAATGGTTGTACATGACTATATTCCCATAGACATATGTAGTATTTCAGATGATAACTGTTTGTTACAAGTACTAGACATAGTATTAAAATGAGTACTGCAAACTTTATTCTCGGTTAGTCTTGTGATCATTGCATGCTTGGATGTGAGATTATGAGAAAGACTGAGATGTTAGATTAGACTTCTCATGGACATGACTTTTATCTTCTGTGTTCCTAGAAAAGAGTTAAGAATTCAGCAGACATTACATGCATTTTTTAAAGAAGTTTTGCATTGCTTTAATGAATGAAATAAAATCTTAGTAGGAGTCTGAGCTTTTTTAGTGTTATTAAAGTAACACTAATATATATTATCAGGCTTTTCAGCTAATTGGATTATGATAAATCACCACACCTTTAATATAATAGTAGCAATTTGATTGTACAGTAAATTTTAAATGTAAATCACCTACTGCTAATGTTTTGAAACTGTGTTCCATCAGAAGCTTTGCTGAATTACAGCTATCAACCAATTCATAATTGCTAATGAAGGTTAAATTAAGGTTTGGGTAAGCATGTTCAAAATCATTCTGCCCATGCTATCAGCTCTGCATTTTGTAGCTATATCACTCAATGGCTTAGAAAGTATCCTGTGAAGGTGAAGGAAATGGTTGGGTACTGGTAGCGATCTGGAATCTGGCTATCACAGCTTCAAACCACTCTTCTGTCTTCCAGTTTCTGAGATACCAGAAAACCATTGCTGTAAGTTCTGTACATTGCAAATGTTGTGTAAATAGCTTTGTGATCAGACTTTGGAAAGGCTTTGTGAATAAGGAAAGGCTTAATGGAAAATACAGGATTTACACAAGAAGGAATATTTCCTGGAAGTCTTGTGCTATGCTAAAAGCCTTTCTTTAGCCTGTTCTCATTTTTTTAAACTAATATTTGGAAGCTGCTCTTGGCTCCATGAGCTACTCTTCTATTCTGATTACTACATGTATTGTACTTGTTGTCTTGTTTGGACACTCTCAATCAAACAGCCATGTTTACATTTATTGATTAAAAGGAGAAATGGATCTTTAGATATTCTTTTAGATCTTTAGATCCAGCTGCCCTCAGGTATCACAGTGATCACCGAAACAATGCTTCTTCCAGCACTTAATTTAAGGAATTAATGTAGAACCTACTAGTTCCAGCTTACATGATATATATACCCCACCACTGGGAATCAGAAAACATATTTCTTCCTTTCTTTACTGGGTTCTCAAAGCAACTCACCTAAAACACTTGTGGTATATAACACCACACTTTAACCCCCAGGAATAGAGATGGAGTTGGTTAGCAGAGTAGATGCTCATGAAATTTTTAAATGTAACATTAAAAAGTGCATAAAATATTAGTGCCTGGGGTACTGTAACTTTGCATCATTTTGCTGTACTTCCATCTGTATACACTTATTTTTACAGCAACTGGCTGTGAGGAAACATTCAGAGACATCTGCAGTGCTAAAAGCACAGTGATAGCCCAGGAGACTCTTCCTTAAAATACAAAATATTTTCCCATAAATATTAATCCCTTGATAGTAAAGATTGCAAAACTATTTCCAGTTCAACAGCAGCTATTTGGGAAATGTATTTTGTCTTGTGGCAGAAAAAAATGAAAAAAAAATAGCAGGATAATATTGTTTATCTGTGTATCATAGAATGCCTTGGGCTGGAAAGGAATTTAAAGATATTTCAATTCCAGCTTGCATGCCGTGGGCAGGGACATATTAAACTACATCAGGCTGATCAGAGCTTCATCCAACTTAGCCTTGAACCCTTCCAAGGATGGGGCATCCACAACTTCTCTGGGCAACCTGTTCCACCACCCTCACAGTAAAGAATTTCTTCCTAATATTGATCTTCCTAATTTGATCTAAACTTTCTTTCAGTTTGAAGCCATTCCCCCTTGTACTGTCACTAGATGCTCTTGTAAATAGTCTCTCTCCATCCTTCCTGTAGGCTCCCTTTGGGTACTGAAGGCTGAAGTTAGGTCACCCTGAAGCCTTCTCTTTTCCAGTCTGAACAATCCTAATTCTCCCAGCACTTTCTCATAGGAAAGGTGTTCCATCCTTTAATCATCCTGGTTGTCCTCCTCTGGACCCACTCCAACAGCCCTGTGTCCTTCCTGTGCTCAGGACCCCAGAACTGGATGCAGCACTTCAGGTGGGATCTCACCAGAGCAGAGTAGAGAGGCAGAATCACCTCCTTTGCCCTGCTGGCCATGCTGATTTTGATGCAGCCCAGGACATGTTTGGCTTTCTGGGCTGCCAGAGCACATTGTTGGGTCATGTCCAGCCTCTCAAGCACCAGCACCCCAAGGCCTTCTCAGCATGGCTGCTCTTGAAGCAGTGCTGGCTGTCTCAAATCACCTTCCTGTCCTTTATGTGCTTTAGCACAACATTAACACATGTGCTAACGTGTTAGCACAACATTCATATGTTCCATGATTTTCCTAGGCACAGAGGTGAGGCTGACAGGTTGGTAGTTCCCAGGGTCCTCCTTTTTTATCCTTTTTTAAAGATAAGTAAAATGTTTCCCTTTTCCCTGGGACTTCACCTGGCTGCCATGACTTTTCAAATATCATGGAGAGTGGCTTGGCAACTGCATCAGCCAATTTCTTCAAGACTTGGAGATGCATCTCATCATGTCCATGTCACAACACATTGGTAGGGGGCATGATGTTTGTTGTAAATTCTTGTCAGGCTGAAGAAAAACACCAGTCCATATGTCAGGGGACTCCTATGCTCTTACTATACAATTGCCTTAACTCTGGCAACTAGCCCACTATTAGGTCTCAAGAATGTTGGCTAACAAGCCCTTACTTTTACAGTACTGTTCAATAACCTCCCAGCTCCCACAATAAATTTCTCAAAAGTGCTGGCTACCAAACCACAAAGCACACTGATTCTCAAAGGTGTTGGCTAACAAGTTACCAAATACTTCCACAGCTCCCCACTCCCACAACAAACTTAAGTATGAAGTACGGGATAGAATACAATAGCTGTGCTTTGCCCAGAAAAAGCAAGGGAGAAGAGAAATAAAGGGGGAAAAAAGAAAGAGAACAAATAATATCATCAGTCCTTAGATCCTGCGATGGATCTGAGGCAATAAGACAAAGCAAAAGAGAGGAAATATAGAAGACAGGGGAGGGGGACTGATCCACTTCCTTCTGTAGTTATCCTGGTTCATGCCTCTTATCCAAACTTTTTGGTACATGCCCAGCCAGCCCCTTTTGAACCCTCCAGGAAGTGAGTGGGAGGTTGGGACTCAGCCTGGACATGCTGAGCACAGGTCTCCAGGTGGAACTAGAAGTTGGCTCAGAACAGCACTGCCCCATCTCTGCAGAACCCTCTCTTCCAATCACAAAGTTTCTGTCACAACAGTCAGAATGTTTGGGACAAAACATGCTTGTGCCTGGTCCTCCACAGTCCCACAGTGTTATGTTCCCTGCACATTCAGGTTCTTCTGGTGGTCATAATTCTGATCTTTACTTACAGTGGGAGACACTTTGCTCCCCTGGTCACCATCTGGCTGTCCATCCACTCAAGAGCTGTGGGAAAAGAGTTTTCATCAAAGACCAAGGTGAAAACTCTGTTGAGTACCGCAGCTTTCTCCTCATCTGTTGTTACCAGTTCATCAGTGTTGTTTTCAGGGATGGGGGCATACACCTTCTTTGACTTTCCTTTTCAGGTTTTTTACTGATTTTAATTATGCTTTAATAGTATGACATTTGGAATAACCTTTAAAAAATATAATTTTTTACTTTTCTGAATAGTGGGTAACAGCTTTATTGTTGCTAATTTCAAAACTATAATTTAGTAATTTCCTTTCATTACTATGTTATTTAAGTATTTTCATTTCCTTCACATTACAAAAGAAGAGATAAAATATTTTACTGGATAGAGAAATGGGATTTACTATTTATTTTCACTCACTAAGGCAGTCACTATTAAACTTATTTCTCAAATTGATAGTTTTAGCTGTCTGATATTTGCATATTAATGCAATCAGTTCACTGTCCTACCCAGAAAGTTTTAGGAATTAAATAGTGTACACATTGGGAATTTGAGAGTTTTCTCTTATGATTTTCATTTTGTGAATAAAGACTGCATTGCTACCCGTATAAACTTCTGTCTAGCTAACATAAGTCAGAACAAAATATTAACTATTCTCAAACTTGTTTGTGTGATTTTGAGTGGTTTTGTCTTCCACTGTGTGGGTCTAGAACAAGCTGAGATGAATTATTTATTTATAGTGCAGATTTCTCAAATACCATCAAAACCCTTCTTGATTGTCTTTGTGGTAGAATGTAGGTCTAAAAGCAACAAATAATTTTAAATGCTGTACTTGGGAAGCCTGTGTTCTTCTGCTTTGAAAGGTTTTGATAATTCCTACTTATTTTCATGATTTTTAGTGTATGTCTTAAAGTCTTAAATGTCATCTATCTTTACATGCACGGCACATTGAATGGCTTCAAATAGTAATGCCCAATCTTCCTCTCCCCAACACCAGATTCAATATTTGACCTTTTGAGTAACTAACTTCTGTACGCTAATGTTTAGTTTTTTCTTCTGTATATGTGTATCTTTAAGATCATAGAGTCATGGAACAATTTAGGCTGGAAGGGAACTCCCGAGATCATCTAGTCCAACCCTACGCTCTAAGGTAAGTCAGATCAGGTTGCTAAGGGCCATGTGCATCAGGTTTTTAACACCTCCACAGAATGTGAATCCACAACCTCTCTGGCCCCTTTTCCAGTATTTGACCACAATCGAAGTTCTTTTTATTTTTTCCTTTGTACCTAATCATAATTCATAATTCTCTGTGTTCCAACTTCAGTCCTTTGCCTCTTATCCTGTTGTTGTGCAGCACCAGGATGAATCTGTTTCTGCCTTCTCACCAGGGATTTGTAAAAATCTTGGCTTGAGCCTTGTCTTAAGGTTGAAGAGACCCAGCTGTCTCAGCTTCTCCCTTTATCTCATGTATTACTGCCTTTGAACATCTTGGGGTCTTCTGCTGGATTTTCTCCAGTGTTCCAATACCTTTCTTGCAGTAGGAAGCACCAAAGTGAACACAGTTATTCAAATGTGGCCCCACAAGAGTTAAATAGAGAGGAAGAAATGCATCCTTACTCCTGCTGGCTGTAGTCATACTAATGCCGTTCCACATTTTTTGTGTTTGTTCATGTAGCTAACTAGCTGTAGCAGCTTTGGGCAATGCTGCAGATCTAACTCACACTAGCAGAGCAGTAAAAGACCAGCTATTTACAAGAAACAAAGTATTGAATCTAGTTTTATTGTCTGTGTGTGAGTAGTCTACTGTTAGGCACTATTTTTTTCATTAAGCTGTTGACTATGTTTAGTTTTTCAGTATAGGCTTTTACACGATCCTTTTAACCCTACAGACTACTCACAAACTACTTTATGAGACTGTTCTTGATTTGTTATTCACACTGGGATTGCTCAGCTAAGTCATGTAGTTTTAGTTTGTTTTGTAACTGGATGACTCCTAAACGTAACAAGAACTTCCTAGTTAGCAATATGAATAATTTTTCTTGAATACTAATGTGAAGTTTTGCATAAGCCTTCACAGCCACTTAATGTTTTCCATGATCTTTTGTACGTATCTGAGCACTCCTGGGAAACTGACTGCTGGTTGCAAATGGCTGAGCAGCATTTCTGCACTTTCTTAGGGGCTGGATGCAGCCAGGGTGGGACTGGAGTGATGCCTGTATGATGCCAGCAGCTGGCTTGTCATCCCACCTGGAAGATATGTCACACAGGCAGTGTGGATGGTGAGGATCCTGCTGTGGCTTCTTGTAAAATCTCTTCTGTGTCATCCTGAAGAGTGCTGAGGATGATCTTTTTAGTATTCCATTATTGCCTTACTTCCAAGTGGGAGTCTTTCTTCCCATTCAGCCTTCAGATCCCTAAGGCTCTCATCAGTCTAGATACTGTGTAATTTGGGTTATCGTGTACCTAATTATTATGCTGTTCTTTTCATCATTCTATTAATTTTCCTATACAGCATCAGTGAACTTACACTATGTAAAACAGAGAATTATTTTTTATTCTTTGAAAACTGAAATGTCTTATCTTTGAAGAGTGTGATTGATAATTCATATGGATCATGTGAATATTCTCTGATATATATTTGCATTGTCTACTTCCAAATATTTCTGGTAAATTATAACGCCATATAAAATAGTATATATCTATTATGATGGGCTCTTAGTTGCCATTTTAGCTTACTCTTCAGCTACAGCTGTGGAAAAAAGAATGAAAAGCTGCATGGAAATTACTTTAATGCACATATAAATGTATCTACTTTTGAACAACAAAAATAAATTCACAAATATATCCTGCAAACGAAAAAAAATTAAAATCATTCTTCTCAGCTGTACATTATTTAACCATAAGAGATGAAATCTTTATACCGAGTTACAATCTGTACTGACTTAAAAGATGACTTATTAAAGCCCTTTCCAAGATGTTTTTCTTAAAATTTATCTCTGTAAGTTGAATTTCTGGCATATTTTAGAATCAGGGCTTATTCTGACTGAAAAAATAAACTGGTGCAAATTTAGCATTAATAATAGTGCTGGTGAACTCTGCTTATTTAAAGCTTAGCTTTTTTTTTTTCTTGCTTTTTATAGATATGTGTGGTGTCTTGATTAAATTAGAAGTAAAAGCATCTCCTGGTATCCAGCCATGTGGCTTAATCCACTTCATAAACTAGTAAAGCTCAGTCTTAAAATTTGTGAAATGTTTTTTTCCTGTAGGTCCTGCTGGTGCTGTGGTTCAGAACCTTCTCTGTTGGGCAAGTTTGTGGGCACAGAAGCATTTTCGGTTGAACAATAAAAGAATTTATTAAACATACTACATTCCAGGCTGATGATTGTGAACAATTCTTAAATCATAGAATTACAGAATAGTTTGGGCTGGAAGGGATCTTTAAAGATCGTCTAGTCCAATCCACTTGCAGTGATCAGGGGCATTTTTGACAAGACCAGGTTGCTCAGAGACCCCTCCAGTCTCATCTTAAATGTTTCCAGGGTTAGGGCATCCACGACCTCTCTGGGCAAACTCTTCCAGTGTTTCAGCACCCTCCTGGTAAAAATCTTCTTCCTTATTCATATCTAGATCAACCTTTGTCCTATTACAACAGTCCCTGCTTAAAAGCAGTCATTTTCACATTTTCAGCATAATTATCACAACAAGGGTGTATTTCAAGTTAGTGCTAAAAAAATGCCATTCCAGATGAAGGTAAGGGAGTCTATATTGACTAGAAAGCTAGAAATATCACTTCACTTTTCTTTATTACAGAGAATAGGGTATGACCTTGCTCAGAAGAAATTTGCATTTTGTTGGGCATAGAACTGCAGAATCATAGAATAATTTGGGTTGGATGGGACCATAATCTAGTTCCAACCCCCCTGCCATGGCTGGAACCAGGCTGCTCAAAGCCCCATCCAGCCTAAACTTGAACACTTCCAGGGATGGGGCATCAATAACTTTCTTGGGCAACATGTTCCAGTGCCTCACCACTCTCACAGTAAAGAATTTATTGCATATATCCAACCTAAATTTCTCTTTTTTCGGTTTGAACACATTTTGCACCTGACCCTATCACTACAGTTCCTGACAAAAATTCCCTCGTTGTCTTCCCTGTTTTCCCCCTTCAGGTACTGGAAGGTTGCTGTGAGGTTTCCATTCAACCTTCTCTTCTCCAGGCTGAACAGCCCCAAATTTCTCCGCCTTTCTTCATAGGGGAGGTTCTGATGAATGGAGCCACTAAGGACTTCAGTAATAGCCAGGACATCAGTGAGGAACCACACTCTTTTCAACAAAATAAACCAAATACATCTTGAAAGAAAGCATCTGTATCTAATCCAAAGCCTTTAGATACCATAAATTAAACTTTATCACACAGAACTCATATAAAATGTTTTCTGAAGTGACTACTAAATACCACTAAAGTGTTTAAACATTGTCTAGTGGCTATTTTTCTGTTGCACCTGTGGTCAAATGGTTTGGTAAGAGGAATTTTCCCTCTTTCCCACCTGACACCTGTCCAACTCCCTTTCGTGTTTCACATGCTTCTAATAATGATGCTTTTCTGCTATTCTTGAAATATTCACACATTTGTCCCCTTCTTTTAAGTTCCAGATATTGTTCCTTCCAATTCCCTTCTGCAGGAAATTTCTTTTTCCCTTGCACTACCTGTCATCTCTCTTTTGACATGTCAGATTTAAAAAATAAAACCCCCATATTAAATCCTATAATGAGCAAGTAGAGCTCAAAACTAATTTTTCTAATGCACTGCTAGGAGATAGAGCTTTCACATTATCAGATGCAGTTTATAATAGAGTCTGAAATATTTGTTGAAGGATTTTCATCATTCCCTATGAAGAGAGAACTTTTGCAGTGTTCTACTTAGATGTTTCTTCCTGGCATCAAAAATAGCATTCAAACAGTAAATGAACTGATTAGGATACACATGAAAATGCATTCAGGTAGTAAGGCAGCAGTAATGTGAGTGAGAGAATGCTCTGAACCCTAAGGCTCCAAATAGGTATTATAAAACTCCATTTCTTTCACAGCAGACTTTCTGCAGGAGACACAAAATAGATTTTAAGGTACAGTGAGTGCTGTCTTTTGGATCAATGGGACTAAACAAAGCTACTTTGTTATTTTGTTTGTCCTTTAATCTTCAGCTGCTCATAGGGGGCAATCATTCTGGTGAATAACATTAACTTATCTACTCATGAGGTTTCCTTTGGCTTCCTAAGCAGATACTTCCTCTGCTTTTGGGTAACAGGGGTCAGTGACACATCATCCAAAGGAAAGGCAGCCATTAAATCATCAAAGTCTGATTAGAGTTACCATTACCTGGAAAACCTTCTCTTCTGGAAAGAAACGGCTCCTGAATAGCTCCCATGTTTCACTTCCCAAGAAGTCTACAGCCAAAGAGCAGCACTCATATCAAGAAGTCTTAGCCATACCTTCTCTCCCCCACTGACATGTATGTTAAAAAACGATATTTTATTCTTGGTATCATAACATTAGAAGACACCTTCTACCTATATTGTGAGGGAGGTATACTCTGCAGTGGACTCCTTCTCCCATCAAGCCAAGTGGGAGACTTACAGAAGTTTACCATAGCTGTCAACCTGGCATGCACCTGGATTTCCTTCCAAAGAAACTGGGAGCTGTGAAGGTATGATGTGCAACCAGACTTCTTATGCAACAACAGTATTGCCAGTGTGACCTGCTAGGGACCGGATGGTGACGGGCACTGCAACAACCTCTCATACATTCACCTTAGGTGGGGTTTGCTCACTTATTTTGATTTCATGCTGCACTTTAGTGAAGTATCCATCATAACATAAGGCAGAGATTGCTCAGGAGCTGCATGAATACATGCTCTGCCATGATATTTAGGCAGTTCTTGATACAGCTGGCGAGCTGGCTTAATACAGTTGGCGAGCGAATAGTCTCATTGGCCAGCAAAGAGTTCTGGAGAGCTGAGGAATATAAACTCCACTAGTATTTGACGTCCTCCTGAAATTAACTCACCCTCGGTATTATTTCATCTGTATGTAATAATTCACTAGTTAATTGGTATGATCAGCTCAGGCTCAATTTTAAAAAAAAAAATGCCCTCTTCCATTTTTGGTACCCCAGATTGGCACAGGGAATAGGGATCCATAAATAGTCTGAGTCAGATCAGGAACTGCTTTTAGACAGTACCAAGTATACCTTTTCATGTCTTTATCAGGAACGTTGCAGTAATCTCTCTGCCAAAACCAAATTCGTTATCTTTTTGCCAGCAGCAAAGCAGATATATCCATTGCCAACTAAAAGCCATTTTTTCAGATGTTAAGAAAGCTCTCATACAAAATACTGATAACATAGCAGGTGGGTGGTATCCATGAATAACTCCAGACTTAGACCTGTTATCATACAGAAATGTAGCTACCTCTCACGTTTAGTCAAGACTGTATTACTTCCTTCACTCAAGGTTTCTTTTAGGTACCTAGAAATTATGTTGTATCAAGAGTAGCTGAAATTCCTCGTCAGGTAGCTGATCCTTTCCTCTTTCATTTCATTGTTACCCCTCTTCTACTGCAATGGACAAATGCTGCAAGATCTTGTCCTGGTCTGCTGCTGGACTTCCATGCTGAAGAGGTGTTACATACTTTTCCCAAAACAATCTCTCATGATAATCAGGAATACAGTACATTGCATTTCTGTGGGTTAAGAAAAATAATTTTCAAACTACGAATCACTGTGGGCTAAAAAAGGTGTTTCAAATAGCACTGCATGCAAAGCACTGACAGAATTTGAATGGTAGACTCCTGAGCCTACATTTTTGGTTTGTTGTGAGAGGCTTCTGGTGTTTTATGTTGCAAAATGTTGTGGGATAAAGATGCACATCCTGCAAAATGCAATTCCCAGGTGAATAGGACTGGGATACTCATTTACTGCTATGAAAGCAATGATTTGAACTGAAGTCTGACCACTGGGGCTAGTTTCTTTGAGAATATCTGATCTCTTAGTCTTCTAACCACAGATTGTGTTGGGGCCACCTGAGCCTTAGGCTTGTAGCTCACTGTTTTGGGTATGACTTTTGGGTTTTTTTTGTATCATGTTTCTCCTTCTCTAACCTCTCCAAGTAGGCAGAGGTTAGAGAATGTTAAAGAGGTTATAGAATGAGAGGTTAGAGGTAGAGTTAATGTCTCAAAGCAGGCAGAAGAAAAGAAGTGAGTATGTTTGTGTATGTGTGAGTACACAAAGAGATTTTTTAAAATTTCTTTCTCTGTGAAGAACTCACAAAAAGAAACATAAGCATTTACATATTAGAATATTAAAATCTTTCTCCTGATAACCTGACTGATTTAGGACTAATAATGTTGGTTTAGATAACTGTGTGTAGAATAAACTTGACTCATTTCCTATTTCCACAGCACATACAGGGTACTACTGTCACATAAAAAAGGAGATTTTCTCAAATCCTTTGTGTTTGATTAGTCTTTGTGACCTTTAATTGCAAAGTGTGTAGCCAACATCTGCTTCTCACCCAGGAGCCATGCATTAACCTTAGCAGCAGACAACACGTGCTCTGTTTACTCCAGTGATTTTAACTTTTTGCGATCCAGGATTAATACCCAGCTTCTTATCATCTCACTATGTTAATATCAAAGGCTGTGCTCCCCTACCTATCGAAAATGTTATTAATTATTGACAAGAACCTACCAAAATCCAAATGTATGGGCTATTATATACACATTGAGAAGATTCCACTTGTTGGTTTTCAGTCTTACCTGGCTTATGGCCATAATGCCTTTGCAAATCAGCCACTTGAATTGGATTGAATTGAATTGTTTTTCAGGTAGGTTCCCCCTATCCCTCCTGAGTTTTTGTGGTAGACCTGGCTTCATGCACAGAGGAATTTGAAGTAGATAAGGAATCATTTTCCCCAAGTTTGTAATGACAGGGATCACCCTCTATATTTCCATTAATGTAAAGGGAATCAGGAGTCTGTATAAACATAATTTCAGCTCCAGAGTTTTCTGGTTTCCTTCAATATTTCTCCTGCAATTTTGCCAAATCTGTCAGAGACCAGGGAACAGAATGCACAGTAGTGCAGATCTCATTGTTACCCTCATCAGATTTGGACTCAGGGTTCTCTGAGCTCCCATCATCACCACTATCATACCAAATATCCCCGTCCCAAGCGTCAGGGTCTGCATAATGTACTGAGTTGCAGAGCCCCCTATCTGAAACAGGAGGTTGTTTCTTCAGCAACAGCTTTTCTCTGTGCTCAGCTGCAATGAGCAGAGCTTAAAGGTGGTCAACCTCAGTTTTAAGGTGCTTATTCCCAATTTTAAGATGATAATTTTCAATCATAAGTTTATCAACTTGTATTCCAAATTTTCTCCTTTATCTGTCTCAAAGGCTTATAATGGCTTGAACACCTCATTTTCTGATTTCAAAGCAGTATACTCTACATCAGAAATCCATTCAGAATCAGCTAAAAGGTATCACCGGGCTCCCTCCTCTGCAAGGATTTTAACAAGAGCCTGGCCGAGGTGTCTCCACTCTGCTCCACTCTACACTGAGTCCCCTTAGATTGTAGGGTGTGTGGGAAGTCAGACACACATTCAACAGTGTCATCCAGGGAGAAGTGACTGTGTTTCCCCCATAATTTCCTTACTGTTATCCACCTTTCTTTAATTTTACCCTCAGTCTTTTTCCCTGCTCTCCCTGACAACTGCTGTCACTGATTTCCTTTGATAGAACATGTTAACTGGTATTTTACAGTAAGCAAAATATTCCTGGTCCCAAAAAGCTTTTTCCAAATTCACTGTGAAATGCTGAAATTCAGCTGCTTAGGAAGCATGGGTTAGAAATCTTCACCAATTTCCAAAGTTCTTGTGGTATGGTAAACTTTGGTATATTTCTTTTTCTTTCTCTTCATCATTTTCTCTGTAGTAAAGGAAGCACTGCACTTTATGTTTCATTGTTGCTCATCTTTATCACTGGACAAAAGCACATAGTTGCACTTAAACCCCCTCCAAAACCTAAAGCACTACAAATATGTTCATGTGCACAAGAATAAAACCAAATGGCCTGAGAAATTTCAAACTGCAGCCACTTTAAATGGAACCAACATCTCAGCAGAGTTTAGAAAGCTGATTTCAGTTCTAGACAGTCTGGACAATCCAGTGGCTCCAGCAAGCTGTTCTGAGTCAGTGCAAGGTTTTAGTACTGACTACTAAAAATAAAGAATGAGAAACATGACTGTGAATCACTGTTTTGGGTGAAGCAATCTAGATTTAGCAAACCTAGGTAGTATGCCTGTAAACCCAGCTGATTGGGTAACAGCCAGGCTAACTCTGTCTGTATTATATTGTGGTTTGAAAAATCATGTTCACATAAGTATACCAAGTTTTGCATTTCTGGGTTTGTTTTGTTTTTGTTTTTTTTTTTTCTTCTCCATTGGGTTAGCATTTATTGTTTTGTTTCACCTTTCAAGTTGCATATTCCATCATCCTTTACCTTGGAATTGTTATCTGTTTTTTCATCCTAGCTGTTGGACTTATCCCTAGGAGTCTGAAATTGGTTAAAACCAAGTGGGGAAAACAAAGTGCCTGTGGCCTTAATGAAGAGCATGCTGGAAGGGTAAATTTCTTTTCCCCATAACTAGTCTTCACTCAAACTGAAAAAAAAACAAAACAAAAACAAAATCCCCAAACTATAAAGCTTCCATTACCAACATTAATTTTGCAGATATTCATCACTCGAGGCATTCGAGGCATTCAATGCATTCATTTGTTGAGAGAAACCTTGAACTGCAAAATGTGAAAAGCCTTGGAAAGAAAATCTAACAAAATAAAGATGAAGAATTTGTCTAACATTGTGACAGAATAGGAAAGGTCAGGTTTAAATTCAAAGATAAGGAAAAGAACAAACTTAACAGGTAGATGAGAGAGAGAAAAAAAAAGACAGATTTAAAATTAGGGGGAAAAATCATATTGAGTGCATGCCTAGAAAGCTCAGCAATCACAGAATAAGAATAATCCTCTAGTAGACTCAAGATACTGAGAATTCCTGCTTTCATCAAAATGATGGGCTTGTTAGTTGCTGTAGGCTGTGGCAAAATCTGCCAGCCACCAGAATAAGTGAATAATTGGAACCAAAAATTCTTCCTGAAGCTCTAATGCTTATCTAAATACTAAGTTAGTGAGGAAGATGTGGCTGTGTGTTGGAAGGGGTCTCTCTGAATATGGAACAGATGGGATCTTGTACTTTCCAAGAAGAATAACAATAGCTGCTGGACTGAACCCTCCTCTGGGGCCACATTCCTGCATGTTCTGCTTAAAAGTCTGATGTGCCAGTAGAAGTGAACACAGAGTTGTGTGTAAATTGCTGTGATTGCCTTCTGCTGTAGAATCTGATGCTGTATTCACTGCTGTGTCAGTGGTACTGTGGTACTGCTAAGAGTAATTCAAATCCCTGATGAAAAATTTGGTATGGCTATTTGGAAGTTGGGAGAAAAAGAAATCAGAATGCAAAGTCTTTGTGAGCAGAAAATACCCAAATCTCTATTTTTTTCCTCAAAAATAGCATTAATCCCAAATCCTGTATGCTGCAGTGGGCTTCATTTTGCTTTTCATTCTTTTTGTAGTGCAATGTTGATATTTCTGTCAATCCCAATGGTCATAATAGAGTAAAGGTTCCAGATGCTATGGTGAAGAAAGATGTGTCTGTTTGTCAGGACAAATTGCAGAGGGCACACACTTCCAGCTTTGGGTGTGTTGATGGAAAGCCATGACTTCTGCTTTTCAGTTTGTGTCTGAGGAAATAAAATAGAGTTGGGATTTAGAAACAGCTTATTGAACAATTATCTATCCTCATGCTTAATTCCAGCATTTGCAGCTGAACTTGTTTTATTCTTCACCTGTATAAGCAACTACCCAAATCACTTGTTATATGTTTTCATCTTCTTCTCTAGTAATTTTCTTCTCAATAGAAATAGGTGGTGCAGGTTGGACATGTCTGTAAATCAGAGTTGTCTACTGACAGAGCAAAAGAAAATGACCTGAGAAATTTTAAAGTGTGTTTCAGAGAGGTCTCCTCTGACTACAGAATAATATTTCAGTGTTTCTCTGACCTACTAAACACAGCTCAATCTGCTAACAGGAGGGATTGATTAGCTTGCACAAGCTAAAATGTCTTCCCACACACTACAGGAGTATATTGGAGATATAGTATATTGGAGTTCTGTAATTTGCTTAAACACAAAACTGTTTATAGGCATCTCTTTTAAACTCTTGCTTAGATAAGAGTGCAGTCTGGAAGCTGACCAGATGTTTTGCTTATCCTATTCTTTGGTATATTTAATGAAATCATATCTATTTTCAAATAATTGCTAAGTATTTTCTTTTCCAGTTATTAGAGGTTTCTTTACTTACCATATCTGACTCGAGGGGCAGCAAAGGTGAGGGAGAGTTTTGTGTTTTGTTTGAGGTTTTTTGTTTGTTCATTTTTGAGGGTTCTGTTGTTTGGTTTGGTTTTGTTGGGTTTTTTTAATATGACTTTTTTGCCTCATTGCTAAAAATCTGAAAGCATCAAATCACCCTGTGTTATACCAAAATCCTTGACGGCTGCAGTCCAGTAGCAGAGCTCCTGTCCTGTGTGGCAATGAAAGCCTTCACACCTTGTCACCTGCCATAATCCTAAACTCTGAGCTGTGTAGATGGGCACCTTACATGATGAAGAGGGAGCTCCAGCCAAGGGGGACATGCCTAAAATGATGAAGGAAGAAATACTAAGGAAAAGGTTAAAAGAATCAAGAACTGAGCTTTGCACAGTGATCACTCTGTACTGGGGTGATAGATAAGAAATCTTTCCATTAGGCATTCATACTTAAGTCAGTGTTGTGCTGCTCCACTTCAGTTTGGAGAACATGAGAGTGCCCAAGGTCAATCATAGAATAGCCAACAGCATAGTCTTTGGGCACTGTCCGGCAGTAGGAGGAGACTTGGGCACTCTTCACCCAGTCTTCATTGACTTTTTAGCTCCCTGAACCTTTTTGACATTCATTGACATGTTGCTGTTTGCTCATAGTAAGCAGCCACATCTCAAAATTCCAGCCAGCCTGTCTTGTTATCATAAATTGCAACCACATTTCTGTCACCTAACTTTTCCACTCAGTCTTCTCTTCACCATGTCTATCCTTATAAGTGATCCAGATTCCTAGCTTTGTTTCCCAGTATTTTTCTGAGCTCTGATGAAGTTGTGCCCTGCCTGTATCTAGCATTCCTTGATAAGAAAAGACTTTTTCATAGATTCAGTTACTCAAAGAGGATTTCCAAAAGGCAAAGATTATCTTTTTCCTAACTTATTTCTATTGATTAACACATGTAAACATAGAAAGTTAACAGCAGGCTGCTCGTTATTAGCATTACCCTCACATATAAGTCCATGGAAGATTTGTTGGACACTTGGGACCTTGCTGCTTGGAAAACTTCCCATCTTGGATTTTGAAGGTAGCCTGTGCACTTTCATATTTACATGTCCTACAGAAGGGAGACTAATAACGCTGAGACTATTTCCCAGAAGCTTGTTTGATGGAGATATCAGTGACCAGCTGAGCTCAACAGAGGTCAAGACCAGAGTTCACATTAGGAATTGGTGTCCTTAACTGCATTTCCATGCATGATATATTTGGATGATTCAGATTTAAACACAGAGTATTTAAAAATTGACCTAAAGCTCAAGAAATGCGTCGTATGTTCACACATACAAAGCATTCATCTCATTCAGAGGAAGATGTAGTTGTCTTACACAAATGTCTAAAGTTCAGGCAATCGTGTATTATGAAGCATTTCTAAATATTTTATTCCAGAGTTGTCTTTAGTTCCATTTTGCTTATGGGCAGTGTTACAGGTGGATTCAAGAGAGACCTGCTTGTAATATATACCAGCTAGATATGAGCTGGTTTTGCATCCGAAACTATGCAAACACATAGCTTGTCTTGCAGTGTTTTGGTTTATAATCTCAGCATTGCGTTCAGATAGAGTGTGCTATCATTTCCTGAAAGGTCTGTGTAGATGTGCTGAAAATATGAAAGCTACAATGGAACTTTGGATCTTTGCAGTGAGAACTTCTACATTTATTCAAATTAAAAGTCTTTGAGAGAGGATAGAAGGGATAGACACCATAGTACACAAATGTGCTAATGATGAGAGTGCTTTGTATGTTGAGTTTTGAATCTAGTTCTCCATATTCTGGAGTAGTACTCTTACAGGCCAATATATGCACAGGCCAATATACGTACAAGTTGTGCCTTTCATTGTCCTTTACACTGGATGTTAGGAAAACTGTTTGTCAGCTCTGCAGGTTTTGAAATAGGAGAGTAAGATTATTCTCTTTCTTGGTTTCTACTGAAATACATCAGGTTTATTCCTAAAGTGGAAGTAAAATTAGACAAAGGACTTAATAGTCAGAGTTCAAATGCTAATTCTGATTCACGGTTTTTGGGATCCTCCTTCTTAAGTTTGTGTTAACATAGGACTCAGCCTGATTTTTGAACTCAAACTCCATATCCTGATCATCTGTCTTGTCTTTGTCTTGGATTTTGCACTTCTACTCACTCTAAATTAAGTCTGTTGTCAACCATCTCTCACACAGGCAAGGAGACTGGTTCCAATTTTAGTGGTGCTCCGAAAGAATTTGAGATGCCACTGATGTTCTTGAAGGGAGAGAGGAAGACATAGGATAAGTTAAACTGTAATAAATAAATAAATATTCCCTGTTCCCCTTTTTAGTAGTTAATTACTGAGGAGGTTAAACTCTTATGCTTTTAACATTTAATCTCATAACTCAATTATACTTTCATTCTATTGTCTAGAGGTCTTCAGCCCTCTGGTATTCTGTGATCCATAATAATTACAAAGGTGGGGATGAAGAAGGAGGCCAAAAGGTTTACCAGACCAAACTACTTTGCAGTGTTTCTTTCACAGGCTGTAGTTGCTATTTATCAAATGTCTGTATGTTAAATTCCTGCTGGTGTGAAAGATCAAAAGTCAGAAGTTGTAGGGGACTGATTACTTTTTGGGCCGGAGAACCCTGTAAGAGAGCAACACATTAACAGGAAAAAGACAAAAGATAGGAAAATTTTCATCTTATAGAAAAAGGAAGCAAAAGATCTGCTCACCAGAAGTGATGGAGCAGAATACAAAAAATTAAAAATATTTTTTTTATTCTCATTTAAAGGTGTGAGAAACATCAGAAGAGCAGCTGAGTGGAAAGATATCCACAATTATCCTCAGTAAGCTTACCAGAGTACTTGTAAAAGAGACATTTTAAAAATCCTTCTCCATCATCTCCTTTTATTAACTTAACAAGTGAACCAGAATTATCTTCAGCCATTTTAATTATTTCGTTAGGAGTTCTGTAATTGTTTTAACACAGAAGAGAGAGAGAAACAAATAATAGATTTTATGTAAATACTGGTTGCTAATGATGCTATCAAGAGTCTGAAAAGCAGGAAATGGGAGGAGTTGATAAACAAGAGAGGTTAATTGAAAGTACTGTGCAAAGATGGCTTCACACATGGCTCCTGGGTGAGGAGCCTGTTGTGTTCCTGCAGTTTATCCAGGCAATGAATATACCTTAATGTTTGATTAAAGTCTAGTGTACTGCAATCAGATGTGACAAATTATGAGCCTAAGATAAGGTGAGGAAGTACACCAAAGATTTCTATCAACTGGTATCAATTAAACTCATGGCCAAGAAAAACATACCTGCAGACCTAAGCAGCACCCTTTGTGTTAATTAGGGGGTATCAAGACTTTCTTCACTGTCAGATACAGGAGGTCGGTGGTGTACCTTGTCTTGCTCTTCTTCCATAAGAGCTCCTTCAAGCCCCACCCTACTACCACATTTTATCATTTTCTGCATATATTTTTTCACTTCATATGAATGTGGCTCATCAGTTGTTCTGAGATTCTCTGGGACCACAAACGAGAACAAGTGTGGAGAAGAAGAGCATCTCAATAGAGAAACTGGGAAATCTTACCAAGACACATATGTTTAGAAACATAGACAGTCTCTAGAGCGAGAAATAAAACCACAGAGTTAGAGAATACTTCAGAGATTAGTGACATGCTGTATAAAAGCTGAAGTAGTATTTGGGAATTGCTATGTGTTGTACTTCACTGGTAATAAATGCACAAAATTACCCAGAACTACTAAATTTCATACTCTGAAACAGGGCTTTTTTACCTACCAAAAATAAGGTTTTTGTAAATATTAATATGGAGGTCAAAATGTGAGAAATGAGGAAGTGAAAGAGATTGAAAGGGTTCTGTTCCTAGACAGATATTTCTGTATTGATGGAGAGAAGCTTACTGAAACCTAGCTTCTGCAGAGCACATGGATTTAACTGGAAGTTAAAATGGAAAGTTTTTTTTCTGATTCATAAAATTGGTAATATATAAATAAAAAAAAAAGACAGTTGAGATAGCTTGGACTGAGACTACCCCAATTGCTGCTCCAGTGGGACTGGTTATTTTCACATATCAGGTGTCAGTAACACATGTTAGCATGAACCCTGAAGGAATGGAATGAATGGCCAGCTCTGAAAAGTATGGAGTTAAAGCAGAATATATTAAGGGACAGAGAAGCTTCAGTGCAAATCCTACATGAATAAAATGGGTACGGTAGAGTATGTATTTATCTGTACATTGAATAAAGTATTATCTAAATAACTGCCATGTCTGCTAATTAGAAATAACTCAACTGAGTCTGAGTAAATTCATAATGGAATTAGGTAAGTAGAAGAGCCCTTGTTGAAAAATGTAGAGGCTGAATTTCTAGAAAAAGTCATGCTGTTATCAGAAACAGAAAGATGAAAAAAACAGTGTCTGTGCTTGGGTGATTTTCTTTTTTCACTTTCTCTTGGCTGTCCAGGATTTCCTTGTAAGTGGACTCAGCAGGTTCTGTTAGTCCAAGATGTCTTGAAAAATAGTCTAAACAAAAGCTTCATACTATTTTCTGTATCAGATTAGTATAATTTTCTCCATGATTATTTTTGGTCATTCCAACATCCTTGCTGTGTTTTTAAGTGAGGAAAGATGGATAGAGTGACTTGAAGCAGAGAAGTTGGTGGTATCTGGTTTTGCTGCTTTGTAAATCTGATTCATGTTCACACAAACATCAGTCTGAAATTAGATGGTCAAATAGCATTAATGTAATTTTTCTCTAGCTTATATCTGATTTCTAGGAATTAATTGAACTTCCAGAACAGATTCTGCTAATGCATATGAACAGCATTCCCAGGGAAAGTTTAGCCTATTTGCCTCAACAAACTGCTGGGTTCTTTATCCAAAGCAGTGCACAGTTGGGTCCTGCTATTTAGCAGGATGATGATGGCTGGTGTTTTCAGCTCACCTGATTGCCTTTCCTCTGAAACAGGCTAGAAATAATCTTGCAGTTGGTCACAATGGAGAAGGGGTGTGAAGAGCTGCTCTTTACCAAATCCAAAGTGTCTCACCTCACGTTTCTTGTGTTGCATGTTAACCTTCTTGCCCACCACTTGGTATCCACTGTTTGTACTTTCCTCCAACAGCTGTGATCCTTTCTCAGTGTTGTGTCACAGGAGATGTGTCACAGCCTGCAGGCTACGACAGAAGCAGGCCCAGCTTAGGGCATTGTCAGTAGATGACTGGTGACATGAGAATGTCACCTAAACCCACCCAACTATAGAGGGTCTTCCCCAAGCCCAATTTTACTTGCTTGATAACATGGGCTTTGAGGCTATGTGAACAGTGACACTTAGTGGCAACTGCCAGAACTATACCTTCAGGAGAACAGGCTGTTTGATACAAGAAGTAATAGTTGTAATATATCTAATTGTCTGAAATATCTAATTAATCAGAAAGGTCAGCAGTATCCATTCAGATTGGCTTCCATTAGATTAATTTATGTGCCAGTTAAACTCTGTCACAAATGGGGAAAAATGAAGGAAAAGAGAACATTGACATCTGAGTCTGAGTAATATTAATTGGTAGATAGGTGATGGTGTTTGCCTGTGTAAATTCTGTTCTCTCTATATTGTAAATTAAAATTATTTGGTCTTGGTATGTAAAAAATCCTTCAGGTCTGGTACAGAGACCATGTTCAATTACTTCTAAATCTTTGTCTGTTCTGTCTGCCCTTTCCAGGGGGGCAGACAGAAAAGATAACAGTTGGACTAACCTGCTTTTAGGAAATGGAAGAATGAACTTCCCACATGCAATCTTCCATTATTCATTCTTCTGAATGTATTGCCTCTTGTATTTTTTTAAATTTATCTTCTTTATTTTATTCCTATTGACTCTTGCTTAATGTTGCTGTTTTCCTGCGTGTCTTAGTGCCACAGCTGAACAATTGCTGTCCTTTCTTAAGAAAACTGCTCACTAAAATTGATGCCAGTGACTTATTTCCGAAAAGGGGTCCAGCCAGCTACCTGTGGTTGTAATTTCTACTTGCATAATGGAAAGATCCTCATTGTTGAGTTCAGATCAGCTACAGAAAGTGGGGAATTACCTTGGACATTACATTGGATGCAATGTGAACTGTGCTGTCACAGGCACTACAAAGTGTTGTGTCTTGCTACATGGCTTCATGGACACTTGATAGCCTGAAGGGTATCATGAAGTGATGAACAAGATGAGTGAGGACAAGATAGAGACCTTCCATTTTGCTGGCTGCCTATATCCATTATTATTTTTGGTCTCTGCCATGGGTGAAGTAGAGTGCAAAACATCCCAGAGAGGATCTGGGTACTGGGAATTATTCAAAAACCAGCAATATTATATTTGTTTATCTCATGCAATCTCTTGCACTCCCCTCAGTGCTGTATTCCACAAGTCTCAGCTTCCCTTCCTAGCAGAGAGATGGCTGCTGCTCTGGGAAGGTGGGACAGAAAGTTGTATCAGTTCCTGCTGTGCAGCTGCCCAGCTGTTCATGTCCTGTCTCAGCTGCTGGTGACCAGGTCCCTGGGAATCTCTGCCATTTGTTCCATGCACCTCCCTGATCTCCAGGATCCTCCTTCTTCAGAATCTTTCCTCCACCGACCGAGAAGGTTCACCTTTTACCGGCTGGCCCCCAATTTTCCCAGAATCAGAAGGTATGGTCAGCCTTGTAACTGGCAGTACTGTCTCATTAATTGGAGGATTCAGGATACATCACTTCTGTTCAGACCCGGTGATCTGAATCCCAAAATCATGGGGACTCATTCACATTTCATTATCCTGAAGATTCAGATATGGTTGGAGAAAATGCTTACATAGGACCTGAAGAAGGCCAGTCAAATCTTATATTGGGTGCTTGAATTTTATGATTTGTAGTGATCCTAACAAGAAATAGCTAATTTATACAAATCATTCATTACCCAAGTAGATGTTTCTACAACTAGAACCCCAAATAATACCTTTAATAGCACAGGCAAGGAATACTGCACTGTAGGAGGCAGGATAATAATGTTGTTTCATAGTCTTGCTTTACTAAAAAAATAGACCTCTGAATTCAAAGTAGAAACATTATAAAGAGAAACATTATAAATTGAGCTAATCTTCTTTTTTGAAAATCTTCTAGTATCTCTCATGAAAACCACAACATGGACATGTTTCTGACTCCTTTGAAACTCACTGGCTACTTTGAAAAAACTGTAGCTTATAAATAAAATTAATTGTTACTTCAAAGGAATAACAGTTAAAACAGCAGAGCTAATTAAATGAATTTTGAAGGAACAGTGTTTTGTGGAGTTGCATGTTTTTGTTGTAGTCACAAATGATAAATTTATTCAGAAATTGATATCAAAGGAAACTAGAAAACAAGTTGTGAGCTATGTAGAAGTGTTGCTGCTGTTCCCTTTAAAGAAAACACATTTAATTTCTTTCTTCTGAAGCCAGCATCAATTATAGTTGTGTCTAGCTTGTATCTGATAACCTCATATTGTAGAACTATTATATGGACTGGAAAGGGCCTCTGGAAGTCACCAGATTCAACCCACCATTAAAAGTGAGGACACCTTGCATCAGGTGGTTCAAACTGTTGTCCACTAAAATCTTTAATATCTCCAGTAACCTCTCTTTTCAGGCTTTTCCAGTGCTTGACAGTCATGTTTTTTCCAACATCTAACCAGAAACTTCCTTGCTGTAACTTGTACCTCTTTTTTCTTGTCCTCCCACTGTAGTCCCCTGAGAAGGACCGGGCTTCATTTTGTCTAGACCCTGCCAATTGCTGAAGACATTTAAACAATCGTTTTTACCTAAAGAAAATCTTTCCATCAATAAAAACAGAAGTGAAAATATTTCTGCTGGTTTTCTATGAGACCATTTTCTTTTTTGATGCCTCTGGACAAAAAAAAAAAAAGCATTCTTCTTTTTTGTGTGTGTTGGGTAATCCCAGTGACTGGAGGGAGACCTCATTGCAGTCTACAATTTCCTCACTACAGAGAAGTGCAGGAGCAGGCACTGATCTCTGTAGTGACTGGAGACAGGACCCAAGGGAATGGCCTGAAGCTGTGTCAGGGGAGGTTTAGCTTGGATATTAGGAAAAGGTTCTTCACCCAGAGGGTGGTTGGGCACAGGAACAGGCTCCCCAGGGCAGTGGTCACAGCACCAAGCCTGTCTGAGTTCAAGAAGTGTTTGGACAACACTCTCAGGCACATGGTGTGACTCTTGGGGTGTCCGGAGTGGGGTCAGGCATTGGACTCAATGATCCTCATGGGTCCCTTCCAACTCAGCACATTCTATGATTCTATGGGTGAGAAAGGAAGAAAATTAACACAAATCCTGAAACAAAAATAAGCTTCTGAACCTGTAGACTGTGTGAAAGAGTACAAAATTGGAAATAAAAATCCATATTTGAAAGAAGAGGTTAAATGCAAATATTTTCATCCTGAACAGTAAGTTTCAATTTCAGAATATTTCTAAAAATACTCAGACTTGGAAAGGTTAGAATTGTAATAATATGAAAATCTTTCTTATATTTATTTTTCTCTTGATGCTGCATATATTTTAACAGAAGATTGGGTACAGTTAAGTGATTCATCATTTCCCATTCTTTTGATGTTGAGGTCTTTAACAAGTGCAGATTCTTGATACATTTTATAAGGCAAAATCAGACAGACAGTATGTTTTGAGTTTCTGACCATGA
The DNA here is from genome assembly GCF_041296385.1 of Aphelocoma coerulescens. Lineage (NCBI taxonomy): Eukaryota > Metazoa > Chordata > Aves > Passeriformes > Corvidae > Aphelocoma > Aphelocoma coerulescens. The sequence goes on from NC_091013.1 coordinate 33,129,261, forward strand.
AAGGATGAGCATTAGATTCCTGTTGTTCAACAAAACAGCACTACTTTTCAGCTTTGAATCCAAGTATGTGTGTTTTCTCTGTTCAGTATTTTGCTGAACACCACATCGCTTTCACTTCCAGGTATTCCAGTAATTGTACTTTCCGAGTGAGGCACCCTGGCTTGATGTTATTTGCTGTTATGATCCCTGATTATGATGGAAGTATTTCCACATCATACCGTTGCCCCCTGGTCAAACACACTTTCAGTTGGAGGGAGCTGTGCCATCCTTTGCCCGTTGTTTGCTACTGTCCTCTTTGATTGAGTTCAACCTGTTGATGTCCTGATTGCCAAAGGCTTATCATTTGATTTTGAAAAGCCTCCTCCTCGGTGAACGCCTAGGGGTATTTTCAGCTCTATTTAGATTTGTGCATTACAGTTTTAAATTGCTACTTTGGGCTCTATTAAAACAAATTTCAGAAAGAAAATGTCAGCTTGCAGAAAGAGGTAATTGAAAATAGCACTGCTTAGGAACAAACATGGTTTTCCTGCAGATTTCCTTAGCCTTTGTTTAAAAGCGCAGCATTAGTATTATGCTAGTGGGGATTTTTTTATTTGGTACAAGTGCTAATCATGATAAAATGTCATTGGTTTGGGTAACATATTCATTTTTTAACACATTCATTTGTGCAAGAACAAATGATCTGTAAGAGCTGTGGTGCACCCAAGTAGGAAATCCCAAGTTGTAGTCCATTAACTACAGGAGTCCAGTTCCCATTAGTTTATGAATGTTTGTTATAATTTTTCAGCATAAAATACTTAATTAATGCCATGCACATTTAGCTTTTAGTAGTCTAGTGTTGTCTATGAGTGGTAAAAGACTCTATATTCAGCATCTTATAATCATAAAATATTTTTGTTCTGGAGTAACAGCAATAATCTTTCAACTCTGGCCAGCTGTATAGACTGCATAGCTAGTATCTTGATATCTTGTGCCTTCTAAAATCATTTATACCACTTGAAATAATTATGCATACTTTTACTAACTTAGCCTCACTTTTCTTTTTTTCCCACTTGTGTAAATTGCATACCAAGTCATTTATTTAGCTTCAGTGGGAGCAGTAGAAGGTCATAGAGGGAGCTTGGAGCATTGACTGTGAAACTGTAAATGAAATTTTCTTTAGAAAATTCTTTAGTGAAGCACTGCTACTTTCAGGTTCAAACATTATTTAAAAAAATATTCCAAAATATTTTTTAAAAAATCCATTAGCACCAAATTGGTATGTTTCATCACTAATTTTTTCCTGGAGCTAAGAAGGCTCTGTAGTTCTCAGGATAGCGTTTTTAAATTCTGCATGTGTTATTGACACAATATTGGCAGTGAATAAAGAACAGATTTCTATGGAATTTCAGGAGACCATTTAATTTCTTGTATGGATGGATTCAGGTCTACCATAAAGCACTTCTATTTCCGCTGTTGATATCACCGTGTCCCACAGCTGTAGGGAGGAGGAGGAGAGAAGATCCAGCAGGCAGGAATTGTGCAGCAAGATTGATTTATTTAATTATTTTACAAACTCTTTTATAGACTTTTTCTTCATAGTCTAATTGGACAAAGGATCAGCCACCCCTTGGGGGTGATTGGCTAAAATCTTAAAATATCCATTGTCAAAATATTTTTCTACTGTACTATAAACATAGTTCTACAAGGTCGCAGGTGTTCTTATTTTACAGAACTTCTGCTGTTATCGTCCATGAGAGAGAAAAGTATCCCACGGTTTAGAAGAAGCAGGAAAATTCCTTGCTAACAGCATTTTTGTATCCACACACTGCAGCTGCTTTTGTCACTCTTCTATATATCGACCAGTGCAATGCAGTTTTCTGTATTATATAAAATAACACTACTGCATGATTTCACAACCTAATCTCTTCTTTTCTCCTGGTCAAGTCAACTCTGACTTTTTCACTCAGTGCATATGTATGTGGAAGCAGCAACTTTGGCAGCAAGTGGTCTGTACTATTGCCTTGTGTTGTATTAGTCCTCTAGGACATGAGAATTCTATGTAAAGGAAAACCTGTAAAATAAAAAAAAAAAACAACCAACCAAAAAGCATAATTAAGTTGTAAGTGCTGTAGATTCTCTCAGGAATACTTAAAGAAGATTGAGGGACTTTTATTGACCTAAGCATTTTGGAAACCAAAGTCAAACTGAATACATCAGCCTGTGGCATTAAACGGATCAGCTCTGAAGTCTCTTGATAATATTACCCAGGACTGTCTGTTGGAAGGAGGCAAGAACATTCCCTGCTGTTCATCATCTCCTTCTTATTGCCTTAGACATTTTTTGATGCTTGTTTAGTGTTAGAGTAGCTCTACATTTGTTGAACTTCTTGGTCTGAAAAGACAAACTGTTGGTATAAAAAATGGGGAGGCTGGTCTTTGGAAGTCTGAGTTATTGAAATTCTGTTCACTTCCAATCAGTCTTCATTCATTCACAGATGTCTCCCAAAGAAGGTAAATACGCCTTTTCAGTGAGTGTCTCCTTGACAAATGCTTTTGGAATAAAATCCTTGCAGCACAGAGCTGCCTACATATCCACATGGGATCTGTGTGTTCTGTTATGCAGTGGGCTGGGAGGGGATCTGTGCATGGAACAACAGCTACATTCAGGGTGTGTTTGATGTGGGGATTTGCCCCCCAGTTGTTCCCATGCAAAGCCAATGCCTAGGTTAGAACTTTGACTCCCTCAGCAGGGCTGGGATTGCGCAGCCTGTGGCTCTCGGGTTCTGGGTGTAGAGCACCTGTGGGTTATGGTCTGCTGGGCTTTGCTGCAGAGTGAGTCAATAGCACTTGCTTGAGCAGGCAGAGCTTGGAGGCCATTGAAGAAGTGATGGTGTGTTGCCTTTGGGCTGTGACAGTCAGCCTTCCCGAGGGACCACGCAGGTGGCACACCAGAGCTGTAGTGCAAACTCTCCTGGCACCCCTGCCTGCTCTCACACCTTCCTCCTGACCATTCAACCATTCACTGTGTTATGTCTGAGAGAGCTGCAGCATCAGGAGCGGCCAACAAGGTGCTCAGATCTGTGTGTAAATGATTCAAAATGCCTCCTTCACAAAATAGACAAGCTTTCCTGCAAGGAGAAATGGTGTCTGTGTTCACATTATAGGTGGTATGGAATACCCAAACTGTGGGATTGTTCTAAAGTCTTCGTATACTGAGAGAAAATTGTTTTAGAAGCCAGAAATATATTTATAATGTATACCTATAGATTCTAGCACAATTGGGGCACAAAATGGTGGGGGTCAAGTGGCTTGGAGCATCTAGATTTTACTATACTATGCATAGCAATATCATATTTTAAGATGTGACTTCCTCAGTTTTATTCTTCTCCTAAGCTATTACTCATCTTGACTACATTTGTATATTATGCATGAGGACAAACTTGAGCTTTGTGGAAGGAAGATTATCTTGGGAATTCCCATGTCCCCAAGTGCATGTTATTTAACGTGTTTAGAAAACATCAGCTTCAATCTAAAAGGATTTTGTCTTGGTTTTTGTTTGTGGTGTCTGTTACTTGGGACACACACAAGCACAGTCACACATGAGTATACCAGCACAACAACCTGCAGGGGGAAAAGGGAAAATTCCAGACTGAAATAAAGGTAATGGAAGCTTTTTTTTGAAAGTAGTATTGTGAAATACAAAAGTGGTTAAAGAGGAGCAAGAGGAAAATATTTAAATATAACTACATCCATTTCTACCACCTAATAAAGCACATTTTCTTTGCTTTCCCTAGTGGGAAAATAGAGGACAACTTCCTTAAGCACTAGTTTCTATAGTGACAGTGTCCTCAAAATCATCTTTATGCACTCAAAAATAGCTTGATATTACAGTGTAGAAATGGAGCTTAGTCAGAGTTTTCTGTCTTCTAGAAAACAGTTAATGATCTGAAGAGCAGGAATTTGAATTGCATGGAACATTAAATTCTTCTAGTTTAGTAACTGAACTCTTGTTTGCTTCTGCTGATGAAGTGGGAGATGGCAAATGCCATCCTCCTCAGCCTCATATCCCATCTGAGGTCCATGGTGTCTATTGTGCTTTTGTGCTTGAGCCCACAGGTGCTACATCTACCCATTCCTTAATTTTTCCTTGGTCTAGGTGCAGCTGATCTTTCTGGTTTCCCTTGTGGTCTGTGGCATCTCTTCTCAGCTCAGACACTTGTGAGCTGGACATGGCTCTGGGGTGGACAGGTTGTGGCACAGCTCCCTTCTGAGCCCACAAATCTGCCTTCATCACTACATACAAAACCACAGCCCTCTGTCCTCTTCTACCCTCACAATACCCTTTTATTCAAACAGCATCTCCTGCTCATCATCACCCCTTTCTTCTGCCTCTCTGCAGTCATTTTCTCTTTCTCAGCTGCTCCCACAACCAAACCACCAGTGAAAGCATGTCCCTTTTCTTACACTCTTGCCCTGAAATTCCTCTTGTTTCTTTCAGCCCCTGCTCTGCATACTCTGCTATCCTCTTTGGGAACTTTTCAAACATCTACCACTCTCCTGTGTCCAGATAAGGACCAAAGTGCTGGTTTTTTTGGTCTGAATGGAGAGTTCATCCAAACCCTAAATATTTCAGTTAACTTCTGTTTTTCATTACCTATGGCCTCATCTTTCAGACCGAGTGGGCAGTAAATTACAAAGGACTTAGGTAGTTCATGGCTGATTCATTACACACTGAGGCATAAAATACTGAGTCATTTTACATAATTAACAGAACTCCTAAATTCATGCAAGCAGGTTCTTCAGCCAGTCACAGCTGATTATCCTTCAGTTACTGATGAATATTAGCACTAAAAAAAAAAGATCAGCATCTTCCCAGGATTGCACTTACAGGTGAACCTGTCTGTCATGATGCAGCCATTCAACAGTGTGCTTATTTAGCTACTCAACTGATTATGCACTTGGAGCTGCAAGAAGTTGTTAGAGAAAGACTGCTACTTTTGCACGAGTTTAATTAAAGTGATTGATACATTGCCTTTTATGTGTATCTATTATGTGCAGCTATTTTAATGTCCTCTTGCACATCAGGACTCATTACTCTTCACGGTTTCTGTTACTTGTTTTGCAAACATGCAAATAAAGAAATAATTATGACTAATAGAGCTCACCCATGAGAGATGAGGGGGAGAAATGATCATCAAGTTGTTGTGTTCCTGGAAAATCAGAGAGATATGTTTGAGTTGTGAAAGCATCTAAAGTAAAATATGCCCTTGGCTCAAAATTTCTGACATGCCACCAGCTGTTCCGGGCAAAGAGATCTTTAAGGTGCAACCATTCCTGATAGGTCTGTCCTCCAGGCTGTCCTCTGTGGCTGGAGCCTGCAAGTGCTTTTGCAGCCCTGCTGAGGAGCCAGGAGTGATGCTTCCTCCCTGTGCCCCTCTGCTCCATGTTCAGAGCTGCTCCTGGAGGCCGTGAACCCTCTCAAGGAGCAGCTGCTGGCAGCTGTGCCTGGGCCTTACTAAAGCTGTTCCTCCCTCCTCTCTGGCAGTGCTGCAGATGGTCTCGCAGGACTGTATTGAGGAATATAATTCCTGAGTGAAAATTAAAAAAAAAAAAAAATCAATCACTCTGATAAATGCCTTGCTTGTGCTGTTTTGAAAGAGTTGTTTTATTTCCAGCGAAGCTTCTGCAGGAGGCTTCCCTGCAGGATGAGGCTTCCCTGCATTTTGCCAAGTGCCAGTCCCCAGGGTTGCCTTCCCTTCCTGCTGTCAGTCAGTGCCAGCCTGGTGCTGTTCACAAGGACTGCATGTACTACTACATTGTCACTTGACTCATGGCATTTGCTGAGGGAGCCACTTCAATGTACAGAAGGCAATGTAATAAATTCTGATATTGAAGAAAATATACATAAAATAAATCCTCTTGATCCTACAAATTAGCATGATGTGTAACCACTTGCATTCAAACCTAAATATTGGATAAATACTTACTAATTTACAAAGTAATGTTTACTCTGAAGACAGATAAGACTATTTCAGGTGGTCTACTCATGTAGTTTCTATCGAGCTTTGTCAACTTACTTAAGCCTTTTAGAAGTGTTGAACTTTAAAGTCTGCACTGGTGCTTAGTATTATATTGGCATATCTTCAAATAAAAGATAAGTCAGTAGGATAAAAATAAACCAGACTGCTTTCTTGCTTGAATATTGCAATCCACGTTATAATGTTATTCCCTTTTCTCTGTTAGAGTTCTGAATTATCAATGGCCCCAAGGCTTTTTTATTCATTAAAATAATTTGTTTTACCTTTCTATTCTACTAAGGCCAGCAAATTTAAAAGTCCTATAATTTTGCCTAAATGAAAACATATATTATGCAGTGGGGAAAAAGATGCATATGTGATTAGTCTATGATTATCTTGCTGTTAAAATAAATCTAAACAAATGGGATTTTTATTGTTCCAGTGTAGACTATCTGAACGTTAAATTATTCTAAATTGGTCATAAGCCACAACCCATTCAAGTTTTTTCAGAGAGTATAGGCAAAAGTGTAGCTTTTATTATTTTTAAATATAGTTAGTTTTTTCATTCTTGATGGCTTTTCTGGTTATAGGCAATAAATGTAGCTGTATATTACTACTTTGTGTAACTGATACGTCTCCATGATATACTTTAAAGCACCAATGATATGACTTGATTTGAATTTTTAATAACGGAGTACCTTGCAGAAGCCACTGTAAGTAAATGATGGTTAAAATTAGATAGACATATAAAGTGAACTTACTGTCAATTTTTCTTTGAACTCCAGATGTTCATGTGAGAGGCACCATAGGATGAATAAACAGTGTGTGCTACTCTAATGAAGGAGAAAGAGCAGTGCATATGTATAGATACAGGGAGATTCATTGCTGTCTTGAGAGGATGTGAGAACAGATTCCCAAATTGTCCTTGGAGCACCTTCTTTGAAGAAGGTGAAGCAAGGAAGCTGCAGAGGCATCCACTTCAGCCAGCTGGGCTGGATCTGGCAGTGCTGCTGAGCCTTCCCACTAGCTGCTCTGCTCTGACCTAGCATAATCCCTGCATCGTGTCTGAGACAAGAAATGTGTGGTGGTCTAGAGTGAATGAGATCTACAGTCCTCCTTTTTGCAGGCACGTTACCTTGCAGAAGCAACAACTGCCTCTTTCTTAAACAATGTGAGCTGAGTGGATCCCCTTTATTTAGTTCCCAGTACAGCAGAAAATAGTGTTCTGCCTTGTTAAAAAGTTGTTTTAGCATGCTCTGCAGTTAAAAAATCTCTGACCTTGCATGAGGACCACTCGATCTGAAGAGATAAGGTGAGAGAGGATGACTAAAGGGGACCACGCCCAGATATTTTCAGTAGTTTAGTTACTTAACATATTGTTTAATCTAGCAGAAATGTTAAAAAACTGCTCATGACTAATTGGTTACTAATGCTTACATTCTGTAGCATGTTATGAGGCTTCTATAGCCTAAAAACCAGTGTTATGTGTTTGGTTATCTTCCTATGTAAATGAAACTATTTTTTTCAGGAAGAGGTAAAAATGTAGCACATAGCACTAGTATAGTGTTCAGCTGGAGAGTACAGTTTGGTGCATATTTGGCAGCTGGTTAATTTAGTGCCTCAAAATGCCCCTCTGCTCTTGGAGTGGTTAGAGTGAAGGGAAATAATTTTCCCAGTGTGGACCAGTTTGCAAAATTAATGATTCACATTTTGCTGTAGAAGTACAAAGCTGGTTATTCAACACTAATATACCAAGCTTTTGAATTTTTGCTTTCTCTGCCAGGCTATGGCTGGATGGCAGGGGGGTGTTGTCTGCTGTAAAGTGTTGGTGTCACCTGTACAGCCTTTGTGCAGTTTGGCAGGGTGATTGCAATAGGCTGGATGAATAAATGGGTGATATTTCTGTTATATGGAAGGTGTCAATCTCACCCACTTCCTACTTTTACTGCAAGTGAACTTGCAAGTTTTCATTTAACAAACAGTAAGTTAATAATAGTATGTTGATAAGTTCCTTCCTAAGGCCAGGGCTAAAATTTTCTCTTAGAAATGTTCTACTGGAAAATGCTGATTCAGCTAAATCAAGGTCTTATGATGGAATATAACTTTTTTAAAAAAAGGAGTTTTGGCAAAATATCACCAAGGTTTTCAATGTACCTGACAGATTTTTAATGTATCAAAATAGGATTTTTATGGACAAACTATTTTGTGAAAGTTGAAAAAATATTTTGGATTATTTTGCTATTTTGATCTTTTCCCTTACTGATTCATAATGAATACAGTATTTAATACCTTAGAGCTTTGAAATTAATGGATAATATAATTTTTGGCCAAGTCTGGCTAACTGTACGATGATATTTGACAGCAGAGGCACTGACAAACATGCATGTGAAATACAGTTCTGAGTTAGACCACTGAGGCTACTCCTGATCTAATTTCCTAATTCAGTGTACTTCCTTCACAGAGAGAAACTGTTCCAAGATGTAAGTCTCAATGCAACTGTCCCATGGAGATGAGTCCTGTTCTGATAACAAGCTCCATGAAGTGATGGCTTGTACTTAAAAATATACTCTTTCTATCATAACTCAGAATCAGATAAATCCTTAAGCTAACCAGATATCAAAAATGAGAAAGAAATGTAGCAAAGGAATTTTAGAGGGAGGAGGGTACTGCTCTGAGGAGATGTCAGTGTTCAAAGTGTGGCACAAAGCCTGAGTAATACAGACCTGTATTGCTGCCTATTGCTGCAGCTTCATCAAAAAGAGTGAAAACTTGGTATTACACTCCAGTGAAATATTTAATGGAAGATGTTTCTTCCTTGGTAACCACTGTGTGCCTGGAAAATTGTAGGATTATACATTAATGTACAACTGACCTCACTGGCTGATGTTTTTTGTTTAGAAGGACTTACAGCAGGATATTTTGGTTTGCAGTCACAGATTTTCCATGAGGACAGTTCTGTTCCTCTGTAACTGACAGTTCCTGTACCACAAGCACAATCTTCTTCAAGCACTTTTCTCCCTGCTGTTGTACTGCAGCCAAGGGAGCTTGCATGGGCTTTCTCCTGCAGGAAATGCTCCTGCTGTTAACTCAGCTGTTCCCAGTCATGAGTGAGTCAGGGACTTTTACCCCACGTAGCAGGACTTAATCGGGCCTCAGGGCTGTCATAGTGCTTCGCTGATTCCCCCACTTTTCCCACAGTGCTGCTATTCCTCAGTGAGCAGAGGAGCTGCTGGTTTATGATTTGCTTTTTATTTTCCTTGGTGGGGTTCTGCCTAGCAATGTTCAGTGTTTTATTATCTGGCTCATTTCATGTAATGCACTTGCCACCTTTAAAATGCATAGAGTTCTGTGCTATTTGTTAGTCCAGCTGAGAGCTATAACCCAAAGTAAAATTCCTGGATATTTTCTAGACTTCTCTTCATGTCTGTGTTCCAAATGGAGTAAAGACTCCAAGGAAACACCATTAAATACCTGCTTCATATAGAAAGTTAAATTATTCTGTATGTTATTTCAGTGTTAAATAAACCAAAAGATATAAAATTAGGTGCCCAAATTTTGGCAAATGACATAATATTTATGCAGCCAGATGCATATTCTAGTCTTCAAAAGTATGTGTAAATTTTCTGTCAGTTATCAGCAAGTGCTTTTCGTGGGGTGTGTTGATGCCTCAAAACTCTGGAAAGCAAGACTCTCACATGGTGTTGAACTATTGCTACAGTACCTAAACACAGGCAGCAAAGCCTAGAAACACTGATCACAGATTTGCAATTAAACATTTTCCAGGAAGTTTGTGGGGAAAATGATGCTTGCATCAAACAGCAGTGTCTTATTTTAGAAATACATCAAGAGAATATTAACAGGGACTTGGTTAAGCAGTTGTGGAATTAAGTGGTATCATTCAAATTGCAACTGCAGTAATCATAATGCTATTATAGTTTCAGTGTCATAGTATGTGGTTCAACATCTCTTCCTGCAACTTTCATGCTATTTCCAGCCAAAACAAAATCCCAATTAGCTCTATGGTATGAGTAGTTTCAGTAATTTTTCTATTCCTATCATATCAGCAAAAGTTGTCCATCTTCGTGGATAGAACTAAATATAAATATTCTGTGAGAATCTGAACACTCTGAGCAAGAGATGTGGTTTAAGAGTTTTTACCCAAGCAGAGGATTTTTTTTTTTTTTTGTGTTGGGGTGGGGATTTTTGGTTTCCTATGTTTTTAACTGAAAAATAGCCTTCTGGCAAAATTTTGGAGAAAAGGTGAGTTTGTGTAAATTGATGGCAACCTAAGAGTGTAATTGGATAGCTGGTACACATTTTAACTGATGCTGCTCTGATACTATTAATCTGTCATATTCAAACAAGTTGAATTTATGTCTTCCTAATACAATGGGGGAAACAAGAACAAGACCTTTGCTCTTGAACATATGAGAAGAGCTTGTGATGCTATAAGCAAAGATAATATTTTATGTGCAAAAAAAAGGTCAGACATTGGGGGTTTGGTCACAAAAATATTTTTACAGTAGTGTTTCTGGATGTTATTTTTGTTCATCTGTCAGACAAAAAAAAAATAATTATATAATGCTGTCATCTTGTAATTATCTCTATTCTCAACTTTCATCTGCCATGCACAGTTGGCAACAGATGCTCAGGCACTCTGCAGTGAGATGCTCTTCAGCCACAGACTTTACAAGTATAGAAGTGCTGTTGAAAAAGTAATCATATGCAGGGCAGTATTTCAAAGCTCCTAATTGAAAAAGGAGAAGTAATTTCCACTGGGTAACTCACATCCATTGTGCAAAATATGGTTTGAAGGGAGTTGTAATGTTTTCCCAAATCTTTCTAGAGAGGTCCATTTAAAAATTTCTGCTCTTCTTTTAAACTGCAGAGGTCCCATAACTGATTATTTGGAAAGGCCTTCTGGAGACTGCCTTTTTACAGGATAAGCAGACCTTTTGTATAATTGATTAATCAGTCCGATAACAAAATTTTTGTGCAGCTGGCACTTCTGTAACAGAGCAGTTCTAATTTGTGGCACTGAAGTGAATTATTGGAGTAAACCTAACAAGGGACATCAGGAAAATGTATCAAGCATCAACTATTTCAGAGGTAACACTGCTTTTGCAAATGCAGATGTAGGCACTGCCCAAAGAATAGGGCAGATGTCTCTTTCACAAGGAAAAAAAATAATGTTTGATTCTGAGATATGTATTTTGTACTTTAAATAGGTTTTTAATGCCTGCCATAGTGATTTTTTTTTTCTCAATGTACTGACTGATATGAAGATCTTAATGTCAGAAATCATTATGTAATTCTTCATAATTATTGTACTTGTTACATCAAAAATACATAGGGTGCATGTAGAAAATCAAAACACTTAGGCTGTCTCTCTCGTTTCATACCAAGCTGCCATCTCAGTAAACTGACATTTTAAATCCTTTTTTTGCAAGAGATAGAGGAAAAAATACCATACTCTGACACATGAAACATTTCACTAAGTTGACATGCCTGTATCACCTGTCTGTCCCAAAGCAAAGAGTTGCACTGAGCATATGCAGGATGATGCACCTAAGATGTTTTGTTTGGGGTTTTTTTGCTTTTTGTATTTTTCTTTTTTTGGGGGTTTTTTGCAAAGCCGTACTGAAAAAAAAAAAAAAAAAAAAAAAAGATGTTTCAAGTATATATTACTTATTGTACTTATATCTGGTCTTCATGAAATTAAATATTTTGAGGTGGACAAAACCGTTTTCTGTGATAGCATTTAAGAGAAAGGGAAACAATTAGCATGATATGCTGGCAGTGTTTTTCAGGATGTGGTTGGGGTTTGATCAGATGAAATACAATCCTTCCTTTGCTTTCCACAGACATGGAGAAATACAATACTTGGTATGCTCTTTAACCTTTAGGGTTCTAAGACAATAAGAAATGAAACAGCAGCTCTGTAGTGGAAGATACACTGTTGCTGCAAATACATAAACCCACAAATCTTACCTGGTAATCCTGAAATGACAGAAAAGGCAGGATACAAAGGCAAAAGAAGGCATAGATACATTATTGTAAATTCTTGGTTCTTATTAAAAGGTAACTTTACGCCACTGATCCCTACCACCCTGTGAGCCCAACAATTCAGCCAGTTTTCATCCCACCTGCTCATCAGCCCAACCATCAACAGCCCTTCTGTGAGGATCTTCAGGGAGAGAGTGTCAAAGGCCTTACTGAGGTCCAGGCAGACAATGCTCTCCCCTCATCTAGCAGGCCAGTCATGGCATCATGAGAGCTTATCAAGTTGATGAAAGATTACTTCCCCCTTTTATTTCATGATTTTCCTGTCATTCCTATGCCTAGAAGTAGTTTCCAGGACTAGCTGCTACATCACCTTTCCAGGAACAGAGATGAGGCTAATCAGCTTGTAGTACCCTTCTTCCTTCTTTTTTGTTTGTCTTGGTGGTAGGAATGACATTTGCTTTCCTGCAGTCTTTAGACACTTCTCCCAGTCACACTGATTGATCAAGGATTACCCAGAGGGTCTTTGCAATCACACCTGGAGGCTCCCTCAGCACTGGTGGGTCCTGCTCTTCTGCCATCATCTTCCTCTTGTCCTGGCAATCTCTGCATCATTTCATTACCAGTTCAAGGTCTGTGTTTGCAAACTTTGGAGGCATTTAAGGGCACTGCACTTCTGCAAATTTCAGTGAGGTTTGAAGTTGTGCACACGTTCTTCACAGACAGCTCTTAAAAAACACTTTAGCTTTTGCTTGAGCCAGAGCTTGATTCTAGGATAGAGGTGCCACCATCAAATACATGAATTCAGATAATGTCATAGTGTAAAATGTCATACTGTTTTATCTTCAACTGATAAAATAAAAAGGAAGATCTCTAGGAGAGATCTCTCCAGGAGAGACAAGCCTGGACTGCAGTCTTGAGATAATTTTGCAATTTTACTAGCTCCCATTTAGGTTATAGTGATCTGCACAATGTTTGAAATCAGGTAGAATTAAAAACTGCAAAAGCAAAAAAAATAGCACCCCTTTGAGAATTTGCTTCTACTTGTACAGTTTCTGATAGAAATTCATGCCTGTCTAAATCCAAAACTGCTACAATTTTTCTCAGACACCTCTTCATATCCTTCCCTTGTTCTTCTTTTCCTAACATTGGTCAAAACCTTGAAGTCATTGGTCAGCATTTTGCTCCCTGATTTATCAGATTTATTGATTTCTTTCTATAAAAGTCAGTATCTACCTTCAACAACACAGAAGTATACGTGTATTTTGGAACACTTGCATGCATAGTCACAGTGATTTCTTCATGCCATATTCCACTGCAAATAACAAAGAGTGAATATGCTCTAACATTCCTATTGTGATGCAGTGATCTCAGTGAAACTGTGTAACTCAAAAGTTAATAGAAACTTCCGGTCAAGTTCTTTTTCTCATTTTCTCATTCACCTGCTTGGGAATGTTGCAATGAAGATTTGCTGGGTTCTGCTAAGGTGTAATCTGAAAGAACTGTCCTCATCCCAGTGTACATGGAAATAAAAGAATATGGAGGTAGGAAGAGACAGGATCTTTCCTTTTTTACTCTGTAGTTAAGGCCTCAGCACTACAGAGCAACAATTACAAAGAAAGTCCTGTTTACTGTCAGCAGAGAAAATTGTCTATTTTGACAGACTCTTTGAGAAATTTAGCTGCAAAAGTCTAGAAATTGTTCACCAAGAATATACAGACTGTGATATGTGTTTATTGTTTGATCATTTTCTTTTGGTCACAGTTTGAGCAAATTTTCAGCATAGATAAAGATACAATTTCTAAGGCAAAGCTGCCTTTCCTGCAACTTTTGTGTTCTTGATACAAGAATTTCTTTCAGGACTTTTCAAAAGTTTTTTTTGTAATGTTAACTAAGATGGTGTTGCAATTATAACTTCATTCTCAGAAATGGCTGTACTTTTTTGACTGGAATGAAAACAATAATTACGAAGTTGGTCTGAGTCATTTACTTGACATTGATATTACTTTTGGTATATGTACTGAAAATAGATTTCTATAATGAGACAAGTCAGATCCCATAATGTCTGTTGACATTAAAAACTTCACCTACAATATACTGGAATGATTTTGATACAGAAACTCTTAGTCACATAATAGAACTGCATTTTCTAATAAATTTATCTAAAGAGAACCTTGTTGAACTCAGATTTGAGGCTTTTATCATTACCCTTCTGGGTGTATAATTTAGACCAGCCTTATGCTGAGTTGTCCATGAAGTTCCTAATGTTCATTATAAACCTTATTTATACATCAGTGTGTGGAGTACATGTCAGTTGGGTGCATATATGAAAATATTTCTGACAGGAATTGTGATTAATAGATTTAGTATTTGGGTCTCTAATAGGAATGGAGATGATGCTTCCGATGTACTAGTTTGAAAACAAACTAGTGGGAGACACCAAGTCAGAATAACAATTTAATAGGGAAATAAAATAAGGGAAATAAAAAACAAAAATAAAGGCAGAAAACACTGGGTTAAACTGACATAGTCAGGATACAACCAGACACCCTGTTAGTCAGGATGGTGGTAGCAGTCTGGTAGAATGGTGGCTGCAGTCCTCTGAAGTGGTGATCCTGTAGAAAAAGGGTCTGCTCTTCCTCAGAAGGTCCAGTGGTGGCTGTGTAGCTCCTGTCCTCTGGAAATCCAGTGGAGGGGTTCTCTGGTGTTCATCATCTCAGATTATATCCAGGATGGAATGCTTGGTTCCTCCCTCTGGGTGGAGCATCTCACAATGGGGTAATGAGTCATGAGGCCAGGTGTTGATTAGGCTCGTTAACAGAAGATAGTCCGGAGGGAGTTATCTCTGAGTCATGCGGCAGGACAATGATGGGCCATTAACAGCAAGATAGTCTGGGGGGAGGAGGCAAGGAAACACTGCCCCACCTGATTTCCACAGCTCATGAGGATGGTAATAGAATACACTGCAGCCCAGGACATCAGGTTATTAATATACTTCTTAGATAGATGTTCTCTGTGGCAGCAGGTGTTACACTTTGATCATTGACTTCTGTTTGCTTGCTGTTCATCTGGATCAGTTTAGGCCTTTGCCATTTGATTGTGTTATCTTTTATCTACTTCAGAATTCTCATCCACACAAATATATTTTAATGACACATCAGCTTTGTGCCCTTACTTCTCATTTCTTCAATTTTCTCTATAAAAATATGATAGAACAGTATCAAATATAGTTATTCAACGGGCTTGAATGGCTTTTTTTTTCAGTTTTTGTTATGACAAAAAAATTAACTGCTAAAATATTATGGAAGTTTTCTAGGTGTGGTGCAAATGTGCCCTTTTCCTGCTACATTTCCTGATCTACTGCAATTCCTCTCAAATTTAAATGAGAGGTCTAAAGAGCTGTGGCATTCACCCCAGGCTTGGAGGTGAGTCACACCTCTCTGGAAATGTAATTCATACACTTGACTGGCATAAAAACACCAGGAAAGTTTTGAGATTCATTCCCATTTCAGTACTTCTAATGGGCACAACTCTGAGTTCTAGGGTACCTAAATTAACAAAAACTACATTTAATGGGAAAGGACATGCTTTGGAGCACTGACTTTTGGATAGCCCTAAATACCTCTGGGAAAATGGAAATCAGAGCTTGATGTAGACAAGATGGGAGAACTAAGATAGAAGGACAAAACTTTAGCATGCTCTTTTTCCTTTTCATCCAGTAACTGTCTAATGTGAGGTGCATAAACTCTTGTTCTTCTTCCACTGTTTGGCTAACTTTGCAAGAAGCAGTATATTGAAGTCAAAGGAATATTTTTATCTTGATCTTCTGGATCTGTGAAACTAATCTTTCTGGTGACACAGTGATATATCTTCAACAGAAGGTGTGAAATGTGCTGCCATCCAGAAGCAAAATCTGCTGAGTTTGCTCTGTAACTTATCTCTGGGCATTTAAGATATCTGAAGCACCTCAGCATTTTTTGTCAGAGCTTTGCTGAGTTGTTCTCCTGAACTGATTGTTCGTATGATTTGGGTACCTAAATGCTTTGAGGAATGTCTACCTGCATTTCCTGACTATCATCTAGATAAAGATTGTCATGCTTAGGAAAAAGCATCAGTTGTACATTTATTCTCCATTCTTTAAAACATAATCACAACCAGTTTTCTTTAATTTTAGATGTATTGACCAGTGGCAACTGTCCAAAGATGTCCCCTGGAAGCCTTTTTTAATCTGTAGAATTTGAAGGGTTTTTTTCACTTGCTGAGTAATTAGTGTCAGCCTATTATCAAAGAACATAACGTCAGGTAGAACAGTTCCTATGGTTGCTGTTGAGCACTCCTAAATCTGTGTATTGTAATAGGAACAAGACAAAAAGAAGCTCAAATGAAGGTTCAGATGAGACAATGCTTTGGTTTAATATTTGACTGCTTATTTCTAGCAGGCTGATAATGCCACTTAGTTATGAAGGTCACTAAACTCAAATGAACGAAGTTGCAGCAAGTGGCCAGTTTCCAACTCTGATGAGTTTTTGTCTTTATGAGCTTGGAGAAAGACATAAACTGTGTTAGGCTTGTTCCTCAAGCTTTGTTCATTGTAATGGCAGCTGACACATGTATGTATTTATCAACTAGGACTGACATTCACTTTTTAGAAAATGCATAATTAAAAATTCAGTTGTTCAGTAGCTGCTTTCAAGAATGCTCACATTCCTTAGTTCATTTTTCACTCAGTTATTTCCTCCAGAACAATTTCAACCATCTTTCTCATGTCTTTTATTCCACATTTTGAGAATGAGAAAAATCTGCTTCCAACAGTTTGAGTCTGATTTTTTTTTCACTTTTAATGTTATGCTAGGAAATGAAAAAGTAAGGATTTGCACAGGGCTCCACTACCAAAAAAGCATGTCCATTTCTTTCATGTAGTTCACAATGGAGTAGTTTTTGGTATCAAAACTAAAATAATAACTTTTCCCTTTCAGAGGCAGCTGAAATGTATATTATGAATTTTTACATGAAACACTTCACAGCTGGGCATTCTGAAATTTGTTTTAGAGAACAATAATAAAATAGAAAATTGCCACGGAAAAGAGATCTCTTTCTTCCTGTATTGTTGTAAGTTGTTGTTGAATCAGATCTTAGTTTTTCTCTCTTGCTACAAGTTTGGAAATGCTCAAGTGAAGAAGATAAGTGTGAATGTATATTGATATCAGATAAAAATGGAAGCCACTGTTAGCCCTTGGTCTTACACATCTTGCTGTAATTCCAGTTGTCTGCTACAATTCAGCAATAGGATAGACAATGGAAGACTTGTCCAATTCTTCTAGTGAAAGAAGGTTTACTAATCTGGGACAGTTTAAAATGATTAAGAAGAGTCAGAAAACTTATGCTGGAAATCTTACCAGGTTTATATCTTTGCAGTGGAAAGTGTTCAAGGCTGGAGAACTTTTAGCAGGATTCAGAAAGAAATACTGCAAGATTCCAAGCAAAACATTTCTTTTCATCTTGGTTAAACTGAAATTGAGAAAAAGAAAAACAAAATAGAAGTAATAATGAAACCTCTCCCAATTTAACAACAATGTTCAGAAAGGAAAAAAAATGCAGACTGAATAAGCCAAGACATGAATCAGAGAATTGTGACTGGGTCAACATTTTGTTTCTGTCATTAAATAATGAGAAGAAAAAATACCAGAAAAAAAGGACTGCTCTAGAGTTAATTACCAGCGACATACACTTCTGGTCAAAAGATCAGCCTGGGTCCTTGGACCACAGAAAACGGTCGTACAAACATTATATTGACCCCAGGACTTTCCCCTATAGCAAATCCCTGCATGAATAGATCCAAACAGCACAAACAGAACCTCCGCAGCCTCTTCTGACTGACAGAACTGCTGCTTTCCCTATGTCTCCCTGGTTAAATTTCCAGCTGTGCAGTGCCGATGTCAGTGTGTACCCTGAGCTCATGGCTGAAGCAGGGGTGGGTGTCTAGTTGGGATTGAGGGTCACAGGGGGCATGAAGGGCTGGGAGAAGCGGGACTGATGTCAAGTGGTTACCACGGCAGCAGGGAGGGGACCCGCGGAGGGCGGGAGTGTTACCACAGCAACAGATGGAATGCCTTCCTCCCCTTGGGTTGGAGATGCAGCTGCCCTTATGTAAAATTACCTGCCTAGTGCTGGGGGATTTAGGCGCAGCATATCAAGAGTGCTTCTGTTATCACCTGTTTATATTAACTATTCCATTTCTAGTTGGAAAGTGAAGCTGCGCTGGAGATAAAGTATTTTTGCCACTCAAGCTACGCCCATATTAATCTCTTTTCATTGATGGCAGTGTAACCAGTTCACAAGTTGCAGCAGAATTCCTTTTTATTCTTTCTTATACAGTGTAAAAAACAATGTGCTAGTATCAGGAATTAATAATGAAGTGCTAGAAGACATGCTGATTTAGGGAGTGAGGTTTCTTTACACATCTTTACAGGACTATATTTCATTTTCCCTTTGCAAGATAGATCTTAAAATATCTTGTTTGGGTTCTTTAATTTTTTTCTTTTTTTTTTTTCCTAATGATATCAGGTACTAAAATCTTCTGATTGTCTCCTTTTGAAGTTGCCCAGCTGGTGAGTGATGGAGTTTGTGAATATAAGAGGAATGTGCTCATGTGAAACTGGCAGGAACAGCCTGAACTCCTGAAATTTCTGTCATTGAATGGCCCAGTGAATGGCAATTGGCCATTTTAGTTTCATCTGGTGTCCCTTGTCCCCCGACTAGGGACAATGAAGAATTACCAATGTCAATATGTGTTTTAATAAGTCTCATGTCAAAAAAGAATGGACTGAAGTCAAGGAGGAAATGGATTTGATTAACTTGGCTTGAAAAGAAGGGTTTTACGGTGAGACAGAACTAATTCTGAGGGTCAAACCACCCAATACAAGAAGATTTGGGAGGAAGTATGGCTTGGATCAGTGGAGCTCAAGGCCATGGAATTGCCCACAAAACCAGATCAAAATAAAAGTAAAAATATGCAGGAAATGAAGAAACTGAGGCAAGGATTGGCCCCCAGATAGTTATCCTATGAAAATGGCTCTTTGCTTCTGTTGTGAAGCCTAGGTGCAGCATGATTGCATTTGCCTGCTGTGTTTTCCTCTGAAGAGGCAAGCTCTGACCTGAAGTGTTCTTAAGCTTGGAAATGTGGAAAGGCTAGGCTCAGCCTACTAGGGCAGCCAGCGCAATCTTATGAGACATATATTTTGAATATGAAGTTTCAACCTCCCCTCAAAGCATGTTCGCAGTGTTGCAGAAGCAGAGAGGGGTCTGGTTTCACCTGAGCCAGCCATGCAGAGGGTGCAGAACTGCCCCGGCTCCTTTAGAGACCAAGAGCGGGAAAGGTTTGGACACAGACTCATTAAAGACTGTCTTGTGCCTATGTAGCAAAACAATCATCTTATTTTTAGAGCCATTAAACATTTGCATTTCCCTCATATGCAAATCAGGGCTTTTACAGATGAGCTTTTTTCTACTACTTTGTGCACAGTTGGCTTTTTTGTGCATCATTTTGTTTAATGAGACTAACACCTATTCACATCCTGTGGATATAGGATATAACTCCCTTGCTCACTGTGGCTTTGTTTATTTCCCTGGTTTCTGTCATCTAGCATTTTAAACTCTCCTTTTGGATCTTATTTATGTTGTAATAAATTTAGACTTTGTGACCTGGCTATGTGTATTCTGCTAAATCTAAGATATCCAGGGACCAATAC
Organism: Aphelocoma coerulescens; assembly: GCF_041296385.1. Classification (NCBI taxonomy): domain Eukaryota; kingdom Metazoa; phylum Chordata; class Aves; order Passeriformes; family Corvidae; genus Aphelocoma; species Aphelocoma coerulescens. Next base: position 33,149,010 of record NC_091013.1, read on the forward strand.
TTGTCCCCAAGACTGAGCGGCACCAACTGGTGTATGTCTACTTTTCTTAGTTTTAGCTGCCTCTGTGGCAGATTTACCTTGGGAGCAAAAGGGCAAAGAATTCAGCTGGCAGTAAAGTAAGGTGAATGACTGGGTGTGTGGTGCTTGAACTATGTGTGTCGTCTCCCTTTATTCAGCTGTGGGGATGCAATCAATGAGTTAGTGTTTGTTCTGAGCAAATGCAGAATTGAGTGTATTTATTTTGACCCTTGAAAATGTTCAGTGAGGCGTGGCAGGATGGTTTGAAATGGGGAAAAATGCCTGGTGAGCTGTAGCTTTCTTGCATCTTGGAGAAGACATGAACACCCTCAATATATAATCTTCTGAGAAAAGGTTATAATTTCCCAACCACAGTGTTGTAGAGTGCATGTGGGTTCTTGAGATATAGCATGGCCTCAGGAGGTACCCTAAAAGTGACACCAGAAGGGAGCAGCTAGAACAGGACTTTTATCCATCTGATCTTCCCTCCTGCCTCCTTACAAAGTGTTCCTTACCATCCTTCCTCTCACTCACAGTTCTGTGTGAGACCATCACTGTACCTGACCCTCGACTCTGAGATGAGTGTCTGTTTTTTCATCACTGCCCTGTCTCCCATTCCTTTACAACTGTTGTTGTGCTAAGAGTGACAGTACCTGTAAAACATCATGGTAATCTCTCCTTTTCTAGGTTGCTGATGGCATAAAAAATGTTTCAAAATATTCTTCCACTTCTTTGGTTAAAAGGCACCCTTTCCATCACTGAAAAAACCTATGTAATACAGAGACTATGAGCATAAAGTCTTTCTGTGTGTAGTCTTTGAGAATGTGTATTTTTTGTGAAAGTAAATTTTGGCTTCCGTTTTGAATAACGTAATGCCTCAAACTATGTTTATAAAGTCAGTACATCTTTTGTTGTAATATGTGAATACTATTGAGTATCTTTATAATTTTGTAATTTTTTCAGATATCAATTATTCTTAGGAGACCTTGATAATGTACTTTATTTTATTAAGTACAGCAATTAACATATATTCACAGAATTTTAATTTTGTCTTTCTTTATTTCTTCTGATCAGGGATTATTAATTTTTATTTCTTTACTATTTCCACAGGAGTTAAGCTTGTCCTTGTATGTTTGTGTTTCTAAATTCTTCAGTTAACATCCTTGATTTCTTCAATTACGCATTTGGAATCTCTCTCTCTCTCCCCACCCTGACTGCTGTCTTAGTAAAGCCTTAAATTACAGATCACAGTGAGCACTGTACTTTCTCTGTCAATCCCAAAAATGGTGTTCCTTCCAGCAGCAGTCTCCTTAGGAGTGACTACTCTGATTAGCATTTCAAGTAACAATGCTCACCAGATAACAGTGATGAAAAGTCTGCCCACTGCCATGGGCATCCCCTGCACTTCTTTGCATGCTTTGGACACCTTTTATTCTAAAGCAGCCCAATTTAAAGCATATACAGTTATGTCTCATCGAAGGCAAAGCTTCTCATCAGGCACTGTCTGCAACAGGACATGAACCCTGACACACCAAGAGAAGAGGCTGTGGAAATGCAACTGTGGCATGATCATAGCAATCAGGATGTCTTTGGGAAAGCTTTAAGAGCAACAGAAGCCAACAGAACACTCCAAAAAGAAATGGGAAGCAGCAATATTTAAAGTCTTCCACCAAAAGGAGAGAGAATAGAGCTATTGCTGATTTTCTGAAATGCATTCTTTCTAATTTCGTTCTGTGTTTTTGATTATGAAATGATTGATTGAAGCAGAAGAGATAACCCATCAATGTGGAGTGAAGTCATGAAGAAATGTCAGGGGATGGGCCAAGACAAAAATCTCCAGGTCTTTCTGTAACTGAACTTAAGAATTTATCTGGAATACAGCAGGGCTGGAGCTAGCCTCCAAAGAGCTAAAATAGGCAAAGTGAGACAGACAAATGTTTTCTCAGAGAAAGGAAATGCTACATGATAATTGCATGCTTTGTTTCTAGTGTCAAGTTATCTGTCTTTCCCTCTTTATTAGAGCAGGAAATCAGTGAAATAACCTTCTGAAACAGGCAGGAGGCAATACTACAGTGAAGAAGGTGAGCTTCCATTCTCCTTGCTCCAAGATTCCTTCAAGATTCCTGCTGAGTTAGGGATGAGAAGAGCTTTTTTTTTTTTTTTTTGACTCAAAGCATTCAGCTATGGAGATGATTGGTGCTGCTTGCTGAAATGTTTTGACACTGCTAACTTGAATAGCCCTGATATCTGCGGTGACAATCGCAATGCTGACTTTGCTTCTTTCATTGTACCTTCTCCATGGAACCATGATGCTTATAACATTATGAAAATATCAAAGCAAATTCCCACAAAGGAGCAAGTTATTGAATGTCTTTCTAGACATGAAACAGTTTGGAAAGTTTTCAAACATATATTTTACTACCACTGTAAACATAATCTTCCATCTATTTCTTTTGATTATCTTTTGAAGGTACAGCCTTAACACTGATGGAAAAGATAAATTCAGATTAAGAAAAGAAAAAAATGTGAAAGTGGGAACGTGTTTCCCACTCTTCCACTCTCAATAGAGGCTATTAGGAATTAGGAGCTGGAAAAAGAGCAGGAGCACAGAGAGTGGAAACAAAGCATACTGGTGGAGAATGGGAAGGTGATCCCTGTTATGCTGTCTCTTAGGCAACAAACCCAGTATTGTATGTAGTGTGCAGCAAATACACCCCCATTTAGCTCCTGGGAAGCCTCTGGAAACACAAAGCTCCAGCCTGGCAGAGATACTTCAGGAAAAGTTACAGGCAGCTCTAATGGTGCTACTCCACTCATCCCAAGCTCTGCTGAAAGCAAGGCAAACTTCCAGGACTTGTGTGAGAGTTATTGTCCTCACAGAAGGCTTGTGTTAGTCTTGATACTACAAGAGTTCTGAATGTACACTGCATATGAAAGACACTCTTTATTTTACTGTGTTTTCTCCAGCAGATTTAATTTATTTCTTTCTGCATTAATTCCACAAAATGAGAGTGTAAGCTTCCATTGGTAGACCATTCTACTACTTTCAGTTCCTTTCCACAGGCTATCTGAGAGGTTTTTACCAGTTTTTGAAATTAGAATGCAAGTAGCACACAGGGTGCAAACCCAAGCAGTAGCTGTCAAGCAGTAGTACTAAGGTTTACATTAGACTTAACATTTTAAGCCTTCTAGAGGTCTCCTGAAATCACTGCAGTTCCTGATTTTTCATAATCTATACAGCATGCAATCTGATGAACAGTCAGCACACATCATGCAGCAGTTGCTGCGGAACTGCTTATTTCCATCAATACCAAAAATAGGTATGATCAAGGTAGCTCTTCAAATTATCAGAAGTCTGTTCATAAGATGTTCTGCTGGACAGAGGACAATTTTCTCCTCGTTCTAGCCCAGGGTAAGATGTGATAAATCAGGGAATCTAAAGGTGGGCTGTGCTCAAGAAAATTACTCTGTGTTTTGATATCAGACATGTAAATGTACTGGTTCAGAAAGAGGGAATGGCTCATCCCGTATTTCAGAGAGCATTTCCTCTTTCACTCATTTGTCACACAACTAAATAGGCAGCTGAATCAACAAGACTGCCCTTTGCACGTTGATTTTGACAATTCAGTTGTTGATTGAAATTTCCTTTTAGTGTCAAGCTGGGCTGGAAAAAATATTATTGAAAATGACCTTCAAACTCTGAAGAGATTACCCACTTTTAATGTTCCCAAGTGCATCAAATTTCAGACTAAACAAACAGACATCATGAGTGTTGCTTTAATATTTGGGGCATTTTCTACTAAAACACAGTATCTCAAACCCTTCTCTTTGTACTTCTAATCCAAGCATGACAAGGGCAAAAAGAAGGAACATTTCTGGGTGTGTTCACCTGTGGTTTATGGCTGAGTGCAGTAAAGAGGAGACTCCCAGTCTTTAGAGATTTGTTACCATTTGTCTCCTGTTTCCCTGAAGAGCCCCATCCCATATTCCCTTTTAAACCCTAGTGCTTATCATTTCTATGACACTGTTTGCATGTAATGGGTTCTACAATTACTCATTTTTTAAGCATGCTTCTTACTGGATGGTTTGGACTGAAATATAAAAGCAAAATTTAATACTTATTTCCAGAACAGTTTCAGAATTACAAATAGGATTTCCCACTTTGGTGAAGTCCAGCCTTTTGGCAACTAAAGGAGATTTTATCCCTGATGCAGTTTATTAGACTAGTTCCAAGCTTACACAGACAGTGGTTGTGGTGGGTTGTGGTGTGCTGGCATGTTATAGAAGGGGTGTAGGAAGGCACAGAATTATCAGAACCTAAACTGGACCTAAATTATGTAGCTATTTTCAGTTGATTGAGTACCAGCCTCACACAAATGCCAGTAACAGCTTTAATCAGTTACAGTCTCACTCCATCACCAATCAAGATATAGGTTCTAAAATTAAAAAAAAAAAAAAGCTTGGTAGGCAATAGTAAAAACCTGAAAAGTATCATGCAAGAAATTCTTGCAGTTTTTCTAAGGACACGACTCTTGACATTTTTGTTGTTACTGTTGTCATGGAGAATTTTGAAAATGCAGAAAATGAGGAGGCTGTAGCAGAAGCAACAAAGGAATACCATACTATATCTGTAGTCATTCACATCCATTACCTGATTAATAAATTAAATTATATTATTATTATATTATTATAATAATAATAAAATATTATTATATTTAATAAATTAAATAATATTATTCAGGATTAATTTACAGTTAAAATGAGACATTAGGATAGGAGAAAAGCTCCATGTATTGCCAATAACAGGTTAGCTACTATTTTAACTGAGAAAACAACTAAAAACTTGGTTGAAAAGCATGTATTTTTCTCTGTGACTACAGATGACCTAGACAATGGCATTTTCAAGGTGTTCCCAATCATTAATCATTCCTTCACAGTGGAAGGCAAATAGTTCGGTGCTGACTCTTGATTATTTTCAAAGCACTAATGAAACCACAATAGGAATATTTGAAAATGTAAAAAAACCAAAAGCTAAAATCAAGTAGTTGGAACCTTGACTATGTACAGCTATTTACAGGTAATACTGTTGCTAAATCTGGGTTACATCTCCTGTCCACAAATCAGTGGAAATTAAGAAAGTAAAATTGTCTTTAGCTTCTTGTTCTCTACACAACCATATAAAAGAAAAATACCACCTAATTTTCCTCATCTCATTCAGTCATTTCTCTCAACCAATGTTTCAGATTTAAAGGAGAACTTATAAAATTTGAATGGAAAGAAATTTTTTACCTGAGATAATTACTTGCATACTGCACAGGTAAAAGGACTATAATATGTTTTCTTTGTTTTAGGAGTTACTTTTGGAAGCTACGTGAGCATTGTCAGGTGTCAATTTACAATCCCATTTTCAAAGGTAGCCTCATAGGAGGCAATACAAAGGATTTCTGTGACACATTGTCACTTATAATTTTCAGATGATACTAGATGTTTCTTGCAACCAGAAGTCTTGCAAGTAGAACAATCTGTCTCTTTACATGATGAAATGTATAAGATAATGCATTCATTTAAGGTTAATTTGCAAAAAAGTACTGATGAAAAATTCTTTGGTCATAAGTAGCTATTCATCATTGGAGAGTAAAAAAGAAAAAAAAAGACATTTCACACAAAGATACACTGTAGCTGCCTGAAATGAGACTTTATATTTTCATATGATCAAAAAAATACAAATAAACTGATTTAGTTTTACTGGAAAACATTACTCTTTCCAGAAAGAATAAAAAATGTTGATAATCTTGTATTTCCTAAAAGGTCTAGTGTTGTGTGGTTACAGATTCAGATAAGTATTTGTATATGTCAGGAGTCTTCAGCTAGCAAACATTCTCATATTATTTGTAATTTCTTAAAATTATTTCTTTTATAAAAAATAATGTCCTTATGTAATCAGATTTGAACAGATTGTAGAATCCTCAAACAGTTTTCACTTCAGTGAAGTTTTTAAGAGTGGGGAATTTAACACGTAGCTGTTCATGAATTTACATTTAAAACCAAACAAAATGAAATCTATTAAAACTGATTATAAATTATACCTCTATCAATCCTTTCACGTTTATAATGAATTTCTCATCAGTAAAACTTAATAGTATTTCAGAAATATGTCTCTCTACTAAAGGAAAGAAGATTTTCCTAGAATTTCTCTTCATGTTAACATGTAGACCTATTTCTCCTGTTAGGGTTATCTCTTTTTCTCAAGGAGAATGCTTTTTTCAAAGTTTGGCTGCTCTGGAGTGTAGCTTCAGTTAATGCATCCAGGCACTGTGTGAATATGTGGTAAAAGTAGAAAAATCTTGAGTCTGTTTTGGCAAACCAGGTGCGATTAAGACAAGTAAATTTAGTGACAGAACACATTACTGTACATGACCTTGGCATTTCATGTAGAACATGTTTTACCTTTGTGCTGCTGGGAAGAAGTCTTCTGTAAAATTTTGTTTTTTCACTTCTTCCTTTGTTCATTGTAGTAGTCAATAGTTGCTGCCAAAAAAAAAAAAAAAAAAGGAAAAGGAAGAATTGGAAGGTTATTAACAAAATACTGATGCAGTGGTAGAACAGAACATAGAGTATTGTTAGAGTTCCAGGATGCTGCTTCATGTGAGGCATCACATCACTGAAACCTGATGTCCTGCCTGAACTCTCTAAGTGCAATCGCTACATTTCGTAAAGATCTAAAATGGCAGGTATTAGCTAGCAAATGAAGAGTATTACTTTCTTGTATTACATGATATTGACCTCTCTGTAAAACCAACATAGAAAACTTTCTTCTGGCAGTTTCTAGTTGGATGCTGTGTGCTGGAGATCACTGTACCAGCTTTGTGCAAAACAGCGTACGGAAGCTGTTGACTTCACTGGGAATGGAGTATCTGTTGTCAGTGAAGATAGAGGTAATTTTTCTGAAATATGCATAGACTTAGAACCATTAGACGTGAAGAACTGAGTACCAGTTCCAAAAGTGACCTCTGTCCCCTTCATGGTAGAGGGACTATATAAATATCTACTCCATCATCTGCTTGATTAAAGACTGAAGAAGTTTCAGAGATTAATGTAAAGGATGTACTGATATAACATTCACATCTAAAAGGGATTAATGGTAAGAATGTCAATTCAGATATTAAATGAAAATGTGTGTTTATTTTACTGGGAAATTTTTTTTTGGTTGTTTTTATATTCTGACTGAGCACTGTAAATACTTTAAACAAAAAAAAATGGTGAAAAGTGTTTAAAAAGTCAATGCAACTAATGTCAACCAACTTTAATGACTTTTCCTTTAAAAATGTTGATTTGTTTTTTATTATCTCGGTTTGCCAAAAGAAAAATGTGGTTTTTTTCAGAACTAATTAACTCAGAAGATCTGGGAACCATTTAATTTGAGTTGAAATTTTTTTATTAAGGCAAATAGAGAGGCCAATTGTACAGGTATTTTGAATAATGATCATTGGTGGCACGTTCTAGTTGCAGTAATAAATACAGAAGATGCAAAGTGGGAGCTGGGCAGTGGTGTTACCATGACCCTGTTTCTAGGCAAATGTAATCCACTTCTCAGCCAGAGCAGCCTACTGGAATAGAAACCACAATGTTATATTTATACTGCTCCTGGGGACCATTTTGCTCAAATCTAGCTCCAGTACCTTCTCAGGGTAATGTATTAAGAAGCTCAGGGTCTTTCTTTTCTTAGAAATACAGAATATCTTAAATCCTAAAAATCATTAAATATGCATGATATACTAGAAAGGAATTATGGTTACTCCTAAATTTAGTCAAAATGAAGCATTCATATAAAATAAGCTCAAATATGAATATCATGCAAAAACTTGTCCTGTGAAAAGACAGCACTGTCATTAGCCAGCTGTATACAAATGGTCTTTGGTTCTATAAATACAGATTCTCACATGTGGGCTAGAAAAAGCAACTCTACTCACTCAGCATTTGGAGAAACCCACAGACATGTCTGGCATATTCCTCTCTACAGAAGCTGAATGTGCCAAACACTTATCACTAGACTTTCGAAGGCTAAAATGCAATTGACTGTAAAGAAAAGAGATCAGTGCTCTGCCATCTAAAACCTGGTGCATTAAGGATGTTCTTTTTGAATAACAGAGGTACACTGTGTACATAACATTATGTCCTTCAGACGTGTGGAGATGTCATCGATACGAAAGAAAAGTCTCTTCAGATTAAAATCTATCATCTTCCCTGAGAAAATAAAGCTCATAATACAATGAGAAATGGTAGTGACATAAGCAATGGAGGAAAATGGTCCTTAATGCCTTTGGTGGCTAGACTTTAATTCCTGAGGTGATCTATTACCTGGTGTTTGGATACGTGCTAGCACCACCTACGCACCTTTCGATCATTTACCATTGAGAGACAAGAGGCCCAGAGTGCGTTTTGGACTTGGATTACAGTGCCAGTGAATTAGGTTTCCTGGTGTTATAACATCAGCTTTGAGGGGATGGCCTGCCAAAAATGTAATAGCACAGGAGAAACAGGTGGCTTTTAGCAAAAACACTGTCCTCAATTCTATGACTGTCTATAAAGAAAAAAATACAATACTACTGTATTGAAACAACAGAGAGAATAAAATGAAATAAAAACAAGTTCAGAGTTGTCAAAGACATACCAGACTTTCCACATAGCCCTAATTCTCCTTTGTTCTGATATATCAGGAGCACATCCACCAGGGGTCCTAAAGAGATGTTTTCCTTTGGATTATTCCCGACCCCTGTGTTAACCTCTGTTGCAGAGCATACACTTTGTGCTACATCAGCAAACGTCATACCTGTCATGGATGCAGCCAGACCTGTGATACTGAGAGCATATTGTATGACAGAATCAGATGACTGTTGCCCTGAGGTTCAAAAAGAGAGCAGTCTGAAAAGAGGAAGAGGAACACAAGCAAACCAAGCATGACCTTTTCCAGCCTCTGCTGGCTTGAATTCACAATTCAAATACAGGATTAGAATACAGTTTCTTCCAAGGGGTCTTAAATGCATAAATCAGCATGTTTATATGTTCACCTATATAACTTTTTCTGTCTGTCCATGTGTATTTTAATTTCTGCATTTTTTTTGTACTGTGATGGCTTACCTACAGAAACAGAGTAGTAAAACATGGAGTAAACGGAAGGAAAAATTTCATATAAATGAAGGTATTAGCCTATTCAGGGATGACTGTTCAGCTCAGCAGCAGGGGTACATGAGGTGTCTGTAAACGAGCACAAACCTGCCTTTTCATTCTGCTGCAGCATGGCCCAAAAAAGAGTGGTTGAACAACTGGTAGCAAATGGAAAAATTAATTTATTGAATTTACACAACCTCCTCCCTAAAAAGCATTGCTATAATCAGGGGAATTTACCATTCTCTAGCTTATGTGTTTTGGTCCTGTTCATCTTTCATGGCTCTTATCTGAACTACGACAAGGAAGCCTCTGTAAACTATACCTTCTAGCTGTGACTTTTCAGATACAATGAAAAAGAATGTGCTAATGCCAAAATTGTTATGGCACAGGACCAATGGAAGTGAGATGTTTGGCATGTTTCATTAAGCAGATAGACATAAAATTAGAAGGGTGAAGAAAATGGAAAAAAAATTCCTAAGGCAGTAAAAAAAAGAAAACATAGCTCCATTGGCCAGAACATATGCTGTTGTTCTACACCAGAACAGACCTAATCAAACAACAAATAGTGTGAAGCGTGGAACTGATTTCCATTGATCTATCATGCTTTCTTTGCAGGAATATCAAATTGATATATTTTTTGCCCAGACGTGGACAGACAGCCGTCTTCGCTTCAACAGCACCATGAAAATACTGACTCTGAACAGCAACATGGTTGGCTTGATCTGGATCCCAGACACAATATTTCGTAACTCAAAGACAGCAGAGGCTCACTGGATCACCACCCCCAACCAGCTCCTCCGCATATGGAATGATGGCAAGATCTTGTACACCCTCAGGTGAGCACTTGGCAAGGCGCAGGGCTGAAGGCTTCTCCCACTTCTGGTATATTAGTAGTAATTTTCAGCAATATCTTTGCTCTCCTCTGCTGTTTTCTTCCCAATGCTTACCTGACCATGCTTTACACATATTTTATTATTCAGGCATAAGTACTTCCAGGTTTAGAAAACAAAGTCTTGTCTTTCTGTTCCTGCCTACTCCGAGCTGCCCTTCCCCCTTCCCGAAACAAGTCAGGACTTGTCACTGCCATGTGCTCTGAACTCCTTTGTTCCAAGCACAGGCAAAATTGAAAGAAACTCTAAACTCTAGAGCAGTGACTGGTTGGCCGGTCACCCCGGGTCCACCCCCCAGTTCTCCCCTTTCCTCTTCCAAATAAAAGAGGACCCCAGAGGGGGCCCACCCTCTTTGGCTCTGCACCCCTTCTGCGAACGTCTGTGTGTCTCTGTCTCTGTTTGAGAGCAGGACTATAGCTTAAGCCAAGTGCTATATTTCTCCCTCTTTGCTTCTACTGGTGGTATCAGCTTTGCAGCTACTATTTGCTGTTTTCAGAGCTACTGAAATGCTGGATTGCCCGTGCTACCTCTTTCTAAGAAAGAAATCTTGAGAAATAGGCAATAAGTCTGTCTGAGTTGTACAAGTTGGGCTTTTTAGTGCTTGTAATAAAATCAGGACTATGTAGTCCCATAAAACCTGTCAAAAGCTTTTCTGATCAGAGTTAGATGCAGGGCTGAATAAAGCATTTCTAGATTCATGCTAGTGCCAATACTTGATTCTTCAAACAAGTCATGCAGAAAGATAGTCTGTGACATCTCATCACAAGGGTGAATTGCTGGAGGAAAGGCTTTTACAGTTTTCTAATATTTGTGATAAAATCAACTATATGGTATTAGAAATACTGTATATATTTGCATTTAAAAAAGCCTGTGGAAATGAAAATATGTGTTTACTTGTGGAAGAGATGAGTTGTTTAGAAGAGAGTTTTGCCATAAGCCATGTTCCACAAGGGAAAGTGTTTCAGAGACATGCCCTTCACACTACACTTTCTTCTTGGGGCACCTGAGAGGGCTAATCATGCTTTGGGCTGCAATACACAGTCTGTGGCAAACAATAAGAAAGGAAATAAACATCTGGAAAAGCTATTGATATTTTTAGTGTCCTGCTTAGGCTTGCTCTACTGTGAAGAGCTCTTGCTTATTTCAGTTGCCTTTAGTTTGGGGATTAAGGTGTCAGTTCCAATATTCTCTTGGTTGGGTTATTGGCGTTGTTTCTGAGGGGATTTTGGTTAGGTGTTTTGTTGTTTTTTTTTCTGTTAAATTCTGTTTCAGTATTTCAGGCCAAATTAAGTATCTACCTAAGATTAGTATTATGTATTATTGTGTATATATATATAAAAAAATATATAAGAGTAGTATTATAAGATAAGATTATGCAAGATAAGACTTGCATACATCTCACTAAATAAACTATTTGTTGAATGGACTACAAAATTTGTCTAAACTAGCTAAAAGTAAGTTAATACTTGACCCATTGGAATGAGCATGTCTACTTTGTGAAAGATGTTTTGAGTCTTTTTTGATCACTCAGGTCAGCCTCCTTTTTACACAGGAAAAGCTGTTAGCATGATCATTGCTTATTGTTAACACTGTAATTCAAACCCCATTTAACTGACCTAAGTGTCAGAATTGGTATGACATGGAAGAGGTAGCTTCTGTATGCCCTGGTGCTGTCAGGTGTTGATGGGTGTTGTGTGTCCAGGAAAAAGTGTACAAGGTTCAGTCATGCTCCATACATTTCCATCTTCTTCCCTTCCCCCTGTAGGTTCTGAATGCCCTCCTGCTGCAACGCTGCAAATCCTCTTCTAGTGTCAGTGCAATAAGGCTCTTGAATTCCTCACAGGTGACCTTTTCCAAGACAGTTTTTCTCTGTGCCATCCTATATGTGAGATATAAACCTTTCCCCATCGAGTTTTTTATCTTTTTATTTGGTTTCCAAAAGGAAAAACTCACATAACCCACATGCATGAATTGTCATGAAATTATGTAGTATTTCTTTTAAAAGACTGTACAAAAAACTAAAACTTAATTCAATTTCCCTGAGTAAATACATTCATTTTGTAAGCTATTAGACTGAAGATTACTGATTTATATTAGTAATTTTAAAATTGACTCAGTTCATAGTATACTTTGTGTTAGGAATGTCATGTAAAACCAGCATTCAAGTAGGGATGAAGGTGTTTCTGCTGATCTGTTTGTTGCATCTATACAATATAGAATGGCATATAGAGATTTATTAAGATTTGGAGAGACAGCCTGAAGAGAGTGAAAGAATTTTAAATTCACACTACAAATATGGAGAATATTTCTTACAAGATTCCCTCTGAGGTTTTAATTTTGTGGAATTACATACCACACAAACCATATTTCCTATTATTTTTGTAAAGAATAGTTGTTTTCATGCCAGAACCTTTGATGATGAATTGTCTAGAGAAAAACATGCGCAGATTTCCTGGGATCAAGAAACACTTGATGATATGTCTGAAATTATTTTAGATAATTATCATTGTTTTGGATCAGGCTTAAATAGCCAACAAACAATCTGCAAATACAGTTCTTTCCTTTCAGGCCTTACTCGTGGATGTCAAAGTACTCTTTCATGATGCTTAAGGTTACCCTGCCTCATCCTCTGGCTGTTCCCTGTACTGGCACATAGTAACAGACCCTTGGTTTCTTCATAGGCTTACCATCAACGCTGAGTGCCAGCTGCAACTGCACAACTTCCCCATGGATGAACACTCGTGTCCTCTGATATTCTCCAGCTGTAAGTGCTGCTTTGATGCCTTATTGTTGTATATGACTCATATGCAGGAGCATGGGTTTAATTCTGATTTCTGTCAGGTTGTTCAATTGTTCCATAACTGGTATAAGAATTTTAGGTTTGCTCAAATATTTAGGGAATTTTTGTTTTCCTCTCTTGCACTCCTGATCAATGAACTTATGACATGAACTCTTCCGCAGATTTACTGTTATTTTTGTTAGAACCAGTCTTTTTAGCTGTTACTATAGTCACAAACTCAGCAGATATTCATACCAGTCTGTGCACTGTTAATTTATACAATCACTTGACATTGCAAATGAGAATTGAAACTACAGTTTTCTGGTGGAGGTGCATAGCATGGGGACATGCCCAGAAATCTCTCAATATCTGAGTTTATAGCACGTAGCCTGGTAATGCCTCTCTGTTTTATAATAAAAGTAAATGGTGCAACTACTGAAAATCTCATTTTCTTTTTATTGCTCAGCTTGTCCAGCAGTCCCAATGTTGTATTGTATGTAGTGTTGCTGGCATATTTAAAATCTTCCTAACAGACAGAACAAATACACGGGGAAGTGTATGGAAAACAAAAGTCAAGTGAGTTAGTTCTGAGGTCGGATATTACTGTGAGAAGTTATCTTCATGCTGATTCTTTTGAAAAATATTGAGAGCTGTCTGCTCATAGGAACAGGTGCAGAGTTTCGTAATCCAAGGCCACACAATGCAAATGTTTTAAAAACATTTTTAAAAGGATCTCACTAAAGATTTTAATCTTGACAATCTGTAAGACTCAGGATATGTGTTCTTCAGAAGTGAAAGGAAAATGTACTGTTTTGTCTATCTATTTAGAAACAAGATTGTCTCAATAATCCCTTTTAAAGTGATAGAAAAATAAAACTATTGAATATCTTCATAATAAAGATGCTATTGTGATGGTATTGACCTCTGTTTATAAATACTATACAAACTGTGATCCACAACCACAAAATGGATTTGAATCTCAGCTGATCCAGGGTGTATTTTTATTTTTACCCAGGAAAAAGTTTAAAAAACATCTGTCATTTAAATATCTCCCTTTCCTCCAAAATTCTATCACCATGTTGCCATTTTTTATTTTTTATATGTATAAGTGAACATGGGCAGAAATATACAGTTGTGTGTTTAATTCAGATGTGTGGAATATATGCATATTCAACTGAACAAGAGGTAGATAGCTCCCGAATGAGCTTTACTGCTAATGAACACTTGTCACTGAACTCTATGTACCTCAGCTATCTTTAGTTACTACATAAAACTGCTCTTGTGGCAATCTGATGTTGTTTTGTTGAAGTGCTGGGAAAGGTGTATGATCTTAAAAATCAAATTCCAGAGATTTATGGAAACCTACTAAAATTTTTTTGAAGTCCAAAGATACTAATTAAAGCTATCACATAAATTTAATTGGTAAATAGCAATATTCAAATAAAGTGAACTCTAATAAAACAGGATGTCACTTCAAACCTTGCATTCCCTAACAGCTAGACAGTTGCTAAATGCAAGTCAGTTATACTCTATGGTTTTTATTTAAAGAGCGAGGATATCAGTGGGTACTTCAGCAGGCTCTGCCCCATGGCAAAGTTCCAAATACATTTTGATTTGAAAATATTCCTCCTAATTTTGATTTATTAGCTCAGAACACTTCTGACCTTGAAACATATATGTATTGCCATCAGACACGTACTGCTGTCTATGGATATGGAGATTGCATATGATAAAGCAGAATGTGAATGTGTTGCAGTTTGTGTGTGTTCTTTGAAGTTTCTTGCCAGATGGAGAATCCCGTAGAGGAATGTTAAAATGTTTTATAGTTTTCTCAAGGTTTTGGTCATGTTGATAACAAGGGTTTATTTCTTTAGAATCATACTGAATTACATTCTTTTCCTTGAACAATTTTAGCACTGCTATTACCATTGTACAGGACATCTCCTGTATGATTAGTTTGTTACATAACTCAGTTGTATTTTCAGTCTTGTGTACATTCATAGCAGTCTCTAGGTATGTGGAACTCAGTGGGACTTAAGAAGTGAATGACTGAGTGAATGCCTGAATGATTTATTACTGCCTTCTATGACAAGTTTCTGGAGGGACAAGCTGATTAGGGATTCCAAGATGTGTGTCTTTGAATAAAATAAAAACCTTTGTAGAATTCATGGCACAGCTCTGCATCTCTCTGCATCTCTTCTGTTTGTTCCTCAGCATGCAGACAAATCTTTGTAGTTTCCACTGTAGGCAGGCATAAAGAAGCACAAGTTTCAGGAAATATTCCCCACACCTCTAGACACAGATGAAGAAGTTTAATATTTGAAATTTCTGATTTTTTTATATCAATTTCCCTTGATATTTCAGAAATATGAAACTCATCTTTTATTTTGTCTAAAATATTTACCTCTAGTGCCAGCTAATTTGCATCCTAACCTTGTTGTTACCCTGGGGACAGTTGATGTTCTCTCAGTGGGAATGCTGAGCTCTACTTGGTTTGGTTGCCAGGATGAATAAGGAGAAGACAATGGCTTATAAAAAGGACCCATCTCAGTGTGCTAACAGTAGTTACCAAAACATATCTACCCCTTCCTGTGGAAAATCTTGTTCAAGAACTAGTTCCTGGAGCTCTCTAGTTTCTTTTACAGGGCTTAAAAAGTATTGAAATAATCTGAAGGTCTTTAACCTGTGCAGGTTTTTCATGCAGGATGACATGATGAGGTGACTCACCTGGCATATTAGGCCACGTGGGCAGTGTGTGTCTGTAGCTGCTGTTCTTATGTAGATGTGGACTTAGCACACTGCTTATGTGAAAAGTGGATCCCAAGAACATGATGCAGGGCTGCTATGCCATGTGACAGCTTGTGTCTGTTCCATGCACCAGATTGGTTTGATCAACCACATGTGCCAAGCAGGATTTCTTACTAAAGAGCTACAACAAGGCATGGTATGAATGTGCATTTCCCTGTAAACGTGAAGAAAGAATCAATGTTGTGACTTGATTCCGGTGGTGCAATCTTGGATAGGTTTTGCTCTATATGATCACTCTTTCTTCATACGGTTTTAAAGTACTGTATGCAGCTACATAAAAATACTCTGTCACTGTCATTCTTCATTTGGGTTAATTTATCCTCCTGAGCCAAGGGAGGCTGCTGTGCTGCTTTTGGCACTCAAATAGCACATTAAACTGTCTTGGTTATCTCTATTCAGCATTGATTTGAGCATTTTGGAAATACTCTCAGGATTCTGCCATATAATTTAGTTTATAGAGGTAGTTAGGATTCACATAAACTTCAGGAAGGAAGAGGAGGTATTCTGTCTGAAGGATGATGTCAGCACAAGAACAAACAAATAACACACAGGCAACAAAAGGCAGACTGGGAATGAAAAGTTAAGCAGAATAATTGTGAAACTCCTTCTAGATGGAACAGTGGGTGCTTGTGAGGAATGAGACAACTCTTTGTAGAAATTAAAACAATTTATTAAAACAGAAAAAAATTGAAAAATTGCAAAAAAAAAAAACCTAACAAAATATAAAAATTTGGGATCCAGATGGCTCGAGAGATATGCCCCAGGAGCGCAGGGATTCAGGAACTTTAGGCTTAAGACAGCTCTGAACCTCAGGTAGAGAAAAAAAATAAACTTGCAGTTTAGGCTGGTCAAAAAGAAATCTATTTCTAAAAAGCCCCTAGAAAGGGGTAGGCTTCTCCAGCACTGCCTTAGCAAGCTGGAGAGGAAGGGAAAATGAGACTGACCACGTGTCTTTTTCTTCCTTTTATAGCTTTTGCTCCGCCCACAGTCCGCCCACAGCCCACCCACAGTCCACCCCCCTGGTTCAAGGCGGTTGGTGTTTTCCCCTTGACAGACCACCTCTGTCCACCAATGGCTCCTCCTGGTCAGAGGGGTGATATCAGTTGAGATAAGGGTCATGTGCTTATGGGGGGCTGGGCTGTTTGTTGCAACTGGGGTTTTTTTTAAAATCTGCCTTGAAACCAAGATACAAGTAAAACATAAAAATACATCCAACACATCTTAAAACACTTGTAAAAGTATACAGTAAACACAGGAAGACCATAAAAACTTGATTAGTGTACCTGGACTGATGGATTGATTTTAACATTCAATTTAAAAATATTAAGCTCAAATTAATTAAAGCACTTAATATGCAAAGACCAAGCACAAATAGGGATTTCATGTATGACAAGTCCCCCCTTTTTTTTCTTATGCTCACATCTTTGGTCTTTGCATTTAAGTGGAGGTGGATAACTCTTCAGGGATAGATTCAAGCTCTTTAAAACTGTCCCACACTTGCTGGGCAATTTTTCTCTCCTTTCTAGTTTTCTTATTGTTACTATTATTGATATGCATAATCTTTTGAGCGAATGGTGGACGCTGCTGTTGTCCTTGAAGATCCTGGATCAGTGGCATGCCTTGGACGACAGTGGTGATTAGACGGATGAAACAAGGGATTAAACAAGGGAGAAAAATAAGTCCTGTAAGGGAAAGTCCAACAATAATTAAAGCTTTTTTCCACCATTGTCCTTGGCCAGTAGAGGTCTTGTGGTGCTTCCCAGAAGTGGGGTTGTATACTTGCTGCTGTAATCCAGTACTTGGAAGTTTGTGGCAGGACAGAATATGGATTTCCTTGATCCCAGCACTGCCAGAGTTTTTTAACAGGATTCAAAATGCAGTTTTTGTTTTTAACCTTTTCTGCAGACCAGAATACATCTGGTTCTTGAGGTATCCACCAATGTTTTTGCCCATCAGTTACCAGGTACCTTTTGCATATTGTCTCACCAACTTCTTCTAAAAATTTTCTTCCTTTCCTCCAGATGCATTCTTCTCCAATAACAGTATTGCTTAGCAGCCAGGTTTCATTGTCATGTCTGGTTGTGGGGGAGAGATTACTCAGTCGGAGTAAATCGGGGGGTCCAAGACTGACTCCCCGCCAAGGCCAACTCTCCGATTCTAAAGTTCCTCCGCACACCCAGCAATTTGTTAAATTTAGCTGTTGTCCAATCCTTTCTGCCAGGTCAATAAACAAGTTTTTCCTTGACATCAAAGGATTGTTTTCTTTTTGTTTTTCCTTTTCTTCTATGACCACCTCTTGGATCAGGTCAGTGTCATAGGTCTTTCTTTTCAACAAATCTTCTGTCTTGGTTATGTATCTAAAATTGAAACAGAGCCAATCGTCTTGGGAGGGGCACTCTCCCTTCTGCTTATGTATTTGGGTGCCAATGTTTTTGCCAATCCAGTACTTGTGACCTTTTTCTGAGCAGATACTCAACCTTGTTATGTTATAACAAGATGGATTAACATAAGTATGTGCTCGGAAAAAGTGTCGAATTTGAAATGAGCCTCCTTCTGCCTGGTACACAGTCTTGTAACATCTGTTACAGTGGCTGTCGGCTGCTTGTGTAAAGGGAGGCCAGAGGACCCAGAGACAGATGACACTCAGTAGCAGGATGTTGCTCACTTTCCCCTTTTGGCATACCCGAGAGGAGCTGTCAGCATTTGGGTTGCCTCTGCTGGTGGGGGTTGTCATCTTTGCTTCTTTCGTCCTTTCTTTAGGCATCTCACCTTCAGATGGTTCTTCAGTGACCTCAGGCTTCTGGAAGCTCATGGTTATTTAGGGTTGGCCTTGTCAAAGATTAGAGTTATCGTGCCCATAATTTTGGAGTCTGATTGGACTGTTATTGGAAGAGAATGCTGGCTTCAAATGGAGCCTTACTATACAGTTGATGTGACAATATGGTTGTGTGAAGGCAGAATCTGTAAAAGGGAATAACAAAGAACAGAATTAACAGCAAAATATTTTCAACTTAGTTTAACAACTTGTAGCTAGCACTTATTACTGAGGTATAACTGGGGAAGAACTGGGAGTACAGGATTTTATTAACTTGGAGTGAGGGATGCTGAGTGGAGCTTTCAAACAGGGTGTTTAGTTTGATGGTTTGTCTGGAGGTTTCTTCTCTTCAATTGGTGGTGCCACCGGACCCTTCACCCTCTTGACATGCGTCCAGCCCTTTTCAAATGTCCGGACAGCTGTTTCAGTGGTTAGCTGGACCTGAAATGGACCTTCCCAGGATGGGGTTAATGACTTTTCTTTCCAGGATTTTATTAACACCCAGTCACCTGGATTGATGTGATGTAAATTAAAATCAAGTGGGGGAGTTTGTGGTAGAAAACCTCTTTCCCTTAGCAACTCTAGATTTTTGGCAATTATCTGTACATATTTTTGTACATTGGTGTTTCCACACTCTTTCACATTCAACTCTTGTGGTGTAGCAAGGTAGGGTAATCCATACAACATCTCATATGGTGAACAACCCAAATCAGATCTTGGCTGTGTCCTGATTCTAAGAAGAGCAAGTGGAAGGCATTTTACCCAGGTCCATTTTGTTTCCAGCATTAATTTTGTGAGGGTGTTCTTGATTGTCTGGTTCATCCGTTCCACTCTCCCAGAGCTCTGTGGATGCCACGGGGTGTGTAATCTCCAATTTGTTCCTAATTGCTGAGCCAATTGTTGTACAATTTGGGAGGTAAAATGAGTACCTCGATCTGAATCTATGCGGTGGACTATCCCATAACGGGGGATAATTTGCTCGAGGATCACCTTACTCACTGTCTGGGCTGTTGCATTGACAGTTGGAATAGCTTCCACCCAGTGGGTAAGGTGATCAACGATTACCAATAGGTATTTCCACCTCTGGACAGGAGGCATTTCTGTAAAGTCAATTTGAATGTTTTGGAAAGGCCTGATTGCTAATTCAATTCCTCCGCCCGTGTTCTTTTTCATTACCTTTTTGTTAACTTTTTGACAGATTACACAGTCCCGGGTTATTTGGTTGGCTATTTCATAAACACCAGTGCATCCAAAGGTTCTGAGACAGTGATCCGCCAGAGCCTTTGAACCCCAATGATTGCTTTGGTGAATATTTTGTAGAATTTCTCGGGTTAAATTTTTGTTTAAAATTTGGCGTTTATCTGGTAAATACCAGCGGCCTTGAGAATCCTCATTGGCACCAATTAAAACTAATTTCTGTTTTTCCTGATCAGTAAAAATGGGCGTGGGTAAAATGTTAGTTTGTGGAATAGTGTCAGATGTGGTGGTGTTAGTTGGAAGTTGGTTTACTTCCATCACTTTTACCTCTTCTTCCACTGCTGCTTCTTTTGCTGCCAAGTCTGCTAGGTTGTTCCCCCGAGCTTCTTTTGTGGTTCCCGATTGATGACCTGGAATATGCACCACTGAGATCACCTGAGGCAGTTGCAGTGCTTTTAGAATTTTTAGGATCAATTCCTTATGTAGGATATCTTTCCCTTTGGTGTTTAGGAACCCCCTTTCGGACCAGATTTTTCCAAAGGTGTGGACTACGCCATAAGCGTATCTGGAGTCAGTGTAAATGGTCCCGATACTTCCTGCTAGTCGGTGGAGTGCTTTTTCTAGGGCATAGAGCTCACAGACCTGAGCTGACCAGGTTGGTGGCAATCTGCCCTTTTCTAGCACACACATTTGGTGTCCATCGACCACTGAATAGCCAGAGCATCGCTTTCCATCCACCACTCGAGATGACCCGTCAATGAAGAGGATTTCCCCTTCATTGAGGGGACAGTCCACCAGGTCCTCTCTGACTTTTGTTTGGATGTCAATTATCTCAATGCAATTGTGTTCAATTTCTTTTTCTGATGGGGTCCCATAAAGGAATTGAGCTGGATTTTGGTGTGTACACACAACTAACCTCAGGTGGTCTGAGTGCATGAGAATGGCTTCATATTTGACTATTCTTGGGTCAGTTAACCACTCTGCAGCCCTGTGAGCTAAAATGGTTTTGATTGAGTGTGGTGTATGCACTGTCAAGTCTCCACCAAAAATGAGTTTTTGACTCTCCGAGACCAGAACAGCTGCTGCGGCGATGGACTGGATGCAGACAGGCCATCCTCTGGACACTGGATCTAGTAATTTGGAAAGAAAAGCAACCGGCTTCCTGACTCCTCCCCACTCCTGGGTCAAGACGCCATAGGCAACTCCCTTCTCCACATTAACAAATAGATCGAAGGGTTTTTCTAGTGAAGGAAGGCTTAAAACAGGTGCTTTTGTTAATTTCTCTTTCAGATTTTGTAATTTTTGTGTGTCTGAATTAGTCCAATTAAAAGGTTCTTCTTCTATTAGTTTTTCATATAAAAATTTGGCAGATTGTGAATACTGATCAATCCACAGTCTGCAGTATCCAAATAGGCCTAATAATTGCCGGATTTCTCGTTTTGAAGTTGGAGGTGGTAGATTTAGGATTCCTTCTACTCTTTCAGCACTGAGTTTTTTTGTGCCATGGCCAATTAGATGTCCCAAATACTTCACCTCCTGTAGCACAAATTGTAATTTAGGTTTTGACACCCTCAGCCCGTTCCTCCCTAGAAAATTCAGTAACTGAATTGTAGCAGTTCTTACCGTAGACTCCTGTTCCCCAGAGAGGAGCAGGTCGTCTACGTACTGACTTACCTGAATCCCTTCGGGTGGAGAAAAGGAACTTAGCAAATCTTCTAGCGCTTGGCCAAAGAGTGTGGGTGACTCGGTGTAACCTTGAGGCAGGCGAGTCCAGCGCAGCTGCTGCTTCCGTCCAGTGTCTGGATCCTCCCAGGTAAATGCAAAGATGTCTCTGCAATGAGAATCTAGAGGACATGACCAGAAAGCATCTTTAAGGTCAATAACAGAGAACCAGGCATGTGCTGGGGGTACCCGACTCAGGAGTGTATAGGGGTCCTGCACCAGTGGGTACCTGGTTTGGACTCTCTTATTGACCTCACGCAGATCTTGTACAAGCCGGAATGACTTATCTGGTTTCTGGACAGCCAAAATTGGAGTGTTGTAACTGGATTTGCAGGTCTCAAGAATTCCATCTTGTAATAAGTCCATGATAACAGGCTTCAGGCCCTTTCTTTTGTCCTTGGAGAGGGGATATTGTGGTACACGTACTGGCTGGCTATTTGGGAGCAACTCAATTGTTAGAGGTGTGATGTCCATTTTTCCCCGGTTGCCAGGTTTGGCCCACACTACCGGGTCAATGTGTTGCTCATCTACTAAAGATAAAACAAACAATTTAGTGGTCATTTTTCCACCCTGCGGTACCACCCCAACCCTCAGAGGTATTTGGAAGTCACGTCCTAAAAGATTGATCCCAGCTTGAGGTAGGTATAGCACATCCCCTGTATGGGTACGTCCTTGTATGGAAAGGATTACATTTTTAATTACAGGAACAGCAAAGCTTTCACCATTAGCACCATATATATCTAATGTATCTTGAGAAATAAAACATCCTGGAGGTGTTTCAGTGACACAGGTTCTTTCAGCACCTGTGTCCACTAAAAACTCCACTTGTTGTCTCTGGGGTCCAGCTTCTAATTTTATCAAGGGCTCTTTAAGATGTTTTTGCCCCAGAGAATAAAGCCCCTGACCCCTTCAGTTGTTCAAAATTTGTCCCTCCATTTGAAGGACTCCTTGATCTCTCTGCTTTTTAAAACAGTACCACTGCCCGTGGCCTGGTTTATTACAGTATGTGCAAATTAACCTCTCAGGTCTTTGAACAATTGGGTTAGGTTGTTTATTGCAAACACAAACCTGTGGCTGTTGCTGAGAGCAGATTTGGGTTTGCTGTTGTGGGATGCCCCTTTGGGAAGTTCTTTGTGTAGGAGGGTTGTGGATTGGAGCATTAGTACTGTTATTCATTATTCGGCTTTTAGCCTTCATCCTCTCTTCATCCCTCCTAACAAAGACTTTTTGGGCTTCCTCCAGTAATTCATCTAGTTCCCTCTCTGGCCATTTTTCCAATTTTTCTAATTTTTTCCTGATGTCAGGCCAGGAGTGAAGCACAAAATGTACCTTTAGCATAGTTTTGCCTCCCTCACTGTCTAAGTCAATGACAGAATAAAGTTGAATGTTATTCCTTAACCGAGCCATCCAAGCTGTTGGGGACTCATCCTTTTCCTGTTCCCCACAAAATGCTTTTTTCATATTATTAACTCGAGGAACAGCTTCTCTAATCCCTTTTATAATTAAATTTCTGTAGTCTTTCATGTTCCTCCTGCCCTCTTCTGAATTTGGGTTCCATTCAGGGTCTGTCAGTGGTAATTTTTGTTCTCCAATTGGGCCCTGATTAGAATTATTTTCTCTGTCCCAGACTGTCACTCCTGCAGCTCTAATCAATTTTCTTTCCTCAATGGTGAATAAGGAGTGAAGGATGGATTGTATCTCTCCCCAATTATAAATATTAGGGCCGAGGAATTGATCAAATTGGTCAGCTAGACCAATGGGGTCAGCCATCAGACTTTTCATTTCTTTTTTAAATTCCCGTACCTCAGATGAAGCTAGAGGTACAACTACATAACCAATTCCTCCTTGAGCATTTCCCATGGGTACCTCCCTAAGAGGTAAAATTTTAGACTCATGGGGAGTGCTAAGGCAGGTGGGACAGTCAGGTGTTTTAAATGATTTCTTTCTAGTGCAAGATGCTGGGCCATCCTGGCTAGAAGAAATCCTTTGTCTGGTTGTCTTTTTGTGAGAGCAGGAAGGAACAGAATTTTCTTTTTCACTTTCATTCTCATTTTCTGAGTCCCTTTCGATTGGGTGGCTTGATGAAGGAAGGACCCTTTCTTGTTCAATTTGGACCCTCCTTTCTGGAGGAGTTACTGGAGGAAGGTAGTCTAGGGGGTCCCACTTTGGTTTATTTAATTTAGGTTTTTGTTTTTCTTTCTGTTTGTGTTCTTCTGCAATGGAAAAAATTTGGTTTGAATTTTTATTAAGTCCAATTGAATTAGATTTAGTTTCCTCTTCCAATTCTATTTTTTTGCTTTGGTCTTCATTTTGTTTTTGCCAATAATTTAACCAAATTTTAGCATAGTCTAATTCATCAGAATGTTTTGGAGCTTTGTAATGTACATAAGAATGCAAAGCCTCACAAAGCCATTTTTCAGAAGACCCATACTTGGGCCATCTGAGTCCATCTTTGTTAATTTTATGTTTTGGCCACTTAAAAACACAGTACCTAATCATTTGACACTGGTCTTTTTCTTTAGTTAAAAGATTTTCTTCCCACTTTAGGAGCATTTGCCCTAACGGACTGTCTGGGAAGATTTTGTATTTCTTCATTAGGTCTTTCTTTTTGCTATTCGCTTGTCCCATTTTGTTACTGGGAAGCAAACAAGCAGCTAGTGCAGAAGAAAAAAATTTTTTTTTTTTTTTTTTTTTTTTTTTTTCTAATTAAATAAACCAAAGTATTGTATTATATAAAACAATTAAAATATTGCATAAGGAAATAATATTACAAAATAACCTAAATTCAATACACTATCACAATAAAAAAATGATAATAAAGTTATAAGCATAAAATACAATACAACTAATGTAGAGAAAAGCAAGCAGGGTTAGTAGATATATGATGGCGAATCTGTGGGAAAAAAATTAAATATGGCAGGCTGGTGAGAAACAAATATGGTGCAAGAAATATTAATTTTAATTATAAAAAGAATAATTAGTGAATATTTAAATTGGTTAAAGTATGACTGAAATTTAGATAGTTTTATACATATATACTTAAAATTTAAGAAACAAGAGTTGTCTTTATTAGCAAAGGAGAGATAGATTAAAATATTTATAACCAAATTAAAGGAAAAAGATTATAATGAATAACACAAGCAGTAATTCAAAATATCAAAGTAGTGTCTTATGATTAAAGCAGATAAAGCAAATTACAACTACAATCCAATAACCCAAACACTCCAAACTAACAGGAAGTATAAAGGTGCTAGATAGCACTGACCACAAGAGTGCAGCTAAAACAAGTTCACACATGCACTTAAAACGGCAAAGGGGTGCAGTTCAAATTAAAAGGACACAAAATGGCGGCCGACCACGTGGCGGCCCGAAATTTCAAAATGGCGGCCGACCACGCGGCGGCGCGAAATTTCAAAATGGCCGCCGACCACGCGGCAGCCCGAAATTTCAAAATGGCCGCCGACCACGCGGCGAAAAGAAAAAGAGAGGGGTTTAAAATGAGGTTTCTCCTCAGTTCTAGACCCGAGGAGACTGAGACACTAATAAAAATGAATTTGGGGCTGCGCACACCCCTAAAACGTGGAAACCTCCCCCCAGAAAGGCTGATCACCACACTCGATCTTCCCCTCTGTGTCTCTAAAGGGTGATCCCTCGTGGTGCCCTTAAAAATGAACCCTTTCAAGCACACTCACACACACACTGGGGGCGGCCAACCCCCCACACACTCTCTCACAAAAGGAATTCCACTCGGAGGTTCCCCAAAAACTAATAGCCCTTAAAAAGGGTAAGTCCCTAACTAAGTTCCCTTTAAGAAGGGTTCAAGCCTTACCACAAGTCTTTCTCCACTGGAGGTGTCCTTTCTCTGCTGCAGTAATCCTTGTGGGAGCCCAGAAAATCCAAGGAGAAAAACCAAAAAACCAAAAAAATTGCAAAAATTCAAAAATAGTAAAATTAACCAAAATACCTGGATTTTAGGGCAAAAATAGGATCCCGGAGAGCCCCCAAAAGAGTTGTGAGGAATGAGACAACTCTTTGTAGAAATTAAAACAATTTATTAAAACAGAAAAAAATTGAAAAATTGCAAAAAAAAAAAACCTAACAAAATATAAAAATTTGGGATCCAGATGGCTCGAGAGATATGCCCCAGGAGCGCAGGGATTCAGGAACTTTAGGCTTAAGACAGCTCTGAACCTCAGGTAGAGAAAAAAAATAAACTTGCAGTTTAGGCTGGTCAAAAAGAAATCTATTTCTAAAAAGCCCCTAGAAAGGGGTAGGCTTCTCCAGCACTGCCTTAGCAAGCTGGAGAGGAAGGGAAAATGAGACTGACCACGTGTCTTTTTCTTCCTTTTATAGCTTTTGCTCCGCCCACAGTCCGCCCACAGCCCACCCACAGTCCACCCCCCTGGTTCAAGGCGGTTGGTGTTTTCCCCTTGACAGACCACCTCTGTCCACCAATGGCTCCTCCTGGTCAGAGGGGTGATATCAGTTGAGATAAGGGTCATGTGCTTATGGGGGGCTGGGCTGTTTGTTGCAACTGGGGTTTTTTTTAAAATCTGCCTTGAAACCAAGATACAAGTAAAACATAAAAATACATCCAACACATCTTAAAACACTTGTAAAAGTATACAGTAAACACAGGAAGACCATAAAAACTTGATTAGTGTACCTGGACTGATGGATTGATTTTAACATTCAATTTAAAAATATTAAGCTCAAATTAATTAAAGCACTTAATATGCAAAGACCAAGCACAAATAGGGATTTCATGTATGACAGTGCTCAAATATTATAACAATTCAATAGTATTTGAACAAAGCACTAGAACAACCATACATTGGGAGCTATCAAGCATAATGAGATCACTCTGTAGTAATGGCCACTACTTTTTTATCCTGAGGGATAAGAGCATTTGAGATTAAAGAGCAGGAATACAGGGCTGTATGGCTAAGCTACTTGAAAGAACTCCTTAGCATTAGAGTTATCATGTGACTATTTTCCAGCAAGCTTACATGGTTTTGGTTTTCCTTTCTCAGCCACTGGTGAGACTGTTGAATGTTTTGGATTTTCTTTATTTGGGAGGACTAAGCATGCTTCAAAATAATGTGAGAAAGTTTGCACCCAAAACTGTGTAGCAGTTAGCTGTTTGAAGTATTTTTTTTTTTTTCAGACCAGCAGAAACCTTCACCTCCTCTCCCCGTACATGTGCTCAAGATTACCTTGACACTCCTTCAGGTGACAGCATATGACAAAGCTGACAAACCCATTACACCTTGTTTTGAGCATCTGGTCAACTAACTTTTTAATTATGTCCAAGGAGCTTTATGGTGGGAATCTCTGTTAGCTGCACACCTGAGGTCTGAAACATGCCTGGGGCTTTATCAGATGCAGTAATACTGAGCTGCAGTGCAAGATGCCAGAAAAAAAAAAAAGGTGACTGAATTGATTAATGGGTTTTCACTGTTTTATTTTTCTTCCTGCTGTTGTAATCAAACTGCAGATACAGTTGTTCATTTTAAAAAGCACCTCTGACTTAGACAAGGGGAATTATGACACATTTTGTAGGCAATTACCGATCTTCTCCATAGTGAGAAGGTCTAGCGTACTGAGTTGCCCATTATTGGAGGATTGCTGCAAGAAAGGAAAAGGTGCCCAGAATGCCATTCTTACTGCAAACACCAAAACACATACACAAAGGTTCATAAAGAATTCAGATTTTTTCAATTCAGTTTAAAATAGGGGAAAGCAAGATTTCCAACTATTGATAGTCCAGTTTGTTCAGTCAGGACTTAAACCAAATATTTTTTGCCTTTTAAATGTTAAGAATTTTTTTGATTTCTTGTAGAGTGATATACAAAAGTATGCCAAGTGTTGCAGAAAAAGAAAATTAAGGAAATGTGCAATGCTTTTAAAAGAAACTAATCCAAATCTAACATAGGGCTTGAAAGGAACAGATCCCGTCTTTCTAAATATAAACTCAGTTCAATCAAATGTTCCCCCTTTGAACATGAAACCTCTTATGGATATGCAATCAGTACTTTGAGCCTTGAATCATTAATTTTCTAACACAACTAGCTGTCATCGCCCATTTTAATATGTTTCTCCTAGCCTAGAAAAATAAATGCTGGTTTTGTGGAATGAGCTGTGCTTTGTTTCATCTCCTGTGTCATCAGCAGAGTCATTAATACAGTCTGAGGGCAGAAATTTACTTCTGATGAAGAACAGGCCAGAAGGAACATAGCTTAATGTTCATCTCTCAAGAGGAGCTTCATTAAAGATGCTGGGAAGGCATTGTAATGGGCAGAAGGAGCTTTAATACACATCTGAACTTCCATCTGTGCTCCCTGTAATGGGCTGAGCCAGATCATGGGGCATTAATGGAATTCTTAAACCAGTTCTTGAGATGAGCATGTTTTAGCTCTTGTAGCTTTTTCCTCTTCTAGGAAGGTAGAAATATTCATATGCATCCATCCTTCTCTTCAGAAGACTGTCTTTTTCCAAGAATAGTCAATATAGAGAGGTCTTATAAAGAGGGGAAAAGAAATCTATTTATGGAAAATTTGTCCTTTCAAGTTTCCTCCCAAGTTCTGTATTTAGCCTATGACTTTTGCCATATATGCCAATTAATGAACTCAGTATGTGCAGCATTTCTGTGACACATCCCTCCTCCCATTCATCTGCTAATTCCTCTCATACACAGACATTTTCATATCTTCTTATTTCAGTTCCCCTCTTTTAAACTGTTTTCATTACACATTTTTTCAAATACCTTGGCTAATGTGCAAGACAATCTTCAAAGAAAATTTGACTATCCCAAAGATTTATGAGGTGTGCATGACTCTATAGGGATCTTCTTTGCATTTGTTAACGGGTGAGCATTAATGTTTCTAAGTGTTTTTTCCTGAGGTACCTACAATGATACCAGTATACATTGAATCTAAAGTATGTGATAATCTTATACAATTTCATTTCATCATTCCAGAAGCTTTTCTGAATGTATTCTGCTACTGCATTGCTCGGTTTTAACTCTCCTTAGGTTTCCCTAAATTTCCCTGAGGGCGTTTCTTTTTTTATCTAACATAAGTTAGATTCCTAGGGAGTATTGTACTGTTTCCTGGGGAGTCAAATGTTTATCCAATTCCTTGACTGCTCACTACTGACTAATTCACTACTACTTTGCTGTGTGTGACTCAATAAATTTCTCAATATGTAAGAGACACTGCATTAAGTAGGTTTTTATGACTCTATTTTATAGCCAAGCCAAGACTTATAGCAATTATTACAAGTTATTTTTTATTGCAAGTTCTGCTAATTTTTATCTAATTTCTCAAATATGACATGTTTTTATGAAACTTCAAATTCATCCATGATGTGAATACACTCAGTGTAAAATTTTACTTTCTACATCAAATTTATGGTAGACATGTGCCAAAGTAGTGCATATTGTAAACATTATTTTGGCACTACTATTTCTGTTAGCATTGTGTCTCATTGTTCAAGGTATATTAGTGACACCTTTATAAACATTTATGGCTACATGGTTCAATGCTGGTTCCAAATTTATGCAACATGCCATGAAAGTGTAATATTAGTCAATCTGATATTACATCTGATAGCCACTAGTACATAAATGGTATTTCTTTAGTCAAAAAAAGCAGTGAAATTTCCCCAGGGTCATGGGCTGACCATTGCCTCCTTGGTGATCAGGCAGAATTGATAGCCATGGTTAATTCATGTAATATCCTGTGCTCCAGTTCCTCACAAAGAGCTAAGGTTTTGTACTGGTAGCAGACCAAATGTCTCTCTCCTTTTATAGTGAAATTTTTCTCCACAAGATTGAAGGCTCCTCTGGAGAGGGAGCAGCTGCCATTACTTCCAGCGAAAATGAAACCCTAGAGTAAAATTAGAGCAAGTGCTAATTAGTGAAGCCTAAAATGCTTAACTCATGATATCTTGGGGCCAGCACAGTCTTCCAGAGACTCTCTGGATTGATGGTAGGCTATTCTAGGAACCTGGCATCTACCCCAGTTTTGCAGCAGTCTTCCCAGGATGCTCGGTATCTCCATGTGCCCTGCCCAATTGTCTGAGGAAGATGGGATGCCCATGTTATGACACAAACTCTCTAGACATCCTGCCTCAGAGCAAAAAAAATGCTCTTATTCCCTGATCTGAAGTTTAATATAGGTGGTTGTGTTACAGGGATAGGACCCCCTCAGCTCTTACTTATGTTTATACAAGGAGACTGGAAGTCTAAAAAATCCCAGGTGCAGTCCGGCCTTTCAAAGCAACCAGTCTTATTTTTCTAAATTTTCTATTAGCAATATTTTTAAAAAATCAGCCTCAAAAGCACTTTTAGAAAAGAAAAACCCTGCCTAAGAGCCAGTTATTTTTGGCAGGAATGTATGTAGCTAAGTTATGCTTATGGTGTCAGTAGAAAATAAGAGAAGGTGCTGAAGCAAGACGTGGCTGATTGCATATCTGAAAGCTGAATGTATCAGCAACAGGCCCTGGAGTCTCTGCCATGTGACAATCATTGTTAGTTCCCATAATTTCATCACAGATCTCAAGATATTCAGTGTTTATTTGAAGCTAAAACCCCTTCAAGCATCTTTTAATGTGCCAATGGGAGATTTTCTTTTTTTTTTTTAACCAAACATTTGACAGTGTGACACAAATGCACCATAGGGAGAAAGAAAATAGTTTTCTCCCTCAAATGTAATATGACACCTATTATATACTACATATTTCTATTCTTATTAGTTGCTTTTTTAGGTCTTTGATAATTAGTGTGCAAACAAATCTGATCATTAGGGAGGGGCTGGTCCACCAGCTGTGAAGTCCTGGCTGCCCTGCACTTTTAAAATCTGACTTACAGAGCTCATATTTGTGATATTTAGAGCACCAGGAGGAGACAGTCACAGTCTTTTGCATCATATTTTTTAACATAAGGAATGACTGATTTTGACACACTGAAAGAGTTATGCCACTGGAAAATGTAGCCATGTTGTACCAACCTGTAGCCATCGATGGCTGGAGTGCAGCCATCTGTGGCTACAGGCTGTTCAGCAGGGACAAGAGAGGAAGGAGATGCAAGGGGTTCCCTACTATATCCAGAGATGGATAGAATGTTAAGATCTGTCTCTGAAGAATAGCCTTGAGTAGGTCAAAAGGTTATGGGTAAGATTTAGAGACCAAGGCATAAGGGGAACCTTGTGGTTGATGTCTGCTACCCTGATCCAGGGAGCCTATTGATGAAGCCTTCTTGCTCCAGCTACAGGAGACATCATGCTCTCAGGCTCTCGTCCTGCTCAGGGACTTCAACCTGCCTGACATTAGCTGGGAAAGCAATGCTGTGAGCTGTAGGCAGTCCAAGAGACTCATGGAATCATGGAGCACAACTTACTAAGACAGGTAATAGACTGCCCTGCTAGAGGGGATGTGGTCCTGGATCTGATGGTCACTAAAGCAAGTGAACTGATCTAGGGTGTGAAGATTGGGGGCAGCCAGGGTTGCAGTGACCCTGCAATGTTGGAAGTTGCAATTCTGAGGGGTATGGGTCATTTGAAGA
The DNA here is from genome assembly GCF_041296385.1 of Aphelocoma coerulescens. Lineage (NCBI taxonomy): Eukaryota > Metazoa > Chordata > Aves > Passeriformes > Corvidae > Aphelocoma > Aphelocoma coerulescens. The sequence continues at coordinate 33,179,972 of NC_091013.1, forward strand.
GTAAAGTCAGCATCCTGAATTTCAGGAAAGCAAATTTTCACCTGTTCAAGGAATCAGTCAGTAGAAATCCCTGAGATACTGCCCTCAGGGACAGATCTGACAGATGTCTAAGGGCACTTTCCATAGATTGCAAGAACTCTTGATCCCAAGGTGTAAGAAATCAGGCAAGGAAGATGAGAGATTGGCATGGCTGAGTTGAGACTTGATGGTCAAACTAATGGGCAAGAAGAAAATGTGCAGGCAATGGAAGCCAGAACAGGTATCCTGCAAAGAGTACAGGGATGCAATCTGGTTCTATAGGAATGGGGTCAGGAAGGCCAAGGTGTATCAGGAGCTGAACTTGACAAGGGATGCAAAGAATAACAAGGGCCTCTAAAAGTATGCTAGAGAGAAAAAGAAGGTAAAAGAAAGTGCACATCCCTCAGTTGGCATGGTAACTGGTAACTGACAAACTGGTAGCAACAGACAAGGAGAAGGCTGGGTATTTTGTCTTACAGGATACAGTCAGAGGTGGATCAAGAGCCAACAGTGCCCAAACTCTGCACAGTTCTGTGCATAGCTCATTCCTCTTTGGGTATTTCACAGTTATCTTAATTGTTCAAGAAATTTCCAAAGACACCTTCCACAATTCATACTTCATTGTGTGTGCACAGATGTTACAACAAAGCTTATTTAGTATTCCTTTCTTTGGAGAGTTAGATTTCTGCAAATGCTGGTATAATTACCTGCTTTTATTCCTTGTAGCCTCCCTTACTGTAACTGAAATGTACCTCATAAAATATAAAATAAAATATGAAATTACACGTCCAGGTAGCCCCTGCTGAGCAACATAAAAGTTGCAACATTTCCTTTCTTCTACTCTGATTTCCACATTTCCACATTGATTGACTCCAGAAGTTTCAAGCTATTTTAGATCTCTAGTACAGTACATTTCATATTTTTAAAGAAACAAAAAGCATGTAGTTTTCTAATTGCTTTAGTTGTTTGAAAAAGTGGATTAAAAAAAAGAAAAAATTTGATTGTGTTATTTTCTTCCACAGTCACCTTAGTGGCCACACTAAAAATTACAGTAATGCATCTCCAAACCACGAGAACTGTTTGTTTGAATTTACTGGTCTTCTTATAAGAAATGAAGAATTGCTGCAGAATTGCTTCAAAGTATAAAGAAACCTTTTGGGGTTTGAGAACCAAGAAGTACCAAGCCAGTGTCAGATCCAGAACAAATACCAAGTAATTGAGAAGAAGAGAAAAGGAGAATGAAGAGAGACTGGAGGTGCCAAGGTCAGCCAAATAACATGCAGTACTCCACAGAGGTTTAACAAAAACAGTGACTATTGACTCTCAAATTAAACTCATCTTGGCTAGAACCCAGTCGATGCTTGTTACTTTTGCTAGGCTTGGCTGACAGATGATGATGGGGTTAGTAGAAGCCAATAAAGGTTTACGTGTAACAGACTCAAAATATAAGATGAAAACATCAAGTCCTCAACTTATTAGCCTTGTCTTGTCAATTTTATTTACTTTTAACACCACCTGGAAAAAACAAGGCAGCCTGGAAACATGAAGTAAAAGGCCCCATCCTTTTCTTGCTTCTGGTACTGAAAAATTGATGGAAAAACAAAAGCATATCCTAAGTGCTGATGGAGCTAAGAAAGGAAAGCAAGGCATTCATGCAGCTTTGAATGTTGTTTTCCTCACACTGCTAGAGGACAATCAGGGAAATTCTCTGTTCATCTGTTCCTCTAAGAGGGATATTGCTGAAGTTTGCCTGGCTGTATCCCTTGCTATGAAGTGCAGGTCTGCCTCCTTAAAAGTGATTAACTTTGTGTAAAGGGCATGCCGTATGACAGATAATAACATTTTAATCCTTTTTCATAGTTGGGTAGCATGTTTTTCTGTCAAAACAATATATGATGGGATTATATCTCTTCCTGTCAAATAACCCCTCAGACAGACAAACAAACAAGTGATAAATTTTAAGTGGGGAAAGCAGGAATACACATCAAGACATGAAATTTAAATTTATTTTTAAATAAGTATTTTTATATTCTCCCATAGGATGTAGATTTTCATTTAGTACTTTAAGAAACACTGCAGTTTTGTATATCTAAATACAGAGATTATTTCTGTGGAATGCAAATTATGTTATGATTTAATGTTTGGGTTATCCATGCATATTAAAAAGTAATTTATTCTTCCCTAATTTTTTTATGATGTGACTTCTGGCAATTTTGCTACTCATCTATTAAAGCTCAGGAAGAGCTGATTTTTCCATAAACTCTTTCCATCAGTTGTAAGAAAGTAAGTATAGGGAGTCATGTAAATTGAAGAAAAGGTTCATGCTGTTCTGAGGCGATCTTCCAAATCAACAGCTTGTGCAGAAGACACTGAGTGTCCTTTCTAGGTCTTCCTACCTGAGCATCTTTCACAAGAAAGCCATAGGGAGAGCTGGTGTGTGACTTTATTATGTCCTGATGGGGTAGGAGAATCTAGGAGCTCAGAAGTTCTTCCAGCTCCACCAGTTGCTGTATCACCTTATCAGACTCCTTGTTTCATGTAGTGTGTTGCTTTTGCTCCACTTGCATTGATGTCTTTTGACAAGCACTGGGAAGCAAGGCCAGCTGTACCTGTCTCTTCTGCTTGGGCAGCACTGAGTGCATCATTACAGGGAAGGTCCCAGTTAATGCTTCTTTTTTTTTAACTCTGGCAGCCTCATTTGACATCAGTGTTTCTTCTCTGGAAAACAACCATCAGTGAAGAACAAGACTCTTATTAAAACAAATCTGATTATCAGGAAGTGGAATGAATTGCAGTTCACAGTATTTAGGTCCTTCATCAATATCTTTCTATTTTCATGCTTAACAACATAGTTTACTAGAAAAACATCAGAGCTGTTCCGGGCTTGACATAGTCGTCTTATGAAACAAAAAGATGAATAAAGTTCCTAGATTTGGTCCCTAAGATCAAGGTATTCCATACCATGCCCCAGGATATATTAAAGCCATTAAATTCCTAATTGAAACAGTTGTTTGACTAAAGCAAAATAAAATAATAGGTGTGAAAGGCTAATATGAAATCAGATCCTTGATTTGTAGTTGAACATGTTAGACAAAAAGATCTGTCCTGATCTCACCATCTGCTCCAGTTTTGTCCTTGATAAGAAAACAAACAGCATGAGTATAACAAGAACAAACCTACAAAAAGAATCTGTGTTCTTCTCTTTCTCTCTCAGACATCAATTTTTCTGCACATACTCATTTACAGACACAACTAGAAGAATGAGAAAGGATGTGAAAAAAGATATTTGGTAGTTTCTAATCTTTTTATTACTTGCATGTGCTCAGCTACTAAGGTGACAAGCAATATGCTTGAAGCCGTGTAGAATTAAACAGGATGAAGAAAAGAAAAGAGCAAGTCCTACTGCGAATCCTCTAAAATGGACAAACTGACTGTCCTTTAACTTATGGAATAAGTCAATGGAGTAAGTTGGGTCATCAACAGAAAGCAGTATCCACCGTATCACAACCTGAAGCACCTGAATCCTAAATACGTGATGCTTAGTTTCAAATCTCACCTTAAAAGAACAGTGGAAAGATTCTCAATATAATTTTTTTTTCATTTTGCTTGTAAGTGGCCTTATTTTAACAGTAGCTGTCTCACAGTTTTTAATTTTTTTCTGTCTCTGATTTTTTCACTGCAGAAGGTACAATCAATATGCTTATTTTAGTTCAAAATGTATACCTAAAGGAATAGTAGCTATTTTGAAATTACAGTAGTATCTATGTATTTATATGAAAGGGGGCAAAAATACCCCTTTCTTTAGGAAAAAATTGTAACCATTTAGGGTAGTCAATATTGTTGACATTTTAATTCTGGAAAGTTGTTCTTTCTAAGTTAAAAGGAAAAAAAAGCAACAAGAAATGCATGTCTGTACCTTTCTCCAAAGTCCATACTTGAAGTCTTTAAGCTTTTCTTGTCTAACCAACATGAGACTGCAGAGAGGAAGATAAAAGGCTGTTCCTAGCAACTTGCAAATCTCAAAGTTGTCTGGGAGATTTGTACTGTGGGTTTATATTGATTTACGTGCAAAATATAGCAACCTTTCTTATGTAAAGCTTAGCAGAACTGACAGTCAAAAATCCTGGTCTGTGGTACTATCAGATTTCAAAATTAAGCAAGCTGGGACTGATTGCTACTTGTACAGGAGTTTCAGCAGGAAAATTGAGGTGTTATTGTGATTCCAGAATAACAGTCTCACTTATATCTACAGTCATGGCCACTATGTTTCATCCCAGCCACCAAAAGGTGTCTTCCCTCCAGTATCTTACATAACAGCAAGGTGCCAAAGCAAAGCACATTAGTGGCCATTGCATGTTTGTATTCTTTAATGTGCATGGTGAACTAATGTGGCAATGGTCATTACCTGAAGTGGGGGAGGTTCTGACTTTGTAGAAGAAACAAAAAATCACCAAGGACAAATTTTCCAGAGACATTGTGAAGTCTTTGTCCTTGGAGATTTTTGAGATGCAACTGGAGAATTCCCTGAGACATCTGGTCTGAATTAGTTTCAACCCTAATTTTATCAGGAGGTTGGACTAGAGACGTCCTGAAATCCCTTCCAACCTGACTGACTCTATCATAACATCTTTTTCTCATTCAAAACAGTGTTTATATTAAAATATACATTCTTCCTTATAGAGCAATTTTTTCACATCCAGAAGTATAGATCTCTGCTTGTGAAAACCAGCTTTCCCTTAAAACATTTTAAGAGAATCAATTTTCAGAGTTGGCTTTCTTAAGGAGCTCTCAGTAAGGAGGGAGGAGTTGGGAAGAGTTGAAAATTGTTGCTGCTTCCTATTTGTTTTGGGGTTTTTTGAGTGGCTGAATATCTATCCTGTTTGAAAGAGTCGTGTTTTTTCTGTATTTTTTGATTGTACAATTGTTATTACCACCAGCAATCACTGATATATTATATGCAGACAAGGTAAACTTTAGTTGATCAATATTTTGGGATTCTTCCCAAAACTGAAACAAACAGGGAAGATGTTCAAAAGCCAAGCAGGATATGGAATTTATCCTTTTATTTCCCAAGAGGTGTCCCCACTGTGCATATTCCAGGAACTGATTTTCAGGTCCCTGGCATACAGGGTCCCTGTATCACAGGTTCCTGTGGTAGCTAATTCTTCCCCCTGTTGGCCACTGGTGTTCACACCACAAGAGTACACAAGGGCTCTGACACTGTGGCAGCTCATTCTGCTCTGCTTAAATTAGACACTATGTTGTTTTTTGTCACAGGTCAGACACAAGATCTGTTTCCCCTTTTCTCTGTCCCCTTGGAATCATCTCCTATTTTTGCATCTTTCTCCAGAAACATCCCAAGTGTCTCTTGTCTTCTACAATCCTTTCCTTTTCTCCTTTCTACCTTTTTTCCTCTCCTTTTTCCTTTTCTTCTCATTTCTGTTTTCCTCTCCCTCCATGCTTTTTTCACTTCATCCTAGTGTCTTCTTCAACCCATGAATATTTCCTTTCTCCACCTGCACAATCTTTCTTTGCACTCCCATATTGTCTGGCTGTGGCCAGAGTGCCCTTCCCCAGTGGGCAAGAACAAGTGCTCTTTCCAGGCTCTTCATTCTTTGTGAAGAAACAGAAAGGAGTTGGGAGGCTGAGGTTCACCTGTGAAGCCGTAAGTGTAACACTGAGAGAATAACTGTTGCTCAGAAGATCAGGCTGGCCTCTGCATATGAGTGACAAGTATCAAGTGACATTCAGCTAGACAAGTATATGCAATTAAGGAGGCAGAATTAAAAAGCTGAGAGAAGAAGGTTGGGAAAAATAATAAAAAGAGTTAAGGAGTAGAAAATCTTTTTGTGATGCAGATGTTGACAGAGGAGAAAAATGGATAGTCATTTCTATGTTGGAAAAGACACATCTGAAAAATCAGTGATATAAGGTAGAACCCCCAGATAGAAAACTCAAGAACTATGACTGAATTTCAGGGTATCCACAGGAAACTTGCCTTTAGGAAGTACTGAGAACATAGAGAACTGGTATAGAAGGTAGACCAAGACCAAAAATAAACAGAGAAAGAAAATAAGTAATTATTTTACTCTTCAGGATTCAAGCATAAAAAGACATAAAACAGTGTCATATACATACCTATCACAATTTAAAAAGTTTCTGTAAATTTGTTTTTCTAAATTATTTTCATAAACGTCAGCTAAAATAATTAAGTAATGATCTGAAATATTTGTGCTTTGATGAAATCTAACCAGCTTTCCCTAAAAAACCCTCAGTATTTATCTTTCCAGTAGTTTTCTTATCATATACTTTCGATTTTTTTTTTTTCACTTTAATCAGAACTTGAGGTAGAAGAGCTGCAGTATTGTAAAATATATTCTCATGGTGTTCCTTCAATAAAGAAAGGCAGGGTATGGCAGAAATTTCTCTCTGGAGGTTTTACCTCTGTAGAATTTCTGGACAACTGTAATAACTGAATGTGAGACTGAAATATTGTTCAGACAGATGCGCACACTTCTCAGTGATGATCGGAACGAAATCTTTTGACATTCTGGAAAGTAATCATCATACAAATACTGTCTTGAATGACAGACTGCAATTGCAAATCTGCTTCATCATTTTAATAAAAAACTTCAGTTTAAAACTTTTATTTATAACAGGCATAAAACACTTTTGAAACCATAGGAAAAGCTAAAACCTGTAATAGTCAGAACTTAATAGAAAATTCATAATGGCAGTTAAATCTCTCAAGGAGATTTATACATGTTCTTTGAAATAGTATTTAATTTATTCTCACCTCTTAACTCAGGTGTATAAATGACTACTTTTCCAACTATATAAGGTCTTGAGAAACAGAAGAGACCTTTGTTAAATAACCTAAAATAGTTTTGTATTTCATTGAAGTGTTGGTAATTTCAAGGCCTTTTTATTAAGCCATTTTGTCTATAGGATATTACTTTCCTTTTCAGCCTTGGAGGATTTAAAAGCGTTCAGTATCAAACTTAGCAAAATTTTGCACCTAGCAAGATTATTAAAATTGAAAGAATTACTTTATATGTGTATTAGTGTGATATGTATTTATCACAATCACATTTCTAAAATAGTAACATATGAAATTAATATTGTGGACTATCATGATCAGGAGAAAAACAAAAGGGTTTTTTTTTTCAGAATTGACTTCAATTTTTAATGAAAAAGTCCATTTAAAGAGAATTTTGGCTAGCATTTTTTTTTAATATAGCTCTATAGCTAGAAATTGAACAATAGAAGTGAATTTCCTCACATAAATGATTAACTTTTGAGGTGTTGATAGACATATAGTAGATTTTGACCTACACTGGTGTTTGATGTCACTTTTAGGTGTTATTTCCCTAGTCTTTAAAATATTGCCTGTTCTTTCATTCACTATTGTGAATGATTTGATCTTATGAACTAAAAGTAAAACAAACCTACTAGAACAGTTACATTTAGCCTTACACCAGCTTTAATATGACCAGAGTACATATAAAAGTAAATAAATCTCTAATATCTTTGCTGTGTTTACATCAGCATGTTAGTTTGGACATTTGTGTTACAGTCCAGTACTGTAAGAAATCTAGAAGGGTCTGTAACACTAACAATTCAATGCCAGAAAGACCTCAGGTTTTTAGGTTGGAGGAGGTGCCATTCTGTATTACAAAGCAACCCCAAACTCATGTGTTTTCATGGTGTAGACACATAAAATTCACATGATGTGATGGGAACCTTACTAACTTTACTGCAGTGAATAACTTCTTAGATGTATGGCATAGGACATCTGCTAAAATTCTTTGAATGCCAAACTAGCTGGTCCATGAATCCATATAGTATCGTCACCAAAGCCTTTCCTCTTGATGGCATAAGCATTGACTAATTCGTTTAATGTGAGCTGCCAACACCAAATGTAATTGTGCCAGGTACCTATCAGATGAGAGGGGATATACCAGAGAATTTCTGTAATGACAGTCTTATTTTCAGTTCTCTTCCTGCAACTGTGAGGCTTAGAAACTTAATTTTAAAATGGCAACCTGGAAATGTCCATGTTCTTGTTTCCAGGAGCTGGGTTTTTAAGTGAAATAGTAACTCTACCAGGAGAGATTTTACATAGCATGTGATTGGAGTTTCCAATCCAGATAGTAACAGAAAAGCATGGTACTCCTTCAATCACTAGCTTTGGTATTTATATTTGCCTAATGTATTGAGTTTTCTAGTCATTAGGAATGGGAATCTCACTATTCTTTGAGAGAAAAACATCTCACCCAATTACCATTTTTCTTCTATGTTGTCCAAGACTGGATTGCTCCCAGTTTTGCCTTTGTGCATATGATATAGAATATCAAATGGTTCCTAACGTTAAGAAACAACATTTTAAAATTCATTATTAAATATTTAAAAGTCTGAAATAAATATGGGGATCTAGCTTTGAGTCAAAACATTTGTGTACTGTCAGGGCAGAATAACTTATAAATAGGTACCAGAATCAGTACCCTATGAAAACAAAGCATGTGTTCCTCTAAAGCACTGAGGTTGTATCTGTACCAGGAAACTAAACAAAAATAGACTTTATACAGTGATAGAAATGGGATAACAGGGACCTTAAAAGAAGTTTAGTACAAGGAAAAGCAAATTTCTGTAGCTGGGATGCAATAAACCCTTTTAGCAGGGGCCCACTTGCTGGGGGTTGACTTCCTAGAAAGCAGCTTTGCGAATAAAAAGGACCTGAATGTCCTGGATAACTTTCTATAACTGAGGAATTGTTAGTAAAAGATACCATGTGTCAATGGGGACACAGAGATGAAATAATTTGAAAAAATATCTCAGCATGAGGAAGAAGCCGTAAGTATCTGAATTTGTTAAAGAAAGCATTTATTAGCAAACTAAAATCAGGCGAAGTTATTTTAAAATGCCAGCATATGAATGAAATATTTTACAAGTACTAATAGTGAAACAGAAAGCAGTGGGCAATGCAAAAAAATTTTTTTCTTTTGAAAGTAGCAAAAGTAAGTGTAATCTTGCTATCTAGATTTCCATTCATTTGCAAATCAAATAGTTCCATGAAAGAATACAGTATTCAAAGGAGGATTTGAAAACTAGAAATTGGTTTTTTATTTCTTCTTGGTTAGCATGAATAATGTATATCAAAAGGTTACGTCAGCTATTATTTTTATTCTTTGTATTGAAATAAGATTCCCTATATCTATTCAACAAATTCATTCAGCTATTCAGTCTTTATCAGTTGTGTTATCTTCCACCTCATTAACCAAACAAGAGAGTAAAGGAGGGAAAAGGAAGGACAATATTCAAAATTTGTTCTGTTATTGCTCTACCAAAAAACATTATTCAGTTTTTCACAAGTTCAGTAACGATAGCATTGAAAGAGAAATTAAGAAAAATAACTGGTGTTTCGTAATTACAATATGTCAAGATTCACAGAAGTCTTTACTTGAACTTTAGAGAAGATTCTGCATAGCATATTTTTTCCTCTTTACTTAGGAAAAAAATTCTATAAAGTTATACAAACCATAGAATTGCTGACAAGGCAGAAAGGAGAGGAGTTTTAGGAGAAAAACAAATAAACAAACAAGACAAACCTGCAAAAAGTTGATCCTCTTCAAAAAGACTGGGGGAAAGTTTTCTTTCCCTGGGGAATGTAGACTCTCCCTCAAGATCCCATTATTGTGCTCTCATTAGGACCATAGCAACACCAGTTTTTCCTTAATTCTTGTTTTCCATGGGTCTTTTGTCATACATTTACTGTCATCTCTTGTTCTTTGTTTATTTTTCTTTTTTGCATCTGCTTACTCTTTGTTTTCTCAGTTATCCTGTGGTAGTTTGGTATTACCAGGTACTACTTTCAGGCTGCTGCCTGGATGGTTCTGGCTATGCCTTCCCTTCTCTGTTTCCCTATGGACTGGATGCTTGTTACAGGTGAAAGTTTCTGCCTACAAAAATCAAAATCAGTAGAGCAAGCAAATCTGGGAGCATAGAACCATCAGTCTTCATAATAGTTAGCACCTGTTACCATGGAGGAAGCACTGACTGCCTTTCTGTTCTGACCATGGTGCTTTTCTGTGATGAGGTGGGCATCAGAGAGCTGGTGCTCTCTGTGTGTATGTTAAGTATAGGCTTAAAGTGCTCTACAGGTGTTACTTCTCTTCTGTATAATGAAATTCTTGGAGGTATTTGATAGGCTTTTCTCTAGGATATAGCTATCTTTCACTCCTTTTTTTTTTTCTTTTTTCTGCTATTTTTGTTGGTAGGTTTTTTGATAGGTTTTTGTGGGGTTTTGAATGGTTTTGGGGTTTTTTTCTGGAGAATTTTCCACATCAGTCTGTGGGTCTGAATTGATTTTAGAAAGAGAATGCACAGACTTCTAACACAGGGTTCATAGAATCATAGACTCATTCAAGTTAGAAAAGACATCTAAGATCAGGTCCAACCATTTACCCAGCACTGCCAAGTCCATCACTAACCCATGTCCTCAAGTGCCACATCTGCATGTCTCTTAAATACCTCCAGGGATGGTGACTCAACCACTTCCCTGAGTAGCCCGCTCCAGTGCTTAACAGTCCTTTCAGTGAAGAAAATTTTCTTAATATCCAATTAGGATATTAGAAAACCTTCCTAATTGCAGCCATCACTGGCACAACTTTAGACCATTTCTTCGTGTCCTGTAGCTTGTTACTCAGGAAAAGAGACCACCCCCTACCTGACTACAACCTCCTTTCAGGTAGTTGTAGAGAGCATAAAAGTCCTCCCCAAGCCTACTTATTTCCAGGCTGAACAGCCTTCAGCTGCTCTTTAAAGGAACTGGGCTCCAGACTCTTCCACAGCTCCACTGCCTTTCCATGGACAGCACTTCAATGTCTTTCTTGCAATGAAGGGCCCAGAAATAGACACAGGATTTGAGGTGTGGCTTCCCCAATGCCAAGTGCAGGGGGGCAATCCCTGCCCTGGTCCTGCTGGCCACACTGCTGCTGACGTGAACCATTGGCCTTCTTGGCCACCTGGGCACGTGCTGGCTCATGTTCAGCCACTGTTGACTCCCAGGTCCTGTTCTGTCGGGCAACTTTCCAGACACTCTTCCACAAGCCTGTAACTGCATGAGGTTGTTGTGACCCAAGTGCCTGCTTTTATTTTTCCAGATACCAAATAGCATTAAAGGTTATTTCATTTTCTCTAAGCCAGAACTCAACATAGCAAAAAGCAGCTGGCCAGGTGGTACTAATCACTCAAACACCATATAGCCATATTTAATCTTTGTACTTATGGTAGTTGTCAGTGTTCAATATCACTTTCTTTCTGTCATCTCCTGTGTGAGTGGCAGAAAAAATATTTTTATCCCATCAATAAGTTTTCTGTCTCAAATTCAATCAGGAACAATGAATAAGAACTGATAAGCAATATGTCACCTTGGCAGATATGCACTTCCATTTAGATATTATTCTTCTGAATAGCAAATAGAAGCAAACCTCATTTCAAAATACAGTCCAGAGGACAGAAAACAGAACAAAAGTTGTCTATGCATGTATATTCAGAGCAAAAAGCCTCTCCCCTGTCCCCAAGTCAGAGGAAGTACTGTCTGGCATCTATTATTTCACCGAACTTTTAGACAATGTTTTTCTCATTGTGTTCCATCTTGAGGAGACCTTCAGCTACGGGATCTATGAAGTAAGAGATTCTTCAGTCATCTTCCTCCTTCAAATCACAGTTGCTTGCCTCATGGAATTTCTCTTTCTGCTTTAAGGAAATCTTAAAGCTTTAACTCAAAATTTATGTAGGGACCAGATACTTAACTTACCAAACACACACCTGGAATCTCACCTGTGTTCTATTTATCCTAAAATAATTGCTCTCTTCCTTTGCATTTTTTTTCAATGAGAGTCTTCTATGCATTCCATTATTTAAAACAAAGTACAAAATTAATGTATAATGAGGTAAGAATGAATCTATGTCCATTCCTTTGACTGTTACAAGGAAGCCCGATCTGTACAAATGCCAATTACCTAATTTTAAATATCAGTATTTCAACTCTTCTTCAACCTTTAGAGTCAACACAGCCCATGATAAAATGAGCTCTCTGAAAGGGTGTTCACTATGATTCTTTGGGATCAGTCACACAGTTGATGAACTCAATACATTGGCCTGATCTCTACAGGGATCCATTGTGGCCACACCGGCTTAACACAGAAACCACTTTTTGCAGTGTTCTCAACTCAGATCCTGAACCACGAAGATTCAAGATCAATCACAATCACTGCAATGAGTGGAGCTATAGAAGAAAAAGCCTACTTTGATCACACTGTCACATAGTCACAGAATGCATTTTAGTTTTGTCAAATCTTGTTTCAGTGAAATCAACTCTTGGATTTAATTTTATTATTATATTTTTTCTTTAGGTGTCTCATAGCTGGCAATTTATTTAGTTTAGTGGGGTGCAGTCATTGAAACACTTGAATGGTAGTGTTTTGTTCACATTGTTTTATGTCAGCTGTATGCTGGGACTTCATCCAACCTTGGAGAATACTATGTCCTGATCTGATGTTGAGGCGTTGCTTTTAGAAGAGCACCTTCCCACACACATGCACGCACCAGCAAGCATAAAAGAGGTAATGTGGTTCTTCAAGGACCTGTGAGAAGGAGTGAAAAGTAATGCCTTTTTGTCTGCATGTAGAAACGATGTGGTGATAACCACCTGTGACTAACAGGGACAACTTAAGACCAAGTCTCTGTGGTGGTTTGTGGATGAAGAACCTAAAGTAAAGCAGTCTTTCATCAGGCTGTGTGAATGTCTGGAAACTGGGCGTGCATTTAGTCACAGAATCAGAATCATAGAATTATGACTGAAATTCTTGGTTGAAAGGGACCCATCAGGGTCATTGAGTCCAACTCCTGCCCCAAGAGTCACACCATGTGCCTGAGAGCATTGTACAAATGCTTCTCGAACTCTGTCAGACTGGTGTTGTGACCACATCTGCAGGGAGCCTGTTCCAGTGCCCAACAACCCTCTGGGTAAAAAAACTTTTTCTGATATCCAACCTAAACTTCCCCTGGCTCACCTTCAGGCCATTCCCTTGGGTCCTGTCACTGGTCACCACAGAGAGAGATCGGAACCTGCCCCTCCGCTTCCCCTCATGAGGATGTTGGAGACTGCAATGAGGTCTCCCCTCAGTCTCCTCCAGGTGAAAAAACCAAGTGTCCTCAGCAGCTCCTCAGTAGTTTTCCCCTACAAAGACTTCACCATTCTTGTGGCTCTCTTCTGGATGCTAATAGCTTAATGTTTTTTTTATAGAAAATATTTTCCCTGTACATGATTTTTTTTATTGAAAAAGCTTCATGTGGATTCCATTATAGTTGTTTGAACAGTATTCAATTGTGTATTAATTATACTGTCTCGAAAGTCTTCTGACTTTTCTCTGTTAAAATTAGATAAGGATTCCCATTACATCCTTGTTAGGCATTAGCTAGCTAGTCACAGCCCTAAATTGCACTATCCAGAATGACAGTGAGAATGGGGTAGTGGTTTAAAATTAGGTGAACTCTAGTCTAAACTGGTCTGTTTAGACTAGCTGTTTCCAGCTCATCCAGAAAGTGTTTTGTTTCAATTTTAGAAAATCTGTATGTGGGAAACATATTTTTTAAATATTCTGGTGGGCAGAGGATATTCTCAAACTGTATAATGTTATCGTAATCAGCACTAGTCTACTCAGATTTCTAGATGGGGACAATTGGCAAATATTTTGTCTTGTTGTGTTCTAATTCAGAGAGTATTCATTAGACAGTGAATGTGATTTTCCTTACCACAAAGAAAATGTTATACTGGTCTGAAAAATACTTCGCAAAGTCATCAAGGTTCTTTGCTCATTCTTCTCTACCTTTTACAGATTTAGTAATTTAGATAAGGGGGGAGGTGGTGTTTAAATTCTTTTTAACCTTCCCTATGTCTTTTGCTGCAATATCATACTCCCCCTTGCCACCAGCAAGATGTCAGGTTTTCTCTATTCTGCATCCATAGAGGGGCTGGAGAAATCCTGACCTTCATCAGCCACGGGAAGAAGTCTCAGGAGTGAACATGGCTGCTAAACCTTTGTTCTACTTAGTTTGACTATTGAATTTTCTGGAGTGGACTGGGATTTTTGTTCCCTATTCCATACCTGACCTGTACCTACATGCTTCAGATTGGGAAATTCACTTTTTGCCTGAGTGAGCTGAATACTTTCTCATGTGTGACAGTGTGCTGAATGACCCGGGCTGTGCTCAAGAGAGAGGCCAGGCAGATTTGCAGAATGAAAGAGAATGGAAAGGGGTTTGCAGGTCTGTTCAGGTTCCTTGTTTCTATGCCACTGGACGTTTTGTATCATTCTGCTGAAACAGCCTGAGTAGGTCAAACTTTTCCAGGCACAAGGGCACCTTCTTCTTTAAAAGGTTATTTCAATACATCAGCATGTGGATTTTAATAACCCAGTAGGTAAGGGAAAAGTAGCCCTGCTACAAATCAAAAACATTGTCAGCCTGTTCCCATTTAGCTACTTATCAAGGGGCTTTTTTTGCCTAAGGCTCTGTGTAATATAATCTCTGGATAGCACACTGTTAAGTGGCTTTTTTGTTGCTAAGGCACATAAATTGAAGCATTTAGGATTTAGGACTTTACAGTAAAAGAACAGCATTAGAGGAAAATGAAAATGGTATTGGCTACATCCAGAGCAAATTTTAATCAATATAATCTTGTGATTATTTTTGCCATTTGTTGGTGTTTCTTCTTCAGTTTATACAAATAGATGACTTGTAATTTCAGATTAGGAGGAGAAAAATGTAACTTAAGTATTTATGACTGAATTTTACAGTTTGCAGGAAAAACTAAAAGGCATGTGTGTGAAAGAAACCTTTTGTAGCTTTCTTTAGGACATCTGTTTCCCAGACTTTTCCCCAATATATACCTGTCCATATTTTCTAAAATGTCTTCTAGGGTTGCTTCCAACTTTGTTTCATTTAAATAAACACCTCAAGATTGTTGATACTGATATTATTGTTATTTGAAAAACATGGAGTTTCTAATGACATTATCCTTTTAACTTCATTTTGCTCAATTTACACTCTGTATGTGAGAACAATGAAGTCTTTGCGTTCTCAAGTCAGGGACAACCCATGACAGGTATTAAAATGACAGTGATTTCTCAAATGACCCACAGAGAACAAAAAAGTTTCCCAACAACATACAAAGAAAAAAAGATATTAACCCCTCCTTTGTATTCTGAGCATGGATATCCATGGTATCATGCTGTGCCTCAACCATACATAAATATATGTATCTCTTTTTATGATTTTACTGTTAATAAGAATATTTCTATGTTTTGAATTGAGAGATTTTTTTTTTCCAAACCCATCTCACATCTAGAATTTCAAGAAGAAAAGCAAGTGATTAGTTAAAATGGGTTACCAGGTTATTCCCAGGGTAGTCTATGGAAAGATTTTTTTTGTGGAGATTCTTCACAACAATCACTCTCCTTTTACAAAGTCCTCTATACTTACTGAAGTAGTTACACTAAGTATGACTAACAATTTCTCTTTTTTAAGCCCAGCCACAGAGAGATAAATGATGGATAGACTGATTTTTTTCAAATCACAAGTGTGAGGGAACAGTAATATGTCCATTAAAATGCTGAATCAATCTTTCAATTAAATGGTAGTTTTCCTTCCTGTCCTCCAGTTCTGTATTGAATGCAATATTTTATCTAATCGCGGCATGGTATCTGGAAAGAAAGGAGAGATTGAAATTAGATATGTTCATTGGCTTCCTGGAGGTAAATGAAGGAAATCCCACTGCAAAGTAGGTCAGTGTGTGTGGTACAATGAAAGCACAAAACTCATCATGAATATTACCACTCGTAGTAGGAAGTAATCTATTCTGAATGTAATAAACCATTCCTCTTCTCATATCTCTAATAAAACTACATTTCTCATTTATTTGTTTTCATTCCAGCATCCACTAACATATTAATTGTTACTAGGGCATTTCATACCTCTTCTTAGGCTGTGTCGTGACAATAGATGAGAGGAATCACAGCATGGCTGACTCTGGAAAGAATCTCAGAGGATCATCTGGTCTTATCCCCCACTCAGCACAGGGTCAGATACAGCAGGTTGCCAGCACTGTGTCCAGTTGTGCCTTAAATACCTCTACAGATGGAGACTCCACAGCATCTCTGGACAATGTGTTCCACTAGCGGTGAACATGGCCATGGTGAAGAAAATGTTGGGTTTTTTTTTTATTAAAGTGAAATTTCCTGTATTTCAGCTTGTGCCTATGTCTTGTGATAACATCACAGAGCAAAAGATTGGCTATGATGCTATGCAACAGGCAGAGTTGGCTGACACAGCCAACATTTTTCCTTTGAAGGACATTCACGTCCGACTTTCCAGTTTGTGTTGCTGTGGAAATCAGTGTGTTCCTGCAAGGGAGTTTGGTTAACTGACACTGTCTTTTCTGACAGAAAAATGCTCAGGCAGAAAATTTTCAGTTGTTCGGGTATTACCACTTGCAGACAGTATGATCCCAAGTCCCAAATCTTGTTTTAGCCTCAATCAGAATCTTAGGTGAGTCAGATTTGAGGGTAGGTGCTTTCAGTAATTTGACCCCTAATGACATCCCACCTGAGGGTACTGATTGCCCTCATTTGCTGTGTCCCTAAGCATATTGCTTCCTTCTGATGGGTGCAGGCAGAGGCAGGTGTCATTACTGTGGCTAGGCTGTGCAGCGGGGTGAGGAAAGAAGGAAGTATAGGTGCCTCCCAGTTTACTTTTTATGCATCCATATATTTGAATTTCTTTATGGCATTTCAGCCTCTCCAGAAATAACCATGTGGTTTTACAGGTAGTGCCTGTCTTTCCAGCTTCTACTTACTAAGGGAAGAAAGTGTTGTTCACTGGAATTAGAAGCATCATGTGACAATGTGTAATTGTAGTTCTGTTCTACATTTGAAATTATTAAAAGTATAGCAGAGGTCCGTTTTCAAAAAGCAAACCTTTTTCAACTGGATATTTTCAATCTCATTCACTGATGTGTTGAAACACCGGTTTCCTCTGGAAACTGGTATTTAAAGCAGTGGCACTGAGGATGTGAGGACATCAATGACTTGAATTTTTTGGGAAATCAGTAATAAATTTGGGATAATGCAGGTTTGTATTGTGAATTATTGACAAAGATAGGTTATAAAGAGGAAAATTGTAAGAGGGGATTATGTGTCAATCACAAATACTGTCATATTTTGAAATGTTTTAAAGGCTAGATTTTGGTTTATAGGACTTAGAAGAAAAAGGCTTTTTCAAACATTAGGCAATGAAAAAAAATGAAAATGCACACTCTCAAATTAATTTGAGATTAGTGCTCTCTTTTGTAGAAGTCTTTTGAAGGGGTAATTTTCTAATTCTGTAAAATTGCTTGCCTAATTTATGTATACCTCATTCTTTCAGAATGTGTTTTAAAGACTATTCTGCCTATCCCGGTATTGTAGCTCTCACCCTTATGGTATTCAGCTCTGTGTCCTAGACTTTCACACACAGGAGTAAGAAGGCAGAAGGGAAGGATACCTTAGGTATTCTGCTCCAAACACTGTTTTATTCATTTCACATCTCTGAGGGAATTTATCTTCCTTTCAGTTATTAAAATATATTTTGTCTTTTAGTAATGACAACATAGATGAAGCAGTAAACATTGAGGTGTCCTGTGGGCTCTACGCAGCATTAGTCTGCTGTTCTCCCATTACTGCATCCTCTCTAAAACCTCTAAGGTTTGAACTGTATGTATAGATGTGTGTGGGACAGATGGAAGAGGAGAATGGGGAGATTTGCATAATCTGATTGAACTACCAAACATCTGAGACAAGACTCTCAAGGCAGTCAGTGGAGAGGATTTGTCTCTCCGACAGGGTGATTCAGAGCACCTGAACTATGTAGGCTGCTTAGAGAGAATAAAAATCAGAAATTTTAAGCTAGATGGTATAAATAATCATTCTTCCACCCTCCGTGTGTTAAATATACCATATGGCCAAATGTAGATTCATGTCCGGATGGTTGTAAGCTAAACTTCTATCATAATCTTAATGTATTTCAACTGATTAAATATTGTTGAGATAGCAGCTCCAGTAGTTATCAGCCATCTGTTAACCTCCACCCATACTTATTTATCCCTTTGTCTTGCAGAATGAAAAAAAGGCAGAGGTATTGCTAAAACTGAAATAAATTTTAATAGAATTCGTATCAATTTACAAAAAAAAGTGGCATATTCCCTTGGGATATTATGGATATTGTGGAATGCTGGGGAAAGCACTGTTGCACCAAATCTATGGTCACATCATTCACTGTTTTCAGCATTTTTCACGTGCAATTCTCAATAGAACTTGATCTTGATAATTTGGTGGTATTTATCTCCATCTTCTTTTTACTACTTTAATGAACAAAAAAAATCTGCTGTAACTGAAGAAACTATGTTTCTCTGCTAACTTTCTTTTCCTGGATGTTATGGGGTATGTAATCTTTGAAGGAACCTACATTCATCAGGACTTTGACTTTATTTTTAAAAGAGAGTGTGTGGGCCATTATAATACTCTGGGCCAAATAAATGACTTTTGTTGCCTAACAACAATACTTCAGCCTAAGTATTTTTTTTTTAGTTGGCTCAAGCTTCATGTTGCTCATATTATCACAATATGCTCATGGATTTGGAAAGCAGTCTCAAACAACTGAAGACTAAGAAATAAGCACACACTGCTGAACAGTTAGATGGCTGTGCTATGAAATTGTCTTTATTTCAATAACTTGTCTAGCAAAAAGCATTGGACTGCTTCTTAAATAATTTTCAGTAAAAAGCCATATTAAATTAATTCAGAACCTATCCCTTTTTAATATAATTTCATATAGACTAATGCAATGGAGCATGGTAAATAAAATAATGTTGCACTTGATGGACCTTGGTCTGCTACAGGTGCATGGAAAGCTTTAGCAAAAGACAGATCATTCTTTGAATAACATAATTATGAGAATTTAGATACTATTCAGATTACCTTAAAAGCTTGGCTGAATTGAACATTTAATAACAGTGAGAGGACACAAAATTGCTGTTAATTTTCACTGTATATCAATAGTCTGAATTTTCTAGTGTGTTTGCTTGCTTGAACATCAGAATAGGTGATTTCTAAATTTTTTTGTACAACAGTATTCTGTCTTCTAAAGTAACCATGTGAGACGTTTCATGACATTGTTTCAAAAAGGTAGCAAAATAATTCTGTTTTGATTTTGGACATGCTGCAGTTTTTCCATTTTAAAAACTGTCACTAGAATATATCAGATGTGATCTAAGAAAAATACACATTTTGTTATGTTGAATTGCAAGTTTATTTCAAGCTGTTGTATAAATATAGACCTGTATCGTGTCCAAGATTTGAATATTTACTCTACATATCCTATAATATTTTGAAAAAGAAATCCAAATTGGAGGAAACCACCTGATCACTTCAATCCCAAGGTATTACTTTCAAACTGACAAAATAAAGTATTCCTTCCAGCTCAGTATGACATAGTAACTGAGTTTTATACTGTTGTTATACATATGTGACGTCCAAGGGACCTTAGCTTATGTCCTGAAATGTTTATGAGGAAATTTCGGGTATAACACATGACAGTCCTGACACTGGCTGAAATAAAGACAGAGGCAAGAAGTTGCATGGTAATTTAGAGGGATATTTCACTGTATGTCTAGAGAAGAATCAGTATGTATGTAAATGTCATACACTCAGCAGTTTCAAAGGAAAAAAAAGAGATTATTTTGGAAAGCTAAATATTTAAAGAATGTTTTATTTTATTTACTCTTGGATTGTGTTATTATAACCCCCAATGAAAATAAGTTCCAGTATTTGCAAGCAAGGCACATAAAATGTAAAACTTTGTTAATAGTGATGTGTTAGATAAATTAACCACAATGGTGTATTTAGTGACAAAATACCTCCTTTTTAGATTAACTTTGCTGCACTGAGTGATGATTGTTACAGGGGAAGTGCTTAGCAAGAATGCCTAGATGAGCTAAAATGAATCAGGCACAGATTTCTGGTCTTGATTTCTGCCTTGGGAGTTTGATCATGACTATCTTAGCTGTAACACTGTCCCATCATGTATGTGCCATCAACTCTTATTAGCAATGGGGCAGAAATAAAACTAGATTACTTGTAATATAAAATAATTTGTAAATCTCTATTTAAAAAGCGCATATATTTACAAGTGTTTACAGAACGAAATAGCATTGCTGTTTTCCATCTGCAAACATGGTTTTCCAGGAGTTAATCTATTTAGATTTAGCAAATTTTCAGCATCTGTGAAGCAGAATATTTTTTAGAGTAAAGCTGCTGGTAAATGCTGTGGAAATTGGATTTTAAGTGGTGCTTTTGTGAACAAAGAATATTTTATAAGGAAAAATTTCCAAACATCATCCATCCATTTGGCCACAGGTTATAAACTATTAAGCAAATTTCATGAGAATTGAAGCATGTATATTTACAGAAAGCTACAATAGAAACTTTTCCTGAATTGTTGTAAAAATTCCATTGAAACTGTGCCAACTCATAAATTAATATTTTAAAGATTAAGACAATTACAATAAGCATAAGTACATAAAATAAAAAAAGATATATCTAACTGGTTTTCTACATAACTGAGCATTTTGTAGGATCAGGTGGTATAATTTGGAACATATTTGTTATGGCGAATACAATTATACTCGTATATTAGGTTTATGTAAAACACATTGTATTTAATTCCTGCATGATCTTCAAAAAATATAAAAATATAGAAGACTAATCCAAGCATGATTTTACACTGGCTATGAAATGCAGTCAAAATGCTTGGATAAGGGTTTGTGTAGTATTAAACCAATCTAAACTGGAAACCTAATTTCTCCATGAGGCTTAATGTTTCCAGGAAGGTAAACAGTGTATTGTTTGTTCAACTTTGCAAATGGAGTGATGCCATGATGATTTTTTGCCTTTTCTTTTATACCTCTTTTATAGCTTTTTATAACTTCTGTATTCTTAGTGGTTTTTAGCCTATGTTCTTGGACTTGTTTGTCCAGCTAGGAAACTAAACATTTTAGAACCTTCATAGCTAGAGATCAGTGTGCCCCAGACCCCAAGGTCCTCTCCAGAACACATTCTGTAAACCAAGATAGAACCATCCAGGGGAAGGCTCCTTGGGGAGGGGGGCTCACTTGAGCCTCTCATTGGGGAATCTTTGATAGATATGCTAATTAGTAAAACCTATAATGTTATACCTGATCTTTGGTGGGTGAGCATTGCGGTGTGCATTGGGGTGCATTCGACCTGGACGTGTGCACCTAAGGATCCTTAAAATAAATACAGAGGTAAAATACCTTTTTCCCTTCTAACCATGTTTGAGTCTTGATTTTAAGACCAGGAATAGGCATCAGAGGTTTAATAAATACATGTTTCAGGCAAATTATTTGTAGAGAACCCTTAAACTTTTATATTTTGTGATTTCAGTAGCTTTGTCGTGTCCATGGAATTACATTAGCAACTAGTGGTGACACTAGGTTCCTAAAGCTACAGAATTATACCACCACTGAGCTTATGATTCAGTCTTATTGTGGAACTATTCTGACCATATCTAGTCTTGGGACAAAAAAACCCAATAGGATTTGTGACGTTTGTGCATAGAATAGAAACTTAAATTTATCCATATGATTCCTGGGCTAACTTTCTTCACACCTCGCTTCAAGCCCTTCCATCCTCAATGAGCTAAGCAATCAAACCAGATCACAACTGATCACAACTTTAATTTTTCCATAGAATTTAATCTATATAGCTGAGATATATGTGGTTATTGTGGCTGAGTTAGTGTTTACTTGAGTTAAAATCATTCTGATTGAAAGAACAGAGCCTTTTAGGTCTCCATCATATGGTATGTATCCCTAGATTTATCTTTTTTTTTTTTTTTCCTGAATTTCTAATGTTATCTAATCGGAATGTAGTAACCACAATAGTGGATTTTCCTAGTAAATGTGGTACTTGTGCAATCCAAGCCTTCTTTGGTATTTCATCAGCTGCCTCACAGAAAGATCTTTCAAGCAACTAGAATGTCAATTCTACTATTTTTTAAAGGAAGCTTTTTGAGCTGTACATTTATTGCTAGAAAAATTGCAAGTTTCTCAAGCATACAAACTGGTACAGCAAAATGGATTAATGGCAGCTTTTGAGTGTTCTAATCATCAATCCATGCTTAATATAAAAATTTGCAGAAAGACAATTAGGTAACTAATTTCAGTTCCTGTGCTAAAGGATGAACTATAATAATCTTTAAGTGGAAAAGATTAACATTATATGAACCTGAGTCTTAAGCAATTAAAACTCCGTGAAAAATGGTTGAATTTTTACAACTAGTCTAATCACACAAAAATAATGTCTTCACTGTAGAACAAGGAGGATCAGGTTTTTTCCTGCTGCCTTGGTTTCTCTCCTGTCGTGAAGTGACAGTGTGTCTCCTGTTGTACATTGGCTGGAAACTCACCTAATGCAAGGGATGGTGTCAGGGAGCTGAGATAGTCATGCATTGCTGTGTCACAACACAGTAGAGTGTTTTCAGCTGAAAATGAAGCTTCTTGGTGTACCAATGTTACAAAAAGAACAGTATAACATTTTATCCCAGTGTCAGAATGGTTACAAGTGCATTACTAAATTAATTTTGTGATGTTCAGGAACAATAAAGATAACGTTATGCTATTTTCACAACTCTAACCCAGATCTTATTTGCATTTTTCTGTTTCATGACTTAAATGTTAGTTTGCTGTTGGAATGGGGGTATATTCGTTAATTTATATAGAGATGTCCTATAATTGAAAAACCAACCTTCTCTGGATTACTGGAAAAGTTAAGCTGCAGAGGGCGGGGAGCACACTAAAAAACAACTGAAAACCCCACAAATTTTTGTACATATGTAAAGAAAATCTGGCAATCAGAAAAGTGAGTGTTTCTGGATAGCTGAAAAGTGTGTGTCAAGTTTTCATGAACTGTGATTCAAGCATAACTTATGACAGGATATGAAAGAATTTTAGATCTTAGCACAGAATTGCTTATTTTGAACTTTGGAGCTTATATAAAAGAAAAGGTCCTGGATTCAGCTGTCACAGTGCTGTCACAATGGCTACCTGCTGGTTAAGGAAGAGTGACAGGTGGCATCTCATCAAAAGGGCCTTTATTCACTCCAGATAAAGAAAAACATCTCACCACTTCACCAGAACCTTCCAGCTGACAATGGTGACTTGTGCTTTATTCATGCATTTATAAGAGAAGGTGTTCTAAACAGGCAGTGTCCTTTCTACCCACCTTCTCAGAGACCTTCTCTTTTGGAGAGCTTGGACAAAGGAAAAGCCTCAGAAAGACTGAAGAAGTCAAATAAAAAGCAAAGATATTGAAAAAGTACAGTCCTGTAATATAACTGTTTCTTCTACTGTGATGGCATGCCAGTTGTTGCTGTCTCACAAGAAAATGAAGAATTGGATGGGTCAAATTCCGCACTCTTGTGTTCATATGGCTCCTCTTGATCTCAGTAAGAGACATGTTCTCACACAAATGCTTTATTTTAGGCTAATTACTTGGTGAATGATTCCCTGTCTTACCCACTTTAGAGGGCTCTCCAGTTCATCCAGTGAGAATCAGGTATGGACAAAGTACGTGAGTGTGCACATGTGTGCCAGAGATAGTAGTGCTGATGGAGTAAAGCATCTGACTGTTTCATGTGATGGTGTGGTAAGATACTTTGTGAAATACTATTAATAAAATATTAAGCCTTTTACCAATGTATACAGTATAGTGATGGAAGTTAAATGTTAAGGTTCCCAGGGGGGAATGCCTTCAGCTAGATATAAATCTAATAAAGCCTCTCTGCCTTCATCTGAGGGATGATTTTTGGCAGTACCTGAGGGCCTGCTGCTTTCAGCGTGTTTTCTCCTACATTTCTAGTTAGAACTGAGATTTTTAAAAAATATACAAATAAACTAATGTAGGTAGTAGCTTCATCAAGGTATCTTGACAGCTTATAGAAAGGAGACTTTGGAGCAGACACATCATGGTTGCCCTTTATGATGTGCAATGCTGGGAGTGTGAATATCCAGTCCTTTGAAAAGGGGTGTAATAACTAACTCTGAGAGTCGGGTCTGTTTTCCTGTAATGCTACAGTGCCTGCACCACATACATCAATGCCAGCTAGTTCATGTGCCTGCATGTATGTCCTGTAGGGAGATACATGAAGCTTTCATGTGATGAGACCTTGAGCAGACCAAATCCACCCTCTCAAGAATTTCCACCCTTTCAAACTCCTAAGCTGCCTGTCACTTCTCCCTTTCTCTGCCACATCTCACTGACCATGCTGCTGGCACACAGATACGGGTTCACCTCACTCATCAGCTCAGAGTGCTGGTGCAGATGCACTTGGTCAGGGAGGTTTAAATCAGGAGAAGGGTGTGAGAGCAGGTGGAGAAATAGGCTTTTTCTATGAGGCAGAAATTGGAGCATACCCATAGTCAGATGTTTTCTACAACCATCTCTCTGATATTCCACTGCAGATAAATATATCTAAGGAAACTAAATAAATAGCATATGCTTGATTTAAATAATGCTTTATTTATTTATTTATTATTTCAGGTAACATTCTATTTATTTATGTGTTCGAAGCTATTTATATAATGGTTATGCCAGTCAGTGCTTTTTATGTGTACTGGAAGGCAGCAAAGTTCTTTGGCAGTTAAGCAGCGAAGATGAGTTTTGAAGATTGAATCATTCTGGCATTGGAACATTTAGTTTTGCTGAAGTTTTGCAGAAAGCTGGAACTTATACTTGTCAGGTATAACTGCTCCCATAACTTCAGAGAAAAGCCTCTCTTCTCTGTGAGACACCTATTTTTTTTCAATAAATTTCTAGTCAAACCGTATAGAACCTGAAAAAAAGAAGACTGTTTATTTTAACCTAGTGATGCAGTATTTTAGTTTGTGATACAAGGAGATCTGAATTAGTTGACCTGAAATCTTGGCTAGGATGGTCTAATATAAATTGGTAGATTAACTAAGTACAACTAATATTTAATCTCTTTAACAATTATGTTTATATTTCTTTAATAATTATGTTTCATTATAGAACACATTTTAGTACAGCTTTTTCCTATGTACAATGTATTTGAGGCATTTTTATTTAAACATCTATAAATACTGGCTTATTTACCTAAAAATTAATTTCCCTTAAATACAGCTCAATGCAAATGATAAGTTAAATATGAAATGTTCCTATTAAATTGTTTGCACAGGCTTTTTGTATAGTGCATGGCATTATAGCACACATCCAAAGGGAGTCCCTGCCAATGTGTCTGGACCCTTAAAGACAGCAGCTTGAAGTCAGATTTGGTCTGACCTGTTGTCCAGGTTTCTGCTAGGATAGAGTTAATGTCTCCTCAGTATCTGTTATTCTGCTATATTTGGATTTGGAATAAGAATGGTGTTGATAACACACTGATGTTTTGGGTTTTTGCTAAGTCATGTTTATCTTAAGTCTTTTCCTGTTTCATGCTCTGCCAGTGGGAAGGTACAAAGAAAAAACAAACTGGAAGGGAGCATAGCTGGATCAGGTGACCCAAACTGACCAAAGGGATATTCCACACCATAGAATGTCATGCCTAGTATATAAACTGGGGGAGTTACCCGAAAGGGGAGCTGATCTGGTTCAGGAAGGGAGATCTGGCATCAGTCAGTGGGGGGTGAGCAATTGCATTGTGCATCACTTGTTTTTTCTATTATTATTAGCAATTATTATTCGCCATTATTATTGTCTTTTAATTCCGTTTCAGTTATTAAACTGTTCTTATCTCAACATACAAGTTTCACTTCAATTCTCCTCCCCATTCTACTTGGGTGGTGTGTGGAGGAGAGGCAGGGTTGAGAAAGTGGCTTCACGCTGGTTAGTTTCCAGCTGGGCTTAAAGCTACAGCACCTTTATTTCCATCTAGTAATGCCAAAATACTGCATTACTAGATGAAAATAAATGAACAGTGTAAGGAAGGATCTTCTCCTCCTTTGCCCCATGTCTGCTGAACAAAAGCCCCCACAGATCTGGACTTCATGCATGCTGTAGGGTGGTTGCTAGCTGACCTCTGCTGGTCTAAAGTGCTCATGTGCTGCAGCTTCTCCAGGTGTGGCTATAAGTACAGCAAAGAAGTAATCATAATGAGATTGTTTGAATTTTTATTTTTTAACATCTGTAAATTCCAGAAGAGTTCTCATCTCTGAACCATGGCCTCTTGGTATCATTTAATTCGTAGCATATTAGGGTACCTTACAAATTAAATTTCCATGGCAACAATGTTCATATTATCCTAAACTTAAATACTGTCACCAAACATAAAATATGCAGAAATTAAATACTGAATACTCAGCTTTCCTACTTGAAAGTTATTAGCTTTCATATTTGTTTGACAAGGTATATTCAGTCTCTCAAATGTTGATCTAAAACTGATGTCAGCACTACATCAGAGTGGTGTGTGAGCTCTGATGTCAGCATGTGGACAAGTGTCAAGTATTCATTTCAAGTGTGCTTCTCAGGTCTTGAAAAGGGTTTTGGTCTCCCTGGTGTGCAGGAAAGATGAGGCTCACAATGTGATAAGTGTACTTTAAGTGCTTGTGTGTTCTTCCATTCCAAGCTCAGGTTTACAAGTGACAGTGGAGAGGCTGGCTCTGGTCACCTTGTTGTGGTCACCTCACCTTCTGCATGCAGAAAGGAAGACCAAATGAAATTTTGTTTAGTCATGGTTTTAAAGGATGGAAAGCCAGATGTTGGTACTGGAAAGAGGAGCCATGTGATGCCTCAGTAGATGTGCAGATCCAGAGGATGGGCACCCACCCAATGCTCTCATACGGATTTCTTTGTCAGTGCTTTCTCAAGGACTCAGCACTCATGTAGGCCTCAGAAAGAGGATGTTTGTCTCCAATGTGTACGGTCTTAGTGGCAATATCAGAAGAATAAAAATAGCACTCCTGAGGCTTCACAGTATATTGGAGTGTGAAGTGCCAATTCATTTTCTGCTCCTGTAGCTGTCCTAAATGTACGCCTTTCTGCAAAGAGCTGACAAGAACAATCCATCCGTTTGTTCCGCCCCTTTATATTATGATGGGTTTGTCTTTTTTTTCTGTTTGGTTTGTGTAGTGGTTTGGTCCAAAATACTCATTACTTTAGTTCAAAGTTGGTTTGTTTTTGAAGTACTTATTTTTTAAACTCATAGAACAGGCAAAGAAGCAGCTCTCTCCCTGTAAATGAGGCACCGCATTACTGAGTGGGGAACCACCATAAAAGTTAGCGTCATTGCTCAAGAGCTCCTTTGTGGAGGATGTATTGCCTTCTTCTAGACAAAAACCAAAATAAGTATAAACTTACAACAGCTTCTGGTTATTGATGAAAACAGAGAGGTCCAAAGTCAAGCCCAACCAGGGCTCTGATGACCCCAGGAACATACCCCAAGATTGTTCTTTGGAGTTTTCATTAGTGGAGACTGGAACCTGCCTGCCCAGGAGGGCTGTAATCACACCTTGCTGTCCTCACCATTAGGTTTTCTTTTCACTTTTCACAATATCTGTCTGAATTCTTCTAGTACAATTTAAAGTCATTATGTTTAGTTTTGCCCACAGAGGAGATGGACTTATTAGCCCTATGCTTGTTTTTTACAAAGTTGAAATTACCTAGCTTTCTTATGCCCTCCATGCTCTTCTCTAAACAGCCAGTTCCAGTTCACGTACTTCTGACTGTTCTTGTTATTCCTGCCCCAAATTACTTTGCAAATTCCTGAGTTCAAGTAAAAATGCAGTTTTTCCATCCAGCTCAGAGCTGTGTCACAGTTTCAGCATCTGCGTTGCTTTCTATTGAATTATGTTCTGTTTTCCTCAAACCATTTCCCCATTTTTTTCAGTTTTCTTTGGATTTTATTTCATGTGAAAGTTTAATTTAGGCTTATTTCTTTTCTCCTAGTAAAAATACTGAGTAACACTGAATCCAGAATAATAGATTTGTGTGGAACACTACCTCCTGTTTTGGCAGCAAAACACTGATAAGTGTTTGAAAGATGTAGTCTTTACTGCCCTTGCACTTCTTTTCTTCTGTTGGAGAACCAGCACATTGGCACATTGCTTGTCCTAAAACTATTTTAATTCCCGAGCTTTGCACAGGTGGGCATCTTGCCATATTGCAGCACCTGCTGTGTGAGTAAACCAGCTGAAACTTCTGATCCTTTAGGGTGCTGGAGCATAGGATTTTTTAAAGGGAAGTAGATCAGAAAGAAATAGGAAAATTACTTTTAAAAGCTCTTCCAGCAAAAAATTCCGTACTGGGACTTAAACATTTTTTCATGACTGTTTAAATAAATGAGTACATGCATGAGCCTAGAATTAATGTAGTTATAATTAAGCTGCTCTCAAAGTCATTAGATATTTTAAGCTGTTGAGCCATTTTCCAGCTCATTAA
This sequence comes from Aphelocoma coerulescens, assembly GCF_041296385.1. Lineage (NCBI taxonomy): Eukaryota > Metazoa > Chordata > Aves > Passeriformes > Corvidae > Aphelocoma > Aphelocoma coerulescens. Next base: position 33,208,558 of record NC_091013.1, read on the forward strand.
CTTTATTTAGACATAATTATATTTTTTACCATGTCGGTCCAGAGAATGCTGTGATCATGATTATACATATGCCACAGTGCAGTAGACATACTGCACAATGATGTGTCTTTATTTGGGTTGTTTGTATGACCCCAGATATCTAATGATGAGTTGTGAGGGATTTTTGGTGGTGGGGGAGGATGGAGGCAGGGAGATGCTTTGAGGTGGCCGTAGGTTTTTGGTTTGTTTACTATTTGTATTTTTCTCTAGAGTTTTTACCGTCTTTGTCATGGCTGTTACTGCTTCTTCAATTGTTGCTTCTTCTCCTGTCATGACTATTGTAATTACCTCAGCTCTCATTTCACAGTTGGCATCCTGCTAGCAAAAGATGATGGTATTGCATGGAATCATTCCAGAATTAAGAAAATTCCCTGTTTTGCTAAGTTTGTGAATCTGTTGTGTAATTTAAAGCTTCACTTACCCCTTGAGCTCTGGTGGTCTGACAAATATAAAACAAGAAGTAAGAAATTGGCCAAGTATTTCTTCTTGCACAGAGGTAACCCACAAACTTTCAACCAGGAGTACCCTTGTTTGTTGGATGGAGATTGAATTGTGACTTCAAAATTCATGTGTCACAGCTTAAGGAAAAGCATCACTTTTTGCCTTTTAGGAAGATGCTAGGAAATCTCTGCTTGTGAACAGGAGTCTCTGAGAAAGGTTAAGGTGCTTTGCTTGGAGAATTTCAGGGAGATAAAAATTCAGGGACAGTTTCATTAATTCCCTTTTTCTTTGAGAGTATTTTTAGGAGAGAGGAGTACTCCCAGTTCTTATTGACACCATGCTCTGTTACACAGGTATCTCCATATTAATTAACAAGGCATCTCAAATCTCTTATAGCCAATTATGTGCTTTTAAGTTTAAAATGAGGCATCTTATCCAGAGCATGTCCAGGCAGTCTGATTCCCCATGGGGGTAGTTTGGTACAGACTGACAGGATCCCCACAGGGTGATACTCAAAGCTGGAAGCTGCTAGACAAAATAAGGATAGGGATGTTTAAAGAGTGCTTTTCTTTTGAGTCCTTAGGCATCTTACTCAGGACTTCAGAAAACTGATACCGTTGCCCTGGAGTCTCTTTTGAATTAGGTCTGAAGGACTTAACATAGGGTTTGTGCAAGTGGTACAGACCAAAAATATTTTCATCCCTAGAATGTAACAGCTTTTGCCCTAGAGATGAGAGCACTGGGTTTGATTCCTCCTTCAGCTTCAAGGGCTTTAAATCCTCCCACACAATAGAATGCTGACAGTGAAAAAATACAAAAGAAGACGTAGGAACAAAGAGCAAGACAATCCTTACCACAGGCTCTGATAGCAGCTCTTGATTGATCTAGTGAATCCTGTGTTATATTTGACCTGTCCTTACTGGAGGGCGCTGCAGTCCTGATCTGTCCAACTTTGCAACACAGGGCAATCCTGCAGTTAATGAATCTTGGGAATTTGGATACTGAGAGACTGAGGGAGTTTTCTCCCAATTTTTCTTATCTTATAAACTAATACTATTGAATATCACTTCCCTCTACACTTCACCTAGATGCCATGTGAATCTGATAGTTGACGCTCATATTGTTTTGGTGCGATCTGAATATGCCCACCAAAATGAGGAGAGGGAAGATATTCTCTTGCAGAGATTTTGGGCTCTAAATCTAGGTGTTCTTACTCCAAGCCACCTTTTGGACACAGCCTCCTAATGAGGATTAAAGTCAAACAAAGAAGCACCTTATGAATTCAGGCATTTCTTGTGCTACACAGGGATAAGAAAAAGCTTTGGGGAGTTAGGAATGGAACTGATGCACTTCCATTCTTAGATCTTTGGTGAATTTCCCTATTTATGACTAAAGTGAAACAAGTAATTTCAATTATAATGATTTTTTGAAGGAATGAAACTCACTAATGAAAAGTGACTAACCTACAATATTTAATTAATAGATTTAATTACTGCATCTAATCATTGTGTTTAATTAATCACTGTGTCTAACAAAGATAACAGTAGCTATGAATAAGCTATGTTGGTTTGCATGGAAAACCATCTCTCCACTACCAGTTTCAAAGGGAGAATCTGCTATTACACATTGAATTGCCACGTTCTCTGGGTATTGAACTCTTCCTCCCATGTGACACAAGAAGACATGCTTGGAGGGGTGAGCTGAAGCTTCAGCTGCAGTTACATAGTGCTTGTGCAGCTTTAAGTCTTTGTAGCTCTCTTGTTTGTAGATTATAACTTTACTTGGCTGTGCCAATTTCGCTGCTAGGCAGTGTTGGTAGTCACAAAACTCTTCCAGGAGTAGGGAGTCTGCATTAAATACCTGAGAGCAAGGTACTGTACATATGAAAGGCACCTATAAACTTCAGTAGTGCACTGTATTTTGCATTTCTTTCTGATCTTTCTAATTTCCTATATTGTACTGCTGCTCCTGTAAATGCACATAACATTTTCTGAAGGTTTTATTTTCATATCAGCTTGGGAAATATGTGCCCATGTTGCAGACCACCACCGTTATACAGACTACATAGAGTGTTTGTGTTGCATGATTGTCACAGATTGAAGTCATGCACTTCACTCTCAAGAGATTAGCAACAATATATTCTATTGATATAAGCCAGTGAGACAACAAAGTTCAGTGGAAAATGTGACAGTGGTTTAACAGGATTTGATGGCCAGGTACACTGGAGCATTTACTGCATAGAAGACAGGGTCAGACAAAACTGTCAGGGGTACCTTCTTGTTGAATCATGAGGTTCAGAAAGCACTTTATGAAAGCACCTTTTAGAATTGCATTCTAAACTCCTTCTCAGAAGGGTATTTAGGTGCAGCTGGATTCAGACTCAGTTCCAGTCTTGGTCAATGGTTTTGCCTAATGGATTATGTGTGTGCAATCAATGCTTTATAACAGTTAAAATAGCAAAGTGTAAGTGCACTTCTTCCAAATTTACTTACTGAATAAGGATTCTGTCAGCCTCAAGGACTAACCTTGAGAGGTATTCCTGCTCAGGGGGAGATCCTGCTGTGCAGTCTGCTGATGTGCAGAGGAACTCAGTGGTCTCGGGGCTGCCCGCTGTTTACGGAGTAATATGGTTTTACTCAAATGTTCCCAGGTAAATAGCATGCTTTGAAAACAATAGGTATAAAGAATGCTGAAAAGACTATGGTTCATTACTCCTGACTTACCTTTGAACAAACTAAAAAAAAAAAGAAAAAAAATTTCCAATCATTCAGCCTAACCATTCGAACTAATAAAATTGGTCTGTCACTTATTTCTTAGAACAGCTTGTAGTTTTCAATTACAGCCGTGCAAGTATAATGTCAATAGTTTGGTGCGTAATATTGTTTATAGTAGTTTGTTTCTTTTTTAAAATATCTAAAGGATTTCTTATATTGAATTGTTAGGGAAATAAATGAACAGTTCCAATTATATTGTACATCTCAGCTTTTCTTCTCTGATTTGTAGCCCAAACAAATGCAAAACTTCTTTTTGAAAGCAGTTTGCAGGAACATCATGCACAAAACATCTGTTAAGAGTCACAGCAGTGACACGAACCAAACTGGAACAAGAGCATTGCTGTTACTGTGCATGTGCAAACCTAATGTGTGATGAGAATAAACACAAACACACGATTTCAGTGAATGTCTTTACTTGCAAAGAAGTAGTCAAAGCACTGAAATCACATTTCATTCCCTTGTATTTACAGTTGGGAGAGACCAAACATTGTCTCTCAGCCTTTATCGTCAACTGGACCTTAAGAAGAACCACTACCAAAATTGATTGCAACATAAGTTTGGAGATATAACCAAGTCTATTTCCCTTTTAAGTACACAGGAAGGATTAAAAAATTGCTTCAGCAGCACAAGCATTTGCTGGCTCTTGGTGGTGAGGGAGGGAGGGAGGGCAAGCAGAGAACATGACCATCCAGTCAGTACCAACACATTATATTGAATACTGAAAACTGTGTATTTGGGTCTTGTGTTTCTGTGCTGCTTCTCAAATTAACTTTACATTTCCAGCTGAAGGCTTAGTTCTCTACTGCTGCCCTGAAGATGCATAGATATCAATGGATCTGGTCAATGAACTTTCAGGAGGCTGAGGAAGAAATTTTGTTGACACCGATATCCTCAAAAATTTTGCTTTTATGTTATTTGCATACTTTTATTTCTAGGGACTTGCATCAGGTCTTCCTCAGTGGGGAAAGCTACAGTAATGCAGAAGACTTGCTCAACAGCATGTTGGAGCCCTCTCTATAGCCATGGGTTTTCTCTCTCTGAAAACCTGAGTGTAAGGGGGGCTGGCGAGCAGTCAGATCTTGGCCTACACCCAGTGGGAGTACAAATATAGACCTGGAAACCTGAAAGCATCCCATGATCAATCACATAAATAATGTCATGGGGGTGAGTAACTCAGCTGTTACCATGAAATGCTCAGACAAGGCAGCAAGAAGCCTTCAGGCTTCTTCAGTCCCTTTTGCCATGAGACCTTGTGAGAGAACTGTTGTTCCTCACTCTTGGAAGACAATGACACCATCTTGCTCCTTTGCAGTGCTGTGCCTTCCCACTGGCAGAGTGTAACTCCTTTTGGACAGGCAGCAACTCCAGGAAATCACCTCCAGCCTGGTGTGAGAATCCCCCACCAGCATCTTTATGGGATCTGTCTCATAGGTTAACAACTATATATTTCAACTGAAAGAAAGAATAAGTCAGTGCAGTTATAATTTCTCTTATATACTGCTAGTAAGTAAGGCTGATAGGTTTTTCTTATTTGGTTTTCTCACTCCCCCAGATTCAGCCATGCGAACTCAGCTAAAAATTACAGTTTAATTTATTTTAAATAGAGAAGTTCTGTTTTCATTTATTTTCTGTTATCAGTCAAAGGACTCCTGTCTTGGTATTTATTTTTCAGTTGGAGATTACTGGTAGTATCCTTGGATCATTTATTAGCTGGTGATGGTTCTTTCTCACTTGGTGGAGAGATTGTTGACGGAAACTAATATACTAACCTTCCTACTATGTTAAGGACTTCATGTTTGTTTTAATAGAAGTAAGTGGAAGAGGTTTTTCCTTTCACGTTTCATCAGAGATCAAAATTGAATCATTTATTTCATCCTGAAATTGAAAGCAACATCTCTTAGAGAAAATTTACATGGAAAAAAGCTGTACTGTGTTTCATGTTCTTAATCTAAGACCAAGCAAACTAAACCCAGTCTTCATTTTCATATCTGTTACCTTAGGAATGTTATCTGAATATATCTGACTGACATTTTTTTCTGTCACATTTCATTATTGGAGATACTGCTTAGATTTTACAAAGCCAGTCAAATACCACAGTGATCATTTAATTATTGTTTCAGCTCAGTGAATGAATATATGTTGCTTATTTTTTGACGTATGTACTGACGGAAATGTATTAAAACACCTGAGGCACACTGAGCTCAAAATAAATTGAGAAGATAATTCCCATTGTTTTAGTAAATTTACATTTTATTTTTTCTGGACCTTAAGTACTTCATAGCGCAGTAATGCATATAGCGAACTGTTGCTTCCAGAAGCAGTAGCTGTTGCTCTCTTTATCAGCCTGTCATGTATGTGCATTGGGATGTAACCCTATTGCTTGATGGACCTATTTGTATTTCAGTTAAAATCTGTGCCTCACAGAGGTCCTCCAGTTTTCATTCAGTCCCCCTCTCTTCCATTTTTCCCATTTTCCTCTTTATATTAGTGTATGAATGGAAAAAAAAGCAACAGCCAAACAAGAAACTACTAAGGAAGAGAGGTTTAAGTCCCATGCTTTTTGATAATGTGTTCTCTGTATTTCCTCTAATAACTTTTATTTAGATAGCCCTATGGACTCTTATGGAGTCTTGTCGTCTGTCCTTTTCGTTGCCAGAATTTGTGCTGGGCGGAGTCTCACTACTGTCTAGCACAGATTTTCAATACAGCCCTGAGAGCCTGACTGGTCTCAAATTCAGAGTCACAAGAGGAGCTGCTTGACAAATATTGAGTGTTGTAAATAGGCTGTAAAAGGAATTACTCATTTTCTCCCTCCCTCAGTGATGTGCAAGCATAATTAATAACTGTAAAGCTTTCTCAGTAGGGCTCTCTCTGGTTAGAAGTCCTCAGCAATCACACATTCTGACATTCACAGAATGCAGGAATAGAATTTCTGGATTAGAGTAGTTTTAATATTAAATTTATTTGTGAATACAAATATTAAAGCATATGTGCATACATATGTCTTCTTTGGGGTTACCATCTGCCCATGGCATGCATATGATAGCTGGCATTTTTTGGGAAAAGCTGAATAATCTCTTTTTTTAAATAAAGTAACATATCATAAAGTACATACTCCAGCTCAACAGGCATCCTGTGACTGATCATGAAGACAGTGAATGCATGTAGTTTGTCTCCTTCATAATACATTGATCTTTTAGGTGTAATTTAATGGCAGGCAATTGTTTGAATGCTGTTTGTCTTTATAGAATCCCTCAAAGACGTTGATTTGGTATGTGATAATGAACAAATATTTTTTTAATGCCTTCTATTAGTGTTCCACAGGGTAATATCACAGGAGGTGATTTCCAAGTAGGATATTCTTGCTGAATAACCAGTGAAGACAGAACAGTAGAATTTGCTAAAAAGCTACATTACACAGGGCTTTTTTTTAGGTTTTGGTGTTTGGTTTGAACTCAAGTGCAACAACTATGAGCTGTTGCACTTGGGTTCAGAGAAAACATGCACGGCTGTTATGCATATCTGTCACACAGAATAGCTGCAAATGACTGCTCTGGAGGCAGAGAGCACTTACTGCTAGACTAGATAAAGCATTAGAAAGCACTGGTACATGCCCATCTTAGACTAGACCATATAATGTTATTGCTCCATTTTCCTCCACAAAGAATCAGGGGGAACCAGGAGAGTTACAGGATATTTTTCACTGGGTATGGCTGAGATGGAGTTACTTTTCTTCCAGGCAAACCGTGCAGCTTTGTGCGTTGTACTGTTGGCTAGAAAGGTGTTGGTAACACAGCAGCATTTTGGCTGCTGCTGAACAGTGCTTGCACAGCATCAATGGTCTCTTCCAACATTTCCTCCTCACCAGGAGGCTGGGGGTGGGCAACATCTTGGGAGGGAAAATAGCCAGGAGAGCTGACTAAAACTGACCAAAGGGATATTTCATTCCATGTGATGTCTCCTCAGCAGTAAAAGCTAAGAGAAATGAGGAGGATGGGGGCCATTCAGTATTATGACATTTGTCTTCTGATGTCCTGCTTCCTGGGAAGTGGCTGGACATCACCGAGTGATGGGAAGCAGAAAATAAATATTTTGTTTCCCTTTGATTCTGCATCTGGCATTTGCTTTTGCTTTATTAAACTGTCTTTATCTTGACCCATCAGCTTTTTGCATTTTATTTTCCTTTCCCCCTATCCTGCTGAGGAAGAGAGTGATAAAACAGGTTGGTGGGCACCTGGCATCCTGCCTAGGTCAATCAACCAGAATTCTTAAACAAGGCATCTTTAAGTAGCTCTTCTAGCATGACTAACTGCCAAAAGGGGCTGAATGCCAGGTTTTTTCAGCTGGAATAGAAAAATATATCTAAACCCCTGAAGTAGCTTTTACTCAGAAAAATTGTATTGCTGTCTTTAAAGTCCTGTGATGAATTAGGGAAAATATTAATGAAAAAGCAAGGGATTTAAGTAGTGTCCCATCACTTCCTGTAACAAATGTTAAAATATAACTAGCAAGCAACTACTGTACAACTGCCCATGCTGTTTAAGTGCAGCCTCTTCTGACACCTACGGTAACAAACTGTTCCAATGAGACATGGAGCTAATAAAACCCCAATTTCAACAGAGTTTTTCCTTTGTTACCAGCACCTACAAGAGCTTCAGGTTGTGCCCCAAAACCTAGGAACACTCACAGGGGGAGACAGAGTCTTACTTTGTCTGAATGTGCAGGACTCAGCCAACCATGGGCCTGTAGTTTCTAGTGGCTCATGAAACTTGTGAAAATTTCATGTGTTTGAGCTTCTTTCTTGCTTTTTTACATTTGACTTAAACTCATCTGTGAGTCCATAAATCAGTGGGAACGGAGATCACAGAACCATGGAAACCCTAACACTAGCCCCATAAAGTTCTCACCTATCATATGTCTCAGTAACATTGTATTCCTCATTTGTAGTTTCAAAGTAAAACATCTGAGTTCTCCAATGTTTTTTCCTGCATTTGTATGTCTTTATAACACAGATGTGAACTGCTTAATCTTTTTCCAGCCTAATCAAAGATCTGACCTTATATAGATTGTTTATCCACAAATTCAGAGTTCATCAAGGTGCTTAATTATGTGCTTGTATTAAGAAGCTAAGTAGCCCTGCTGTCTCCAGTTGTGCATACTTAAGGACCTTGATGAAGAATTTTTAGAATATGTGAATAAAGATCTGGTGCTTTCCCAAAGCAAATGAAGGGATGAGCTGAGAAATACAAAGAATTAAAACAAAGAAAGGGGGAAAAAAAGCTGGCTATACTGAAAAGAGGAATTTTGCAGTGAAGGTAGCTGGGAATAATTAGCTGCTTTTTCTAAGTTCATTAGCACAGCTTAGATGGACACTGAGGGCCTTGGCAAAAGTGTGGTGGCAAGTTAAAATCAGATGGCTGAAACTGTTAGTGCCCCTCATCAGCTGCGCTGCACCTTTGATGCCCGGAGTTAGGGCAATCTGATCCACCTCTGAATCAGCTCTGCACCAATTAACTTTTGATAACAGTATATGGAGTTGAATCTAAATCAGGGACAGAAGTGGTAATAGGAGCATCAAAATGATTCAAAACTGGTTGTGAGCTTTATTTTCTATTTTATAACAAATTATTGCCATTCATAGTCTAGGATTGATTGTACTTTGACTGTGAAACATATAATCCCATTGCCTTTTGATTAAGTGCCTTGCAAACCTCCCTGTCTTCAGTGGGGCTTCATTTTTGAAACTAATGGCAACATTAATCTTGGAGGGATGATTCGCAGAGCAAGATACTGCTCAGCATGAACAAGGTTGTGCATTAAGGGAAAGCTGGTTCTACAGGGGGGTTAGACTTAGCTCCCCCTGTGATTAATCATCTTCCTCCCAGCTGCTGCTCTGATTTTTTTTCTTTAATACACTCCAAATGCAAACAAGGGCACAAACGTACCTGTGGCTAAAACTAGCTCACAGCTGTCAAAGTTGTTTTTCAAGCACAAAATCAGGTATAATTTTTATTCAGAGGTATTCCTACTTTTATTTGTCTCAGAATGGTTCAGTCCTTGTCCTGTTAATTAGGTAACCAAGTCTTTAACAGGCCAAGTCCATTCCTTATTCACATCTGTAATAGGCTGTTTTCCTTACCTCATTGAACATTGTCAGCATAGCACTTACACATCTACAATTAGGGAAAAAGATTTAGGTAAATAGAACATAAAATACTACTCCACTGCAAGTTCCCACTCTCATTTTCTTTTACAGTCAGTCACAAGGCCTAATAGCAGAAAACAAGATGGATGTTTTCAGGTGAAATACTCTAGAATTGTTTACTGGAAATCATTTTGAAACTAAACTGAACTATGGAGGGCAAGCCAAACATAGCCAGAAATGTGACTGTTGTTGAGGCTAAGAAGTAGGAAAAAAAAGGAAAACATATTGTGAAGTCTTACAAGAGGAGAGGTTAGCAGAGGAAGGTCTCCTGTTTAACAGATCCATAAAAGGAAAGAGAGATGAATAATGAGGTCAGATAATTTGTGGATGCTACAAAAATTTCAGGCTTATTAAAAAAAGAGATCATACAAAGTTATGGAAAGCTGTCATGACGGTTTTGGATGGATAATGTATAGCTATTAAATGATCAGTGGCCCAGAGAAAAGAAATGATTACTCTGTGTTTCTTTTAATGTAAGAACTCAGAAGCTTCCAAGTGAAACAATTGGGAGGCAGGTTTTCAACAGATGGGTTGACTTTCCTTTATAAAATTTGATTTTTAAACTCTGTCACAGGTGTTCTGGAGACTAAAAATATGAATGGTTCAAAGAGCACTTAGCCATGCATCTAGACATTGAGGAAAAAACATCAAGAGTTATTAAATATCAAAACAATCATATAAAAAAAGCTAGCTCTAGGGAATTGCTCCCACAGCAGAAGACACTCCCCCAAAATACGTAAGAGTTGCAGTCTAATAGAAAGAAACCATTCCTTAGGAAAAAGAAGGAGCTTGCTACTTTTTTTCACAAGTTATTCTTCTTTCCTTTTTCACATTTCCAGTTTTTCATTTCCTTTCCTTGTGGTTATTCCAATGGTCTTTTAAACAGGGAGATGCTGGTCTGCCATCAGGAGCTGACTGTACTCCCCTTACTGCCTGTTGTAAACCAAAAGTCTTGGTATCATCACAATTGAAATAGCAAAGCAAATGTCATTCAATGGTGAGAGGAGAATCTTGTTGTCATTTAATTTATTATGATGATCATCCCACTGACAGCCAAGCCAGAGGAGCCAGAGCAAAGATGTGTCTTACACCTGCGTGGGGAGAACCATTAGCCCTGCCTCTGCACTGATCCCTGCATGAACAATGTTGTATCTGAACTCCATGTTTGAGGAGTACAGTTAACTAATATCAATGTGTCTAAAGGACAAAAACTTTTTTAAATCCACAAAATACTAAAATTTCCTGGCAAAATGTCCAGCCAGTATTTTGTATCAAAAGTAAGCTGTGGTGAAACTGTTTAAAAAAAAAAAAGTCATATAACACCCAAATTGGTCACTGAGTTTGGTGTTGTAGAAAGAAATCCAGATGAATAAAGCATAAAATTTGAAGTGTGCAACCAAGAAAATCTACACTCTGTTTATGTTTAGTGACGTCTCTCAGATTCACCGAGTTAGACATTCCTGATGACTTATTGCAGGTGCCTGGAGACAGGCTGCACCTCTTTTCCTTCTCAAGCAGCATTTTTTTTGTGTATATGGTTATCCAGTCTATAATAAGGCTTTTGTTTAACCTCTGCTGATGCCTGGAGTTGTTGATTTTGATGGGCTGCTGCTCTTAAGATACTGCATGTTCTTTGTTTAATCACTGTGGTAAGCAGTTTTATCATTCAGCTGAATTGCTCTCTTAGCTTTAAAAAACATTGATTACAGGGTATGCAGTGACAGCACTCTTTTTTTAGACTTTAAAGCTGCAGACGAGCCCCCTCAAGTATCTGTCTTCTTCTTTAACCTTTTCCTGCTAAAATAAGCAAAGAATAAATGTATTTAATACATTGTGGTATTTAAGATAAAACTTTCAGAAATACCTTGTGAGTTCTTAGCCCTTTTTATGATTAGTTCTCATCCTTCAGGTATGTTTGATGAGCTGTGACACTCTACCATGTGTACTGCTGCTGACTTGTATTCTCAGTGCAAGGAGAGATGAGGGAACATGGCAGGCCCCAAGTGCTGTGGAGTCTACCAGTGTAATGCCAGGAGATGGACCAGCTCAAGAAGAAAGCATTAGAGAAGAAAGCATTAGAAAACAAGCTGATTTCAAAACAGCCTTGAAAGTATGGTGACTTGCTGAAAGAGCTTGGAACTACAATGGAAAGGTGAAATTCATTCAATCATTTGCTATTAATTATTCACTGGGCTCTCATCTCCACTTAGTGGGAAATTGAACTAAACCTGGTGACCTTTGGAACAATTTCATTAATGCCTAACTGCTTTGCAAAACAGTTTCAAACCTGATTTACTGGAGTAATATTCTCTGTTCTTGTTTAAGAAGTGTCTCTGAGGTCTGTTTTTAATAAAATGCTATGGAGCTCTTGGAGATAAAACCGGAGCACGCAGTATGTGAAGAACTTTCACAGGGAACATTTAAAGTAATTGTGTCATGTAGTTGTGTTTATAGAAAGTTGTCAGTTGATTGCAGTGGTTGTCACTAGACTTTGGCTTATAGTCTTGGGAAAGATGAAAATGTTGCTCTTCTAAGTAGGGATATTCCACACAATTTGCAGCAAGGGTACCTCTTCAAGGGGTATATGTGGTCATAGTGTGTGACTTCCCCAGGTTTGCTTCCTAGATATTATGTACTAGATGCGTTTCAAAATAAATGTGCCCCACAAATTCAAACACAGGAGATCATTAACAAGTCTGGTAACTAATAAAACAACAAAAAGTAAAGGTGTACTCTGTCATTTCCATCACCAAACTGTAAAGTTAAGTAGACAGTGCAAATTAAGACTTTGCAGGAACCAGCAAAATCATAGATTAAGGAATTTTGCCTTGTTTAGGATGGCCTGCTCTATATTATTTCAGTTTTGTGCTCCTGTAAAGTGATTAAAATTGGCAGGGTTAAACTGGTTTCAAAATCAAATTATCACAAGAAATGTACACATGAGGCTCAAAACTGAGTAAAATTTCTGTACCAATACATATTTTTCTGGGAAGTGTACCAGTTAAATCTGCTTAACAAGGACACTAAAGCTCAGCGAGAGACCTCGCAGGCCAAGTAATATAAACAGTAGTTTATGAGACACAAAATAGTTAACAGATGAGCCTGCAATACCACTGAATACTGGAGATAAAAAGGTAAATAATTCCTAAAGTATTATTAGAGCTTTGTTTATGTTTTGCCATTCTTTTTCCAGTTACTATGGCAACTCTGCCTGACTGCCAGAGCCCTGTAAGGCATTTTTTACTTTGGCAAACACAAAACCTGGTAAGCTGGCTGCAGGCATGCTGGTAGACTGGGACTTGCTGTTTAATAGCCTGAATGTCCCTCCAGAGATTAGCAACTAGAGTGACACCAAACAATCAGTCATCCTTGCCGTGATTACTTCACATCTCCTATGAAATGGGAGTTATCCCTAAGATATTTTGTTCAGGAAAGAAAGGCTTTGCTGCAGGGATAAAGAGGGAAAAAATATTTTCTTTAACAAAGTCATAAGTTTCCTGAAATTTTTCTGCATTGCAAATTCCTATTATTTTAATACTCAAACAGTAAATGCTAGGTAAGAATAAAAAAAAAAAAAAAAAACAAGAAAAAAATAGGAGTAAAATTTTTTTCTCTGGCTATTTATGAGAGAATACTTACCTGTAACTTCAGAAATTAAGTTGATTCAAATGAGAAGGACCTGCTACTGGAAAACCTCCAAACAAATATTCTCCTCTGACTCAGCATCTTACGAATCGTGTTGCAAATTACAAATCTTTTGTTCTCCCTGGAAAAGCCTGTATCAGCTAATATTAACACTGACAAAATGTGCATCTAAAAAGAATTATTTTTTTTTCTTTCACCATTTCTGTTAGTGAACTCACTTCTGAGGAGGAGTAAAAAATTGATATCTATTTAGTGCCTACTTCTGCAGACACTTTAACAACTCCAGATGTTTATGTACTGGGAATATCATCTTTTCATAGCTGAACAGGAGTGCTTCTGATGGCATGGAGACTTTGAGAGTCCCCAGCTCCCCATTCTTTTTAAAGGCAGTGGTGCTTCATAATACTAAAGCATAGAAATGTAAAGATGCAGAAAATTTCAAGAGGCAATCCAGTACCTTTTGCATTGAAATGGATTCAAGGACACTTACATAAAACCTTAACAGAAGTTTATTTGATCAGCTGTAAAAAAACCTTCAGAAGAAATTCTACAATCTAAGCAACTTTGAGTAGAACTTTACTGGTTTGGGTTTTTTTTCAGAACTGAAAGAGTCAAATTTATCCGTAATTTACTCATGCCTCTTGAACCTGTTTTCTCTCTACTTTTCTGAAGGACTCTCTTCAGCTTGTTGGTATTGCTCAGAAAGGGTGGCACTGTGAATAAATAAACATGGGCCTCAAATCGTGTCCATCTCTTTCCACACAGTTAATGTATGTATTTTTAGCAAGTTTTATCATATTGATTTTGGACTCTGCTGACCCTATCTCAAATTTAACAATATAATTTGAGCTGTAATCTAATCCAGAGTGTTTGAAGCTCTCTTGAAAGTTGACATCATTTACAGAATTTAAAAGTATTTTTTAATGCCATGATTCAAGTAATTCAAGTAATTGCTGAAAAAATTGGAATCAGAACTAGAATACAGTTGTACCAGCTCCTGTTTGAGATTTTTCCCAGTGATACTAATAAGCATGCAGTAGAATAAATCCTTTTTTTACCAAAACACTTTAATAGGCTCCATTGGGACAGGAAGCCACTGGCAAATCAGGGCATTTCAAGGTCCCAAGAATGTATGCAAGTATAGGTCTTGCTCCCTGAAATTCCTGCTCAAAGCACATTCAGAACAGAGCAAAGACTCTTTGCTGCACACAGAGCACATGTACGTACTGGGAGCAGAAAGAGCCAAGCTGCCTTTCCCAACTTTCCAAGGTGGCCACCTCTCCTATGCAAACTGGTCACCTGAGGAAGGCAACACATCCTCCAGCATCTCCTGCTTTCATGCTTAGGTGCTCTGCTGTGGGACATCTGTGGCTGTATTACATCCTCCTTTTGGTTCAGGCCAGGGGAGCTGTCCCTTTTGCCTCCCCTTCCTGTGCTTTGGACACACCACAGAGTGGTCTCAGGGCTCACAAATGAGATTCCTTTCAGGTGAAGCAGGAGCTGTGTTCCAGCAGTACACCAGAGACACACTCGGCTGTGAAAGGGCACTTAGACCGTAGGCCCGACTAAAATCAACCTAAAGGAAAAAATTGTGAAAATGTTCAGATAACACCAGCAGCTGCTGCTCCTAGTTCCATTTTTTTGTAGTAAAGGAGAAATCTTACTTTATTTCAAGGCTTTCTGCAGCAAACTGCTTTGTCAGAGAGAACACTGTCAGATAGAGAAAAATAGCATTGGGGATGCTAGCTGGTTATGAAAAAGTCTTTTTTTTCTGAATTGTCTGTTGTAAAAAGGATCAGCTTATACAAGAGATTCCTAAACTGGGTTTAGTGAAGTCATCCTCTTGTCACACAGCAGCTAAACCACAGAGTGAGCGTAAAGCTCAGAAATACTTTAGTAGGCTACTGTTGAATCCACTGGATTGAGATTCTTGATCCTGTGTAACATAGGCACTCAGATCACTGAACTATGGGTTTTTTCAGCAAGTAGACTTTTCATGAAATAGAAAACTACAGAAGAAATTCCAAGGCCTCGTGAAGCACCTACACTCACAAAGGTAGGATGTTGAAGCTAACATGTAATAGGATGTAAATAATAAATAATGCATTAGTGTCTAGTCCATCAGCAGTTATGTATTAAACAGGGATTTCTGAAGGCAGGAGAAGGCTTTTTGAAAGCAAAGTTTTGAAAGAATTGGAGGGAAAAGCAAAATAAAATTGACCTGAGACAAATCTAGCTCTACAGATTTCAAAGACATAATCCCCAGGAGCACAGCAAAAGCTTTCTTGCTCTTGCAACATAAAATGGATTTGAAGTGAAAGATTGGCCCAGACTCATGGAATTTGTGATTCCTTAGTACACATGTAAGGAAGGATTGCCACTTGGAAGCACATACCTTAGGGGTCTTCTGGGACATGTTTGCTATTTCCAGCCACACTCCCCATAACCAAAGAAATTAACTAATTTTTCTAAATTGAGTATGTCTTTCTTTTATAACTCTGAAATAGCAGACAATTATTACTATTATTATAGTAATAATTTTATTACTATAATAATCACTACTATTACTAATAGTAATGTCAGAATCATTCCTTAAGAATCTTCCATTTGTAGACCTTCATGAGTAAAACAAGCACACAGTAATTGCACTATGGGCTGACATACCTGCTCAAAAGTGAGAGTTACTTTAGGGGTCTTAGGTTCTACCCATGTCATCTGCCAACACAAAGGGCCCTTTGATGTAGGTGATTAGCTCTGTAAAGATGGAAGCAGATTCAGAATAAAAGATTCTGTGCAGAAGCTTAAATTTCACTGATTTTCTGTTCATGACACACAGAAGATATGGATGAGATTGGTCATAAAATAGGACAAGCACAGGGATTTGAGTATCTTTCCAGATATTTTGAGCTCTAGAAATATAGCTTTGTTATTCCTGGTTTTGATGCTGTATTGTATTTAGCAGCTGGCATAAGAACATAAGAAAGGCCATATAGCACCAGTCCAAATTTCTAGCTCTGTATCCTGTTTCTAACTGTAGCCAAGACCAAATGTTCAGAGAAGAGTACAAAAATGGAAAATTTATAGTATTTTCTCTTCTGTGAATTCTCCTATCCCTTCCATATCTTTAGCCCAATGACATCTTGAGCTAAAGATGATATCTTTGTGTTTAATAGCTTTTAGGCATTTTCCTTTTGGAGTTTTTCATGTGGCTTTTTAAACTTTATGAGACCTTTTAGTATCTACAACATCCTGTACCTAGTTTAACCATGTTTAGGGGAAGAAATACCACCTCCAGTTTGTTCTGGAACTGTCATCTATTCAATTTAAAACCTCACAATATATAAGTGTAAGATCTGTATGTTGGATGGCAATCAGATAAACAATCAGCAAACAGTTGCTCCAGCTGCTCTTAGAAAATAATTTGAAACCTTGCTGAATCTCGTTGACAGCTGAGTAATTGAAGATGTTGTTGAAAAAGTGCATCTAGAGTCTTTCAGCATATGCAGGAGGTATATAAAGGAGGTTTTACCTACCCCTTAAGAAAAATGTGTCTTGATGCAAAAGCAACACAGCTGTGGTTCTTCCTGAAAAATAGCTTAAACATGGTTAAAGTAGCACAGACAAATAACAAGTAAAGGTAGCAGGATTCAGATACCCCAAAATTAAAAGGGCTTAGACAATGTCTTCTTGTGAATATTGCTGAGATTGTTTTTATCTCAATGTCTGCTTCTCCAACAGCAGTCTAAGTGAATTCTTCTCATACTTAAATAGGTCCAGAGAAATCCTCCCTCCTTCTACTTCCCTGTTTCAGGTGTGGCAATATGCAGGAAAGAGATTATATGAGCAGGTGTAGGGTGAAATGTCTTCAGCTCCCTTACTGTGGTTCTCGAGTAGATATATCTGAGTATTGGAGACTGGAGTTACAAGGTGGCAAGACATCTTGTGCTGTCAGGAAGTCAACAAGAAATTTCAGGAAGAACCCTGTGTCTCCATTCCTGTGGTTTTGTTTATCCATTACTTTGTAGGCTTTAAACCCAACAACATTTCTTGTAAGGTTTGCTTCAATTTAACTCCAGTGCTGCCTTGTAGGGATCAGTGCAGCTGGCAGCTTCCCCAGACAGTGGCTTGGTCGGTCTTCCCCGCAGCTTAAGGAGTGGTTGTTCCTTTCTCTTCCCCGCTGATGAGGCCAGCTCTGGGTACCTCAAAACCAGTCAGATGTCAGCAAACTGGAAAAAGTCCACCTGAAAGCCACTTAGGTGGTCGGGAAGAAGCTGGGATGTATGGGTTCATTCAGCCTGGAAAAGGGAATGCTAAGGGGAGGGACAACCTCTTCTCAGAAACACAAAGCAAAAGGACCAATGCAGCCATTGTCAGTTTCAGCAAAGGAAAACCCAGCTAGGTATAAGGGAAAAAAAACTCCTGTCAGAGTAGCTAAATACAGGAAGAGGTGCTATAGGAGAGGCTGTGGAATCTCAGTTCCTGGAGATTTTTCAAACTCAGCTGGACCTGATGTAGCCTGATCTAACTTTGAAGCTATCAATGCTTTGAACAGGGAACTTGAACTGAAGGACCCCCTGAGATCCCTTCCAATGTTAATGTTTCTGTGACTCTATGAATATGGCTTTGAAGTCACAATTTCTTCTCTTCACTTTATGGCCTGCAGTCAGGTTGCTCTATTAATATTTTAAAAAATTAAATAAAAACGTAATTTTCTTCATTCTTATCACCAAAGAATTCCACTGCAGTTAATTTGAGAAAATTTCAGAATATTCTAAGTAAGGAATCCCAACCACCAATATGGGAGATTTTCCATATAAGAATGAAACTCCTTTTCGTTTAGTAAAAGGAGGTTTTTTTACTTTAATATGATATAATATATGCCATATATGTGATTATGTATGACAAAGGAGAAAAGTATTCACATGTGTAGCTCACAAACCAAAGAAACAAATGGCATTTGTTCTGAAACTCCAAGGCAGTTTCATAACCAGATAAACCCCTGCCATCTCAAGAAGTTTTAGTGTGTTTTTTTTCCTTGTAAACCATTTGGAAGTTATGGGGTTTTTTAATAAAAGAAAAGAGAAAATAAGGTCTCATCACAAACAGTGCCTCTTCACTATTGCTTTCTATTATGTAAAGCAACACAGCAGTTATTGTAGAAATGACTTCTGTGTTGTCAAAGAGATGTTAGTAATGTGACATAACTTCTCAAATATAGAAAGCTGAAAGAAAACCCTTGTCTTGTTCCTAGTGCAACTTAAACGTAGCATTAACTGTACAGGTATGAATGCCTCCAAAAGTGTTGAGAAGACTGATAAACCTCCTCACTGGGAATGTACTGAGTTCCTCAGGCCCCTAAATCATAGATATAGATAGAAATAAATATAAGGGATTATCATAGTTAAAGATAAAATATTTAAAACAGGATGCTTGTTGAAGAAATATACAGCCAAAAAAATAACAAAATAGGCTGTCAAATATATAACAATGGTAGAAATAGCACACAACTTTGAAATTAGGGTATATTTTCTTACCATTTCCAATCCTGCAATTTCATTTTGGCATCCTATCAAAAATATTTCTCTCCTTCCTTTCTTAATCTCTCCATAAATGGAACCTTCACAAATTCTGGTTTTCAGCATGATCGACGAACAAAATTGGAAATTGCTAAATTATTCTGTTGCTCATGGTAAAAAATCCAGCTCTATCTTTCCTTTCTGTGTGATCTTTACTGTGCTATTGGGACCATGCATTATTAAAACATTATTTGTCAGTGGAGCCCATGGAAATGAGTGGGATTCTCATGAGGACTGTAGCTGTTAAGTAATAAAGGCCTTTTCTTATCTGTTTTTTTTTTTTTTTTGCACAGTAGCATTACACATTGAAACTAGTGAAAAGTGCTTCTTGCTGCTTTTTGGCATAGTAGAGTGCTGTCTGTCAGAGGTAACTGTGTACTTTGTGCAAGGAGAAGCTCAGATCTACCCTTAGATGAAGCAAGGCACTCTGGAACTTGCTATGCAGTAAGTTCAGATGCTTCAAAGACGAATACTTCTAAAACCAGTGTACCAACCAACATCCAAACCTCTGCTGTCTTTGGAGTGGCCGCTCAACCTTCTACTTTCACTTTATATTCACATCTTCACTGAAGAAGCTCAGTTAATGTGAAAGAGCAAACTTGTCTTTCAACTCTCACAGCCCCTTCTCAGAACACAGCTGAAGGAGTATGTTTTCTATCAAAAAATACTGCCATGTCAATGTTTGTGCACTGTGCACCTTCCTTTTTCCCACCAAGCATCCACAGTTCAGTTAATATCCAAGTTCTTTAAAAATGGTGTCATTTTCCTGAAACATCCAATATGTGGTATTTAAGTGATGAATGGAGATGGCTTGTTACCTTAAAACAGATACCAAGAGACAGCAGACAATAACTGAAAAATACTGTAACTTCATTGGATGAACTGATCAAAAAAGTAGCCAGAAGAACAGTTCAAGAGAAATTTCTGTATTAATTTTGTGAAGAAAACTTGACCTGTGGTTAAGGATTAGGTGTAGAAAGCTTAAAGTCAGACATTTTTTCCCCTTGGTATAAGAGCATAAACCAGTTAATGAAGAAATAATACAATCATACATCTTACAGGATATTTTGTGTAGAATACAGGTAGATTAAATTTCTTAATTTTTTTTCATGCTATTAAAAAAAATGTATGTACGTATGGAAGCACTGTCAGTGATAGTACTCTTCATATCTTCTATATATTTGCAGTATTTCCTATATTAAAAGACAGTTTATTGCAGTTTAGGCATTTAGGCATTTTCATCAAATGCAAATATGAAATCTGTAACAGATTTTAACTTCGCAAAACTTGAGGTTTAGGTTTAGTTTGGAGTTCGACACCTGTAAGTGGATAATTTAGCATTATCACATTTAACTTAGTGTATCTTTATGTTTTGTAAGTGGTTTTGTGTTCTTCCATCCTTTTGGCTTACTAAAAAAAATAGAAAATGATTGTACCTGACCTAGAAACACCTTGCTTGACATTTCATCAACCCTGATCATGTTCATGTTCACCAAGAAATTCAATGTAAGAAGGAAATTACTACTTTTAATCTTTCTTTGAGATCTTGTAAATCAAAATGTATACAGGATTGTGACTGATAGCTGAGAGTAGGTTCAGTTCATTCCAGTGCTAAATTTGGCTGAATATTTATTCTGATCAAAGAGCAACTAATCTGATCAATTGAACTTTCCTAGATAGTAGTAATTCCCAATCAAATGGGACCTGTGGAGTCATCTTCATCAGACACATATCATAAATTGGCATATTTTTAATATCTGACAATTTTAAGCTCCAGCTGCTGGATAGTATTCAATAATTTGAAGTGTTAAAACCCGTATCTGATGTAAATGTGCGTTAAGAGATTTTGTAACATTCCCAACAGGCAGGTTTATTGATGACTCTCTGCAGTTAACTTCTTTGAATACAGTATGTCTGCAGTGTGACTGAAAGCCAGATTTCTTATTGATCTGATACAGAGTGGAAAAAAGATTTCAGCGGGTGAAGAAGCCATCCCCCTCCACCAAGCAGTGTTTCTTGATACATTATAAGGTTTAAATTTAACTTAAAATCAAATTTTCTTTCACCAGTGTGAACCTCTGCCAACATTCTTCCTTTTCCAACCCTTCTTCCTCTATTTGCTCCTTTGCA
The DNA here is from genome assembly GCF_041296385.1 of Aphelocoma coerulescens. NCBI lineage: Eukaryota > Metazoa > Chordata > Aves > Passeriformes > Corvidae > Aphelocoma > Aphelocoma coerulescens. The sequence goes on from NC_091013.1 coordinate 33,229,368, forward strand.
GTCTGAAAATCTCACATCCTGCTTTCTGACAGTAAAGGTATTGAATGTCATTCTCTAGCATGGCATTCCAGTTTCTGCATACTGTAGCAAATCATTTAATCATAACAGATTAGGTACTGTGCAAATGTCAGCTAATCAGCAGTGTGAGAAATTATACATATGTCTTTAGAAAAGGTCTAGTTGGCTTAAAGAAAGAAAGATAAAGCAGTGCTGATGCAGGTATCTGTATCTACGTAACAGTGTGCCTATGTAACAGTAGACACGTGGAGGGATGATTGGAGTATGGTGCAATGGATGCATGGACATGTCACCCAAACAGAGTGAAGCCATCCACACTGCAAATGCCATTTCATCCTACCCATTATACAGCAACACTATTACTCCCATTACAATGGCTCTGCTGCATGAAGGCAAGTGATTTGAAATAGAACATTAAATGATGTATTGCAGAGCTGAGTATAAAGGGGATTTATTGTACATACAGATTGTTCTTCTTTGGCTTTTCTACTAAAATCAGACGTAATACTAATTACAAAAAAACCTGGTTGCAGGCAGATAGTTTGTTAACAAAATAAATAGCCAGGGAGTAAGGACAGCAGGAACAAAGAGATAACAGAAAGCTCACCACAAAAGGTGACAGAGAACATGCACCTTCTGTCCCTTCTGTTCTCCCTTTAATTAAAAACAGAAGCAGGAAACAAATTAAACATACCAAGCTTCTGCTCTATGCAATTCTCAAACCAGACATGGCATGCATACCCCCTGCAAAAATGTACACGTGACAGGTGGCATCTCATGGGGCTTTATGTCCATTTATATCCCACTGGTGCAGGACTACAGGGCAATGCAATACTGGACTAGTAGGTGTGATTATACCATCAGCTTGGTTTGCTCCCTGTTTTGCTATCAGCTCTGATTTTCCCCAGACTATTTACATACATTAGAGTCTGGACTACACCAAATTGCTACGAAAGTACACCTGAATTGCTTTGTAGCCAGCACTGTCTCATGTTTTGAGAGTGTACAGAACAGATAGAACTACAATGAAAATGAATAACTAATGTAATTTAAACATTCAATTTTTTTGCCATCTTTGAATTTTTGGACTCTGAAGATGAAATCCATCTCCCCTACTTGTAAATAGAGGAAAATACACACCTCCAGAATGTGATTCATGTAAAGCATGTTAGAAAACTCTTAGAATATGCTGAATCCCATTATAAAAGCACACACTGAAATACTGTCTGGATAATCTCAGATGATTAGCTGAGATGATAAATTCTCTCAGTTTTGTATATCTAAATTGAGGCAAATGAATCTGAATAATATTTAATCTTGATATCCTAGAATTTACAATATCATATATTTTCTTTCATATTTTTAAAAGATAAAAGTTGCTAATTCCTTTCTGAAGATTGTATTCTGAAATCAGACACATAGACCCATGTCAAAGTTATTTTCTATCTTTCTGTATTGTATATGGGAACTAAAGATGTCCTAGGTGATCTGCATTTGTTTTTATTTCTGAAAATATGAGCTTACAATGAAGGCACGCCACAAAAAGGTTAAAGTGCCTCCAGTTTTGGTAAAACTATGTAAATGCAAAAAGTGTAGAGAAGTTATTAAAAGTTAATCTTTCATTATATAGATGAGCTCAGGATGCACTTTAATATCTTCGCTGCTTGCTTGTAATTAGAGTTTTCCAGTCAGGAGGCCTGAACCATCCATGCCCTTCACCAACACACTGTAACACACACACAGACACACAAGGTTTTCTCCTGCTTAGTAGTGAGATCAAAAGGTGGAATCCTTAATCCTAAAATATGAAATGTTCCTCTGTTGTTTTCACTGGTTCTTAGCTTTAAAAGGTTATCACATTTAAAAGAGTTAAAGCTGAGATTTCTCTTCAGTTTTCACCCAGCCCAGTTCCAACTAAGTTCCAGGGAAAAGGTAGATCCCTCAATGAAAATCATAAAGCTTTGTTAGATTGTGAAGGCTAGAGGTAAGGTAAGGCTGTAGCTCTGGCTTTTCAAGACAAAGTGGGAATAGCTGCCTCTCTGCTTCCATAAGGTACAGGTATCAAACCTAATGAGGGGAGGAGGAAAAAGATGAAATTATTCATTATAATTTCCTCTGTAGAAGAAAGCTATTGAAAGAGGGGTTCTCATACAATTGAGGAAGATACACCACACCTCTAAGTGAAGTGCAGAAGCACATTCACTCCTTTGCATGCTTGGAAAGCCCTCTCTGCAGCTGCTGGAGTCCCTTACTACAGGCCAGACATTCACAGCGTAAGTGAATCATGGGCTAAAGATCTTAGTACATAGCCTGTAATACCATAGTCTTTACAATTAAGTATGGAGCATGGTAATCCATACAGTAGTTCTTCTCTGACTTTCCAGATGTTCTTCCAAATTGAAAATGCAAATAATCATTCTCTGAATGTCTATAGTTATGATAATCTTGTCATATAGTGGTGTGCATATTTTTCTTGGTCAATTGAAGTCAAGGGTAAACAAACAATTCATGGGTTGGAGTTGTGGTTAAAGTTTAGTAGGAAGTTAGGCCCCATGCAGTCACTTCTCTTCCCCTACCTCTTCTGGTGAAAGAGAGAGAAAAAAGGCAGAGGTTACAGATTGAGACAACAATCTTCTGGAAACAGCAATGGGATAAGAAAATGAAAACAGTAACAGCAACAGTAGTAATAACAGCAGTATATAAAAGAGTGTGATTACATGTAAAATTCCCACTAAGTCTGTGACATGACTCCTGCCAGCACCACCCCGCTGCTCCCTCCCCAATTTTTTTTCCTCAAGCCTGAGACAGTGAAAAAAACAATGGCAGATAAACCCTCTAGTTTGGATCAACACCACCCCACTGCTCCTCTCACCACCCTCTCCCCTGAGAAAGGACAAAACTGTCTTTGGACCCTTACGCCCATCACCTTTTTCACCATCCAAAGCCATGCCCTCTTCTTCTCAGAAGTGAGAATCCCTTATTTCTTAGCAATGATGGGGGTATGAAATAATAACCTAGATACAAACACCCTGCTCCAGGCTCCTCCCCTCATGTCCTTGGCTGAAACTAGGACAGTTGGCCACTATCATTATCACTGTGCCACTGATGCAGTTTTTGCAGGTTACAGCATTCTGGAGAGCAGAAGCTGTTGCTCTGTAATAAAGTAGACAAAGGACCTTCATCCTCAGGAGGGTGTTAATATCCAGAATGCACACAGTAACTCTGGGGCTGATCCAAAGAACTGGTGAAACTAAAAGTTGTAGAAAACTCAGTGTGCCTGGCATGCATGTTGAGGAAGTACATCTGTCCTAGGTTAAATACTGAATAAAATATGAAGCTAGAGGCATTCCCAGTTTGAAATAATCCATCTCATAGCCTTACAATATGTGGCAGCTTCCACTTTTTATTGTGCTGTTTTCAGACTTCTCTAAGGAATGCTGTTGCACATTAGAAAAATATTATAGTGTAAGTCCTCAGGTATTTCACTCTGTTGTGGCATGGGTTATATTCAGTCTTCATAATATTTGGCCCAGGAAATTATTGGTCTAGATGTGCTGTTGCTGTCTGGGAGCACTCATTTTTAGGCAAGAAATTGAAAGATACAGACACTTTTAACATATGCTGGAAGCTAATCTTCAATGAATTGTTTTCACAATAAAAAACAAAAGTTCACAGCTGCAAAAATAATCATGTAGGAATATTTGGGGGTCAGGACTGGACACTTATGCAATTCTTTAGTCCCCTTTCAAGTGCACTGTTAACTGTGCTGCATAAATTTTTTTTGTGATTTGGTAAGACCAAATTATATATAAAAATGTGTTGAAATAAAAAGATGTTATATATGCTTTTGTATGGGACGTGGGGTGCTCCTGTCGCTGAATAGCTCCCTAGATGGGACGTATATCACCAAGTCCATAGAGTTGCTGAGCTCTCCCATTCAGACTGTATTTATGTCTGCCCCAAATATTGCCTTCTGGGATGTTTTTTTGTAGTTCAGCTCCAATTCAGATCCAGAGCACCCTTTCCAGTGCTAAGTTCAGTGGAACTTTGAAAAGGACATTCCATGAAGTACAAATAATCGGTTTTGTATTCGTGTTTTTCTCTTTGTATGAAGTCCTCTGTATCTCAGTTTCTCAAGCCACCTAAAACCAACCCAGTATGGATTCTGGAGTACCAGTTTAGAAGTACTCTTTCCTGATTTCTTCTTACGCACTAACAGTTGATTCCTGGCGTTACTTAATTTTTTTTCTCCTGCAGCAGGTGTCATCTTACAAAAGTCTCTGCAGCAATTAATGAAAAAGTGGAATATTCTGGGAGTTGTAGTCTTTCAAACAGAGCTTCACAAGGACATACCTGTATTGGAACACTACAGCTCCCTGAACTTCCTCGCATCACTGCCTATGAAACGTCCTGCAACATGAGTAGTTTTAGTGGGGGTGGTACTCATGGACTTCCAGCACTGCAAATCACACTGCACCTTACATATGTGTGTGGGAGCAATTGGGAGCCAGAATGGACATCTCTGAACCAGTGCATATTTAGGGTCTGAAATGACTAAAGAAGAGGTCTGGTGTGATGCAACACTGTTATTTGAAATATTTCACTTTAGAAAAATATTCAACCCAGTTTGTGCCTTTACCACAGGAGCCCAGCCGCTTGGACACTCCCCAGACACGGAGACATTTTGGTCAAATTGTGTTGCACTTAATTGATTTTAGAATTTTCTTGCAACTAAATTACTTTCAGCACTGGCCTTTACTGTCACCTCTGGCTCGTGCTCTGAGAACAGTTTGTCTGTCTGTGGTCCCTGAAGAAAGGCTCTGGGACTGCTGCTGCTCTTCCATGCCCAACTCATCCATTATTAAAAGCTTTCTAACATTCTCACAGCTTAACTCTCCGTGACAGTTCATTCAGACCGACATAGGCTTTGGAGGATTACAAAAAAAATATCTCCAACTAGCTGGAGATACATAAGGATATAAATAAAAATGTTAAAAACATGGACATATTTCTTACCTCTGTTTCTTTTGGCAATTCCTTGGCCTTACCTTGAACTTGCCTAATGAGCCCAAACTAAATTCAGACCAAAATATTCCTGATTTGAGAAGTTAGGTACATGTGACATATTCCCTAACAGCATATGGCTGGCTCCATATAGATGTAGACTATATTCATTGACAGAGCAACTGGAGAGCTTTACTATAATTTTTCAAGTTCTTATAAAGTGAGAGTCCCTGAAACCTCAGGCTCATCAATTTGTAAACCTGTGCAGAAACTCTTACAGCAGCAGCTGTGCTTGTGCTGTGAGCAGTGTTGGTTTTTGCTGCTGAGCAGGTGGTGTTAGAACAGATTTTTTCCCTGCCTTCTTGCATTCATGATCCTAGCCGGAGACCAGAAGGCGGCAAAAAGCATAAAGCTGTAAAATAAAGAAATAGACATAATGATACTTTCTTTCTCCCCAAGGTTTAAATATTAGCTTAACTTCTGAACAATTGTTTTGGAAAATATTATTTTAGATAACAAACCTGATTCTCCATCTAAGGCACAGTTTTGGTTTATCTGAACTAACACAACCTTCCAGTGGCTCAATGTACAAAATCTAATTTTCAAGTCACAATATTTATTCAGACTATTATATCATTGAAAGTAAATGGAATTATGCATTTATGTAAGCACCTACATATTTTGAAGAAAAAGGGGATTTTAATATGCTAAAGAAGCATACAAGCCCTGAAGACAGAGGGAAGAAAAATGGATGGTGAAGGAATTGGATTCCACAGAGATCATTCCCTTCATAAGAAGGAACTTCAATTGTTTGAAAAATATTGTGAAATACATGAGAGAAGTACTATTCAAGTCAGTGACTAGTTTTATGCTTTACAGTCTTTGCCCTAAATGCACAAATAAATTTTGTAAACATCCAATACTTAGATCTGGCAGAAGATGTATTTATAATTAATGTTTCATTGGACTGAGTAATGCTGATTTGCAGATTCCACTAATAAATAGCATTCTAACACATTCCTAAAGAGGGCCAAGAAATTAAGAGGTAAAAATTTCACTGAATCTCGGCTGCTTAAGGGAAACTGCAGTGTTTGTGGATGCTTTCTTATACCAGATAAAAATATATTTTCTGATTTTTGAACATATTGTACCACTTGGTCCTTAGTGCTGAAAAAAGACAAACTTATATTTTCTGAGGTGTAGTCATGCAAAGAAAAACAAACGAGCAAACAAAAACCAGGGAAAAGATAGTGGCAGAAAGTTTTTTTAGGTAGTATGTCCCCGCAGAGGACAAAGTTGTTTTATTGTCTTTGTTTTAATATCACTTTCTAATGTTATGTGGCTTCCTATTCTTTAGAAAGTAATTCTTTGTTATTATAATCCCTGCTAACAAATAAAAAAGTATTGATGCATTTTGTCTTCAATCAAAATGTAATTCTTTTAAAGTTTTCTGCCATGAGGAATATTTGCATGAGCCCAGATGCTTTTGAAGATGAATATACATGTTAAATGAAATATTATTAATTCAGTTAATTAATTCTATTTATTCAATTATTCTATTAATTTTTTCACAGAATAATCAATTAGTTGTTTACTTTCAAAGGTTCAAGATGTCCTTGGGCAATTCATGGACTAGTACATCAGTGTAATTAACCACAGGCTGTACTAAAAATGCAGTGAAAATTTTTCATCTGATGCTTACAATGGATGGAGGTGCTGGTCCTTAATGGGCTGTAACAGACCAGATAGTGTTGCCATCACATCATACGGCTCACAGTCTAAACACACAGAGAACAAGGAAATGCATAATCTTGATAACAGCTTCCTCCTTCCATTGTAGGGCAATACTGAGCAATGGTAAATGAATGCTAAGATTCAAACAGTCAAGACATTACAGGCTAGATCTGCTCAAGCTGTCCTAATCAAGGGAAATACTTCCAAGGTCAATTATTGCTTGCCAGGAACAGTGTGGATTAATGATCAATATTCCAGGAGCACTAGGCTCCAAATTTGTTGTCCTGATCTATATCTATGTGGCATGGAGTTAAGGACCAAGTGTACTGTTAGAGTGAAGGAAGGCATATATTTACCTAGTAAAATTCAGTGTTAACCCACAGACCTTAATTAGCCTGCATTAACATCACCACACAATACACAACTGGTATCAGTTATATTCTTTGAGTCTGCTGCTGTCCTTTAAGGTACCCTCCACTTACACAGCAAATTTGCCCCAGCATTTGTATCAGCAGTACAGAATTTGTTTGCATTCATTATAATTTTGGATAGTTCAGCAAGAAAACATCGGTAATGGGGCTGTTTGGGAAGCAGACCATGAAAATGGGTGTTTGTCAACAAAATTAGATTAAAGCATTTGACAGGCGATCTAAAACCCTGAACTAAGATATTAGCTGTTGAACTAAAGACATTGGCATTTTTCAGTTTTAGAGTGGGGATTTTCTGCATGTTCTTGAGTGTATCACTGAATAACTGGACGCATGATGATTAATGTAAAAGAGGTTCCCTACAGTTCAACATAGCTTTTGATTTTAAAAATAATTCATTCGTTCATATATTTTTATTTTTATCAATATGCTACTTGTAATAATTAACAAAACTTTGTGCTAATTGTACATAAAAGAGAACTTTTACTTGGGGAAAAATAACTGCACGCCTTTTTTTGTACATAGCCAGCTAAGCACTGCTTTTTTCTTTCTGGCTGGATGCCTGAAACTCAAATAAGTGAGAAATCTAATGTCTCAGCTGCAACCCTGCCACTTTGCATGTGCATTGACATTAAGTTTTTATTGTTATATAACATGTATTTGAATACAAAGATGTTAATCCTGTTTGTATCTCTGGGAAGCAAACAGATTTTGTTAGAAAAATCATGGAAGAAAATCTTTGGAAGTATATCTCCAAACCTGTTATCTCATTTATTGTGAAATGCTGATTAAATACACTGGTTCATGTCATTAGGCTGACCGTTTTATGATAATCAAGAATAATTTATTAATCATAACACATTAAAATATGGTAAGATATTTTCAAATATTTATATCTATCTGCATACTTACTATTTATTCTTATAAGTGAACTTGCAGCTGTTTATATGTAGGAAGTATCGTGAGTGTGATCAGTTCAGTAATAACTCTGATCAGTGATTCCACTGAGATCTGTGTTTGGGGAAAGACCACATCCTGCTGAAGTTGGCCTTATCTTTACCAAGGGAAAGTTCTAGCTTTAATTATTCCACAGCTGAATCTTTGCAAAATCTCTTCCATCTTAATGTTGCTTTGTGACACAGACAAATGTGTCACAAAGTCTTTTGGACTTTTGATTAACCTAGAGGTACTCCGGGGACCTTATCTATTAAAATTTTGGGATATACTGAAGTCTGTCTTTCCTGGGAACTATACATATGCATATACTTCACCACGCAACAACTTTCTTTTTATCTTTATTTTTAATTAATCTAGGACATGGACTGATCAAAATCATTATATTGAAAAGCAATCATGTTTACATGATTTTTTTTTTTTTATTAAGCTTTCAATTAATTACAAATTTTAAAATCTTGAATATTTTAAGGGCCTTTCTGAATATTTGCTTTGCATTAAAACTAAGAAACACTCTAAGCCTAGATGTAGTTGCTGTGGAAATCATTTTTAATTAACCTAGCCTGAAAAACAAGCATCAGTTCTCTATAGACGGTAGTAAGTTTCCAAGTATTTCTTATTTACTACAGCCTTTTCCTCCTGGAACTCCATAGGAGGTTTGATCTCTCTAAAATCTTTGACATCAGTTCCAAGTGTTCTTGTTAAATGTTTTGGTATTTCTATGTAAAATTAAGTTTATCCAAAGAAACACCAAATGCCCTTTAATTTTTTTCTTCTAAACAGAGTAGGTGTTTTGCATCTGTAGACAGCAGGAGATATAGAAAATTATTGCATTGCTGTGTTTCAGGCAATTTCAATTGCCAGAACTATAGTTTTAATGACATTGTTGTACTTGATGTATCATGCTGATTAGATAACAGAAGCAGAATGAAATGCTGATATGGTCCAAAAGAAGCAAAACCCAATCATTGATATAGCCACTGTTATTGGCAACTGTAAATTTAAGGGCAATATTATTTTGATTTCATGTTGGTCTATGCAAAGTTCTAGTACCACAGATAGCTATAGTTTAGTGATCTTGTAAATAGAAGGTGAAAAGCACGTAAGGTAATAACCTTAAACACCAAGGTGTTGTGCATACACTCAGTAAGATGGGAACTGTGGGCAGCAGGCTCTGCAAGATGACAGGTTCAACTCAAGGTGAGGGCTGATGAAGCTGAAGGGAGATGAGAATTTACATGATCCTTTTTCTATTTCTCCCTTTTAGAGGCAAATCTCATTTTGCCTCCTTAAGAAGGCACATTCAAAGACATATTACATTTTATTCTCCCTCTATGAATAGCAATTCCAGCGCAGATTCTGCAATTCTCATGCCTTTAATATGATGCTGTTCCATGGCATAAAAATATAAAACTACAGAATTTAGGAAGGTCAGTTTTTCCAGACTGATAGAAGCACAGTTGAACAAAGCCTTTTCAACACCATCTCTTCCTTCCAATTTTCAAAGAACAGTTTTCCCCTCCCATATCAGTTCGGTGAAAAATAATCTATAATTCACTGAAATGATCGATAAGTCTTTCAAAGACCAGCTTGTATGCAGGGAGGTGGAAGTATCCTAAGCCAAGGTTTGGGTTGGGGATTTTAGTATGTGTGGAAATAAACTGTATATGGGGAGGAAAAAAGAGCATCAGTTTTAAATTTATTTTTAGTCTTACTGGAAACTGTTCAGCTGACAGCCGTGGAGAGTTTAATTCTCTGCCAGCCATAGAAATAGTATAATATGAGCAGCGTAGTTTTGTTATGCTGCCAAGTGTATAACTCCACCTTGATCAGATGGAAGACCAAAAATCCAGCAATGACAAAGAAGTCATTGACCTCCTGATTGCCACTACTGTCCCATAGCCCCGCAGTATCTGGCAAATAAAATAGCTGGGACTGTGCCAGCTGCAAGGATGCAGAAAGCAGCTGGGAAGAGCTGATTCCTGTCATGGACCATATACCCAACCACCATCAGAGAGGAGCAAAGTTCAGTCATAGTTTGACCTCTATTTGAACCAGCAACTTACAAAGGCAAAAGGCCCTATGTGCCATTTTCAATTCCCAGAGTCATCCAGTCCTCTCATGGAAATTAAATTTTATCTTCTATATGGCATTCCTGAGCACTAGTTGAAAGGACAGCAGAAAGCAAGGCTACATAAAAGCCTGTCTTTAAATTTATCTATCTCCTGGAACCTGAAGGAAGCTGTTTGTCACTGGAGTTGAAAGAAAGAATTAGAATTTGATTTTTTTTCTCCAGCTGCTTTATGTGTTTCAGTGTATGAAATAATTGATTGAAAAATAATTTAATACTTTTGTAATAACCATGTTTCTCAAAAAATGCAATGTTGTTATGTCAGGCTCCTTGCTGTGTTCTGTAAACTTTTAATTCATTACTGAGGAAAAGCTACCAATATTTTTTCATTTTTACAGTATCCTTTTGCTCTGAACTTGTCACAGAGGGAAAATCAGGCCAGATGCTTTCATAGGCATCCCACACATTCAGAAGTCTCTCATGAAATTCCCAGAGTGAACCTTACTTTTTGTCTGGTTTTCATTCCTTCTGAACACAAGTGTACCTTTTGCTTTGTCTTCCCAGCAAACATTCAGGGAAAAGGAGCTCTGAGAGGAAATCTTTCAGTTAACCCTGCAAGAAGGTAGTAGCAGTAACTGAGGCCTCTCCTTAATCTCTGGTAGGTGGAACCGTGGTGTAAACCACCAGCCCAACTGGTGAACAACACCAGTGTTAGCAGTGCTTGCCAACCTTTCAGGGGTGTCCCAAGGCCCTTTCACATTGATGGGATTAGAAACTGGGCTGTTTCCCAAAGTATTTAGGCACTCTGGAATAAATAAGGCAATTTAGCTAGATGTCTGGGACGATATCCTAGATGGAGCTTGGGGGTGCCTGGGTCTGCTCAAGTGCTGTAGTCCTTGTGCTCCAAGCACCAGCGAGGAGGCGGCTGTGAAACACTGGTTGTTTCAGCATGGCCCCACATGCAGGACTCGTGGAGCATGACATCTGGGTTTGGCTCTCTTGTTTCTTAATAACTTGGGTGGATCATTAAAGAAACAGCTAGAATACAATCTGATGAGGAAAAATTTGCCTTCATTTTTTTAATGCTTAATTATAAAAAAATAAGTCAGCAAGAAATGCCAAATTGTAGAAGAATCTACTTTACATCTTCAGTTTAGTCAGATATGCTATTTGTCCTGTGTTATTTGAGGAAAGATGATTGATAACATATTTTGTTTTAAATGTTTGTTTGAGTGAAGTTTAATCAACTATGTATTACCATTATTTAAATTGCTCAGATTTAATGATTGAAAAGTCTGGGAAAAGCCTAAATTTCTGTGACTGAGATATCCATTGCATTTTGAGATGTCCTAAGCACAAAAAATTGCTGTTATATCTATAAAGAAGGATAGCAATATCACCAAAGAATGAGGGTGATGCTGTTGGCCTTTGCTTATTAAGCCGATCTTCAGGTCATTTACAAACAGAACTGTTTGCAAATTTTACAATAGCCAAAGAAACCAACATATTCATGGCTATGATTTAATGTATAGAGACTGGGATAATGTATGGACCTTAAAACAAGCTTACCTTAACAATACAAACATTTTGAAGGATCATCTCAAAAATACAGCAGTACATTCAGAAATCCTTTAGGATAAGCAGTGCAATGTAGCAATTGTGGCTCAAGGCACCAGAGCCTTCAGTACTTTTTCTGACTCTGTGTTTGGCCTTGTGGGATGATCTGCAGCCAGTTGTTTCTCCTCCATGTTGCTTTACCTGCTAGTCTGTGTCCAAAAGAGGGATTTGGTCCCTGGCTGGCTTCCCGTGACCAGGGATGAAAGGCAGTTTGTGGTGGACATTACCAGAACAGGAGACAGTGTCAGTCAAGAACTGCACTTACCTTGCAGAATTTCAAAGCCTTATTATTCTCTTTTGTGCAGCTTCATATTTATAAAGCAGGAATTAGATTCCATTCTTCCATAGTAGATAAGGAACTCAGTCTTGGTTTGCAGCCATAAATATGACAATGTGCAGTAAGGAGATTACTATTTGAATTATATAAGAAGTAAATTAATAAGCCAGGATCAGCACTGTGTCTGTGAAAGGTTTAGTTTTAAAGATCTTTTCTGGATACATTTTTTTCTTTTATATTAATACAAGAGATGAAATCACAGGACAGCTGTTCAGTTTTTCCCTCTCAGGGACCATACTAGTGAACAGTACACTGGTTAACTCTAGTTTTGTCTGGCACAGAAAATGGGATGGTAGCCACCTCCTACAGTCAATGCTCAAGGGCACTGTGACTGTCACTTTCTTTACACTTAGCAGCTGTAGAGTAATCATCATTTCAGCAGCAATTGACCTTGCAAATATAAGGTCCTGAGGTAATGAAATGGTTTACAACATAGCTGCTGGAATGGCATCCAGGGCAGAGAGATCAGCAGTGGTGTAGCAGCATCCAAGACTGATGACAAAAGGGAGTATATTTGTTTCCCAGACATAAACAAGAAATGCATTATCAGCAAAGTGTGAAGAACACTAAAAGAATGAACATGTCTCCAAGCTGTTTGGGAAAAGGACTCACCTTTTAACTCTATTTAGTATTGCAAGGAAGGAAATTATTTTGGCTCACACCTGATGAGTGTGCAAGGACAGCAGAAACGGAGCATTTTATTAACATAAGAGCTCTTTTGGTAACAACACAAACATTGGTAGATCAAACTGGACACTAAATCTAGTCCAGCATCATCTTCTTGCAATACATCATACCTGAAGTTTATGTGAAAGTCTGCAAGTGAAAATTAAATTATTTTGATAATTAGGGAAGCTGTCTGTTTGAGATTTGTGGCTCCTGTGCATGTGTGAATTGGACTAAAACTTCAGCCAGATCACAGGCTGATTTGTGCTGGCTCTTTGTCTTGCTTTTGCCTTAAATTACTGCTCCTTAAGAGTCCTGAAAGACAGCAAACATCTGTTGGTTTTTGCTGCTACTGATACACAACAGAACTTGATAGCAATCTTCTGCTGCTCAGAATGTTTGGGCCGCCAGGCAGAACTGCTGTGACAATCCCTTCAGCAGGGTCAAACACTGCAATTTCCCTGTGTCCCAGTGCCCAGCACCTCCCAAGGGCTCCCTGTGCCCCTTTGCTCTGGGCTCCTAGGCTAAGGTGCCCCTATACCAGGCTGTCCTGAGAGTTAGGGAAGTCCTGCTCTTTGGCAGCTGGCCCAGTATCTGTATCATTCCCAGAGCTAGTGAGCACTGCTTGATCCAGCCACTCTATCTTCCCCAGATTAATGATCCACCAGCCAGAGACATATGAGAGTCTAATGAGGTGATAAAAGGACAAAACTATCGATTTTTTCTATTTTATTCAACCTCAAGCTGAAATGCACTGCCAAACTGGCAATCTTTTGAGGAGAAGAAGACCTCGCACCCATCAATGCTGGCAGATTTCCTGGCAGCAGCTGTGGTAGCCCTTCTGCCTTTCTCTCTCCATAGCTGAGCCCATTACTCCTCCTAAGATTCTAAGACCTTTCTTCCCAATACTCTAATGCACAGGTTGAGATGTCTTGAAAGAAGATGAAGGTTTCTCTCTTTCCCAATTCCTATTTAATTTTTTAAACTTTTAATGTGTACATCCTGGTGTCTTAACTGTAGGCTTGTTTAATGTTTTGGAAGGGTTTTTTAATGATAGTGTTGATGATAACCATCAATGCGCCATAAATTTTATTGTCCATTGAAAAATAATTCTACCTTTTTTAATTTTCTGCCATCTGAATTTAATAGCAAGGTCTTTCCTTTTTGTAATCTGTGGAGACGCATTTAGAAGCATTCATGCCACCTTCTTGATGTCATGCATTATTTTGAAAGCCTTTGTCAACACCTCTTTGTCTTTATTTTCCTAAAATAAACCATCCTAAACTTTTCCACGTCTCTTCACACAAATGTAGTTTCTGAATCCAGCTATACCCATAATTTATCTCTCAGCTCTTCCTATTCTCAGGCTTTTTAAAAAAAGACAGCTGGAGATGAACACCTTGTTTCAGGTGACAGTGCACTTTGTAATGGAATCATTACATTTTCAGGCTGATTTTCCCATTCTTGTTTGTTCTAAAATTTCATTTGATTACAGTTTATTTTCTGAATGCTGCAGCCCCTTGGATGGCAGGATTTTCAATTAATTTCTACAGTTTTTGCAGCTTTAATTTAGACACTGGGAAGCTGTTTTAATAACTCAGTCTTCCACCCAGTGTGCATTACACTGATCAGCAGCAAAGAGGTGACAAGGTTCTACCAGCCAGTTGTTAGTTATTGCAAGGAATCACAGATACCAAATAAGCTCCCGGTAAAGTGAAATGTTCTAGATTATCATCACTGAGTTTTAAGGTAGGTGTGAGAGATAAAGGAATTAGGACACTTGACAACAAAGATTTCAAACACCGTCCATCTCTGCTGTATCTATATACCTGAGTATCCTAAAGGAAAAGGCCTGGAATAGCTGCATAACTCCCTGTGGCTGTATGGTAATAAGTCACTTCAGTGAGATCTGTTCTTTGGGGAAGGAGCATAAGAATGTGAAACTTGGAGAGACACACTGGAGCTGAATGGGATTTATATTGTCTTGGAGAAAAGCCATTCCATCCCACGGACAATCATCTTTAGCCCTGCCTTAACAGGCATTCCTAACAGGGATTCTGTCACGTAGCTCCCAGTCTTGGGTATATCTCATCAGTAACCAGACATGTCTTGTCTTGTGAGACACCACCTATCACTAGATATGAGAAAACCCAAGCAAAATTAGCGCTTGAGCTATATATATTATATAGCCCCCAAAATTATCTACTTCTCCATTATAAATGTGTGCTTTTTTCTTAAAAGTGGTTAATCCAATGACACATTGCAAGGGGGAAACAAGAATTCTCCTCAGATCACCTGGCAACTTTAATGTCTTGAATCATGCCAAGCTGTGGTGGTGCATGGTGCAAGCCATAATGTCAGGTTATTTATTTCAAACAATATCTGACATCTCATTTTAACCAGATGTTATGCAAGCAATGATAATCCCTTCAAATGTAATGGAGTTTCTGAATTTGGCACCATGCGTCTGCGTTGCCACCTCACATGTGGTTCAAAACAAGATTGAAAAAAAAATACAGAAAGAAGCACTGTTGTAACTAAGAACACTAATCTAGGTGTCAATCTGTTTTAGCAAAGCACTACGTTTTGAAGACTTACTAAGGTGGTATCTTATTTAAAACATATTAAGCTAGATTTATATCCAGTGAGATGCAAATTAAGGCAAAAAAATAAAGAATCATGTATAGTTGAAGGACATAAATATATAGAAAAATTATTAGAGAAGTCAGTAGTTGTGATTTACGGACTCTGTTGTTGCTATACTGATTTGGTTTGATGTACATCTCCATACTGCTTGTCTGCTAAATCCCTTTTCTTGGTAACATTCATGCCGTAAAGCTATGGAAGGGAATTCAGAAGCCTGTGCTCATGCTGTGCTTGTTATAAATGTCAGCTACCACAGTGTTTGACTTCAGCTGCATTTTTTTATATTTCAGCAATCATCAGGATGATGATGGTATGGTTTTGATGCGCATGTGGATTTCTTCTGCATCAAGCATCTGTATCTACATAGGAAACCTATTGCAGCCGCTGGAAATGGAGGCTGAGTGATTTCCGTAGTAATTCAAATTGAGATTGATGTCAGGCTCCCTGGGCAAGCTGCCTGCACAAGTAGGGAAGAAGGAATAGGGAGAGCAAGAGCAAACCCAGCATAGCCACATTTCTGTATTCCACCCCAGGGACAGGGAGCATGCACCCACATACCTTGTGTGTCAGAAAACAGCAGATTTTAACCAAAAGCACATGTGGCAGCCTTCTCAGCCAAAAGCATGAGGAAACTGGATCACTGTTTTAAATGGAGTCTTAATTGAAAAACTAACAGTATTTGGCTAACTGGAAGGAATTTCTCCCTTCAGCCCATATATCCTCATGTTTTATACAAACTCTGCTATAAGCAGTCGACATTAAGGGTTAGACTTTGAAGTCCATTTTGCAGTTAAAATGTACTTCATATTATACTTGCATGCAGCACCTAGCTGAAGAAACCTGCTAGGCAGCCTAAATAGCAGCATCAACATCTACCTTTCCATATGTCATAAATCAGTTTTAAAATGTATCCTGAGTGAAGGGCATTGCTTGGCTTCATTATAACACAGATGAGGAGCAGAAGCCAGCTCACTATAAGATGCTGGGTCTGAAAAAGTAAATTTCCCTCTTAAAATTCTTTTTTATTCTGTGCATTTAAAAGGAAACATGCCTTATGAAATGATCTCTTCAGATCCTCTGTAGCCATTATAAACTCCTTTAAATGACTCTTACCAATATCTTATTCTCATCATAAAGGAGAAATATAGACCCAAAGTAATTCTCCAGAGACTGGACAACATTTTTTGAAGAGAAGCAGATTAAGGGGTTTCCAGCCACCTGAAGCATCTGCACCACCAGAGGAAAAAAAACAAAAAAAAACAAAAACAAAAACAAAAACAAAAAAAAAAAACCAAAACAAAAAAAAAAAAAAAAAGAAAACCACCCAAACTTTGTCTTTTCTTGTAGAGGGAGGACATTTGCACAGTGTCCTCTCATATGTGCCACCATGTTCTGAAGTGAGGAGTATTGCAGCTAATTTAGTGTCTCCGACATGCTGATGAACATCTCTGGAAACATGAGAAATAGATACTTTTCTTTTAATAATACAATGGCTTTGAGGCTCAAAATAATTATGTATCACAAAAGGAAGCACTGCAGAGGAAATGGCACTGTATATGGAGTGATTGGGAAGAGACTGAAATTTTATAACGGCAACAATAAACAAAATACTGGGCACCACACTTACGCCCTCAGTAAGGTAAATGAAGCAGAGAGAGCATCCCACCTTCTCTCTACCCCTGCACTGGAGAAGGCAGAGACAATTTCTGTCTCTCACCCAGTTCCCCAGCATGTCACTTCTCTAATTCTTTGCACCCAGACATGAGCATGGTGAACTGAAGGGTGAGTCACTGTAAGTTATATATGTCTATTGATTAGAGAAAAAAATAAGAAAGGGAAATATAAAGTGGTGCTTTCAGGAGACAAATACTTTTTCAACCTAGCCTCCTGTGGAAAAGCTCCATTTTTTCTGAGGTTGAGCAACTGGTTTCATATGCCATTCAAATTTGCCTGTCTGTGCTGCTAGTAACAAGTGTGAACTTCAACCCTCGTTTCTCTACTTGCCTAACACACAGTCTCATTCATGGAAATCCACTGAACCTCACTGACAAGAAGAACCTTACTCCAATGCTGGAGGGCTGCCACATTGTTTGCTTTGCTGAGTGACTGTTGTTTCCTTCCTTTGAAAGTTTCTTTTGCCAAGCCAGCTGAAAAGCCAGGACAGTTATTATTCTGTGCATGTGTTTATTTAGGCTGCCAAGTTAGCTATTACAGGAGACTTTTTGCAGAAACGAGTGGGATTTGTCACAGGTCATGTAATTTCTGTGCAAGGTCTGGGGACCTTTCTGTGAAAGGTAGGGGGACCCCGTGCAGGCAGCCCTGGGCTTCACTAACCCTTTTCAAAGGTAAAGAGTAAGTGGACAATTTGGAGAGGGAGTTTTGTACAAGTAGATACACTGTTGTAATGAGTGGGTGGTGGAGCTGCTCCCCCTTTCTTCAGCTGAGAGAGGATATTTTTATTGTTACTAGAACAGGCCTATCATTCAAGAAAGGGAGTTCTCAGTTTCCAAAAATTTATTAATTTCTTGATTCAGAAATCTTGCAATAGGTGCTCACAGGTTTTCAGCATATTTAGATTCCAGCTGGAACTTTATCCTGTTCCTTTTTTAGTGGAGTCCACTTTCAAAGAGAAAATTGCTGTACCCTGTGCCCATACTGATGCATTAGTATAAGTCAAAGAGCATACTTTGGGCTGTAGGGCTCTCCTTGTTTTCCTCTTTCACTTATGCATTGATTCTTGTCATCTTAATTTCCTTGCTTTGAAAGCCTGCTCCCGGAAAGCAAGGAGAGGCACCACTAGGACAGCAAAGTCAGCAGCAGTCTTCTGTTTGAGGCAGGAGAGTGCAAGTTTCTTCTGACACTTTTGCCTGTTCCAGAGCCTTGGAAAGCTCATAAAAGACTTCAAGACTTGGACCGACCATCCAACCCCCTTGCATTGGAATGGCTTTACCCTGTGGTTCTGTGAGAGTTCTCTCCACTGGAACATGGGCTGTGTGTTTTGGAGCTGGGCTTCCTGACCTAGTGACATGTCAAACCACAGCTGCCTTTACATCTCCAGCAACCTTTCCTGAGTGAACAGGCAAACAGAATGAAGATCACTTGCACTGGGGTTTTAACCCATCAAGAGAAGGAGACAGATGGGGGAAAAGGAGATATTTATAACATCCACCTCTTGCAAAATGCTTTCAAGGAAAGGTAATGCTATAGGATAGAAAAAAAAAATCCAGGATTAATATATAAAATAAAGAGAGAAGGCAAACAGGGTTAGGGTAATGTGATTGGAGAAGACCCGGTATCAACAGTGGTCTGGGGCACGTTATCAGTCATCTTCAAAGGAATGTAATTGGCATGAAACCACAGCATGCTATGGCAAAGCCAGCCATTGCAACTGAAAAATCTATGCTGGCTGAGAAGCAGAAAGCCATGTCCAGAAACCTCTGTGATGACAGATTTTCATCTGCTGATAGGCTGAAGGATGAAATCCTCTGCTTGTCAGTGTCCTTGGGCAAAGCTGTTCAAGCAGTCCAAGGCCCATTAAATATGGCATCTGCTAAATCACTGGCTGGTAGTAAGGGAAAGATCTTTTGGGAGAGATGTTAAAGTAACTAATGCTGATGGAGAAATAAGTGATGAAGGCAACATAAAGGAAATGGTATATTACAGGCAATGTTAGGATACCTGCTGAGACTTAGAGCCTTTGAGCTCCACAACGCACATGTCATTAGGATTGGATGAACCCTCATACCTTTTTAAGAGCAGGTGCTCTGTTCCCCTCCTGATTTTTTTGTGGGGAATGTCCTCTTGACCCACTGGAGTAGTGCAGTGTCCAGAAGCACTTTTGGTTGCAGGACAGGAGCAGGTTGACATCCCAGGGGCATATGACTTGAGGATGAGTGGCCTTTCTCTGATCCTTAGTAAGACTGCAACCTTTTCCTCCTTAAGGGGCATTATAACAAAATGTCTCCCCTATTTGGGAGCTCCTTTTTAAAGAATATATAATATCTGAGGTTTACTTTCTTCTGTCAAATTACAATAAAATGGGGGAATGGGTCCAAAACTTATTGCAGCAAAGACAGATAACATGCATATAAACATAGACAATGAATGTAATTACATAAGCCTCATTTCCTAAGCAGACCAAGCTAAAAAAGATTTAATTACTGTTACTTGGCCAAGAGACACATGAAGCAAAAGCTGCTGATGTTTTGATTTTCTGTCTGGGGATTTTTTTAATAGTTGTCAGTATGATTTATATAGGGCTTTGGATAGCTGTGCACTTTTCAGAACAGTGTTCAGACTAGTTCTGGGATACAAGAAGTAACAAGAGTGCACAACCATGAGGTGAAGAAACTGAAATTTGAGCTATCCCAAAAATTCCCATCCCCCCAAAAATTTTCATATATAGGATCTTGCACAAAAAGTCTCACTGTTTTATAATGGTGTTTTGGTTTTGTTTTCTCTTTTTGTTTCCTTTCTAAATATAAGCTCACAAACCATTTTTTTTATAGCTATACAAATAATATATACAAATATATATACAAATATATACAAATAATATCTTCTTTCAGAAACATGGGCACACATCTTGCAGGAACAAATGATTCTGAAAGACCCTGGAAACTGCTTTGTGAACCTGGCATTACTGTCATTCACTGCCACAGAACAGGCTGTTTGACTATCAATCACCCAAGGGCCAGAGAGCCCCTTTGTCTGGGACAGAGATGCTAGGCTTCTAGGCATGTACCCTGGACCACCCTTGTAGCCATAATACTTTATGTGATGACAGCAGCCTGATGCTTTGGAAGGACTTGAGGGAGCCATAGGCGCCGGAGGATTCAGAGCTACTGCAGGCAGTTGTGTCGTATGTTGGTACAAAATTCTAATGCCTTAAAGCCTTACCAGAAAATGAAGCAGCACAAAACTATGTATGGCAGGTCTGTCGACTTATTTCAGATTTTATCTATTTCTGAAACAAGGTATTGAAGAACTTGATCTTGATACTTATTGGTTAACTACAGGCAAAGCTATCCATGAACCTAAGGGCTAAAAAAGAGTGCACCCCAAGCAAAATTGAGATGCATGAGAGAAGCACAGCTGTTATATTTTTTCTGTCAGGAAAAACGATCCGTGAGCTGGCTTCTTCAATTCTACCTCCACCACAACTCTTCAATTTTAGAGAATTAGTGGATCATCTGAGGAGATTTAGATCATGATTAGCATCTGGGACCAGAAATTGCAAAATAAACTCACAGGAGACTCAAAATTTACCCTGTTGTGTACTGTAAGATTCTGAGATTTACAGTCACTGTGGGAAACTGGGGAGAACAGTAAAAGAGCATGAGTGCTCAGAAGCTTTAGCAAGAATGTTTTAGCCAAGCTAAAGTAAAGCTAACCAAAATAAATTTGATGTGCTTGAAATACCATACCTGGATAAGAGATTAAAGCACTGAGACACACAGACACACAGACACAGAAAGATCAGTGTAACCAATACACGCACCTCAGAAGGTGAAAAAGAGAAATGAAGGATACTTGGACTGGTATAATACACAGGAGTATCAGCTAATTTCCATCAGCAGTGTCCTGAGAGCAAATGAGATACAAATACTGAGGTGGGGGGGAGGCAATAACCAGAGAAGCAACAGTCCTGAGATATTTGGAAAGTAAGAGACACACCAAGACATTAATAAATGTTTCCAGAGAAGTGGAAGGCCAAGTTCAGTGAATGCAATATGAATGTATTTACCAATTCATTATAACAGTGTTGCTGATGTTTAAATGAAAAAAGGTCACTGCTTCCACTAATTTGAGTGTGACTATAACTATGCCAAAATCAACAATGTGTCCTGTTCATCTGAAAATTCATTCCATCAGATAATTTTTGATGAGCCGGTATTATGATCAGGAAGATTACATCTTAGCCATGAGCTTTTCAGGAACTGAGTTTTTTGTAAGCATGAGACAGAAAAAAGTATTTTACCATTTGTCTTTGGTTGCCAAATCTTACATGCTTTGCCAATAAAGCAAGTCCTACAGAGCTAAACAAGTCCTACAGAGCTAAAACTGGAAAACTAGCAAAATATTACAAAAAAATAGAAATATCTTTGTTGCTTTACTTTACAGCGCTATAAATCTTATTTTTTGTGAATTTTTGTGTGTGTGCAAATGACTATAAAGGTGTGTAATTGACAGTAAATCCACATACAGAATGATAATAACTACATTAATAGCCAGATAACGCTAATTTATTTTGATATAGACTGAAAACCCCCCTGATTAGAATAAATTAGCCATAAATAACTGGTTTTGGTTTTTCAGTGTCAGTTCATATTTTAAGTTACACTGTGATGCAAAGCAGAGATATTAGTTCTTCATAAAAAAAATGTTTGTATAGGCTTTTTCATTTCAACAGCAACAGCCCTATTCCCCATATAATTTAAAAGCTCACTCTGCCTAATCTCAGTCTTAATGAAATTTTCTGTTTAGTTTTGAATTTATGCTGTAAATTGTTTTATTCTATGAAATGGCAGGACTCTAGAAAAAACTGTGTTTTCAATTTGGAGTGTTCTGTTGTTTTACTTTTTGCTATTCATTCCTGATATATTCTGAGAAGATCGATATAAAACTCATAATAATCTTGTATGGAAGTCTAATTCATAACCTGCTTCCATTAATGCTGTGTTGACTGAGAATAGTATATTTCTGATGCCTTTGGTAAAGCCATGGGCTTTGCTGATGCAGCTTCTGTGAAGCCTGTAATGGGTTTCATGGCAATTTGGAAAAAACATTGTCAATAGCTAAATTTTCATTTTCGTGGGGCTGAAAATGTATGGTTCAGGCTAGTCACAAACTCTATGGACTATGTAAACTAAATATCTAGCTACAGTGATTTTTGTATTTGAAATTGGATAGAAAATTTCTATATGTGGAACAGTATGGATAGATTGTAGAGTGTTTCTAACCCAAGCGTTGGACACTGATAAATAGATGGATGCCAATACTCCTGAGGATTTCATTTTAAGAGCTACTTTCAAGTTGTGAATACAAATTTTTCTATCTATATTATATTATATTATATTATTATTATTATTAATATTATTTTATAAAGTCTTCCTATCCATCTTTAGAAATGCTGCTTACTGCACTCATACTTAACATACACATACTGATTATTGAGTAGCACTTGGAAGATAAGGATTAAGCATGTTTAGTGTAATCCTTAAATACTCTCAGACCCACAAGAGAAACAAAATAAGTTCCAGTGTTAGAAAACCCTTCATATCAAGTATTGAAATAAAAAGATTAGATAGATTACTTGTCAATGAAGGGAAGAAACCTGTAATTAAATTATGTTCTCTCTATTCATCCCCAGCTGCATGGACTAAAAAACTTCACAGGTGTACTTTCTTTAATTTCCTGGGCTATTTAAAGTTGTGTTGTTTACTTTACTTGAGCTCTGAGTCTTCACCAGAATCTCTGCTTGTTCATGATATATTTTCAGATGAGCCAAAACACATTTTCTCAGCACTTTGCCTAACAATGCAATGCATGAAGTAAACAATGTTATCTTTCCCATCAGGATAGTCTTAAAGGAAATCTTAGTAGTCCTACATGGAGGATACAGTTAATTGCTGTAATTAAATGGGTAACCAAGACAGGATTATTTTATCTTGTAATATCCAGTACAGGTGAAGCTGATACTGAACATTTATAGGCTACTTTTAATCCAAAACACATATATTTGTGTTAAAGAACTTTGATGGAATTTACTTCATTTAACTTGCATAGCTATTTTGCCCCTAATTTTGAGGTGGCCTACATAGTCAGCAAGAAAAAACAAGATACTTTAAAGGCCTTTAGAAAATGGTATTCAGCTCCCACGGGGGTATTTGAAATCAGCTGACCAGAATCTTTTGGTGGCACTGCTGTCCATCCCAGTCGTAAGAAATTTAAGTACTTGCTCTAGAAGGGCATTGTCACTAAGCATCTTCAATACAAGTGCAGTTTAAATGAATAGCAAAGGAAGATTGTGTTCTGGCTATAGAAAATGTCAGCAGATCAAAGAATTGAATATTTGACAGATATTGCTTTAATAAACAGAGGTTCATGTTCTACTTTGAATATTTTGTATCTCTGATTTCTAAATTGTCCAAAGTAAGCCCTGATAGGTTTGGCTTTACATTCTCAAGCAAGGAGCTTTGACTTTCTCTGGTTTATTCAAATATTTTTCACCTGCTCTATTGTAATAACGCTGTCTTCCTCTTTTACATAAGGCTGAATTAAGAGCCAACTGCTACTGTGAGTGATTGACATCACCTACATCTGCCTAAGATGCTACTTCAGTATGCAGTCACTCAGACTTTGCACATCTCAGCAAAAATTCTAGGAAGCACCTCAAAATTTGCCCTCAACATAGCCAGCACAAAATTCATGTTTAAATGGACATGAGAAAATCTCACATACAGATTGAGGTTCTTCAATAGTCAGTTATAAACTAAAAAGAAGTGTTTTTTTCTCTTCTCACTTGAGTTCATGTAGTCAGCCAAACACAATATTTTAGCTGCTAAAATATTCATTTTGAGCTGTTTGTTTTCTATTACACAACTCAATGTACATATTTAGCAGTACAATAACAAATCTGATCTCTCAGCAGTAGTACATAGTTCTTGAATTCTCAGCATCATTCAGTCATTGTAGGGCACGTGTAAAAGAAGGAAGATGGTGAGATGAGATGAGATGAGATGAGATGAGATGAGATGAGATGAGATGAGATGAGATATGAGATGATGAGATGAGGCTGCCATCTTTTTGAATCTCACCCTAAATCCTATGGAGAACAGCAAGTGCTCGGGTGAAGCCTCCTGTCTCTATGCAGAGCTGGCCATGATGTATAAGATCTAGGGCAGGACAAAGCAGCAGCACTGGATTCTAGCAGATTCTCAAGGGCCACCTCTTTGCCATACATTTCTGAAAATTTCCTTTTACTGAGAATCACCATCTGCAGTCTTGCAGCCAATAAAAATGTGAGACTTGTAACACATTATCAAAATTTTTCAGAACCACATTATGAATAAAGTCTATTCTTTGTCTGTAAAGACACATTTGTGAAGCAACACCAGTTCATTATCAAATAGCTATGTTAGCTATGAAAAATAAGTGCAGAGAGTTAGAAAATTAAATTCTGTCTCTTACTTGCATATTAGTTTATAAGAAGAAAATTTTTAAATACATGGAGAATAGAACAAGTGCATATTTCAGAATCATTCAGATCCAAAGAGAACTTGAGCTAGGAAAGCTGCTTTCTGGACTTTCATTCTTCCCTGCAAAGGGTTGGTATTGCAGAAAACTGCAAAATCTTCACATTGTTCCATTCATGAAAAAATGGGAGGTGGGGGTGAAGTATCCATTCCATGAAAAGCATGAAGAAGACTGCACATGGCTAAGCAAACTTTCTCTGTCCTCAGTACTCTGATTTGTGCAAGAATTCTAGCTTTAGAGAAGATACAATTTATATCCAACAAGCTAGAAGTGTGATCAGCCCATTTTCTCTTAATGATGTCAGGCATGGGTATGAAATATGACTAAATCAGAAGAATCTGAACATTTATCAGGTGTTCTAGTTACCAGTGAATTAATTTGTGAACGAATCTGCTGGCCAGAACAACGCAAGCAATTGTTGCACATGAGACTTCTGAAAATTGCCTTCCAAATGAAACCGTTAGAAAGCAGTAAAAGTAAGTATGCAGATAAAAAATGCATAGTAAAACATCAATACAGGCTATAAGATGAGACTGTTTTTTCAGTTTTAGTTTTGGTGGATTTTTTTTCAGAAAAGATTAAGGCATTTGCAAAACAATAGAAAAGTGGAATTATAGGGTCAATATATGATAAAACCAACAATTTTCCAAAACCAAGTCCCTCATGGTACCACTTGCAAATGAGCCAAAATGGAAATTGTTTGGTTAACATAAGGACAGAGCACAAAGGTATGATGATGCAACAGGATTGCCTTAGCTTCTTAAGGTAATGTCACACTACTCCACCTATCCTTTACGATCTGAAACTTGGAACAGGGAGTTTTTGCTGCTAGGGCTGTGTGTGACAAAATCTTAGCACCTCCATGTGAGATGCATCTGTTAGATTTTAAAAGATAGTGAATAAATGGAAAAGCCACATCTCAAAATGTCATCAAGGGAAAACCTCTCTCTTTTCAGTCCACTTACGTTCATTTTTCTCTGCTTTCTTTCCCTCCTCATTTTACCTTTCTATTCTCCTCTCTGTTTTCTCTGAGCCAAAATTTTAATTTGTCTGTGAGTAGCAAGAAAATTATTGCTTCCTACAAAAGCTGGTTCACAGAAAATCCTTGTTTTGGGAACTATTTCTGTGACAGCAACACTGTTCTTTTCCTTCTTCCTGTTTTGAAGGCCCAAAAGAAGGATTGATACCACAAGTTCCTCCCAAAAGCTAAGCTACCATGTAATGTATCAGTAAATCACACATCAACGTTCTACACTCTATCAAATAGAGTCCCAGGTAAGGGATAATTAAGCATTACTGTTAATGATAGTGACTGGATCCTCTAGTTCTTCATCAAAGGGATATCACAGTTATATTAAAGCACATTTTTTGGTAGAAAAACTATCTTAAATGGGAGATGTGTCCTTTAACTTCAGGGCAGTATTAAATCCATTAATCTACAGCCATGGTGATGTTGGCTGATTTCTTTTTCATGAGCTAATGTACCGTTAATAAGGTGTCAATTACTGATGCAAGCAAACAGGGCAAAGAATAACATTTCTAATTGCTGTAGTTATCACCTAAGCGCAATTATCTACTACTGCTGAAATAAATCACTTCAGGATTAAAAGCTATCTTTACAGCATTCACATTTATCTTTTTTCATTATTATTACCATAGCTTCTTTTAAAAGTACCTCATTCTCTCTTCTCTTCTCTTCTCTTCTCTTCTCTTCTCTTCTCTTCTCTTCTCTTCTCTTCTCTTCTCTTCTCTTCTCTTCTCTTCTCTTCTCTTCTCTTCTCTTCTCTTCTCTTCTCTTCTCTTCTCTTCTCTTCTCTCCCTTTCCCTTTCCCTTTCCCTTTCCCTTTCCCTTTCCCTTTCCCTTTCCCTTTCCCTTTCCTTCTTCCCTTCATTAGTATACAGAGAGAACTCAATATGCATTAAATTATGAGTATTTTTCTTCATAGGTCTCAAGTAAACTATTAAGAGTCTCCATTCACTTTCCTTACTTCTGCTTCAATCTACCCTGAAGGGTTCCTCCTGGAGAGACATAATGAATTGTCTCTATTTTTTATTTTGTTTTATTTTAAACTAACTGAGCTGAAACTTTGCCCTTTCTGCCATCTAGATGTGCTTCATAAGTGCATGCTATCATAAAATCTAAGGTAACACCAATTTTAATAGGAGAACTTCCAGGATTCTCCTACTTTAAAAGCCTTCTGAGAACAAACATCATACAGGAACAGATCACTGAGAAACCTCTTCCTCCAAACACTGAGAAGTTTGGATTAAAATTCAGTTTGCTTGCCAACAAAGAAGCAATTATAAAGACAGCTAACAAGACAAAAAAGCCCAGGCAAATTTTGTGGAAGCATATGATTTGTCATTCACAACATGGTGCATTTGTGGACTCCATTGATGCCTTAAGAGGCCTCCTAGACACAGAGACTAGACAGGAATAAGGGAATAAAAGTAGATATTTGTTTGAAAAGCCTTCAAAGGTACCCCTGGAGAGCCAGAGGCTGTTGCCAAGATGGACTGCAAGATGGATGACAGGTCATGAGTTCTTCATACTTTTATAGGTTTGGTTCATTTGCATATCAGGCTTAATTCTCCAATTAAAGCTTGCCCCTCCCTTTAGAGGCCTTTGGTTTATACTTTTTGGGCCTAGGACAGTCTGGGTGTCCTTGAAGAGCAGGCCCAGAGAGGCTTTGTTATGTCTACCTAGCATGAGAGAGCAGAAATTAACAGGCTGCAAGAAACTTCAGAGTTACACACTAGGCAGTACAGGATTTGAAAAACATGAAAGTTAAAACCTAAGGCATCATCATTATCCTCTGCTGACCCAGGCTGTGTTGACAGAGGTCTCCCAATTAGCCTGAAGGAGAGTTAACAAGGTAGCATTCAAGGAAGCAAAGTGTTTTTGGCTGTAAGGTGTAAAGGACTGCTTATTCCTTGCCTCTAATTGGAACAGAGCATCCTCCCTCTCCTGACCACCTCCCCCAGCAACAGCTGAATCTACAACACTCCCTCCATGCCCATGATTTAAACTCCAACCCCTTACTGATGACAGCAGCTCATCTTTCAGATCACATTTCCCCCTGGCTTTGAGTCTATATCTAACACCCATGGAAAAGCAAAGATTCCCAGAATCCAGCTACATCTTTCAAATACATACTCCTGTCACAAGCACCAGCTCCTGGAAGATACTTAATAGAACCAATCCTTTCTTTTGTTCTTCACACACATTTTCAGCTTTGCTGCTGCTTTCCTTAACTCCTCATCGCATACTCTGAGTACACAAATTTTTGCAAGCCTAGGAAGGAGCCTAATTGCATTATTCCTTCTGATATAAGCTGGGTCTACCTGTGTTACATGTGAATGCAAAGTGTGGGGAACCAGCAGTAAAATAAATGTATTTCACAGAGTGGGTAAAGTATGTTTGAAGAGATGAAAGAGGTTATTTATTTTTTCTATGCCTCTCTGTCTTTTCAGGTCTTGTATACTTTTCTATGGAAATTTTTTTACCTTTTCAAGTGGACTGTGTCCTTTTTGGCATGACCTCTTTTTGGCTATCATTCCAGCTCTACTCACTTCCTAAAACAGACACATTATCACACAAAACAAAGAGAAGCAAAGATATCAGGCACTGATCTAAGATGCCCAGACCAACTACAGCATTGGGGAAATCAAGGTTAGAGGCATTATGCACTAACAGGCATCAATGGTCATATTACAAAAGTTGGAGATTTTTCCATCAGTGTTGATTCCTGTAGCAGACATGCTTCAGGGCCACTTGATACCAATTCTCATGACTAACTTATGTTTGCCATACATCTTATCCAGCCTGGTGATATTTTTGCTTTGACCATTTTTTCAGCACTTTGTTGGAGCCTTCTGCACAAATCAGTCTCCCTAGAAAGTGAAGCAGTATGAACATGAGGGCTTTACATGGATACTTTCTCCTGAGCTCTTAAAGAAATAATCAAATTTGTTCTTGATCTGATTTTACAAAAATGTGTTGTACCATCTTACTAAAAGCCAAATGATCAGGGTGGTCTCTTAAAGTTGTTGATATGGTATATAAAAGCTGTAGCACTGCCTATAAAACAACCTTTGGGCCAGAAAGTAAGAGAATTTAATCAAGTAAATTGATGGGAGGGAAAATGAAGTTGTTGACACAGACTTTGGCTGAGAAGATCCTGAGTTGCAGGTTGCCAGAACTCAGATGGCTGTAAGACAGAGCACACACTTGGTTGTCTTCTTCCGATGCCGTTACCCTTGCTATCTTGCTGGCACCTGCTGGATAGCCTCCAGGACCTCCTGGAGGCTTGCCCCACTGCAGTATGAATATTTTTACATAACCTAAAGCAACTTGGCAGGGTAAATGCACTCGACAGAAATTTGTTCAGTGTGAATGGCTTGAAGCCACAAGGCCAAAAATTTAAGGTAATTTACTGTCATTTGTCATGCTGGGAAAGTGAAAGGAAGCTGAACAACGGAGGTTGCATTTTCTTGTGGAAGTACTGAAATCTCCAGTTCTGTTATTTTCTAAAATGAAATATTTAAAGGGCTAGAAACAATTAGGCTGTGTACAATAAATACTGAATATCACCAAAAGAAGAACCATCACGAACAGTCTATTCTGTAAGTTAAATGAATCCTAGGAGTGATATACTGTCCAAAGGGATGTGTAACTCCTCTATCAAAGTTATTATTCTTTTAAATAATTAAAAAGTGAAGTCAGTCACCTGGCACGAGAGCAGACCATAATAGCACTTATATAACAGGTTGAAACAACCCCCACTGACTCTCTAGTACTTCTCTCTTTTGATGTAAGCAACCAAATCATCGTAAGAGCAGACATCAGTGACTGTGGACTAAGGAACTATTGAAATGTCATGACGGTCTCCTGAGGTAGTTGCTTATGATTATGAATGATTATGAATAATACTGAAAGCAGGTACTTTGAAACTGAATCTGACCTTTCTTAGTCAAAAATACAGGAAAAGTCTTGAAGGGTGAGAGTCTCATGAACTTATTTCTGACTACATGTTGTTCTTGTCAGGATAAACAGCTATACCTTGGTTAATATGATAGCAAGCTTTCAAGCATACTGACAGTGTAATGAATTTTTTTTTTTTTTGGTGGGGTGGTCATGGGATGAAAAGAAAGTAAAAAAAAAATCAGAAAGAAATTGAATTCAAGACTAACTGGCATAACCTTTTCAGTGAAATTTGGGGAAAATATGTAAAAGTTCATTTTGTATTACTTTAAAATAATGTATTAAAAACCAAAATCTTTGCTACCTATTTGAAACATTTTTACCTGCAATGATTATAGTGAAATTTATCTGAGAAAAGGGACTCCATCTACTTCCTGCAACAAAACCTGCAAATTAACGCTTGGGGCTGCAAGTTCCGCAGAGGGAAGTGGTGCAGCAGAAAGGGTTTCCTTTCTCCACATCAGAAGGCAAATCAGGAGATAGGATTAGGGCCCAGACCATATGACAGCCCCTGTATGGTACTGATACAGTGTGTGGGGAAGGGGTGGCCCTGCCACCACCACTTGGCATGAGGGCTGGGCAGCCGCAGCGCGGCAAGGGGGCCGATACTTCTTCCTTCCTGAACTGCAGGGAGAAGATATCAGTCTCCATGGACGAAGCAAGTGTGAGAAGGCTCCTGAGGAGAAATGTATGGCTTTCCATTAGAGGGAGACATTATTCAGTCAGAAATGGAATCATTCAGGTTGGAAAAGACCTCTAAGAACATCCAGCCATTAACCTAGCTCTTCCAGGTCCACTCCTAAACCATGTTTCCAAGTGCCAGTTCTACATATCTTCACAACTACTAAATACCTTCAGGGATCATGATTCAACCATTGCCCTGGGCAGCCTATTCCAGTGCTTGAAAATCTTCTTCATTAATATATTTTCCCTAATATTCAATCTAACATCACCACCACCCTGCCTGGTGCAACTTGAGGCCATTTCCTCTTCTTGTTGTTTGTTACTTGGAAGAGGAAGAAATGTGATCAGAGGGCTCAGTCAAATAGGAGCCAGACTCAAGAAGATTTCAGATTGTTCAGGGCTATGGCTTGGAGGCTCTGCAAAGCTTGACTTCTTTCACTGTATCACTACATCTTCTGACATAATCTGCCAGCCAAAAAAATTAACCTTTAGCTCAATCTCACAGACTTGTACAGCAGAATTGGCAGTGAAATCTATTTGGCAGCAAGAGTTCTCACAGAGAACAGTGTTTGTTATTTCTTTATTTACATTGATGGGAAATGTACAAATGTGACATTTTGAATTAACACATAGTTATTTTTAGTCATTTTTTTAAATTAGAACTAAGGGACTTGTGTGTACTTTTCTTGCTGTGTTAGTGAGAGGGATAAACGAGGCCATGCACACCTTACAGTAGTACCCCGGCAGGGTGGAGTCTTAAACAAGATTAAAAAGACTCTCATAGGAGGAAATAGCACCATGACCAGAGAGGTTATTTTGCAATGCAAATATAAAAATGCATCAGTTTTCAATGGGGAAAAAAAAATTACTGATGAGACAATTATATTAACCATCTATTGTTGTTGTTACGCTTTTAATTTCCCTTGTAATCTACAGCTACAGTATTAATTAGGTGAATAAAAATTGATTGGATTATGCATTAGAGAACAACCCAATTTTAACTAGCTTGGGTGTGCTGTTGTTTTCTAGATGGTTTGTTATTATGGGATTAGACTGGTTGAAGATTTGTTGTTGGACATCTATTGGAAAATGCCATTCTCTAACAAAAGGGAAATTAACAATTGGCATAAGGATTAATTATGACCACTGAGTGCTAAACTGATGAAGACTTTCAGAAGCTATTTCAGCAGTAGAGATCAGGTGATGCCCCATTAATTACCCCAGACTTCAGAAGAAATATGGTAGCATGATATTTTAAAATTCCCATGCTAATGAAAATTTTGCTTTCTTTTGCACTTTGTTATGTTTCTTTCAGAAGTACAGTAGTACACCCCGCATTAGAACTACTGCAACTTTTAAAACAATGTGTCTTTTTCAATTGTTCATATCTTACACTGAGAGACTCAGATTTTTTTTGCATTTTATTGGTTTGCACAGCTTCTTCAGAGCTTATGTAAAGCAGTATACTACTGTGTCTGGACCTCCAATTAGTACAGTCAATTGCACCCCTGAAGAGATCTCCTTCTGATAGAACCAATCATATTTTTTCCATTGTTAAAAATCAATGATTGTGAAAAATCATAGGTCTGCCAGTATTATGACTATATTTTTGTGTGCTGTAAAACTCTAACTGAATTATACCACTTAACTCACTGACAAAGCATCAGAACAGAAATTTAGGTGTTCTCAAACAGCACTGAAACAGTGAACAGATAATATTTTGCAGAACCTTTTTTTATGAAATGCAAAATATTCATATGTGTATATATATATATTAATTTCTAGATGGCTATCCTAAAGAGGAAATGGTTTACAGATGGAGGAAAAACTCAGTGGAGGCTGCTGACCAGAAATCTTGGAGACTCTATCAGTTTGACTTTATGGGTCTCAGAAATACTTCAGAAATTGTGAAAACCTCTGCAGGTAAGAATGATACAAATGGTACTGCTTTTTCTGGAAATCAAATTATTTAAAAATATTTATCCCTGTTTTGCTTTCATTCAAGTGTAAATTTATTTTAACATGTTCCAATGTTCATGTTAGAACCTGTAAAATTCAGACCTCAAAAATATTGAATTTATCTTGATTTTTGATAATCTCTACTCTTCTAGTGACTTCACAAACTTAGGAATAAATCTTTACTTGATATAGCTGTTTGCTATAGACTTGAAGTTACTGTATGATTCTCATTCCTCATTTATTAGGCCACTCGTGCATCGAATCTCTCTTCACCATAAATTAAAGGGAAAGATTTTGAGCACAATGGTAGGTTAGTGAAATTAGACACTTTAGTACTTAGTCATTCAGCCAATGGTTTACTATTTTTCTTAATATTTCAAAGGCACTCTCTTTCTCAGCTGATAAATGCCTTTGCTAGTGACCTTACCAATTAATTACAATTAAAATCTAATTATGCCTATTCTATTTCTTCAGAAATTTTGCTGTTTCTTATAATGACACAGTAATATAGAGGGAAAAAAAGATGTTTAAAGAGAATACATTATTTGAACTGAATAAATTGTGGTCACACCACGTCTAAACTTTCTACATGACTGTAGTAAGCTCCATGATTACCATTTCGTAAGTCTTCTCACAGCTGCTGAGGGTATCTGCTAGAAGCAACCTTCTGCTTTACAGATGGTGAATTTTTGAAAAAATCTGACTTTTTTTTTTTTAAGGTAAGCAAAGCTAAGCTATTCTTTTGAAAACACCGTGAATAACATTAATGATAAAAAAGTTAAAAATCTGTTACACTACTGCTGTTAGGTCCTGGCCCACTCACTAACATCAGCAATGAATTCTTAGAACTGGACAGCAGTTTTTGTAATGAAGAGTCACTAAAGCTTTAGTGAAAATTTTAAGCTGGCGGTTTAGCAGAACAAAATGTTGCAACCAGCACACATGTGAAAGTTCTCTTTTGTTATGGATACAAAGCCTTTTAATTTGCAAGTTTCTCGGGAATGCAAATTTCCCATAAATTGAATGAGGTACAAAATACCAAATCATTAAAGTATCTATGTATGTGGTTTAACCCCAGCTGGCAGCTTAACCATGGTCACTTTCCCTGGTGGGATGGGGGAGAGAATTGGGAGTCTAAAAGTGAGGAAACTCATGGGTTGAGATGAAGATAGTTTAATAGGGAAAGCAAAAGCTGTGCACTCAGGCAAAGCAAAATAAGGAATTAATTCATGCTTCCCATGGGCAGGCAGGTGTTCAGCCTTCTCCAGGAAAGCAGGGAGGTTAGATGATCTTCGAGGTCCCCTT
The DNA here is from genome assembly GCF_041296385.1 of Aphelocoma coerulescens. Lineage (NCBI taxonomy): Eukaryota > Metazoa > Chordata > Aves > Passeriformes > Corvidae > Aphelocoma > Aphelocoma coerulescens. The sequence goes on from NC_091013.1 coordinate 33,263,033, forward strand.
CCAATCCAAACCATTCTACAATTCCCTGAAAAAGAATTACCAGGTCATTATTAATGTAACGACAGTGTCTTGATAAACCAATCAAACTCTTCTTCTGCCAGGACAAAAACATATTTATAGAGGTCTTATTTAAATAAGTGAATGGATAATGTGGAGCAAAGAAAAACCTATTTCCTATGTTCTTTTTAGTATGTGCCCAGTTCTTATTAAGATGAATGAGTTGGCACAATATTTTTTGTATAATTGCTTTTGCTGCTCACCCATGTTTGTGAGTGCACAATCCAACAGCAGTGTTGAACTCAAGTTACTGGAACCATGTGATATTTCTATTCTGCTAAAGGCACCACAGTGACAGAAAGCTGTTGACAAACTGGAGCTTATTCAAATACTGAAAAAAACCCCAACCCCCAAAAAACCCCGTCAGGAGATTGTGGAAGCTAACTTAGAGGAAACAATGTAAAACGTGTGTGTCAGATTGTCATCTCAAGATGTCATCTGGTGTTATTAGGTTAGAAAAATGGGTTGTGCATTTCACCGGATATCTAAGAAGGGTGTAAGCAAATATATGAGAGACGTGAAAAATAAACCCCTGTGTTTGCATGTGGACCCGAATTTGCAGAAAATAGACTATATTTTGTTACTGTATAGTTTAAGGTAATTTCAAAGGCCAGATTTACTGAATGTCAACAATATTTACTGTCAACATCAAACCCAGGGCCAAGACTTGAGAAGAAACAGGTACATGGGAAAACCTTGAGTATGCCCCATGATACAGCGTAAGGAGTCCCAAAATAGAGGGAAAGGGGCAGGACACAGTGCACCTGGGACAGTGCAATATGTCTCTGACAAAATTGGAGGTAATACTGTGACTACCTGCTGTGTCTAAATATATGTGAACAAATAGGATAAAGAGGCATCTCTACTCTGGTACATGCCTATTTACTGACGCAAAGCGCTAGCCAAGAAGTTTGAGAATTTGGGAGCCCACAAAGCTGCTGTTTCCTCCTGTTTGGACAATCTGTGATAAAGAAGCAGCTGCTTCTTACAGGTGTTACATCTCCTTTACAGCCGTGCCACAGAGGGCTGCAGGTGGTCAAAAAAGAGATGCCAGGCTCTGTCATGGAAAATCTGTGTCAATTTTACACTCAAGCTGCCTGGAGAGGGAGACTGCCCTGAGGCTGCCCCTAGGACACTATGTGTGTAGGACACACCTTGAATTCATGCTGCTCCCCAGAGAGAGCAGTTCCCACACTATGCCCTGGTCTGTCTGGGGCCCCTCTGAACCATGTGGAAGCCCATAATGGCCCCAGCAGCCTCCACCCCTCTGCAGACTCAGGACAGAAAGGAAGAGCAGCATTGTTCAGAGTGCTGCACAGGGCACCATTCAGGCTAATAAGGTGGAATTAGGGAAAGGGAAGCAGCTTTCTGACAAAAAGGTACTAAACTTCACCTCTTCCTCCCAAGGGAAATTATGGGAACTACTGTTGCAGAGAGCATTTAGAAGCAGACTAGGCATAGTATAAGAAAATCTACTGCAGGGACCAGTCCTGCACTAACAAGAGATGGATTCAAAACCCTAACTTCCTTTTTGCTTCTGACTTACACCTTTCTGCTTGTTTATGACACTTACTTCTCACTAAATTACATCTATATAATGTGAGAGCTGCTGCAGTGCTACATTCCTATGTCCAGCTTGGGGATCTCTTTTTAGCTTGTCTTCAGCCATGTTCTGGGTATAATGAAGGGAGGTCACACTGACCACATGGCAACTTGTTGCTGTTCTTTGTCATTTGCATTAAGTCCTTTCTTGGTAGTCATTTTCATGACAGAGTTATTAGATTTAAGACTCGGCAGTGTCCTGCTTTTGGATTTTTTTTCGGTCTTTCCAAACCTTTTTCAGATATTTAAATAACCTTTATGTTAATTCATGACAATTTCAGAGGTACATGAGCAAGAAGCCAGCTTTCACAAAGTGTATTTCAGAAATCTAAGCAAGATGAGAAATGTCATCTTTTGCACTGAACCAGCAGTGGCTTAAATTATTGGCACAGTGGTGTACTTTGCTCTTTTTTTACAAGAGTCTGGCAGCCAGATAAAGTCTTCATTGCCACCTGTAAGAAGTGTATGGCTTTCTCCTGAGATTTTGTTTTAAATTTCATGCTAAGATACAAACACCAAAAAAAACCCCTAAAACAAACAAAAAAGCTTGTTCCAGTTTGACCAAATTTAGAAATACATCCTCTGAGAGAAGGCAGGTCACAACCATCCCTCCCCCACCAGGTTTGGGAAAAAATAAACTTTCCTCGAAGGAAAGTGAAAGAGATAAAAACTATTTATTGAACAAACACACAGGAAAAACACAATGATGCTAAATAATAAAACCTCTCACTCTGCTGAGAGAAACCTGGGAAAATTTCAGAGTCCTTTGGTAGATCTCTCTCTCCCTCCTTGGAGCTGGGATGGGGCGGTGGACCCACCTCCAGGGCCAAGGCCTCGGTGGAAATTCCTCCCATGTATCCTGATGTTGAAACAGTCCAGCAGAGAGAAAAGGAAAAAAACAAAGTCCCAGGAAAATGAAAGTTCAACTCTCCGAAGGAAAAGGAGCTGGGGGATAAAAATCTGCTGAAAGCCGACTGGAAAGAAAAGCAAGCTGGGTGCTTCCCTCCCCTCTCACTCTCCTGCTGCAGCTGAAAAAAATCTCTATCTCTGTGTGACCTTGAACAAGCTGCAAACTGCTTTGAAAAAGTTTTGCTCAGTTTTTCCTTCCCCCTCTCAGGCTCAGTTTAAAGGCATAGAAAGGCACACAAATTAATTTCTGGCCATAGGGCAGCAATATGGGATACACATCATAAAGTCACCCCAAGACAAAACCCAAAACCAAAACCAGAACAAAAAAAAAAAAAAAAAAACACAACAAAACAAAACAAAACAAAACAAAAAACTTACTGCAAATGGTGATTGCATGCAATAAACAGCAGAAATCACTGTGGTGCTGGTATGGTCATGATCCTCTACCTGAAACGCTGAGAAGTTTCTCACTGTCAGGTGATACCAAATTAATTCACCAATACTGAAAAATTCCCCTGTTGCCACGAGGCAAGATACTCAGATACTATAGCAAGAGCACTTCTCTTGCTACAATGTCAAATAAGGCTGACAAAGCTAATTAAAGTAGAGGGAGCACCAAGCCACTTGTGAAAAGAAAGGACAAACTGCATGTACACAAAAAATGCGTAGATTTTAAAACTGCAAGTCAGCCAATGGAAAGGTGACCAGGACAACAGGAGAGAGAAGAATGTCATCTTTAAAAGCACTCTGTGTGTTTGTAGTAAACTTCAGGTTTCTGAGTCCTAAGACTCAGAAATGAGACATTCCAAATACACTTGAGGGGAGTGGCAGGGTGGGGCACAGGAGGGGAACAAAAGCAAAGGCAAGAAAAACCCGCAACAGAATCCTGAAGGACTCCACAATTAAAGCTCATGCAGTGATTTGTATTGTTGCTTGCACTTTTCTGCTGACATCTCCCTCAGAAAGTCCATTCATTCTTTTTAAACCCCTTCTTTTCTCACACTGTTAGATAAATACAAAGACATTGTAGCTATTGAATCTTATTTTTATATACTTAAAAACTTCTTTGCATCATACAAGTATTGTTTGTGTTCTTCCTCTGACACTGATTGTGCCATAATCAAATCTCTTCTGATGGGAGAGAGTTTTTAAAGTCCTTGCCAGGAGTTCCAGAGACAAACAGGGACTCTCAGCCTTCGCTGCTTCTTGATAGTTGTTTATTAAGTCTTACCAGAGAAAAAGAGTCACTAGCATGATCCAGACATAGCACAAAACAGAGAATGAAGGAGAAACCGAATTATCAAGATTACACAGCCTTTTAAAGGTAAATCAACCAATGGTTACTAAAAACGTACATTATTTTTACTTTTCTACCAATTATTTAGTAACACAGCCAAGAACTGTGGAATTCTTTGTCCAATCATCCCAAACTACTTTTACTGCAGAATATGGAGTAGTAGAAGAAGAAGAATAAGGTTTGTAGAACAACAACAATCCTCCATTTTGATGTTTTTTGCTTTTATCTATTTACTACATTAGCAAACCCAAAACCTCTAAATTTTTCACCTGTGACAATCTTACATAGTAGTCCATCACCTAATTTACACTAGTGTAGTTTCTAGTTCTTTTCTAATAGTAGGCAGTTTTTTCCACAGACAGAGGTCAAAAGCTGTGCTGTTCAGGGGGGTGAAACCCCTCAAAACAGGTGGAGAAATATTCTCAGCACTCTGGGTTCCTACATTCCTCAGATCCTTTTAGCCTGAGAGATTTTTGCAGTTCAAAGGGCCTTTGCATAAATAAGTTCCACGTAATTCATCAGAAACAGAAAATACCAATAAAAGCACCCTATTTTAAAAAAATAATAGCTGATTATTATATAATAACATATATAATTTCTAATTCTATTATTATAAAAATATAATGATAAAATAATTATATATAGTGCAAGTTATATATATAGAACCAGACAGAAAGCACCATTTCATACATTCAGAATTATTCCAAGCATCAATACTCAAACCCAATAAATAGCCATAACAACTGCCATAAGAAGGTACAACTTTGTTCACATACCATGGATCGGTGATGATTAGTGGAGTCTGCCTATCATAAAACTTCTAAATCATGCTTTATGTTTTGAAATTGCTGTTTCATAAAGTACTTCAGCTTAAAAGATGCTCTCAGCTGCATCACAGTGCTGCAAATCAAGGTTGATCTCTGTCACAGATAAAGCTCTTTTGGGCCATGCCAATAACAACACCAGTTAAAGCACATATTCTTTTGCAGCATACTCAGTAAATGATAAGTACAAAACTACTACAGAACAAAACAAAGCAAACTTGTCTTTCAAGAAAATGCAAGGATCTATATACAAATATAGCTACTGGCAGAGGAAGGAAGGAACAGACATATTTTTACAGGGATGCCAAATTTCAGTAGGAGAGCCCCCATCAAGTCAGATGTGTTCTTGCAGCACAGAACACCAGCCGTATCCTGGGCTCCATCAAAAGCAGCATGACCAGCATGTTGAGTGCGGTGGTTCTGCCCCTCTACTCCACTCTAGTGAGAAGCCTATACACGGAATATTGGGCCCTGCACTGGGGCCCTCAGCATAATAAGGACATGGACCTGTTGGAATGAGTCCAGAGGAGGGTCATGAAGATGATCAGAGGGATGGAGCTTCTCTCATGTGAAGACAAGCTGAGAGGGTTCAGCCTGGAGAAGAGAAGGCTCCAGGGAGACCTTCTAGCAGCCATGCAGTGCTGAAACAGAGATGATAAGAGAGTTGAAGAGGGACTTTTCACAAAGGCCTGTAGTGACAGAACAAGGGGAGATGGCTTCAAACTGAAAGAGAGTAGGTTTAGACTAGATATTAGGAAGAAATTCTTTACTGGACAGGCACTGGAACAGGTTTCCCAGAGAAGCTGTGGATGTCCCATCCCTGGAAGTGGTCAAGGTCAGACTGAATGGGGCTTTGAGCAGTCTGGTCTAGTGGAAGGTGTCCATACCCATGGTACAAGGCATGATACTAGATGATCTTTAAGGTCCCTTCTAACCCAAACTGTTCTGTGACTGATTCTGTGGGTGAATCTGAGACTGACATTAGCTGATGCTCTTTGTCTGAAGTGAACACACTCCCAGAGATTTATCCAGAGGAAATGGTGCTCATGACTAGCTCTTCTACTAGGTGAGCAAAGAACAGCTGACTTGAGAAAGCATTTAAAAATGGTCACCTTTGCTTACTGTTTACTGTCAAATGCTCCCAGATCACTCAGCTGTAGGCACAGAGAGCCCACAAAAATTACCCACACAAGGTAAGCCAGGTTGACCAGTGCCAGTCCAGGCCTAGGCAGCCATCCAGTTGTCACCCCATAGGTCCACACTGATAGGGCAGGACCACCACCCATCCCAACCATCAGACTGGCAAGGAAAGGCCAGGGTCAGCAGCAGGCAGCTGAACCCCTCAGCTGGAGGAAGAGGTCGCAAGAGGGGTGGCAAAGAAGGATGGTCAGAGGCTTATCAAAGCAACTGGAGCCTGTTGGTGCACTTATGGTCTTGACAATGAGTGGAAAAAAATGCACAAGATGCCATGGTGACTGAATGTGATTGCGCCCATGCATACTTATTTTTAATGATCTGATTCAGTCACAACCTCATGTGCCAGCTAACTCATCTGAAGATATTTATTTAATGAATATCTATAAAACTTATGGGTTTTAAAGTCATTGACATTTTTAATGTCCCACTGAGTCCTGATGATACATCAGAGAGCTCTGTCATCTCTGCTCTTCCCAGGACAAATGTGAATTTGAGGATTTTTTTTCCTCAAACACTAAATTCATTGGGAACAAGAAGACACTACTTTAGCTGACTGTGCTGCACAGACTGTCTTTAACCAGATGGCATCCTGAAGCAGACAGGTGGAGACTCAGAAAAATACAATGCACCGTTTTAAAATAGAGTCTATTTTCACTTACGTGGCATTGCCTCTCATTGGAGCTTTGCCTCTTTCCCAATGTCACATTGTCCTGGTTCCAGCCAGGACAGGGTTAATTTTTTGCAGTGGCCAGGAGGGATATGGCCAGGATATGGGTGTTGTTCTATACTGCCTTCATTGGGAGTGGAGGGAAAGGGATTCCAATAAGATCCAGAATGTTTATACAGTTTAGGATTACTTTGCGTGTGGCACCAAATATACACCTGGATTTGAGATGACTCTCATTCTTTGGCTGCTTTCAGAGGAACAGAATAGTACTGTCTTATGCCTCGGCAGTCATCTCTGGAATGAGGGAATATCATAGGACTTACTTTCTGACAGTAAACATAAAATTATCTGAAAACAGAAAATTAGCCTGGTTATAAGAAGATTTAGCAATAATCTTTTTGTGACAGTTTTTATCTCTGATATGGTATTTGGAATAAACCAAATCCCTTTTTAGCAGAGAAATCAACAGTATTGACTTTTAAAAGATATTCATTTACATGTCAAATAGCAATCGATCTGAGTGAATATTTTGAAGATTTTGAATTTTTTCTAAGAGAAACTTCAATTTTTATTTTTAACAGTAATTCATGTAATAGTCTGATAACTTTGTCATTAGCTACTCAGATTAGAAATGTAATAAATAAATAAAAATATCATTACTAATAATACTTCTAGTCTATTAAAGTGCTTTCCTATGTTGCTTGCAAGTTTGACTGACATTTATGGGAATCAAAACTTTTATATTGCCCTGAAAATCCAGTACTTGCCCATCTTGTTACAAAATTGTCTCATAAAACTCATAGTAAGACATCTTCTGAAGAGAGTGATTTATAACTGCATCAATAGCCTACTGAAGTTAATGGAACTTTTCCCTGGTGCTGGCCTGGGATCAGATCCTGAAATGTAGAAGCCTGAAACTGTATATTTAATGTGAGTAATTCTTCAGTCACTAGAAACTAGAGAAAGCTCAGCTAATAAGGGTAAGTATAACATGCTCTAAAAACACCTTCCATCTTCTGTTCACAAATAGTACACCAGATAAGTAGAATAAGAGGAGTAGAGAGAATATTACTCCTCTCCATACTTTTTAAATTCAGCAGAACTGCATATATAACTGGCTTCATTCTTATGCTTTGCTTTGCAGAGACAAATGCTTAGTGTCCTTTGTATAGGTTCTACCATGGTAAATGGTGAAGGATAAGTAATAGGAAGTAATTTTACTTAGTAGTAAAGGCAAAAGTAGAACAAAAAATAGGCAGTGGGACATTTGGAGGCAAGTCTTCACCTGCATTTTTTCTGAAGGGAAAATTTTGGTAGGAAGTGATTTTTCCTAAAAAAAAATCCAGTTGTCCTCATTAAAGGACCTCAAGCTGTCATTTTTAAAGACTTCCATACTGTATGGAAAAAACCACACAGTCTTTTTTCCATTATGTTTTTCTTCAGCTGATGTTTTTATCTGATCATCCATATTTCGGAATATTTTGTATGTGTCTGACTTTAAGCGTTAAGGTTCCTTAATTAGTGTCCTCATTCACGCATCAAGTGACAATGCTGTATTTGTTGCTCCTTTGTGTGCATGGAGTCCTAATCTCCTGCTCCCTTCTGCTGGAGCTACATAATTTTCTATTCTGGGATGGTTCACCAGGACAGGTAGAAAACAAGGTTGACTCTGTTCTCCAGTAACTATAACCCAGACCTTGGGGTTTTTACCTGCACTGTCCTCTGAGCTTGAAAGAGTGATTGAATATTTAATAGCAGTGTGGAACTAAGTAAACCCCTTACAGAATTTTGCACAAAGGCTAGCCAAGTCACTCGAGACAGAGGGACTTTGGTCTCACATATCCTTGTGCTTTTACCAGCAGATCACAAAGTAAAAAACAAAAGACTGGAATTGCTTCCATGTTTTGCTAGGAAAAAAATTTGGTTCCTTACTTCTAAAGAACAGAGTTGTGAATTCTATATAGCAACAGAGGACTTCCTAATAGCAGTCACTTCTCATCTGCATTTTTCCTACCCATGATGACACCATGGTAAGCTGATAGCTTTTAGGGATTTATTCTGTGATTTCCAGCTCCCTCACTTGCTGCTCTCTGCAGTCATGGCAAAATTTGGTCTGGGAGAAAAATTGTGTGGCCAGACATTGCCACATAAGAAGCCACACTGCCATTTGTATGATACCTTTAGAAGTGAAACCTTTGACCTGCTGGACTATGTTTATACAGGCAGTAACAGGCTGTCATGGTGGCTAAAGCAGTAGGGAGAGAGGGAAGTATTTCTATGGAAAAGACACCATTACTGCAGTCAGAAGGGCTTTACAAGTGTCTTTAATACACAAAATACAAAACAGAATTGGATCAGTAAGTTGACTTCTAATTAGGTGCACAATGTAGACAGAATATTTTGACTCAAATTGTGAAACATCTCTTGACCTGCAATGCAGATTGATGATACAGTTTCTGTTAATATCACTTTGATGGGGGTGGAAATATTATATAAGAACTGAATTTATTCAGCTGAGAACAACCTTCTAGACTTGCTGTTCCAGCACCTCTGGCTTTTATTCCTACTTCTCTGTCATCACACTGCTGTATTGGTGATTTATTGTTGGCTAAATCAAAAGCTTTATACTAATGCAAACTGTGAAGGTTTGGCCTTTGGCCAGGGTCACACAGTAGCTACAATGTTATCGAAAAATCTTTCAGAAGCAGAAATTGTACTTAATTTAAAACTCACAGTATTGCACAGGATATTTTATATTTTATTAACTTCTGAATCTATAAACTTAATGAAAATTTTAAGATACAGAGAGTATGGAAGAGCTATTTACATGCCGCAGAAAGGTGCTAAGTGTCTTTTTAGATTTTAATTTCCCATAAACTAACAAAAATTGCAACGCAGACTAGTTACTTGCTAGCAAGATCTCTCTAAATTTAGCCTTTACTCCTTCACATCAGGCTCATGTTTCCAGATTTATTTCATGGGGCTATGGAAGCTCTTTCCTCTAGGACCCTTTTCAGCAGCTAATATTCACAACATTCAGGTCTTGTTCATAACAGCTCCATTTCAGTCAACACCTTCTGCTTCATAGTTACACTGGCAAGAGCCAAAATCTCTTCTATAATTAGTTGCCTGATGCTGGATTTACCCACTGTCTACTGAAGCCAACATTCATCTTACCTTTATCTGCCAGAAAGTCTGGCACATATGAGCTGTGCTGTCAGATAGCTAAGGAAATGACACAGAACAAGAATAAGGCTTCAGAAAGTTTCCAAGCCTTCCAGCAAATACAGCTAAAATGGTGATATGAGGCAACCTGAGATCATCCCAGGTATGTAAGTAAGCCTGCCATGACAAGGACTGCCACAGCATCCCATAGAATACCAGGGGTGAATCCTTGGCACCTGTGTGTGGCCATTTGGCAGTGACAAAACCCTCACCGGCACCAGTCATGATGCATTACAGTGTTTACAAGATACTTTTGACAGAAGACTTTTGCTCATTACATCAGAAAAAGTTAATCAACAGTCAGCTTGGGACAAACTGAAGGTGTGGACCAGAGTTCCACTGCAGTGAAGTATATAATCCCAAGAGTACAGGAAAGTGGCATTAGGACAAGGATCTCAAAATACTCAAGTGATTTGTCCTAAGATCTGTCAATGTCCTTGTGCTTCTGAAAAGATAAATGCTCTTGAATACACTGCCTTCTCAAAGGAGCCTTGTAAATGAATCTGTTTAGTGTTTTAGACCTTGTTCTATAAAACAGTGATGAACTATAATAGTAGACAATATCCTTATATAGGATAATTCTGCATGATAATGGGGTATTTCCTTGTCAAGCTTTCTTTCAAAACCTTTTGGTCTTTCTCAGAAATTACAATCTTGTATTTATCCTCAGTGGAGAGGAAAACTAAAATTTTTGTTCTGACATGACCCCTAAAGACTGGTGTTTGAAAGACTACATTTAGCTATTCTGAAGATCTGTACGTTGCTCCCCGATGCAAGACAGGTAGAACACATGATTTTTCTTTACCAGAAACAATCCACAGCTACTTCTCTTCTAATTGTTTTAAGTGTCTGATACTGCAGTAGGTTCCCTTTTAGGCTGTACAAATCTTTCAAGTCTGTGTTGGACCTGGGGACACGCTGCTCCAGCTTCCTCTCCCCATGCCCAAACAAAACAGGGCATGGCGTTATACCAACAGAGAACAGTTTATTTTTAGATAATATACAGATTTTCATCTGAGAAGTACAGAACCTCCACCCACATTCTAATTCAAGTCAGTATCACACTTAATTGCAAACCTCTTATAGGTAGGAGCAGTTAGAGTGAAAAAAAAATTTTAAGCTCTTTCTGCTCTTCATATCCATAGCTTCAGGCATGTCCTTTGCATGCTATAAACAGAGTGCCAAATTGTTCTTTCAGTAATATTGATTCAAAATAGAAATTGTCTTAGAGTAATGAAGTACAAGTATCATAGAATTGCAAAGCAGTCTGAAGAGAAGAAAGAATATGCATCTAGTTTATTGTTCACTGGATGCAGGTTGCTATGAAACACATAAAGATCTTAAAGGTTAAAGGAATTGAAATTCTCATGCATCTTCCTACTGTAGTCGGACACTTGACAAAATAACACAAATCTTTAAGCAAAAATGAAGCAAAACATGCAGATCATAGTTTTAGCACACTTGGTCTATTTTGGTTAGAAGTTTTCTCTGTCTAGTTAATTTTTTAAATAAGGATACATTCCAGAAAAAAAACCCCAAGCAGTTAAATATGTCTATTAATATAAAACATAGATTTAAATGCTTGTTTTAGTAATACCAATTTACACACTCCCATTCCGAACTCTCTATTTCATCCTTATTCTTCTGTTCCTCCCCGAGAGAGAATATGTCTGTTTGCTTTTCTAAATGCTTCATTCAAAAGGAAGAAAACGTGGTAAATATTGTCTATGTTAACACAGTAGATAAAGAGAGAACCACATTGAAATGTAAAAAAATCTTGTTCCAGCTTGCTCTTATTTAAATGAATAGAGTTCTTTCTAAGGACACATGCTGAGCATCATGTCTGAAGAAGAACTAGTCCTTGAAGAGGTTTCACGGTACCTGTAAGGATCCTCTCAGCAAACTCTGAACTTCCGGTCACCTCTAGCTAACACTCATAGAATTAACTGATGTTTTTTATAACTCAAGCTGTCTCCAGAATGTGTCTGCTCATGGGACAGGAACCATTAAAAACTTCTATGGAACAAATTTGGACTATCTTTACTGCTTGAAGTCACCAGACACACTGAAGCAGGGAGACTGTATTGTGTGGTGAGATCATTCCCTTTGCAATGAAATGAATCCTTGAAGAGTACTGTCAATACTGGGCTGATGAAAGCTCCCTCCATCACCCTCAGGCAGCACTGGTGCAAAGGGTGCAAAGCTGACCTTTAGCATCCTCTAACAGCACATAAAGCAGCTGGAAAGTGTTCTGGTCTTGACATTCTACACTGTCACAGGTGTAGAAATTTTGGGTTTAGCCATATCTTCTGAGATAACAAAAGCTGTTTTAACTCAGCTGTAGCCTCAGAATTCATTTCAGGCCAAAGTACATTGCAAATGGTGTTTAATCACATTCTCTAATATCATGTGTTTAAAAATCAGATCCATGGTGATATGTAAAGAGAACAGTATTGCAGGATGCTAATAAATACTCTATCATCTAGGAAGGGATTATTCCTTAAAACACAATACAAAGTTTTCCTATTGTCACAATCTTAAAATAAAACTGCACTTTAATTGGATTTTTTTTTTTTTTTTTTTTCAAAATCTGACATTTTTATGGCAAATAAATCTTCTTAGGACAGGGGAAGTCCATAGAAGTCCAAGAATCATAGCAAACAATACATTTATTATTGCTTCTGGTTTTGGTAATTTCCAACTGCCTCTGATATTGAACTACCAATATGCCCTTCTTTTACACTATACTCAAAATCATTTATAAAATATGAGCACTGCTGACATCTAATCTCAGTTGTTTGAAGGAAAAAATTTACTCTTGTAGTTTTATCTCAGATTGAACCAGTGATAACGTCCTGAAACAGTTTCAGTCCCACTAATACTGCATTAGGCATTGCATTATAAGGTAACTTGTGAACTTCTTTTTTGCAGTTCCTAAATTCATGCATAAATGCCCATTTTTCTCCACTTCTTCCCAAAGTTTTTAACAAATTGACAAGAAAAAAATCTGATTTCAAGTGTTGCAAATTGTGGAAGTAATAGTTTCTTGAAGAATGTGAACATAACTTCGAACACTTAAGGATGAATTGCTGACAAAAAATAGAACTTTGAAGACCACAGCCCCCAATTTTCTTGAGGTAATCTCTCTGGCTTCAAGATTCTTGTACAACCCTATAATTGGTATTAGGAAGTGTTTTGTTAGTACTCATACTGGCTCAGAAAAAAAATAGACAGAAAATTTATTTATTGTCTGCTTATTGTAAAAGCTTCAAGCTGATCCCATAGAGTAGATGTGAGATGCTGTTATTTTCAGCTTTTCTTCAGAAAGGTATTGTGAAAGGCAGTGAAAATGAAGTAACTTTAACATTACGTATTTCAAAAAACACCTTCATCTTATGTTATCTTATTTGAATTTCTGCAAGTAAAGAAGGACATAAGTAATTCCAGAGTTGAATTGAGTAAGAAAATGAAAATAATATTGTTGAAGGTTTTTTTAATTGAATCCATGCTTTTGATTCATGCTTTTGAAGATTTATGAATCATTCAGAACATTAAAAACTGGGCTTATCGTTTTTGTTACTTTGGTTTTGCTTTGTTCTGAAAGTAAGTTTTTATTCTTCTATTCAGGAAAGCTGACAGCCAGTTAAAGCACAAACAGTGCCATTGTGGTCAATATATCAAAAAAGAATTATTTATAATTGTATTGACAAATTATTTATTGAAAGTACTCAACAAATACCAAGTAAATAACAGCAAATCCATTTGGCAATACTCAAAGACATTCTTAGAATGTTATATTAATCAAATAGGGGATGAAGTGTTCTTCAGTCCATCACATTTCTTAATTACAATTTAAAACTTTTAATCACGGGATGGGATTGAACAAAAATACTGTTCATGCCTCCTGGTATTGGATCAAACCAGGTAAGACACACTGTGAACAGAGGCAATCACTTATAATCTCACTATGCTGGTTTAGATGTGGTCAAAAATCTCTGCTTTGACCAGTTTTATGCCAATTTGACTCAAACATGTCAAATTCAGCTTGCCTTTCCACACCTACCTGTCTGGCCTCTTTGCTTGTCTCTATTTTTCCTTCCCACTTCTTTGTTCCAAAGACCATTTTCTCTTAGCACTACTGTCCTTCCTTCCATGCCAGTTTGGGGCTTTGCTTTTACTATCCTTTGAACACATGCTTGAATAAGACCACCTCTGACCTTTCGCCACAGCCCTCCTGCCTTGCTCTTGGCTATTGTGCTTTCTTTTCAGCACAGACATTGCCATTCTTTCCCTGCCCAGAGGCGTGACACCATCACCTAACAAGGGTCATGCTGCACATTCTCCTGCCTCAAATCTCTCCTGCCACCCTTCAAAATGGACCAGAACACAAGCAGCGGGTTTGACAGAGCTCTAGATTATTCAATCTCCCTCACTGGCAACACATCATTGTGGCTGTATTTCAACTTTTCTACACAGTCGCACATGTAGATCCAGGGAGCTAGAGCAATGCAGAACCAGGGCTCTAAGAAAGGTCTCAAATAAAGATCATTAGTAAACTACTATTGAACAATTGCCAACATTAGTGTTTGGAATGAGGAGTCATATGAGGATGCAAAAGTAGTTCTGCAATGCAACAGAAAATCAATAATGTATCTAAAGTTTCTGTTTACAAAAATCTAATTCTACTACTCTAAGGAGCAAGACGGAATCACAGATTCTTAGCAGGTGTTTGTGAGAGCAAGGACAATTGGAGAGATTGGGTAAATTCCCAGGAATCAAGTCGCTGTAAAAGTTAACTTAGTTCAGCATTTCAGACTGCCCTCTCCTTTACGTCCATCCACATGGTAATGCCAACCAAGAGCCTCAGGAATAAGAGATGTCACTTTTTTAATCACATAGTTGGCTGTTGTTTCTCTGGACATAGTCTGCTCCCACTCGGCTGACAGCAAAGTGATGGCAGTCCAGCTTCAAACTGAGACACAGCTCTCTTTCCATACTAGGTAGTATATTTCCCTTGCCTATCTGCTGTAACAAATAAGGGTTAAGATCAGCATGGATCTTCACAAATGTTGCCTTTTCCTGCCTGAATTTCGTCGTGCTCTGGGTGGTTTTCTTCCCACGTATTGCAGCATGGCATTTCACTTCCTTTATGACTAGACTGACTCCCACCTCCACAGAATTCCCTGCTCTGCGCAACATCCACGGTGCATTGGACCATCATGCTTTCTTGGGTCACACATGAGCCACAAAGAAACTTAAAACACTTTTATCAACACTTCAACTGCAAGCATGAATGATGTTGCTTATGGTTGCGTGACATGTACATGCAGTGCAGGAAATAAAGGATGTCACTCTGGCAGTGGCACTTCACCTGGTAGTGGCTTGGCAGTCTATTAGACTGTTTCTGTTTTGAAGTCACAGTCTCAAGGCCATCTCTCTTCTGCTTTTCTCCCTCCACCTTGGGTTGATTCTACAGTGCAGAAAGCTGTTAATGTAATGACTTATCAAACCACAGCACATAGAATGTCTTAGGCCCATTTGAGATTCACAGAGATTTTTTATGTTAAGGAAAACAGTTCAGTGGCTTTTGCACTAGAGGAAATGCAGAAGTACAGGATTGTACTAACTCTGAAAGGATTTATGGGCATGGACAAAGAAATTCAATAAGCCTGATTCCCTCTACCTTAGAGAGAGTTTCTGCTGTAAAAGGAAAAGGGACACAAAAGCAGAACAAAGTAAATATAGCACAGGATGATGCAATGTTCAACAAAGTGAGAAGCAAAGGTGAAATGACTTGCCCATAAATGCAAGTATTCAACAAAGTTGGAAACTGACTCTAGCTTTAGTGATCCATTTTTTGTACCAGGTTTCTCCTGAAAGCAGTCAGAAGACATCCTAGTGGGGAGTTAAGATTCAGGGTGGTATTATGCATCATGAAAGGCTTTCTCTTTGTCTTATTAACCTTTCTTTCCCTGTTCCCCACCACTTCATATTATGAGACATCCAGTTAAATAACACTGGGTATTTAAACCACTTTCTATCAAAAGAAAAAAATAAAACTGAACTTTTAGAGGGTTTTTGTCCTCCTCTCTTTTTTGGCTGTTTTTTTTTCATTTTGTGTTTGGCTTTTTTTTCTTCTGACAATACTAATTTTTCATGCTGCCAATTCAGTTTGGCAAACTACTTAAGAGTTAGATTTTCTTCTATGTTCACACTACTCGTAGGGACCTCCTTGGAATGGGATCTATGGGTATGTTATATTGGACTGCTGGAATCAGGAAACCAGAAAGAAAGAGATGTTTGGTCTTCCCTTGAATCTAATGTGGTAAATTCCATCAGTTTAAATGGGATGTAAAAATAACAGCCAATCAGTATGTACTATTTAAAATTATTTTACCAAAGTTTACATGACTTAATAAAAAGGCAAGAGAACATTCTTATTATGTAGGGTTTAAGAGTACTGTTTTCCTACTATAGGTGTATTTATGTAATTTTTTACTCAAAAAGGGAACATGAAATTATCTGCACAACTGGAGACTGAAGGAAGAAAAGGGAGAGGAAAGGTTTAGTTGTTCGGCTGCAATATAAAAACTTTGAGATTTGCATTTAGTTCTAATTAAATATGCCTAAAGAGGGGGGAAAAGCCAGAAAAACCTCTTTATCAGTGTCTGTGTAATTAAGCATGTACTGTTTTTATTTATGATAAAACACAGTTTCCTCCCTCTGCAATTCCATGTAAATGCAGGCTCAATCATTAGTATTGCAGGATCTCTGATGATTTCCAGCATTAGTAATAAAAAGTGGCAGCTTTATTAATCAAACATGTTCAACCACCCAAACATCATTAATAGTTGATATAATCTTATAATGCAAATGCTTAAGCACCTGGAAACATTTCCATGAAATATTGACTTAATGGTAAGTGTCAAGAAGATACCTAGTCTTCTACTTCTTTTTTCTTTAACTATATAATCCAACAATATAAATCATAAACAGGCCTGCCCAATATTTATAAAACTACAGTCCAGTCTCCTGCCCATCCATTTAAGTAGCTAAATTCTAAGGACTTTTGGTCAGTTAAGAACTCTGTTTAGTGCTCCATTGCTTCTTGTTTTGAGCCCAGGACCAATGGAAGAAATTATGTTTACAAAAGATTTTAGTCCATAAGTAAACCAAGAAATATTTGAAATGATACTGAATTGTGGAAATAGATTCACATTGAAATAAATAATTTTGAGGAAGAGTGCTAGTTAAGTTTAAAGTGTTCTTTTTCCACCTGTGTGAGGCCACCATGTGAGTCAAAGCATGCAAGGAAGACCTTGCACTTCAGGGCTAATAAGCCCAGACCAACAGCTTTCCAGGCAAAATACCTTGTCTTATTCTGTGTTTGAAGAGTTTGTAGGCCCAGTCCAGGCTCCCTCTGGTCAGGAGATCAGGCTGAAGAAGAAATGTAAAAGTGTCCTGTAAGTCCAGAAGGAAAGAAATACTCCCTTCCAGGTCATGTTTTTCTCCAGACTTAATTAACCTAAAATCATGCCTCATTTGGTGATTTTGCCTTATTATTGTTCACAGTTCATTAATAAAATCATTGAACAATCTTAAAAGTTTCCAAGAGAAGACAGAGCTGGGAAGTGATGAGAAACTGGAAGCTAGGGTCAGGGGCCTGGGACTGGTTGGACAAGGACATTAATATCCAGGGAGAGGCAAGCAGGTAATGTGAGGAGAAAAATGAAAAAGAGAGGAGTTTGTGGAAGGCTGGATAAGAAAACTTCTGTCATAGGAAATGAAGCTATGCAGTGTAGGAAAGACTGGGACATGGGTGAGAAGGGAGATGACAGGAATGAATGGGTTGGGAATGGGATGAGAAGCTGGTGGACTAGTGCTGGAGCTGTTTGCATGCACCAGCTAGAAAGTAAGAGCTGTGAACAAGGAAAGGCTTTAGAGAGAGGCAGAATATATTAAGCTTGATGAAAAGACTACATTGCTGTTCAGAGCCTGGAAGCGAGTCCAAGTCTCTCAGGTCTCACCAATACTCCACTGTCAACAACATGTTTATGAATACATGGCAAAGTATCTGTTTTTTCAGTTTCTGGAATTAGGAGTTAAATTATCTTAGACAGTAACAGTCACTGAGCTCAGGTATCAGTAGGGCCACAGGATGATCTACAAATAAAGTAAGGAGAGAAAATATTCAGGGGAACCTTTTGTTCAGTCAGGAAGTGGAGAGATTCAATAGAGACCATTGAATCTAGCAAAACACTGGATGAAAATCAAGAAGTGAAATGAACAAACAACCTTCTAAATGCAACAACCACAAAGCTTTGACCATTCTGTCCTTTGCCATTCATTGCTATCTGGAAGGAACTGCTGAAAATGTAATATTCCCTGTTGGCAGGGCATCAAGCTTTGTGAGACTTGATAGGTTCCTGCAGGGAAAATCACAGCAATCTGCATTAAAAACATACTGCTCTGCACTGAAAGACCCTTGCAGAACACAGGGAACAAAAAAGAAGGCTTTGGCTCTTAACATTGTAGTCTGCTGGTTTTAACATGAACCTGTGTAAAGAATTACCCTTTACAGTCACAGCGAGAACCTGGTAAGAGAATGATAGTTTTCTACAAGAAAAGACTTTCAAGGGAAAAGACATACAGCTGACAACTGAAAAAACACCGTGTCAGAGTTTTAGATTTAGATTTATAGCTGGTTTTGCTCAAAGTTACCCAAGTCTTTCACTACGTTAGAAATGCTGCAGATAGATTAGGAGGTGGGCGGATTAGAAGCTACAGGTTGTGGACTGCCTTACTGTCTGTAGTAAGGAATAATCCTGGCTCTCCTGGCCAGCTCACCATTTTTGTTTCCTAAAAACCTGAATTATTATGGTGTTATGTAGAAATCCATTCAAAGATGGAGTAGACACATAATCATGAAGTAAGATTATTAGTTATTGTGGAAGTTCATTAACTTTCAAGGTTGGGAGGGTGGGGGGGCAAGGACCAATATATATATATCAAGCTTAACCAAATTATAATTTTACAATCTTGAGCTGCTAACTTCATATATTTCTTAGTCTTAATAGTTATCTTTTAAATTTATATATTTTCACATCTATGAAATTGTATCAGAAATGTTTTTATAATATTGTCTACTGCATTATATCATCCAGGCCTTGATTAAAACCATTTCAAATTAGTAATTCATGGATGGTGTCGTAAAAGTTATTACCAGCATAGGAATACATTTCTGAATGCTCATGGGAACTAATTATATTTGCCATTTCTGATGGAGACATGTATGTTATCTTGTAAGAGTATAGATCTCTCTGTCTGTTATTTAAATGACGACATTATTCATTGGTCCCATTGGCTTAAACAAAAAGCTGTGTTTAATGATTATTTTAAAGAACAAATTGCTTTTTCTAACATTAAAATTCAACGTACAGAAAACTTTTGAAGTGATAAGTTCCTAAGTAATTCATAAACTAAGAGGGAGTGTGATAGAGGTAAAAAAAAGTGTTCAATAAGTTGAGTTCAAGCAAAATTGCATCTCTCTCGTTGCTCAAAGTGGGAAAATAATCATAATAAAGAAATAATGAAACAGAATTATGACTGCCTGAGGGTAGGTGGCTCCAACTCAAATAAACCAGATAGAAGGTTGATTCAAGGAGAAAATGAAGAAGGAAGTGGTTAGAGGTTTCATAATTGAACTGTTTTAGAGATATTTTCAGAATAAGAAGCTATTTGGTTTGAGGGTTTTTTTTTTTATTATTGTGGTTATTTAAATGTGCTTTTTTTCAAAATAGCCAAAGCAATTAGTTTATGTCAAACTTGCCAAAAATAACAGCTTGAATTAAACCAGGTTAGAAAATGTACTAAGAAATCTAACCAAGGGAATAAATTTCTTCCATTTTTTTAAGGTAATATTTCTGAAATTTCTGCAAATGAAGAGCTCTCCAAGGCCGTAGTATTTTTGAACAAAATTCAGTTCTCTCACAGATGACCCATGCATCCCTAAAATCTCTGGGAAATGCTGACCAAATGTAGCTACACATAAAAATAATAAAAACTTCAGGCAGTGCTCATATGGAGTATGAGCATTTTCAGTTTGGTATGTATCAATACTATCGTCCTTGTCCTGAAATACACTTAAATATTAATGGAAAAGCAACCTACTTGCATCACAAGTGCTCTTTCAGGCTCTTTGAGGCACTTCAGTTTTAGCAGTGTCTCCTATTCATTTTATGACAGTTTAAGGAGGTTACACCTGTCATTAGCAACTTACCAACATTTTATTGATGTACACAGACTCAAAGTTTGCCATAACTGATCAGCAGTGCCAGAGAAACCTAATTTCAGGGGCTAAACCACATAGGGGCTTAGCACAGTAGCCTTTTACCCAAGTAGAGTTAAAAATAAAATAAAAAGGGAAGGCTAAAATGGCATAGGCCCAATGGTTTGGTCCTGCTGCAGTTTTTTTCCTCAAAATGCTTTTTATTGGAGCAAATGTATACAGGAACTTTAGTCCTTGTTGATAGGTCCTTCTTGAACATCTCTTTACAATTCCAGTCTCTACCCTGAGCTAATCTAAAGTCCTTCTTAAATATTTCATATGTTGCAAATCACTGAAATGTCATCAACTAGTGTTCAGTAAGCCGGTGCTGTCAACACAGATTGAGCCATAACACTTGGTTACTGCACCCTTCCCAGGGTGAAACTCAGGACTACTCTTCCTCCTTGAACTGACTCTTCCCCTCAGGTTGATGCATACTAAGCATCATGAATGTTGCCTTGCTGAGAACTGTGAGCAACTTGTACAAAAAACAGGCTTTGTTTTCCTGTCTGGTGGTTTCTAAAATAGTACTGTTATGGGGAAGTGTCATGGGTTAGGAGAGGCATTCCCTAATTTAGTGCTCCCTTCTCCACCCCGCTCACTCCCCTCCCCTGTCCAGTGGGAGATACAAAAGGTAGAGGTTATAGGTTAAAATAAAAACAATTTACTGGAAACAGCACCGAGATAAGAAAAATGAGTAGTACCAGTAACAATATTAATAACAGAAGTGTGCAAAAGAGTGATTTACATGCAAAATGCTCATCTAGTGACACAATGCAACATAACCACAGATGGTGCCATCCCACTGCTCCTTCCAGCACATTTTTCCTGATCAGAAAGGAGCACCCATCTCCTCGGAAACAAGAGAGAGTCCAGTCCCGTCCTGTCCTGCCCTTTCCTGTCCTATCCCTTCCTTGCCCTGTCCTCCCCCACCCCTGGAAATTACCTAAATTGGTATGTAATATCCTCTTAGGCACATCCACAGCTGCATCCCCTCAGCTACTGCAAAAATTAACTCTGTCCTGGTCAAAACCAGGACAGGGAGATACATGAAAAACTTATTTATGCTTCTTTTCAAAGTAGATGATTGCTCAGGTAGCTCTTAGGCAAAGTAGGTCTTAAATGTTGTGTGTGTGGTCAGGCTTCAAAGGCATATATGCTCTTTAAATGGAACCCTAACCGTTAAATTCCTGAGTTTACTTCTCACAGGTCTGAATCATACCTCCACAGCTAGTTATTTCTCTGCTGTTATCATTTTGTGCATGCGGTATTTTCTCCCTATACTGCATTCAGATTCATCCATAGAAGCAAAACTCAGAGCAAGAGACTGCTGGCTGTGAAAAAAAAAAAAAAATCAGAGGTTTAAATTAAGACTGCAAATGAAATTTTTTGGCTGCCCCTCAGGTACCACATCAAACACTTCATTTTTGCAGTCCTAAACCCTCCAAAAATTGAAACATTCCTACACTTTCTTCTTCAGAAGACATAATTTGAGTGACATATGGGATCTAAGTCCTGTACTCTTTTCACTAGTTTACCAGTACTAACAGATTCTGTTTATATATTTAAAACTAGTGTTTGTAGGAGAAAACTCTCAAAAGTGTCTGTTGGTTAATCTGTGGAGTACACAGAGTCATGGGGAACCTGCACACTGCAGATGCACAGTAGCAGTGGTCCCAAAGTGATCCTACTAAGACTGGAAACCTATCAGTGTTAACAAGGCCTTCCTATGGCTGCAGTGTGGGCTGATGCCAGAACATGCTGTGCTTAAAGCCTCCCTCATGCTCATCCAATTACCTGGTAAATATGTGGCATAAGTGACTTAGAAATCTGTACCTCATTGATTCACAATAGTATGAAGAGCTTTTGAAAGTGCTACCAAATATTTAAGCTACCATCAACACAAAATGTTCCCCTGGCTGGAGTTCACATCCAGTTGTTTGATGAAGGCAGGGCATGGTTACAAGTCCCAGGCCTGTGAGGCACAGCAAGGAGGGCTGTTCATGCTGAAAACAAGCAGTACAACCAGAGATACACAAAAATTATGAACTGCCAGCCTCCAGCCATATGGAATGGTTTCCATAACCATTCCACCAGTATAGCTCTTCAAATTTTTAACTCAGTTCTCTCACATGGATGAACCAGACTTGGCGCTTTCAACCAAATATACATGAAAATGATCTTTCACAGACTCCATGAGGTGAGCAGCTCTGGTGCAGGCATGTGTTGCAGTGGAGCAGGGGATCTTGGCATACAGGGGGGATTTCCTGAGCCAAGGAAACCCCAGGGAATCCCTGAGTTTGGCCAGGAGCTGGCAACTCACAGAAGAGTGGCTGATGAGGCATGGGTGGGGCCAGGAGATATGGCACGGGCTGCCCCAAAGGGTCTGCCTCATCTATCCTGGTGCTGACCAATGCCTCCACCCACACAGAGCTGCTGAGGGGAGATGCTGCAGTGTGGACCTCAGTCTCTGTGGGTAGGGCCTGGACTGTTCTCCTGGGACAGGGACGGGCAGCAGACCTGTGTAACATCAGGGAGGCTGAGAAGAAGTTAGCTGGTTCCAAGGACAGTCTGCAGTGGACACACAACCCCACAGACATGCAGCCACAACCTCCCCTGCAGCACAAACAGGAGGGAGGGGATCAATAACACAGAAGAATGGATGCCTGCAAGGGCAAGGACCAGCAACAGGCACAGGCTAAGGTGCCCTTGCAGGACCACCTCATGACTCTGCAGACTGAAGAGGAAAGACCCATTACACTAGGAGAGGAAGAAGAGTTGGAGAGGCTGATTAGAGGACTGGAGCATCTCTCCTATGAAGACAGGCTGAGAGAGCTGAGGTTCTTTGGCCTGAAGAAAAGCCACTAGAGAAATCTTATAGCACCTTCCAATACCTAGAGTGGCTACAAGAGAGCTGGAGGACTTTGTACAAGGGCATGTAATGATAGGACAAGGGGGAGTGGCTTTAAATTGAAAGAGGGTAGGTTTAGATTAGCTATAAGGAAGAAAATCTTTACTGTGAGGATGGTGAGCACTAGAACAGGTTGTCCAGAGAAGCTGTGGATGCCCTATCCCTGGAAGTGTTCAAGGCCTAGTTGGATGGGTCTTTGTTCTAGTGGAAGGTGTCCCTGCCATGGCAGAAGGGTTGGAACTAGATGGTCTTTAAGGTCCCTTCCAATCCAAACCATTTATGACTCCATGATTTGGGAGAAAAAGTATCTTTAAATCATACACTCTATTCTTTGCTTCTGTCTGCTGACTGGAACTTTAACCATCACAGCAGGACAGGCATTAAATAGTTAAAAAAACAAATGCCATATTTAGCCACTCCCAAATTGTTCTCCTCTTACAAAAAGTTGGCTTAATTTTCTGAATTTTCAAACTTTGTAGTCACAGTCAGAGTTTATCTTATGTTCTCTTTTAATTTACACATATCTGACATAGAGTCCTCTTCAACCAGGCCCATGTGAATAAGGTTCTAGTGGTGATTCCTCAATTGAAGTAGATAACGCCACTCCATTCTCTCCCAAAACTCATACATTTGCATGAGTTGAGTTGAGGAAAACTGGAATCCATGAAGTAAGAATCAAAGACATTACCATATGCTCTTGAAAAACTTAGCAGAGTTGAAAAAGAAATCCAAAGTTTGGTCTGGCTTTACTACACAGAATATCTTTTGGGTTTTTTTGGCAAAAACTAATAAACTTCTGGCATCAATGGATATTGCTATCATCCTTCAATACAGTTGCTCTATTTTACAACTATGAATTGTGAATGAAATATCACCTTCGTGTTACTGAACCATTTACCTTGCTCATGACTTTCTTGAGAATTTTTCAGGAGTCTTTTCTCCTCCCTGAAGTTCTTTGTGGTTACTTGTCCTTTTCAGGTCATGCAGAGATGATGTAAAAAGATGTGAGCTCTTGCCCAAGTGTGAAGAGAACTGTTTAAATGTGTTATTGAATAGTACTTAGAGAAAACATCTCTATTTCTTCTTTTGCCACAGAGAGACCATTGGTAGTTTTTCTGACAGTATTTAATTTGACAGGACCACTTTAAAAATCAGTGTGTGTTATTGTTGTATAAATTAAATATTTTACACTGAAGAATATCAGATAAAGAGACATAATTAATATACACAAGCAGTTCCCTGGAGACAGCAAGGGAAGGGATATCAAGAGATTTGGGCTAAATCTATGATTTTGTGACTTCAACAATTTTAAGTTAACATTGGCAGGTTAAGGCCAAGTTTATTTCCAGTTGAACTAAAATAAGAGAAAACTTCTGATGAAAGCAAGTGAAAGTTTGAGCGCAGAGTTCAGAAATGAAAAATATTATTCATAAATAGAAATGAACAGATGAAAGGTAGTTATATTTGGATGAGATTTAGGCTGGCTTTTTCATTCCTCACAAAGGAACTCAGAAGTACCAGGCAGAATAACTTGACAATCCAGGAGGACAGTACAAGAAAGAAAAAGGGCTAGTAGAGAAGGGAAAAAAGGGAACTTTTTTTAATCACAAAATTAATTTATTAATAGCACGTGGGAACAAAGGCATTAGGGAATGTGAAGGAAAAAAAACCCATTACATTATACCAGAGGTGCAAGCTGAGAAAATTAATAAAGGAAATACTCATGGCCTGATTATGAATATGTATTTGAAAAGGTGATATCAAGGAAATTTGAAAAGACAAAACAGTCATTGCTTGGAAGGCAAGAAAGAATGATAGTAATCCAGTTGGAAAGTCTTGAGTAGGCAAAAAAGGAGCTAAAATAGCAGTCAGAAGCAGCATTACATTTCTCCAGCTGTCAAATGTCTTTGAAGTGATAAGAGACTGCATCCAGATCAATTTTTTTCTTTATTCTACCAGATAAGACAGAATGCAAGCTTGCATCTGCTACAGGTTGCCAAATACCTTTGTAGGAATAAAAACGTATCTACCTATAACGTGAAGTGGGAAATATCATTGTCAGAGGGCTTTAATCTGAATGACTATGCTAGAAAGCTCCTTCTGCAAATAGTAACATTCCTTGGAAATTCTCAACCTTTGCCTTTACTATTTCTTAACTAAAATGGCATTGTCTCCAGCATGCAGGAATTTGATGTGAGTTAGAAAGTTACAGAATAAAAAATAAACCAACTCTTGCAGTTTTTTTGAATGCAAGTATACCGTTACTTGTGTAAAACAAAGATTGCAATGTAACAAGGATGTGAAAGTCCTTGAATGCATCCAGAGGAGGGTGACAAAGCTGGTGACAGGGCAGGAAGGCATGTTCTGTGAGGAGCAGCTGGGGACTTTGGGTTTGTCTAGTTTGGAGAAAGGGAGACAAAGGGGGGATTTCATTGCCCTCTGCAGCTTCCTGAGGAGAGGAAGTGGAGAGGGATGTGCTGAGCTCTTCTCCCTGGTGTTTAGTGATAGGACATATGGGAATGGTTTAAAGCCATTCCAGGGGAGGTTCAGATGGGACATTAGCAAGCATTTCCTTACTGAGAGGGTGATAAAACGCTGGAAAAGGCTTCCTAAAGAGGTGGTTGGTGCCCCAAGCCTGTCAGTGTTTAGCAGTCACTTGGAAAATGCCCTTAATAACAGGCTTTAACCTCTGGTCAGCCCTGAAATGGTCAGGGAATCGGATTAGATGATTGTCGTAGATCCCTTCCAACCAAAACTGTTCTGTTCTGTTCTGTTCTGATGTTACCAGTCACTTTCCCAGAACAATCTCTTCATTAATTCTTTCTTTGCTTAACATATCCTTTGATAACTTGATACTAATCGTTTAAAGAGCTGGTGAAGGCTTGAGGGCAAATAAAACACTTCTTTTCCTCCTCCCAACAGTTTCAGAAATCTAAATAAAACTACTAAAGTAATTACTGTTTTTTCATCTTGGCATTGGTCTTGAGTAAAGTTATGGAACAGCTGATCCTGGAACAGATTCATACAAATGTAAGGGGTAATAAAATTAACACCAATAAACGTTCATTCATAGAAAGTAATTCCTGTCAAACTAGCTCAGTGTCATCTTCTGAGCTTATACATTTCTGGTGATATAACATACATTTGTAAGACATCTCATGTGATGCAGTATGACATTTTGATTAAGAAGCTACAGTGATAAGAAAATCAGTGTCACATATCAAATTACTAAATTTTGACTACTTGAAAATATCCAAGACATAGCTAGAAAAAACATTATTTACCAGGACTTTCTGTTGAGATACTACATCTTTTGGCTTGATGCTACTTCATACTTCTTTTAATAACAGAGAAGCAATAATAACATTGAGACTTGTTAAGCTTATAAGTGACACAAAGGTTGAGGGAGTTGTCAATAGTAGCTACAAGTTGGATAGCTCTGTAGCCGGGATGAAAGTGACAATATGTATGTCTGTACTTCAGCACATGTACTCAAGTTGGAAGCAGGTACTTAGGATTGGAGCCTAATGATTTTGCTCTTCCAGAACTGAACACCTGACATTCTGGGTGCTGCAGATCTAAAGGCTATGTAATAGTTCTTCTGAATTAAGAGTTATTTCAAAATATACTCTGTGTTTGAAGGTATGGCTGAAGTACCAAGCACAGGTTTGGCATATGTGTTCAGAGAAAGATTATTTCCTAGAAGGACGTTTATATTATCTGTATATGTTACATTTATCCAGCTGCTGTTAAATTAAAACCTAATTCTGATGGCTGCTCTTCAAGAATCATTTTGAAAAGTTGTGGAGTGCATGAAAGAGACAGAAGATTTATCAGAGACTGGAAGTAATTCCTCTTGTTAAGAGACCATAAGTGTTTATCTTGAAAGATAAAGGGTAGTAGATTACCATCTCTAAATACCTGCATGAGAAAAACAAAACTGGCTAAAAATCCTTCAGCACTCTAGCAAAGACATACTAAGGCTCAAGGTCTGAATTCATGCTAGATGACTGCAGACTAAGTCTCAGTTAAAAAACTCACTCAGTTAAAACAGACTCACCTGTTTTTCCCAGTGAGAATAACTAGGCACTGAAAGAACTTCAAGGCTTGTAGTGCAACTCTACTGCTGGAATTTCTTAAAATAAAGATAGGCTGCCTTTCTAAAATATGTTCTACTTTATCAATAACTTTGGGGTTTGCAGCTGTGCTTACTTCAGAAAAATCTCATACCACTCAGAAAATCCAGCCAAATAATCACCATAGGCTCTTTCAGAATGCGGCATGACCAACAGGGAAGGGTTTCCAACAGTGAGGTACTATTTAAAGCTATCCTCAAGACCGTATGTTAGGGACAGTTGAGGTGGAGTAGATGTCAGTATGGATAGAAAGAAACAGGCTACTCCATTCCATGATTATATAAAAGATGTCATAGCAATATAATACAGTCACAATGATTGTGGATGACGCCAAACTCATGAGCATTTTACTTATGCAAAAAGAGTATCAGGTCAAGCAAAATGTTTTTTTGTTTGGGGTTTTTCTTTATTTAATGTATAAAAATAAAATCTGAGGGAGAAAAATAAAGCATTTTATTTGAAAGTGTTAACATGGGATTTTTTTGAGGCTAATTAAAAGCTATTTCAACTGGTTTGGGAATTACAAGCTCATCAAATCCAGTCCTGTGGGACAGTGTAACAAACTGCAACATAAATGGGTCTCCTCCCACAAACAACAGCTCTTGTGAGTAAGAATTTCAGTTCTAGAGATAAATGAGAAGTGATCAGCATTGAAAGGCATCATGAAACTAGTGGTTCTCAGTGCTTTTTAAGAGCAAAGTGAATCCAACAGTCATTAATATTGTGTATCCTCAGATGTCCTACAGTATTTGATGCTCTGTGGAGTGTGAAAAAATATTCTGTTCGAAAAGCATTGCACAGCTCATCAATAAACCCTCTCAGGAAAAGATTCCTACATAAAAGACATTCATTTTCACTCTGATCCTTCATCTACCTTCACTGACATCGGCAGCTATGGTAATTTATTATTGTTTTTACTTCATCTGCTATTGTTCATTTCTATTCTTCAAACACAAAAGAAAACCTATATATGGAAAATAGCAAGACTTCTTAGGAATAGTGAGTAATGGATCATGCCATGCTGCACAGTATTTGTATATTGATTTTCTCTCAGACTGATACATGAATTCAAATGGAGATTATGTGTGTAAATTTTCTACTGATAAGGCAGAAATTGAACTGGACTGGTAATCATGGATCAAATTCCTCTTATGATATTATACATTTTTATTCCCACCATGTGGCTGGATGAAACTGCATTTTTTGGAGGATTTTACAATATTTCTTGTACCTTACAACAGCCAAATTAAAATTCCTTTGGTTTCAGTGGTTCCATATTTCAAAGAATACATGAAATGATACTTCATGTTGCAAAATGAAAATGTCATTATGTTTAAAGATAATAGGCCTTAACATCCTGAGAGCAATTCTGGTGCTCATAATACCTCATAGATGAATAACATGCTACAGCTTCACATGGCTTAGTGGGAAGAGAGCTTTAATATACAGTAATATGACTGGGAAGACAGAATAGGTGTATTTGGCAGGACAGCTTGCATAATAAATAAACACATAAGTATACAAATAAACAAAACATGATCATGCCACCAAACACTAAAATAGTAGTAATTTCTTTTTCAAACCTTCTATTCTTTGAAATGATTCTGGAGGTCAATTGTATTCATGGGCCTTTATACACCTCCTGAGTACATTCAAAGTATCCCAGACACTTAACAGAAAATATGAGATACAGAGAGTGAAATGATTGCGGTTGAATCAAAAGTAACTGTCCTTGAAACTGTCTCTTTCAACTGTCAGTGGCATATAAAGAATTGTTTAGGGCACAAGAAATACTGACTAGTAGGTTTCAAATTACCTTGGGACACAATTTAAGTCTTAAAAAATTGTGTCTTTTGCTTATTTCATTTCAGTTCTCCATGAAAAGTTCCAGTATACAACATATGTATGGCAATGATTCTGAGGAAAAAAAGATCAATATAAAGAAGTTAGGACTTTGAACAAATTAATTTATTTTTCAGATTCAATATTAAATGCCAAAGTCAGAGGATGCAATAACTTTATGTGCTAAAAAAATAGTCATTAGTTTTTAAAAGCAGGTAATAGTTCATTTAACAAAACTGTCATTTTAGAAAACTCTTGAAAATGCTGCTTGCATCAAAGAAAATGAAAGTTCAGCATCCAAGGAAGAACAAACAGAATAAATGTGAAATATTTTATGGTGATGAAAAAAATGGATAGCCTCAAGTAAAAATATGTTTCTTGATATTATATTCTTGATATTACACAAAGCAATAAACCAAATATAATATCTTGTGGATCTGCCAGGTTTGGAAGACATCTTGGTCGGATTTGACTTTAAAAATTCTTTTGCCTTGAGACAACCTGGGATCTGGTCTTTGTTTTACACTTCTAATCTGACACTATTTGATTTTTATTATGCATGCTAATGCATATGTGTATACTTATAATTGGACATGATTTCTACAGGCACAAACAGTGCTATTAGGGTTAGTTGGTGTTTTGAGGGTTTTTTTCCACTGTGTACTGATACAGTGATTTGTCTATGATAATGGGAAACTTTAGCAATAATTTTGCATCATGGTGTGAACATATTCCTGGAAAATTTGCTTTTCAAGTGTAAGAGCTGAAAGCCAAATCTGGGCTACACTGCTCTAGTACATGCACACACACAGGGAGACACATCCTGATAATGCTAAAAGCAATTATGAACTCAAAACCAGAGATCTTCAGGACACAGAAAGCTCTTTTGATCTATTTCTTAAGATCATTGCCTGTGACTAGACACCTAGCCACATAGCTACTATGGAAATACATGTAAAAAGGACACCTCTGAAGCCTTGAATGCATTTTTCCTGAGGTTAAACATGCAGCTTAAGCAGAAATGTATTAGTGTAGCAGTGCCTGTTAGCACTCCAGGAACACTTACTTGAGATGAGGTGTAACTATCTTTCTCTGCTGTACACATGCTCTCCCATCCAAGCACAATATCCAGGTGTCACTGAGAAATACCTAAATGCCAAAGCAGCATAGAGGAATCTAAGACTAGCTCTTAAGTGACAGCATGACCTCAATCATTATGTTCTTTCTTTTGTCTTAGAAGCATTTGTTCTAGACTGCTGTGGAGCAGAAATTGTTCCCACAGATGAAAAGTCATGTTGTATGTTGACTGACCCATTTTGGAGGAGCCAGAATAAGCCTGCAACAAGTCCTCAGCATTTCTTCATCATTTATGATGATGCTGAAGAAGATAAAGGCATTTTTAACTATACTTTCATGACTCTCATTTGTCCTACATTTTTCTTCAAAAGAACTGCAAAATTCTGTTTTCACCCATGTGTTTTTTGTCTTAATAATAGCTCATTTTGAAGTCATAACCACTTATGTTTACATTAAGCTATTTCTTCTACGATTTTGTTGAGTTTTTGGATCTTCCAAAAGTCGAAACTTGCTCTAAACCTGGCTGGAGATAAAGTCATGTTAGGATGGGATACCAGCTCTGAAGACAAAACGGCTGATGAAGTATTAATAATAGGCAGTGTAATTGAAGTAATCACAGTCAACCTTTTTATTTTCTTAGTAGTTTTAGTAAGAAGATAGGTTGACCTTCCACTAGATATACCTCTGAGGTATTGGGATGAAGGCCTGGGATGTGAAAAGAGCTAGTTCACATGACTCTTCCATCAGATTTTGAATTACAGAATCATAGAATCACAGAATGGCTTGTTGCAAGGGACCAGTTCCAACCCCATTGCCATGGGCAGGGACGCCTCCCACTAGACCAGGCTGATCAGAGCTCCATCCAACCTGGCCTTGAGCCCTCATGGGGATGCAGCATCCACAACTTCACTGGACCACCTGTTTTATTGCCTCACTACCTTCACAGTAAAGAATTTTTCCCTAATATCGAATCTAAACCTGCTCTCTGTGTTTGAATCTATTCCCTCTTGTTCTGTCACTACATGCTCTTAAAAAGAGTCTCTATTTTTCTTGTAGGCTCTCTTCAGGTACTGGAAGGCAATTAGGTCTTCTGAAGCCTGTTTTTTTCAAGGCTGAACAATCCCCATTATCTGAATTAGGCGCGGTTGGGTTTTTTAACACTGCCTGTGTTCCTGCCTGACTTTGAACTGAGATACTCTTTCCAGCCAGTGCAGAATTTGGAACTGTGTCTTGAACCTGAAACTTGCACATTCCCAGTTGGCACCAGCACTGCCACAATAGCTTCACTTCCAATTCTGCATGCATCTCTTCCAATAAACCTCTCTAGTGAACATTTTGCAAGAACTTCTGTACATACTGACTAGAAAATTGTCAGCTTACTAAGAAAGAAGAGAAACCTAGCTCAGAAAATAAAAAAATTGAGCTTTGGGAAGCAAAGATCAGAAAACAGTTTGAGGGTGACATGAATAGTTAATGGCAAGATTAAATTAGGTCTTCTCTTGGCTTCCAAATGAAAAAATAAAATAAAAAAGTATTGAAGATTGGAAAGTTTGTTTCCTTGCTATTAAGTAAATTAGATTTGTTAAGATAATGAGGAAGATGCCTCAATCTCTGTGGTCTTTCTGATCAACAAAGAAATAGTCATGACACACAGCATCACTCCTCATTTTAGTGACTAGGACTCTCTTCTGTAATAAAACTCTTGTAACAACATGGATAAACTCTGCCACTCCTCATTGTTTTGCAGTTCTAGTGGTAGACAGTTTGCATGTAACCTTCATTCACATGCTGAATCAGCTCTGTGTATGCATTGTACCTTCATATTTCAGTCTTCATAAAGTTAATAATTATTTTTTTATTATTAATAATTATCTTTTTTCTAAGTTAATTGTTAACCTCAGAGTATAATGGAAGGATGAATGAAAATGTGACGTAGTGACAGTATGGTATAGTTTGAGTAAGTAAATTATTTACAGTATATAACTTTATATTTTTAAATTTATTTATTTTTAATAAAATAGCAAATTGTTTTCTCCTCAAACATTTTACCTTCAAGGGAGCTGTTCTTGGTGCAAAAATCTGACCCTTAGTCTTCAATAGTCAAAAAAAAATTTGCTATAGTTTGACACTGTCCATTAAAATCCACAGCAGTTATTACACTGCAAATCATTATTGTTCTAAATAGTGTCCTACTTTCAAACTAGAAACTTAGGCTAATATAAGTCCTATGGGTCACAGCCAGCAGTCAACTTGGTTTCATGGGAAGCGTTGCTACACTGTTGTGATTACTCCAGATTTGTTGCCTAAAGGTGCACATTTTGCTCCCTTTTTACGGAACTGTTCATGCTCTATTTTGCCTCGAGATAGTTTTCATTATTTCAGAGAATTGATGGTCTAATCATTCAGTTAAAAGTTAGTTTGCCTTCCTGGGAATATTATTTAAGTCGTTAAAAGGTAGAATTCCTCTCTGGGTTTAAAAATGAAGTTTCTTGGTATTAGTGATTCCAGTGGTCCTTTGCTAGGCAACCACTGTATGATTACTTTCCAATCAAGTGCATTGGTTTAATGACAGGCAGTTTGGAAGGAGATTTTTCCCATCTTGCCTGCACTGCAGAACTTTGTCACACTATGAGCCCCAGCTCCCCTTCTAGCAGTGGCAGTAACAGCAGGTGGAGCTCTAAAGGCTCCCAAAGGTGCAAGGAGACACTGAGCAAATCTCTTGAAAGTGTTTTTCCCTCCTTTGGGTTGCTCATGATTGCAGGATGTACAGAATGAATTGTATCCCAGAAGAGAGGAGAATCTTTCAGAAGAGAGGAAAGTTTCTTTGTACAGATTATTTTGTATGTTTAGAGAAAAAAATAAATGTACCAGGGCTACTTTTCTTTAATGTGCATGAAGTGCTTTCAGATACATAGAGAATATTTACTTCTGGAAGGAATAATGTGAAGAATAATATTATCATCATCATCATCATCATCATGCAATTTGGAGCAGTGCAATAAGGAAAGTAGCCAAAGCACATACTCTTCTGAATTTAATGAGAGAATCCAGTAATCACGATAGAAGTTGACTTGTCTGAAGATAGAACTGAAGTGGTTATTTAGATGAACATTTTAATTTACCATATATTTTTTAAAAAATCATTCAGTATATGTTGTACAGAAGCATACTTGCCTCTGAGAGCAGACACAACACTGGTGCTTTCAGTTGGGGCTCTGAATTTAAAGAGTGGTGATTTCTTCCTCCCACGAACATTATCAGCAGCATCCATTGTCTCATAAGCATGGTTTGAGTACTGTAAGAGAACCAGCAAATTCTCCTCTTATTTCCTCTTTGCATCACTAGTTCCAGTGAAGCAAATTGCTGGGTATATTATCTGTCAGTGTGTTCCCATAAACACACAGCAGCACAGAGGGTACAGTACGTAAGTCCTTATGCACAGCTGCTGCCTGCATGCCTGGGTCTGCTTTCTTCATTGTGAGAATATCTGTGGATCTCAGGCAAGAAAAGGAAGGAGGGAGGGAGGGAGAAAGGGAGGGAGGGAGGGAGGGAGGAAGGGAGGAAGGGAGGAAGGGAGGAAGGGAGGAAGGAAGGGAGGAAGGAAGGGAGGAAGGAAGGAAGGAAGGAAGGAAGGAAGGAAGGAAGGAAGGAAGGAAGGAAGGAAGGAAGGAAGGAAGGAAGGAAGGAAGGAAGGAAGGAAGGAAGGAAGGAAGGAAGGAAGGAAGGAAGGAAGGAAGGAAGGAAGGAAGGAAGGAAGGAAGGAAGGAAGGAAGGAAGGATTGTGCATATCCTATATAAGGATGAAGACATCAACTTTAAACAGGAAAAAAGGAGGAAAATATCTAAAATACCCTTTAAAATGTCAAGAAGACTATTATACTTAAATAAAATAACCTTAGCATCCTCACAGAAGTAGCCCAATTTAGCTATCACCATGGAATCAAGGGGTGTGGTTAGCTCCTTGTATAATCTGCAAGTGTCTGCAATGTTTTTGTCCACATCTCAGCCACTCGCTCTTGTTTTTTGATCACAGGAGAGAAACGGAAATATTTTGAAAACATTCACCTTCTAAGATGTGCCTCTAAAGCAGATATGACAAACCGTATACTGAAAGTACCAATTTCTTTTCATTAAGTGTAGAAAGGAGGCCACAGTGTGCATGTCATCTGTAGAATTTGCCTTCTAGATGTCTAAAATCACAGGAAATTAATCCTGCCTGAAAGACACTAAATCAGTTAATGACTAATTGTGATGATGGACTCTCTACATCATTTAATGTGCACTAATTTTCTCCCACTCTCATGTTTACCAGGTTTATTTTCATCAAAGACTTGGAAACAGGGACTCTTTTACTTTTCCAGTATCTTACAGTGCAGTATCTACTCCTACTCTCAGTTGCTGTGCTGGGTATCAAGACCACACTATTGAGAGGAGCAGTGACCTGTGTGGGTACTGGAATTGTGTGTATCATATATTGTTATACACAGTGGAGGTGTGCAGATTGTGCTTGACTTTATACCATTCTCAGGCAGCTCATCCATAAACACATAGTTCTAGATACAGGAACTAAGTAAGGGAAATGGAAAGGCTCAACATGTTTTCTGTAGAGTCTTTGATTTCATTTTTTGCTCATTCTTCTACCTTGACAGACAATGTTTAATTCATCAACATTTCTTCCATTCTTTTCAGTTGGTTCATGTCAGTAGAAGCACTGATTTACACTCCACCTGATTCTTTACACAAACGATCTCAGCTGCTGTGGTGTAAGTCTTTCTTTGGTGAGGCAAACCAGTCTAACAGTAAGCCAGCAGAACCTATGGTTACTAACCTACATCAATTCCCTGGTGCCATTCCCTGCACAGAGAAAACTGCTGGGGATTCATGGAATGACAATAACCCTTAGCCTTTAGAACAACCCAAAAGCCTCACTATGTCATGATGCTCTGCAATACCTCCTAGTTGTAACAGCAGTGAGCTCTATAAGCAAGGCTTCTGAAATGACTGTCCAGTTTCTTGGAGTCAGACAGTTTTCACTGGCAC
Source organism: Aphelocoma coerulescens (assembly GCF_041296385.1). Classification (NCBI taxonomy): domain Eukaryota; kingdom Metazoa; phylum Chordata; class Aves; order Passeriformes; family Corvidae; genus Aphelocoma; species Aphelocoma coerulescens. The sequence goes on from NC_091013.1 coordinate 33,298,144, forward strand.
AATTCTTGTCCAAATGTATACTTTCATCTAACAGCGGCATTATGGAAACTTTCACAGGCTTGTCAACCTCTTCCAAATATATCTATCTCAAACTGATGTACTTTACACATAGGAACTTTTCCTTTTGACACATTCCCCTCTTCCCACCATCAGGTTTTTATTTACCTTTAACTTTATAACTTATGATAATTCATTGATTTTATAGTGCCTTCAGAGATGCTTTGGATGAAAGTTACTTTTACTGAATTAATTTCTTTTCTATATAATATTTAGCTGTAGTCAAATTATCCACTGTATTAAATGCATTTGTTTATATGTTACTAGATGATTAAGTTTTAATTTGCCTCAACTAATAAACCCATTGTGCTTCTGCTTGGGTGAGTTGTATGTACATTCCTTGGGGGATTAATCTTTATATGTTTCCAATTTCTTTGTTCTTCTGATGGTTTGCTGTAACAGGACAGAGTTACTTAGCTATTGCAACTATGCTTTCTGAAAATATCATACTCTAGAAAGTTAAGTTTTGTAACAAGAAGCCATAAAATTTATTAGGCCTAATCTGATGTAGTCAGGCAAAACCACATAAAAATTCTCTGGCATATAAGCGCTCCTTTACATCTGAAACGGAAACAACCTACTTCAAGTGAAGTACAGAAATCAGTCCCAGTTCAGTTTTATTGCTGTTATTCACTGTAACTGTCTGAGAGAGAAAGATAGTTAACATCTATGAGGCTGACAGAGCTGTTAGTAAGGGCAGAAGTGATAAGGTCAGTAGCCTCTACTGAGGAGAGAGGGAGGAACAGATTATTATCCCCTGTGAAATCACAAGGGCTAGCAGAAGAGGTACAGTGAAAAAAATCATATAATGTGAGATAAACTAACCTTCTTACTGAGTTCTTGAATTTATGATTTTCACTATACAGCAGAATAATAAACTTTGTGTTCAGACTGACCTTCTGAAAATACCACAAATGGCCATAACTGTTTTGAAATGAGGAATGCCAACAAAACCAGTGTCTCACCAGCACTGAGGTTCTAGTGTCTATAAATGATTTCTTGTGTAAAGGCATACTCATGTGCATGCTACATTTGCCATAAAGACCCCTATTTTCAGATTCATATCTCAAAAGAACATAACAGAAGTCACTCAAACCTGAAATTAGGGCACAGAAGACACAGCCTGCAGAAGGAAGGATTTTGTGTCCCGTGGTTGCAGAATCTGGTGAATGACCGTACCTTTACATTTGTGGCCATAAAGAGATCCAGAAATACAAAGTCTGGAAACTCAAGATGCCTTTCAAAACTTTATTCATCCAGAATGATTGCTGAGAGGCTCTACCTGTCCAAATACGTAATTTCCACAGAGACCTAAAACTTAAGGATATTAGAATGGCAAGGTTTACTTAAATTTCACATGAGCATTACTACGCAGATGCTGTTGAAACTCTAAAAAATATTTCATATGGAATGTTTTTATGAAAGTTAAAATATTAGCAGGTCAGTGAACTGATACTGTCTGCATCCCATCACAATGTGAATTTCCTTTTTGTGTTATTATTGCAGGTGATTATGTAGTCATGACTATATACTTCGACTTAAGTAGAAGAATGGGATACTTTACTATACAAACATACATTCCCTGTATATTAACAGTTGTTCTTTCCTGGGTATCCTTTTGGATCAAAAAAGATGCCACCCCAGCAAGAACAGCATTAGGTAAGTTGCTAATAATTCCCTTTTCTGATGTTTCTACAGTACAATTTGAAAATGTCAGCTTCCTTTCAAATAGACTGCTAGGTACACACTTTGGATTATTACTACTATGTCTTGCAGACCCATATCTACTTATTACTGAGACCTCTGGGTGTTTTCCTGTAACAGGGTAACTAAAAGTAAACTAGTCTGAGCCTTTGGATGACACTGCCACCTATTTTGCATAAAACTCTTGAATTAATGTCTGTCTCCTTGTTCTCACCATGATATTTTAGTGACATTTTTGAAGAATTAATTAATTGCATTGCTGGCTTCCTTCCCTTCTGTAACTCTCCCCCACTGGGCATTATGTCTTATATATACAGAAAACTGTGGGATATAATAGTATTAACTCATGCAAAGTGTTTTAGCTTGCATGCTTGAAGTTAAGCTTCACACTGGGTGTATTGATATTTTTCATAGATTGTGGAGATTTATGCTGCTTTAGGTTTTCCAGAAACTCATTTGTGTCAGTACCAGCATGTATATTTTGGCAATATGCATTAGTATACGCTTATAACTGTTGACTTAGACTTAGAAATTTTTTCCAATATCTATAGGAAAACCTGTGGGTTTTGCCAGCATCAAGAGTATAGGGGTATATAATAGCCAATTATATGTAAACATCAGAACCAAAGGAAAAACAATTTCTCAGTTCACATTACGGTTGCTAGGTCTGCCAATGTAAACTGATTCAGAAATCTACCAGTCTAGGAAAAAAGGGGAGGCTATGTCAAAGTCTGCATGTCTGTTTTCAAACAGAGGGGTTATCATTCCCAGCTCTTCATTGCATCCTCCTGCTGGAGTTTGTTACTATGTAGGTCCATTTTTCTGAGGTTGTTGTACAGGAAAGGAATACTCAGTCCTCATTCCCTCCACATGAGTGCCAAAGGGCCAGTGCACCATGGCTCCAGCAACAGGATGAATAAAAAGACTCACAGTTATTCTTTTATCCAGTAACCACTCCAGGACAGCAAAAAGACCATACACAGGTGAGGACAGAGCAGCTTACAACTGCCTGTTCCTGGCTGTGTACACTTGCCTCTGATAGCCATAGGTCTTAAGTGTACCTCTCTGCTGAATTCTTAAATTGAACTCTTTTCTTCTTAAATTGGGTGACTCAGGGGAGATAAGGAAAGACTGACTGTTCTCCGTTTTCTTTAAAAGGGAGTCTGAAGCCCCATGCATGGAGGAGAGTCACACAGCATCCAGTTGGGTTATCTTTCCTAATGCATGAAAGAGACAAAAGACACCTAACACTTTGCATTATTGGTTTGCCATAAGCATTTTTCATATCCTGTACCTAAGGGTGGTTCCCCACACCACATAGCTCAGTTTTCCCATTAATTAAATACAGAAATATGTTAGATCACTAATCACTAACGTGTGATTCTCCACCTCACCCCTCAGCCAGTTCAGGGAAAAAAGTATTCAGATACTGATGTCATGAATTTGGAGTAAGGACATAAAAATTAGTAGATCCAAGGCTCTACTCAATGGATGTCATGACTCACTCCTAAAACTCCAGCTGAGAATTAAATCCCATAGGCTAAAATACAACTGGTCTAAAAATAAAGCCAAATATATATGGGTCACTTTTGTGCACAGAGTCCTGTTGTTCCCAAATTGGCAATAGCCTGTTGACTCCCAGGATGCAGTAAGCAGATGCTCCCATTTTGCTGTAGACCTGCTTATAAAATGCAACTTATAAATCTGTCTGAGCAACAGCACACATCCACATCTGGGTAATGGCACATGGTAAAATTGTGAGTAATGCTGAAATTGTCCTACTAATTAGTTGAAAGTGCAGCAACAAATCTTCTTCAATATAGCTGCATTAATATAAAGGACTAGCACCAGGGAAATATTTCGCTCTCTGAAATTAATGAATAATTTCCAAAGTTATTGGCAACTACTCACAGTTACATGAAGTACAGGTATTATTGCTTTCTGAATAATGATAACTAATAAACTATTCCCATGCTGGGAAAAAAAAAATAATTTGGGCTTGGGACCATAAGTATTCTTTCAGTAGTACTGTCCAGAGATATTGAAGTGTTCTTTAAAAACTTGGTATTATAGTCCCCTTTTCACACTTTGAGGTACTAAGGCCCAGAGTGGCAATGAGATTAACTCCAGGCCACCTGAAGAGTCAGTGGGAAAATGGAAGTAAAATTTGAGTGCTGGCTGTGAACTGTGTTTTGTGATCCTGAGTTATTCTGCACTTCATTCAAGGAGAAAAAAAAAAGTCTCTCTGCAGTTTCTGCTTGTCTCTAGCAATCAAAATTATCTCAAAATGTTCTAAGTCAAGAGGACCCAGCATGTCCCTTAAGAAAAGTTATGATCTGGAAAAGAATAGGTTTTTTTCCTTGAAGATGAAGGGAATTAAGTTAAACTGAAGCTTTCATCCCAGTTTCTCCATACTTTTTCAAAATGGGTATAATATGTAATAGGACCAGGCAGTTACTACAGAACAAGATCAAACTGCAGTTTAAAAAGATACAGTGGGTATCTTTTTAAACTCAAGGCCAGCAACATGTTGATGTAAAAGAAGGTACAGATGATATTTAATAAAAAATGAACATTGCTTTCCTTGACATTCCATCTTTACCTCATTCACTAGAAAACCAAGAAAGTACTCAAAACAGATGCCAGACAAGAAAGATGGAGAATTAACTTTATGACCAAGTGATAGCATGCATGAAAGCAGCAGATATTTCCTTTAGTGTCCCACCAACATAACCTCAAGAAAATAAGAAAAAATTTGCCTTGCTGACCAAAGAGTTTCTAACACAAAACTCCTGCCACCTCACTCTGCATATGCTTGTCCAGTAAGCAGATTTCAAGCAGTAGTAATTTTAAATAACTGTTTAGACCAAGGATCTAAAAGTTAAAGTGCTTTCAGGTGTTATGTTATGCATAACTTGGTCTCCCAGTCAGTCCTTTTTGTTTTATCAAACAGCATCTTTGGTATGGGATTTATTCAGAGAATATAACGTCCCAAAATGGTATTTATACACAGACTTGTAAGCTTTCACTTACACTTTCTACCTGAAAATTTTGAACTCAGGTTAATTCAGAGCTGTCCTTGGCTGATATTAAAATTCTGTTGAAATAGATAGTTCATGAGCACTGTGAATTTCAATAACAGATGCAAAGCTCAGTTTGCCATACGGGACTCCACAATGTGAGAGACTTCACAATTTCATCTGGCAAGACATATTAGATTTGAAACCACTCAACAAACTGAATTTCGTTAGCATGAGAGATAAAATGAACTAAGGGTATGGAAACAAGATACTATATTTGGAAATAATGGTGCTGCATTTTATTCATATATACATACATATATTCTGATTTGTAAATGTATAGAAGTACAAAACTGTATCATCTGCTTCACCTTCTTTCTCTTTCCTCTCTGTATGTATCCCCATAAACTCATTTTAACATTTTAAAATTAGTGCCTGCGGGCTAGGTGTAAAATTGATACACTAGATAGAATTTTCATTGTTTCAAAAACTCAGTGCTTGTTTATGGCATGAGCTGGAATCCAGTCGAAGGGTGATTCGAGCTGGTGTTCCACATTCAGGCTTAAGGCATGGATATAGGATACAGGCTGAGTTGAGGACTTACATACTTAAGAGACTAATTATTTCTTTTTAGCCTCTTGATAAAAAACTCTCCTATCAGAGGATGAGTGGGAAATAAAAACCTTCATTTGAGTCCAGGTAAACAGGATACCATATATTGTACTGGAAGAACTCTATAGGTTTTGAGGAAATTTTTAAAGGTAGTAAAATGCCTGAAAGCATGTGAATGTATATGTCACTCTGCAAAGGACATATTTGTGTCAGAAGTCTAAATGTGGATTAGGAAGTGTTAAAGAACTTAATTTTATATTGTAGAGTATGTCATAGTCTGGATGCAGTTCTTTTGAAATTAGTGACTCCCAAGGCCTCAGTCACGGCTACACAGAATGACTGAGTGACCTATAGTCAGTAAGGGTCAAATCAAAGCCAGTCAGTTCACAGCTTTGGCAGCTGGGCATCTCTGCAGCTCAGCGGCGATGAATGGCTAAGCATGGTCTTTGCAGCTTTTTTAAAGCATCAGCTGAGTACAGAACTGATGCTGAGGGGTCTGGAGAGGTTGCTGGATCATGCCAACCACATCTGTTTACACTGGGAGGTGGCACAAGTTTCAGGAAATGGAAATATTTTCCCAATAGCTTTTAGATGTCCAAGGCACACACAAAGGCCACACTTCCCACTTCCTATCAGCATTGCTTTCATCTTGGTTATTGACTTGCGGTTTTTTTCAGAAACTTTTTCTTTGTTCGTTTCTGGGTAACAGATATTTAAGGAGTTAAATTAATCATTATTATTCAAGTTTGAGACCCAGGCAAAAATTTGCCTTCTGGCTTTTCCAGGGACTTTCTGTTAGCTTGAATGGAGGTTATTCCTGTGAATCACTGTAGCTTCTATCAAACTTTACAAGTCAGAGATGAACAACCCTTCATAAAGAGAAAGTAGTCAAAAGTAATCCACAGATACTTCTTTCTCTCCAGAGTGCCTTTAGTGAGAAGTTATTTAACTCTAAGGCATAATTTCAGTCATTCCTTGCCATTTCAAACACTGTGCACCAATGTGAAACATCATTTTCACTATAAAAAAGATTACCTTATGGTTATGTTATTTATTGAGAAGGTTCTCTCTTGAGACTTACTTGTGGGAAAGCTTTATTTTTTTTCCCAAGACATTGAGAAGCTGGGGTTTTTTCTATCAGAAGACATGCAGCTCATAACAAATGATTAAAAGCTTCAGTCCAAGCTGGCAATGAAAAGACTGTTATTCCTCAGGAATGAAGAGAAATTGTATGAATTACTAGGAGTCAAATAACTGACATGACATAGATTTCATTCTAACACTGGTTTTATTGTTTTATATATTTCACACTAATTCCCATTATATTCCTTATTACTAAATCAATCTAAGTGACGCTTTATATGAATTAAAAAGGCCATTTCTGTTAATGTTGCATCTGAAGTTTGTATGAGAGTCTTACTCTGAGCAAGTAACACTGACTTCCCTTACTCAGAAGGAAAGTGGAGGCAGTGGAGGCAGTGGAGGCCTCCCAAGGAAGCAGTGGTGTGAAGACATACTTTCAGAATTAATAGTCAGAACTTAGCAGAAAAACTTTTCTTTTCTCTCTCCAGCTCTTTTTCTTTTTTGAGCATAAGATTTTTCATGAGAGCAATACTACTGTGGAATAATACGTTTCCTTCAGAACTTTCTGAGTTTCTTGGTTTTATTTTTCTGAGTTTAGTATCTTTTCTGCTTTATACTCTTCTTCAAAAATTTCTTCATTCTCTCCTTCTCCCTCACCCCCATCTTCAACCTAGCTGGGATCAGGAAAAGGAAGAGATGAAGAAAAGCATATTGAGAGGCATGGGAATGACACTTTTGCAAAGATGAAAATAAACCATAGACCAAATCTTTGTTTACAAAATAACTTTGTCCCCACTGATATTATTTTCCATTATTTCTTAACACTACCATATGAAATTAATTAATTCCTTGGGTACACTCTGGATTTCTGTTTTGTATGTTTATTTCCAAAGATTCCTCTGTGATATGGAGAAGTGATGTTCCATATAATTAAATCAAGTTTCTCTCTGCAGGCATCACCACAGTATTGACCATGACAACTTTGAGTACCATTGCAAGAAAGTCATTGCCCCGTGTTTCCTATGTCACCGCCATGGATTTGTTTGTGACTGTATGCTTTCTATTTGTCTTTGCTGCTCTGATGGAGTATGCCACCCTCAACTACTACTCAAGTTGCAGGAAACCAAACTGTACTAAGAAGAAAAAGTCGGTAAGATGGCAGCACTTAAATTTCTTTTCATGTGCAGCTCAGAGAGCAGATAATCATTCAATTGTAGCCTGTAATCACATGGAACTTCACTCCTCCAAGATTTTCCCAGTGGTGTGATTTGCCCTGAAAGCTGATGGAAAAGTCACCCACAGTAGCAGTAGGAGCAGTTATGTGCCGGCTGAGTGAGGTCTGTTCCTAATAGAAGCAGCCTGCTCACCGTGGGGCAGCAACCCTGCCTACGCATCTTTTGTCCTCCAATTACTGTGCTGGTAGTTGGAAAGGGCTCCCACTGAAACAGATTGCATAGCTTGTTATACAAATAAATGCACATCAATGTATATTCAAATGCATTGCTATTTCATGGCTTAACAGGTCTAGAAATATTTATGAGCAGAATTTCAATGTCTCTGCTGGGAACCAGCATTTGGTTTAAGCCCTGTGCACAAAGGTGCATGTTCCCAAGGACAAAAATGGAAGTCACTTTAAAAGGTTTTATACACGGCTCATTTTTGGCTGAAAATCAGCTTCCAAGTGTAACACCCAGAAAAACACAAAAGCTGTCTATTTAGAATAAATTAAAACAATCATGCAGGAAGAATTGCCTGGTTAACTTCATAACTGACTATGAGAATGAGAGGGGGCAGTTTAATAGAGAAAAAAATCTCAATGTAAACACAGGGAAGGGGATTGTCCACTCCAGATCAGTGATAAATCTTATGTGTTCAAGATAAGTAGTTGGAGATATTGTGTGCAGGGGAGGAAATAAGGACATTTGAAATCAGAAATCAAAGCCAAATAGGAAAAATGTAAAGAAGGAAATTAAAGAGAAAGGAGCCTAAATTTAGGGAATAATAGGTCATGATGTAAAAAAGGGATTGAATAAAGAGCTATAGAAAATGATTGAATGAAGAACTAATGAAGGAAAAGCTGAAACAAATACGGGATTAGAGAAAGCCTAGAAAGCCATAGACTTAGTCAATGACAACTCCATGAAAACTAAAATAGCTTCTTGCAAAAATGCATTGCTCACAAAAGGCAAAAGATTGTTACCAAACGAAAAGTTTGAGACCGAAATGAACTTGCTAGTGATCAAACTAAAATTGCCATCCTGTAGAAAGACTAAACTAAAAAGTCATGAGTGTCTTTGTTAGCAGCATGTAATTCCAGACATATAAATGAAGATGTGGGAAAGCAAGCAACATTGAGGGGATTTAAATTAACACCAGAACAAATGCTCACTTACCTCTTGTTCGATCAATAAACAAATGTAATGGGTTGAATAAGAATTTTAAGTCTATGGAAGCCAGATGTGCATTCTGCTGAGATTTCATGCAGTTTTCAAGTGTACAGAATATTATGCTGAACGTATAGAACACACAGCATGAGGTGTTTTATGCATTTGAGGGCTTGGTACAAGAAATACTATTGAATTTAAATGCACTGTGCTTTCTTCTGAATAATTCTTTTGCTATCTTTATTTAAGCTACCTGATGTAAGTTTTGGTCATGTAATGGTAAGTAAGCTACTTAATTCACTGAGAGAATTGGGGGCACGAATATGTGGTTGACATTTACTTGCACTAATTCCTGAGAGAGATGTATTGCTGTGTTATGCTTTACCCAGACTTCACTATAAATATTGGTTTGCTTTTTTGTTAAAAGGTCAGTTTGTTTTCAGCTGTGGCAGAGGAACATAGCTGCCTCTTTCTATAAGGACTTAACAAGTGATATGGGAGGGAGGAGGGTCAAGTATAGAATATTATGTGTTATTTTTACCTCAGAAATTTTGTGTATCTGCTTTATATAATACAGGAGTTTCTCACTACATTTTAAGAGAAAGTAATAAGTACAAGTTATGTCATAAATTTCTATGGAGTTTTAACTAAGTTTCATAGAAAAAAGTTCATTTATGTATATGCAAAAATTTTAGTGAGCTTTCAAGTGGATTTTCATATAATTTAGGCACACAAGTTGAGCATGGGTAGTTGTACTATATCTAAAAATGGAATATGTACAGTCGGAACAGAGCACAAAAGTGTGTCTCTAAGTTGTATGAAATCTGAAACTGGAATACCTGCTATAATATATGCAGATATAAAGCATTCGTAAAGCATGAAGCCAGTTAATCAGCTGGTTGGATGGTCTGCTATCAGATAAGAACAGAGACAACTAAAATATTAGGGTTTGCATTTCTTGGGTTGGATATGTTGAAGTTTCTCATTTACAACTGCTAGATCCATGTTATTAGCCTATTTTTTACAAATAATAATATACACTTCTTTTTTTTTAACATGAGTTCTCTGATGTATTTTAAGACCTCAAATAGCTTAGAAAGTCTGCACACTGGCAATTAATGGTTTGCAGCAAGCATTCCATCTATATACTTTCTACTGCTGTCACTCCCTGGACAGACTTTTCTGAAAGATTAAGTTAACAGAGCACGCTGAGAAGCACTTTCCTTTTTCCAATTAAAAGCTATAGGGAAAGAAAATTAAAATGACATTAGGGTTTAAAAACCTTTATCTAGAACTAGTCATTCTGATCTGCTCAGAAAGCATCTAAAGCAGTCCCAAGTTTCTTATTCACCCTTTTTTTCTCTTCACCTCAAAATGGTTATTGAGAAAGGCCTTTGTCTATACATAAAAATCTTCAAATTATACCTTAAATAAGCAATGTCTCTGGCTCTCAAAATATCATGTTGTCTTTTCTAGCTTTGTAGTGATGCCACCTAAAAGGTGAAATGTATTAATTTTAGTGAAACCGTGTTCAGGTAATCCTAACCCTTTTCTTTTCCTCCTAGAAAATGCATATATATCATGTCAGAAATAATATTATTAAGCATTTTTAACACTGAAATTCCTTGTCCAAGGCCCTGAAGAAGTGCCTTGCCTTGGCAGACCTCATGGGTGGGACTGGGATGGTGCCCACTGTGTGTGCACTACTCTCCTCCCAACCCCAGCTCAGCTGGACACACAGAACAGGAGGGGACCATCCACCTTCTCCTCTTATCTTGTCACTTCAGGACATCTCCTACCTCACAGAGATTAAAACAACCAGATTAATCTGTCTGTATTATGAGGGCATTTACTTTATCTTCTGTCCTGAGCAGATAGTTGATATAACAAAACAACAACAAAATACCCCAGGCTACTGAGAGATGAGAAAATTTCCCTTGCAGAGCCAGAGCATTTTTTATCTTCACTCACCAAAACCTATCTGAGCCTTTCTTCTTTATAACATAAATGTTTTAGACAAGCATGGAAAATTTCAGTCCCTGAGTTGGAAGTGTTCATAAAGACCTGCAATAAGTGTACATTATATGACACAGTGGTATAGCAGAACTCCATGTATACTCTACTCACAGTTTTTTCTCTCCAGAGTACTAGAGTCAAAAAAAGATTGCTTCTACAATAATCTTAGACCTTTTTCATATGGCAACACATTGTAAGGCTCTGAAACAAGCCACCCAAAACTGCACAAAAGAGAGAGAAGACCATACGGGTGTAATTTCTGTCATCTAATCTCAGAGATAGAATCATTCACACCAAATAGATTTGCAATAATCTGCTTCTGAACTGCAATCTGCTTGCAGTTCACAGCACAAAGCTCCTGAGACATTTTAGCATTTACTTATGATAAAATGAATTGTGTCCAGAAGTAATTGACTGGATTCCATAGGGTAGGTGTTCATGTGTGTTGGCAGTGCCAGCATTTAAGCAGAGGGATGCCACATCAAGTTCTTATCTCAGAGACCAGCATTTTTAATGAGATAGGTAATACTACAGCGTGCCAAACCAAAAGATTTGTAGAAAGGAAATGAATTCAATATAAAAAGGAAAAATTTCCACTGAGTCATATCACCAATGTTTTTCACATCCAGCAGGAAAGTTTTCAGATACCCCCTAACACCCTCAGCAGGAAATGTTGAGTACTTTATATAGTATGGAAGCAAGAGCCCAGAGCACCTTCCTGAATGCCAGCAGTCGTGATGAGCTTGTTATGGCACAGCCAGCATGCTCCTGCAGGCAAAGCCAATGCTCAGCACAATCCCAGGGAGAGGAAGGGCCTCTTAGATAGAGAAAACCAGGCTGACAGGGCTGTGTCTGCTTTGTCAGAGCAGTGCAGACAGGCAGCAAAGCTGATGGGACTTTTTCTAATGATGTCAGCAGAGGAGGTGACATTTGTGAAGATGGAATGGGTGGCTTAATGAGAGGGGAGACTGTTGTGAGAAGGCATCTTGCATGACAAGGAAATGGTGTGACAGAAAAGCTGACAAAGAGTAAATAGGGAGTACACTGAAGAAGGAGAGGCCTGTAAATGTGAATGCTACTGTGAGGATGCAAGACATCAAAGTATCCTATTTCTGAGCATGGTTAATGTGATAAGCACAAAGGGGAAATGCCTTGGGATGGCATTTTGAAATCCTGTACTGAAATGATCCCTATCTATTGCTGACCATATGTGTTTTTATAAATCATAGTGAAGTTAAGAGGCAGTGAATGCACCTATGCTAAATGGAGAACATTGTACAATTAAATGGGCAGGTGGTCTATCTTCGTTATTTTTGAGAATCCATCTTAAATGTAGTTGCTTCAAGTGTTTAAAACAACTGACAAATAATATTCTGACAGGTAAGTGAACTCCTAAGTGTGAAAAAATGATTGCTTTCTGCTGTGATTATTAATTTTGATCTGCATCATCCAGGGAAACTTGTCAAACTGTTACCTTTTTTTTCTCTCCTCAGAATTATTCTGTACTTGATATGAGACCACCAACTACAGTCATTACATTGAACAATGCCATGTATTGGCAAGATTTTGAAGATGCGTGTGTCTATGAATGTCTGGATGGGAAAGACTGTCAGAGCTTTTTCTGTTGTTATGAAGAGTGTAAATCAGGCTCATGGAAGAGAGGACGGATTCACATAGACATCTTAGAACTGGACTCTTACTCTAGGGTCTTTTTTCCTACATCCTTCCTGCTGTTTAACCTGGTCTACTGGGTTGGATACCTCTATCTTTAAATGTTGCCTGTAGCAGTGAAGACTGCAGCGTTTTCTCACTGCAAATGGATGGTAAAAGTGCAGAAAAAGTGAAGGACACAGTCAGTTTCATCTCAAATTATAAAGACTACATTAACCTTCACCATCACAGAGCCTGATGAAGAATTTTAATATGTAATTTCCTGAAAAAGAAAAACATGGAAGAATTCTCTCCAGACTGCTATTCATTTTAAGAAAAAGGTTCTTACAAAATTCAGCTGAATTTGTAGTGTAAGCAATGTTTATGAATAATTATTGTATATTAGAATCTCTACTATTGTCCCTTGGCATAGAATTTATTCACAATTCAGGCAAAGATTAAATATGTAATTTTTATTTTTCATTCCCATACTTTCTTCAAAATGCTGCCATATCCCTAAGGCTCAGAGCAATGTACACTGGCAGTAGCAAATAAGCCAAAGCAAATGAAAACACTCATTTGTATTCAAATTTGCTTGAGCTAAATCCCATAGGTTTTGGGAAACTGATGATCTCCTTGATACAGAGTAACCACATATGTAGAAGACATATGTAGAAATGTCTCTGGTGAGATCCAAACATGGACATTACTTTCTGCAGAGGTCTGGGATTCTTGGGATTAGCCACTTACCCACATATATCGGTTTAACTTAAAGGTGAAAAGGTGGATGGAGAAGAAAGCTATTATTTTGATATAAATAAGACTTGCCTATCTCTTGAGGCAGCTGTAGGCATAACTTCTACAGTTTTTCAAGCTTTTAACTGTGTTTTTTATGACTCATTAAACACAGGATGGTCATTGATTTCTAAAGTACTATACTTGAAGCAGGACAAGATTCCTGCTTGTTCATGTCATTGTAGCAGATCATAGTGCATAGCCCATGAGTAAAAATCACTATATAATAGCACCAGGAATATGTGACTTTCTTCAGATTTCAATTTGTTAAAAAGTGCAATCATGCGTTCTTATATTTTCCCTCAAAGTTGTTTTACAATGTTGAAAAACATGCGTGCCAAAGGACATTTTTGTTCTTTTTGTAACATTAAACACTGCAGTATTTACTCATGGTAGTTGTTCCCTGGACCTGAGGTAAAGACTGAACACCTGTGGCTTGAATAGTGCATTACAGGAACTCAATTGTGACACTTGGATTAAACACACAATAGTTGGATTAAACATGAAGTAGTTGCCACATGTAGAAAGAGGTTCTTTTCATTATTTTCCAAATTTTCCAGCTATATTTTACACTGAAAACCAATTTTGTATTTGTCAAGATTTTGACCATTCAACTCTAAAATGACCATTTTTTCAAAAACTAGTTTTACAGTATTAAACTAAAAGATGTCTTTTACAGACTGTCTACATAATTGTTATTAAGCAAACAAAACACATCCAGAATTAAATAGCAATAGCTTTTCACTACCCTTTGGATGACAAATTGTTACAAAAGATTGAAGTTAAAAGATACCTAAAACAACAATTCTATTTCTTTTCTCTTCTGGAGATAACTTTTTTTTTTTTTTTAACAATTCAAAAAGAGAGTGTCTCTTCCACACAGTATTTGATGAAAAAATGAATAGTGGACATGACTGAAAAGGAGTTCCTTTTGCAGGAAAACCCTGCAAACAATCAAAAACTAATGCAATGGTAATTCTAAGGGAACAGAAATTCTGTCATGTTCTTTGAAACATCACTGTCTGTCATTGCTGTTGCTCTGTTCTTCCACTGAGTTTGTAATTGGGAAAAAAAAAACCCTAATACAAAAGTTAATTGTAGTAATCCAGAATCTTTCTTCTGTTTTTCACTTGTCTGAAATAGCAGAAACATAGCTGGGTTTAGGTCGGGGTGGGGAATCACTTCTGTAAGGACTGACAAAATTCAAATTAGAAGCACAGAGAAGAAATATTTTGAGGCAGAATCTAAGCCTTAATTTTAGAAAAATCTGCCCAATCTGATGTCTTCTAAACCAATGATAACCTTCTGGTTTCAAAATATATGTTGAAAATTTTGCTAACTCTCATTAGCTAATTAACTGCTCCATAAACCTGTGTCCTGCACTTGGAAGTATGGATTTAATTTAAGGATGACACTGATATTTTAAGTAGTGCAAGAAGGTGATTAAATTGGAGTTGAATATCCTGATCTCTAATTATGAATTTTTCTACTCTAATAGTCACCTTCAGCCATGTTTTGCAAGAACACTAGAAATATTCCAAGCCTAAATAAAAGAATGGAAACAATTTTCCTTTATGGGGCTGATCCTGCAAACCCTCTGCACAATCGATTTTGGCAGTAGTATTGAGATAAATGATGCACAATCAGGTGCCTTCCACCATTAGATGGTAGAGTGAGGTTTATTTAACAATTGCATACTGTGTGAATTTCCTGGGAAGTGGAACATTCTCTTGTTAGATGATGAGCACATGCTTTTCTTACACTTCTGCTCATGGCTGCCCATGAGCCCTGCTGAAAGCAGGCAATCCCACCAGATCCTTCTTTGGAAGACTGATTCTGCTAAGTCCATTCATATTTCCCATTTTCTGAGTGTTTTCATAAACAGAAGACAGAAGCAGATAATTCCACTTTTTCCCACTGTCCTAAATCAAGAAAGAAGCATCAGACATTACTGCCTTCTGCTCTTACAGTGAGAGCAGAGGACATATTCTACTGTGTAATTTATTCTACTCTGGGGTTATCAAAAAAAAGATTTTTATGCAAGGCAAGCAGCTGCAGGCTGGCAGGTTCCTGAATGCATTCCTCTGCTTATTCCTAGTAACTTGGCTTACTCTCACTGCTCTACTGGTCTGTGCTTTGGCAGCCACTGAAAAACCTTAGAGATCAGGGAAGATAAGCCTCCTACAATCTGAATCATTCAAAATGTCAGTATTTTAGAGACCTAGATAATGTGGTCTGCATACATCTATGTGCCATATCCTTCTGTAGGAGTAAGAATATCCTCAATAACCTTCACATATTCCTTTGCTTCTTTTGCAAATTGACAAAAGTTAACATTTTTGTGTGCTGTCCCATGAGAAATATAAGAACTGTATTTTAGCATTTTAGAACATTTTCTTATTATATAATTTCATATTTGAGACTTGCATTTATTCAGCTACTTCTTTTTCTTATTTAGTACTTATTTTTACCATTACAAGGAAGGGAACAGAGGAAGGCAAAACCAAATGAGCAGTGAAATGAGCACATTTGGCTATGTAAAACCTCTAAACCAAGTATCTTTACATTATGTTCCTTCCTCGTTGAAGTTGCAGAAAGGATTCTGAGGGTTTTTTAAATAATCACCTTTTTTTTCCAGGAGGATCTAAAGTCAGTCCTCTTATTCTCCCCTTCAATTAAAAGTTCTTTGACAGTGTTTTTCTTTATTGAGGGCAGCATTTTCAAGGCAACTAAGAATGTACGAAAATACTGGTCTTCTTAATCTTCTCAGTTTTTCTGGCTCTGATGCCTAGAATATTGACAGCTCCTTCTTTTACAGCCATTCTTCCAAGAATAAGGATATAAAAACTTGTTACTCTCTCTCAGTGTCCAGCAGTAATGTGGAACTGAAGTGCACCACACACCACACAGTTTTAATATAACTTTCTAATCAAAAAGTACGGGTGTAGTTTAAAACACCTCAGGCATTTTGATAACCTTCTCTTTCTCATGTTCTCCTTAATCAACTCTCAACTGTATATTGCTATATTGTGCATACCAATAAAAATGATAAAAACTACAAAAGCCAGAATCATCTTCACAGAGACAGTGATGAGTAGTGAAGCTCAAAGAAGAGAAAGAAATTATCTTTTATTGCTCTGCAGTTCTTATCTGTTGCAGTCCTCTTATTCAATTTAACCCACAGCTAATTCCAAATCATCCACCTGGAGGTTTGCACATTCATCAGCTGGAACAGCAGTGACACATGAGCCTTTAGCTGATAGGAAATCATTTCTGGAACTGAAGGCATCCTGCCAAATAACTCAGACAGATAGCTATCTTAAACACTTCTGCAGCTCTAATGTGTCTTGGTGTCTAGCATCTCATGTTGTTTCGTGAATTTATCACAATTGTTCTTAACTGGTCATTTCATGAAGGGAAGGCTGTTTACCTCCTTTTTATGCAAAATTTCGCCATGTATCTAATAAAATGACTCTCCTACACAACCAGACGCAAAGCAGCTCTGGAACTGCTGCCTTTGTGGGGAGGGAGACTCAGTATTTTAAGACAGACAGATTTCACAGGATCACAGAATCAACTAGGTTGGAAAAGACTTTGGAGATCATCAAGTCCAACCTATGACCTAACACCACCTTATCAAATAAACCATAGCACTAAGTGCCATATCCAGTCTTTTTTTAAACACCTCCATGACTATTTCATTAGCCTCACCATCTGGAGGGTTGGTGTTACCTTGTAAGCTATAAAATAAAAAAAGTGTCCAGCGAAACTTGTAAAGGCTGTCCATAACAGCCTGTGCTTTTTCCATTGGCTGCTCTTTCCTGGTTTCCATGTAATGCAGCAAGAAAAGGCAAGCCATATCTCATAAGCTTAGATGCCTATGCATTCAGATGATTTTTTTTCAAGGTATCTCTTTCTTCTTGCTCACAGTGAAATGTTTGTGCCTCTTACTTCAGTGCCTTTATCATTTGTTAATATGAAAGGATATTCCTTAACATTAAAGACTATTTCTCATCTGAAAGTGGGACCAATGACCTTCCTGGAGTTCTTCCGGAGCATCACAGTGTGTGATGAATATTCTAAATGTCTTCAACATATAGATTGAGCATTTGTCTGCATTTTCTTTAGTTTTCTAAAGAGTCTGTAGGTTTCTTATTTCCTAAATAGCAAAAGGCTGCAGTGGAACTTCAGCAGTTTAGCAGAATCCTTCTTTCTTCACTCAGCAATTTCATTCCACCAAGAGATAGAGAGCATAAACTCAAGGCTCATCCAGATCTCTTTCCAGAAGACTATTTAAAATAGGTAAAAACCAGACTATGGATTGGAAATGCATTTCCACAGCTGAAAGGTGAGGTTCTTTTTCCTTTAGAGGTTTTTTAGCTTTTTTTCTCAGTTAATTTTAGATCCTTCCTCCCTCCACAAGCACAAAATGAGTTCAACTTACACTTGCCTACTGAGAAAAAAGTATAGTGTCATTAGTGCTATACTATACTTGTCTGACTGCCACCTTCTTATGGTTCATCACACTCTCTTCTTAAAGGGTTCTAGTATGTACATGAAAAAATGAAGGCCTTCCTTCAAGACTCAGTGGCCTTAATAGTTTTACCTTTTTCCCTGAGATCGAGAAGGAGTTCTTTCCTCATAATTTAGGCTGCTGGTGTAGATACTAAAAACCAAAGCTATATTTTATATATAAAGTGAAATTATGTTTCAACAGAAAAAATTATCTTGGCTTGAACTGAATTGCTTCGACAAGTTAAACAGTAAAATTTTGTATGCTGAACCTTTGCTGGATAATTCAAAGAGATACGCTGTCCTACAACCCTGTCTAGCTAGGACTAAGTCCTGAATTAGGGATAAATATTGTTCTAATCATCTAGTTTACCTAGCAGATTTTTCTTTAAATGACTTCTGTCTTGACTGACTTCAAACACTTGGTTAGTTACTGCTGACATTCCTCAAGTGAGATATCCAATATCTGTGATGATGTATTGCGTTCTACAGGCTTTACTTTTTTTACTTTTCCTCTTTTGTTGTGGGTCCTCAAGACAGTGTCTGTATGCATCTGGACTCCTCAAGGGTTTTCCTAGAATATATGTGAAATTAGAGAATAAAATTCATTATGAAGTTCAGTGCCTCAGAGCTGGACACCTGAGAATTCTCTGCTTTCTACAAAAACATTCATTTTGATCTTCTAATCACTTGCTGTTTATAAAGGACAAACAGAGGACATGGTTATGTTTATTCATTTATCCAGGGGAAGGCTTTCCCAAGGATTGAACGAGGCAAAGCAGGCACTGATACACAGCCAGTAACTTGCTGGGTATTCTCTTATCTAGGCAAGGAATGGCTCTAGTCAGAGGAGACACAACAGCCTCTGGTGTCACTGAAACACCCACATGACTTCACTTGGAGGCCTAAGCCAGCCTGTGGAGATTCTTATAGGAGAATGCAGGTGCTCCTTTTGGTGTTTAATACAGCCCTTAATACTCTCCTAATGTCTCTATAACTTCTTGCAGCAGTGCTTGGGAGACATGAAGCTATACTGACACATTATATTCTAAAATACACAGAATGAAATATCCACAGTGAAGCTGGTGATGGCTTGTTACTGAGACTGTATTAAGATTACAAGTTTTAAAAAAAACCCCTGCTAGGTCTGAGTCAAAACTTTCCACATTAATTAAGACCATTGACAAGAAGAGGGGTTTAAGTTCAAATTAGCAATCAGGAAGATCATTGGATGATATTCTGTAGGAGTTGATTATCCATTGTTTGGATTCAAAACTTGTGGAGAGTGGTAACTTAAGTATTTAATGTGAAATTTGTGATTTACATACCTAAAGTGAGGCCTAAAACAGGTAAATGCTAAAATTTCTAAATTGCACATTAATATAAAATGGGTGAAAAGAATACTGATGGCATATTTTTTAAAAACTACTGATGAATGTGAAACAGAGCATGCTACAGAGTCCATTCCATGCTTATAGATTGCATGGAATCCTTAAAATGAAAGCAACTGTGGAACACATGGAAAGCTGGTAAAATAATTGCATTTGACAGTATTACACAGGCCATTACACCGTGGAAGTATGCCACTGCCAGACAGAGTGTTGCAAAGGAAAAAAAATAATCAGAATAAGCTGACAAAACATTTCCTCTGAACAACAATGGGAAACCTGGTGCAGAGAGATTACAGTATCACTCTCCTTATTCTCTTTTGCAGTCATTCACAAGTCCTGTGACTTTTTTGTCACTCACAATCACATGAAATACTAACCTCAAATCATGGACCAACCTGTGGCTACCACAGACCATCACCAAACCTCTCATATAATCCTGATCTGAACTCTCAGTATACTGCTCTCAAAACACTTTTTCCCACCATGAAAACACATGCATATTTTTTTTACATGAGTGTAATTTTAGTAATCTAATAAATACTGCCAACTGTGTGCCAAATTGAATTTTCTTATAGAACACAGAAAAAATTTTAGATTTCTAATTATCCTTCCTTCCTAAGTTTTTGTTAGGGGTGTGTGATTTCGTTGCTAGCAGTGCAGCTTGTGATGTCATAGTGAAATGAAAGTAAAATTATGTGCCCAATGTGCCTTGAATAATACAGGTAGCACTAGTACCAGTATGTCATTCTAAGTTAGACAGCCATCCCAGTGATCCCCCAGACTGACCTAATCAGAAAAGTCAAACACCCATGTGCTTCATCTCCTCAAGTTCTCAGACAACGACTTTCCCTTCTTGATCACATCCATTCCAGTTTACTTTGTGTTAAGGAGTAGGGCTGTGCGTCTAGAATACTATTTATATTCGTACTTTGATCCCAGCGTTTGTATTTCTGGATACAAATAAATACACATTATCAGAAAATGCAAGTATGGTGTGCATGTTTGGTGGTTGTATTTTCTTATAGAATTTGAGAGCTTAACAAAACAGAAATAGATTTCTGAAAAATGGCTTAAGAAAAAAGGTATAGTGTGTTACCTTTCTAATAGGGTTGGTATGGTGTTCTTGACAGGAATTTCAAATGAGTCTTTGAAAAATATTTTCAAAAATATTTTCAACAGTGAGCATGAGCTGACTAAACTGCAAAAAATATTTGAGACTGCAGTTATCCATGGGACTAACTTAAACTGCGAAGAATATACTACAAAATTCAAAGAGAAATCAAGAAATAGGCTGTGTCTTTTTCATAAACTGCTTGAATGTAAAGACTCTGCAATTCTAAAATTGTAATCAAATTTGGCTTCAAAACTTTCCCAACCCCAACTTTTTCAGTACTCAGTGAAATTTACTGGCAAAAATATACTCTATGTCTTTACAATAATTATTTTTTGCCAGCCACTTACTGTTAAGTAAGACTGTCTTCTTGATTTATGCTCTTTGAATGTAATTTAATTCCCACCTCTGTACATTCATGACCACAGAATTGTCAGTCTCAACCCACTCCAACTGTGAAATGCCTACTTCATTTTAGGATTCCACTCCACAGTAACACTAGAGCTGACAGCTGGGCCACAGATAATGCATAAATTTCCCAGATCTCTCATGATTCCACAGATTTCCCTATCTGAGCTTGTTATATTTATACTTTCTGTATGTTCCTGGCACTAAGGCATGTTTTTCCAAAAGACATTTTATTTCACAAAAACCAATTACACACAGAACATTTAATTAAACTTTCACTAAGAAATCTCTTTTTCCTTGTTTTCACTTATCAGTTTGACATGCAATTCATGTTTTATCCCCATTTGTGTTCTGATACAACTAGTTACTAGTACTGACCTGTCTACTTAAAAATAAACACAGATTCTGTACTTCCCTAACAGCATCTGACCCTTGTTATGACAGTTAGTTAAACGCAGGAACCATGTAGATGTGGTAATACCTCACTACCCAGGACAACTGGCAAGCATAAGTGTTGCCATGACTATTTTCTTTCTAAGCATTAGTCGTTAACACTTGCCATTGTCACAGTGTGAACACAATGCCAGTTCTTCTCCCTTACAGAACTTAACCTGGAACACCAGCTATATTCTTGCAATTATCCAGGGAACCTGAATGTGAGTTGAGCACAGCCGTTCCAGAGGTTTAAGGTGCTCATCCTGCCAAATTCCGAGGGCTCTGATACATCTTTCAATTTAATAACATTTCCTGCCCAGGAGGCTCGAGTGTGCAATACAGTATGATGATGAATCGTGCCAATAAGCTCTGCCTTTTTATGTCACCCTCTGTCTCACCACCACAAATCTAGTTAAGAACTGAATTACTGCTTGGCAGTTTTAGTCAAAGTAAACTCAGTTTGTGAAATGGAAAATGAGCAAAGCTGAACATCAGGGAGCTATCCAGAAAATAAGGAATAAATGGAATAGATGTTTTCCTACTGACTGATATTAGAAGACCACTGTCACTTAATAAAAAATAGCCATAGTAAAAACCATCACATTTTAACAGTTGGTTTATGAATAGAAAGCACCTCTATTAGCTAGGCAAAGTAATTGCATATGCTAAAGTTTCACATGCAGCAATGTGTGCCAGGATTGGGGGTTTTTTTTACTGATGCATGTTTGGGGTGTTTTGGTTGGGTTTTTTAAATTAATTTATATTCCTGTCGAGTGCAACAGAACTGGCCTTAAAAGAAAGAATTTTTCATGTAAGCAAATTCTGGGCCAACAGGAGTTTCATTAGCCCATCCTCTAGTCTTGGGCAAGCAGTGCACACCATAGACATACATTTTTGCATACTATAGTGGCTTTAGATTCTAGGTTGTAAGAAGATGGAATATATTTACAAAGAAATTCTTAGTCTAACAGTGTCATGGATCATAGCAGAGCCAAAGAGATACCCACTGATAAGGTGCAGTCTTCCAGTGTCTTGCTGTTGCCAGGCAGGAGTCAAAGCTCCACCAAATAACAAAAATAAGGCAAATCAAGAAAAAAAGCAAATATTTACCCTTCCTAGGTAAGCAAAGAAATCCCTACTATTCTGGGGGGGGGGGGAGGAGGGCACGGTATTTACATCTAACATCCATTTTTTCCCTCCGCATATAAATAGCACTTCTTGAGTCAGATAGGTCAGAGCACTGCTGTTAGGTACCCTCACAGCAGTGAGGGCACTGGTACCATGGTCCTGCATGTGTAATGACCAGGAGGAAAAGCAGCACTGAGTCCTGTACAGCTTAGTGTCACCGTCACCTGAAATACATGAAAGACTGTAAAACACACAGGAGTGGGGGCTATGACAGTTAATTCAAAAGGAATCCTCACTGAATGCAATCATGAATACATTAATTAAAGATTAGATTTTATCAGAAAATATTAGATTTGAAGGCATTTAACTGTAGGTCAAGGCACTACAAAACCCATTAAAAATTGAATCGACAAAGTTCATATTCAGCCAAAACCTTTCCCTCTCAAACCCCAAGAGACTGTGTTTCCAGTATTTTTTACTATAAAATACTCCTGTTTTTAAGATACTCATGCACTTTCTACCAGAGAAAAGTTGGTAAATATCAGGTCAAATGCTTTGACCATTATTTTTGATAGAAGTGTCCACTCGAAGCAATGGCAACTATAAAAGTTAAATGCAAAATTCCCATCGACTCCCCTGTTTCCCACTGTCCATGCTAGCTGAAGTGTAAATGAAAGTTGCAATGCTTCTTAATTGATTATACAGGGAATCTATTTAAGAATCAGCCAAGGACTCATAGGATTAAAATGATCTGCATGCTGTCATTACTACTCATTGACTGTGCAATTGACAACTGAATATCTCCACATCCAGTGAACTACAAATCATGCCATGGTCCACTCCTGGCACTTCTGCTGAGGGCTAAACTGGAGTTCAATAAGAAAAAGCATAACACTCTGCAGGAGAGCAGACAAACCCACACATCAATATAGGCTGGCAATGAACCAGCAGAGCAGCACAAGGAGCCAGTGAGGAGTGCTGCTATTGCCAGGCTGAATGCAACGTAATGATGTGTTCTTATCACAGCTCACACAACTCTGTAATGGGTTATGTTATGGCTGTGTCCCACAGATCAAAGGAATTCATTACTGCCCCATGCTCAGCTCTGGTTACTACAGGACAGTAATAACAGGTCTTGGCATGTTCTGCCTACCCACAAGGTCAAGGGGGATGCTGAAAAACCAGAGGGAACCTATTAGACAGCTGCTAAAATGATCAAAGGCCTGGAGCAGATGAACTGTGAGAAGCTGAGGAACAGAGCTCATTTGGAGCTGAGGCTGAGGGATGTTCTACTTGCAAACTGCAACTATTTGAAACACAGAAAAAAAGCCATTGAAGCCAAACTCTCAATCTCCTCTCAGCATTGATGTAACATAGCAGGGGACAGGTGTTTCACCTTGGGAGGCTCAGGCTGGAGATGAGGAACAGCTATTCCACATTACAGTACTGCAAGAGAGGGGCTGCCTGGCAGGGCTCTGGGGGCTTCTGCCAAAGATGTTTTCAAGGTTTGGCTGAATAGATCCTGGCCTAGCAATGGTGATAGTCCCCTTCAAGCATAAGGCTGAACTACATGACCTCAAAAAAACCCCCACATTCTAATCAACATTTCTATGATTCTGTGAAAGGATTTTTTCACCAGTTACCTCTTCCATAAATATTCAACTTGATACATAGTGAATGACATAACCCAAACCAACATATAAACTATCTGCTTTGGCATTGCTGCTATTGTTCATTCTCTGAACAACTTGTCTTTTTATATAGCACATAAGCCATGCTGGGAATCACATCATGCTTTGCCAGTGAAACCTCTCAATGCCATCTAGAGAAACAGATCTTTTATGACTGCAAAGTCCCAGTTCAACCATGCCATTTATGTCAATTAATTTATTTAAATGTATATTACTGCCCCAGTTTTGTCAAATTGAAAAGTAATGTTTATTATGCAGCTTCTTAAAAGAAGCTTCCTATACCATCACTATCTTATTTTCCCCTTGCAAATTGGTAAACTGTACTATTTCCATGTCATGTTGCAAGAAGGAAAAACCCTAGCTGCTTTTAGTGGGCAACATAAAGGCTACATCACTACACAAATCCAAGCTTCAAACAGGCAAAAGTATTAACCTTGAACATAAAAATGTATGAATGAGTAACAGGTTAACTGTTACAGATCTAGGTGCAGTTCACCTATATGTCTATAATGTGGGAAGATACTTCACTGAAAAATGAAATGAAAAAACAAACAAGCAAACAATTCCTCTCACAAGAATTTAATTAAATTTCTAGCCCTTACTGTAATGTAGGGTGTACTAGATTTTCCAAAGTCATTTCAGCAACTGGTGGACAACAAATATATATTTTATCCTCTTTTTATATGTTACATACACAAATAAAATTACCCCAATCTGCTTATGTTTTGCATGCAATGTGTAGTTAAATCCAAAAGGGTAGAAAAATGAGTTCTCTACAAAGTCCTTGTACATGTTTTCCCCTTTGGCCACATACAAACCAGCAATTCACAAGTGGGAGACTGTATGGATAGGTGAATACAGAAAGCTTAGCAGAAGGTTAAGGACTTGAGTTAGTGAGAACATTTCCACTAAGTACCTTTGGCTCAAAGGTTGCCACTCTATCTGTGTATGTGTGTACATACATTTGCTTAATAGAGGCACTGAACTCATTAGTTCTGCATGTGTGAAACAAAGCCAGATTGAAACTGATGATCATATGAAGATCATTCCAGTACAAGTATTAACTTCACACATCTGTGGAGAAGCCCACCGAAACAGAAACACTTAGCTTTGTGCAAATTAAATCACCCTACCATCTGCTATGCAGCTGATTCTAGGAAGGGGTTGATACACACGGTTCACTCCAGAGCTATTGGAAATAACACGGCAGAGGGCTTTTGGCAGTAGGTCCTCATCTCATGGCACTACATCTCAGATGAGGCAGCAAATTGGCTGGTGTAGGATAGGCCCTAAGGAGAGCTGAATTCCCAGCATGGACTCATCTACACTTCACCTATGTGTGGTACTGAAATGTAACTTAGAGTCAGAGTGCTTACACGAGACAGCACTCCCAGAAATGCAAAAGCCAGGAAGAATGCAAACTCCATGCAGTAGGCACTTGGGTGACCTACTAAGTGCTGTCAGACTTTTCATGTCATCATTCGGGACAGGAGATTGCTGCCCATGATTGCAGCTCTATGTAGGCAACTGGGAGTGTATTTCCCCCATGCCTGCCATGTGCCAGGTAGACAGCAATGCACTCCATACAGAAAGAGGGACCTGCAGGTTCAGAAGTGTTGACTGTCCAAGACATTGATAGTTCTAGGATATATATCTGTATATTCACATTTTGCTCCCTATTCTATACACCCAGAGGTATCACTGTCACTTCAGCGCTCCCTTGTCAAAAAATGAAACCCCACCACTCTTTCCATGAGAAGAAATCCATGAGAACAAAAAAAGAAAGGACTCTTCCAAGTAATGTGCTGCTTGAGATACTTCTACTACAGGTGACTATCCAGCAAAAATAAATCACTACTTCTACAGTGCAAGAACCCAGTCAAATCAAATATCAGTGGAAAAAAATATCACAACACAAAACAAAATTCATCTGTCCAAATATAGCTATAAATATTGTAGACTCTGTCACTGGAGTTAGTAATCTAAATTCTCTTTATAGTTGATAGAGAGACACAGATACTTCTGATAAGCTCAATTTATTTTAAAGAAGACATCTGAAACTGGAATCATATAAACCATACTCAAAATAGTTAACTTATTTTTCACCAACTATAAAGGGAGTTTAAAGGGAGTCTAGCCCAGACATAAACATTTACAATTCTGGCAGATTAATCCTCTGCTATCTCTTAAACAGCAGAAACATGGATGCTGCACTGAGGAACACAGAAGCATAAGAAAGATGTGTAAGCAATAGTGCAGTTACAAGGAACAGAGCTGGATGGGGGTGGATGGGGGGATTTCTCTGCTCCTTTAAGAACTGAAGGAAAACACCAACACAAATTTGTCTACAGTATCTGCTATATTTATTGAGCACACTGTGCTCTGGTGGTATCACTGTCCAGGCTGCCACACTTGAACAAGTACAAGGAAACTTCTTGCTCTGATAATATGGAGTGGTACAGGAGATCACTCACTTTGCAGGGAGCCCCAAGCTCTCTCCAATTCAAGCTGTCTGAAAAAAATTGGCTCAAGTATTTCTAGATTTCACCATAACATGCAGCAGTTTCATACCCAAATGTACCTATATAAAGAAGTACAAAGCACAGTGGTCTTGAAAAATCAGTTGTATGTAACACAGCAATGAAGTGCCCCAGTTAGTAGTGGGAAAACAAGGTGATGTGGAACAGGAAATACTTTTATTCTGGAGAATACACACAGCCTTCTGCTTTTGATGTTACTGCTACTGAACTTGTAATGAGCTCTTCTGCATGAGAAACACTCAAGTAGGGTGAAGTGTTACATATTATACAGCACACCTAAGTTCGTATGAGATCTCAGGGGAACGACTTCACAGTTTCTG